>NC_052151.1:94504377-95194613 GCF_902713615.1 Scyliorhinus canicula | reverse complement strand
TAACGATGAAGCCATTGTTGATTGTTGTAAATTAATTGATGTTTCGAAAATCTGTTATCGTTACCTGATCCAGCACACGTGTGACTCCAGATCCACAACTGTGGATCTTAAATGCCCTTATTGTGTCAAATCACTGGAAAGTTAATAAGAAATTAAACTGATTGGACCACCTGACATTGAGCTATGTATTGGAAACATCAACAGCAACCCTGCAAAGGCCCCTTTACTAACATCTGGGGACTTGAGCCAAATTTGGGTGAGCTGTCTCTCAGACTAGTAAAACATGGCTCACGGAATCATACCTTTCAAATGATGTGTCATCACTGGGTTCAGTGGCGTACAGTTGGGAGGCAGTTTCCCTGGGTATTTTCAACATCTACTCCAGGTCACCACATATCGCTTGACAACTGAGCCCGCCACCCCTTCAGCTCCTCCATGTTGAACACCACTTGGAAGAGACACTGAGGATAGCAAAGGCACAGAATGTACTGTGGGTCGGGTCTTTAATGTCCATCACCAAGAGCAATTTGGTAGCGCCATTATTGACCAAGCTGGCTGACTTCTAAAGGACATAGCTGCTAGACTGGGCCTGCGGCAGGTGGTGAACCAGCATCAGGAGTGTGATGGAATACTCTCCACTTGCCTGGACAAAACTGTCCACTTGATTGGCACCCCACCCACACACATTCACTCGCTCTGTCAATGACAGCAGGATGTGCCATCTACAAGATGTCTTACAGGATCTCACCAAGGCTCCTGAGACAGCATTTTCCAAACCCATAGCCTCTACCATCTCAGAAGGACAAGAACAGCAGACACATGGGATCATCACCACTGGAAGGTTCCCTCCAAGCTATTCATCATCCTGACTTGGAAATATATCGGCATCCCTGTACTTTCCTTTTTGGGTCTAAATCCTGCAACTCCCTCCCTAACGCCACATGGACAGCAGCGGTTAAAGAGACAGGCAATTGGGGATGGGCAATAATGGGCCATGATCGAATGGCGGAGCAGACTCGATGGGCCAAATATCTTATCAATAAATGTTTGCCCAGGCAGCGAAAACTGAATGAACTCTTTTCTTTTAACTACTTCATTCAAAAAGCCAATTTTTGGAAAGGAAGAATTTGGATTAAAAAATTTTGCCCAAGAATTATCAACCCATTTGTTGAAATTGGCCACACTTTTGATCAAAGAACAAAGAAAGTAACAGCACAGGAACAGGCCCTTCGACCCTCCAAGCCTGCACCGACCATGCTGTCCGTCTGAACTAAAACCCCCCTACCCTTCCGGAAACCATATCACTCTATTCCCATCTATTCATGTATTTGTCAAGACGCCCCTTTAAAGTAACTATCGTATCTGCTCCCACTACCTTTCCTGGCAGCGAGATCCAGGCTCCCACTATCTTCTGTGTTAAAAAAAAACAAAAAACTTTCCTCATAGATCTCCTCTAAACTTGGCACTTTAAACCTAAGTCCCCTAGTAATTGACTCTTCCACCCTGGGAAAGAGCTTCTGACTATCCACTCTGCCCATGCCCCTCATAATCTTGTAGACTTCTATCATGTCGCCCCTCAACCTCCGGAGTTCCAGTGAGAACAAACCAAGTTTCTCCAATCTCTCCTCATAGCTAATGCCCTCCATAGCAGGCAACATCCTGGTAAATCTTTTCTGCACCCTCTCCAAAGCCTCCACATTTTTCTGGTAGTGTGGTGACCAGAGTTGAACACTATATTCCAAGTGCGGCCAAACTAAGGTTCTATGAAACTGCAACATGACTTGCCAATTTTTAACTCGATGCCCGCCCAATGAAAGCAAGGATGCTGTATGCCTTCTTGACTACCTTCTCCATCTGCATTGCCACTTTCAGCGATCTGTGTACCTGTACACCCAGACCCCTCTGCCTTTCAATATTCTTAAGGGTTCTGCCATTTACTGAATATTTCCCATCTGTATTAAACCTTCCGAAATGCATTACCTCACATTTGTTCGGATTAACCGCCATCTGCCATCTCTCCACCCAAGTCTCCAAATGATCTATATCCTGCTCTATCCTCTTGACAATCCTCTTCGCTATCCACAATTCCACCAACCTTTGTGTCGTCCGCAAACTTACTAATCAAACCATTTGCATTTTCCTCCAAACCATTTGTGTGTGCGTGGAACAACATTGGCCATTCTCCAATCCTTTGGGGCCTCCCCTGTAGCCAGTGAGGATACAAAGATTTCTCTCAAGGCCCCAACAATTTACTCCCTTGCCTCTCTCAGTATTCTGGGATATATCCCATCAAGCCTTGGGGACTTATCTACCTTAATGTTTTTCAAGGCCTCCGATGCCACCTCATTTTTTATCTCAACATGATCCAAACTATCTACACACCTTTCCCCATCATCCATCGCGTGCTTCTCTTTGGTGAATACTGATCCAAAGTACTCATTTAATACCTTGCCCATTTCCTCTGGTTCCATGCATAGGTTCCCTCCCCTTTGCTTGAGTGGGCCAACCCTCCCCCTGGCTACCCTCTTGCTCTTTATATATGTATGTAAAAAGCCTTGGGATTTTCTTTAATCCACCTGGCCAATTACATTTCGTGACCCCTTTTAGACTCCTTGCTTAGGTTTTTTTTTCTACTTTCGTTGTATTCCACACTTGCTTTGTGTGTTCCCAGCCGACTGGCCTTGACAAATGCTTCCTTTTTCATTTTGTAAAATATGTGAAATATTTTAAAATGGATAACAGCAGATTGATGAAACACTCTCACTTGGAGTCTTACTGACACCTGCAACCACTAAAATGTGTTTGTGTTAAGAGTCACTGAGTGGTATATGTACGACAGCGAAAAGGGATGCCATTTGGCCCAGCAAATCCATGTTGGCTCTCAACAAAGCAATCTATTTAGTCCTCTTCCCCTCTTTCTCAAGCACTCACCCAATTTCCTTATGGAATTGCTGACATCTTCATTTCCATCGCATTGCCAATCATTGTGTAAAAAAAGGCTCTTCTGCATCCCCTGCCTAAAACCTTAAAACTGTGTCTCCTAGTCCTTGTGCAGTCAGCTAACGGGATCAGCTTTTCTTCGTCTACCCTAACTAAAAGTAACAATGTTTATGCAGGGTTGTCAGTCTGGAACCACAGCGCAGAAATAAAATACACGCCAATCGGATTATGTTGTGCCCTCAACCAGTACTGTTGTTTCCAATCTGGATCACAATTACATGGTTAAAGCTCTGATATCTATATAGCTGAATGGAAAGTAAAATCAGATTAAAGAGCATTATGGTGCTCTTTCAAGCCTAAGTCTGTCCATGTCTGAAGATCTCTTCTATCAACATTTTTACATTCTTGGATAGTATACAATAAGAATATGTTTATATATCACCCCTAATGTATAAAATATCTTGAGAGTGGGGTGTAGTGTAGTGTAGTGGTTAGCATTGCTGCCTCATGGTGCCGAGGACCCGGGTTCAATTCCGCCCAGGTCACTGTCCATGTGAAGTTTGCACATTCTCCCTGTGTCTGCATAGGTCTCACCCCTACAACCCAAAGAGGCACAGGCTAATTATAGGAGTGCAATAGCAGGCTAAATTGCCCCTTCATTAGAAAAAAAAGAATTGGGTACTCTAAATTTATATTTTTTTAAATGTGGGCCGAAGGGCCTGTACTGTGCTGTACTTTCTATGTCCTATGTCTTGAGGAGCAAGCTCGTTGCCTGGTGCTCTGGCCTTCTCTCACCATCGGGTTTTCATGAACCTTGTTGTCTGTCTTTCTTTTATCATACCTCCTGTGATCAGTATTGGGCAGAAAGTTCTCTCTATCCCTCCAAATTCCAGATATACTTCTGTTTCCTATTCCGAATTCTTGGCAGTGTCTCTGAATTTAAACCAAGATCAAAATTTTACAGCCCCTAGCAGGCAGGGATCTTAAATTTAGGTGGCATGACAAGGGACACCATACCCATCCCTTACCTGCCTGCACTTCTAGCTGCAGTAGGGTAGATGTCATAAGGCCTGGACACAGGAGATGGGAGCAGGAGTAAACTATTCAGCCTGTGGTGCCTGCCTCGCCATTTATTATGATTATGGCTGATCTTGGCTTCGACTCCACTTTCCTGGCCGCTCCCCATAACCCTCGATTCCCTGAGAGACCAAAGATCTGTATACATGTGCCAACCATAAATATAGTCAACGATGGCTCATCCAAAACTCTCCTGGGTAGAGAATTCCAAAGATTCACAACCCTTTGAGTGAAGAAATGTCTCCTCATCTTGGGCCTAAATGATCAGCTCTTTTATCCTGTGATTGCTCCCCTATATTTGTGATTCCTCAGCCTGCAGAAACAATGTCTCGGTGTCTAATCTCTTCACGATCTTTTATGTCACCTCTCATTCTTCACAGCTCCAGAGAGTGTTGACCCTGTTTGCCCAGTCTCTCATTGTAGGGCAATCCTCTCATCCCAGGATCAATTCCGTGAACCTTCACTGTACTGCCCCATGTGAAATGAATGAAAATCGCTTATTGTCACAAGTAGGCTTCAATGAAGTTACTGTGAAAAGCCCCTAGTCGCCACATTCTGGCGCCTGTCTGGGGAGGCTGGTACGGGAATCGAACTGTGCTGCTGGCCTGCTTGATCTGCTTTAAAAGCCAGCGATTTAGCTTAGTGAGCTAAACCAACCAACTAAGATTAACCTTCCTTAAATGTAGAGACCAAAACTGCACACAACGTTGCAGATATTGAATGCTTTTCGATTCTTCTGACTCAAGTGAATATCCCCCTTTTCACATACTTTACTCCATCTGCTATTTTGTTGCCCACCAACTCTTTGCAGTCTCTTTGTGTCCTACTCACAGATTTCATTTCCACCTAGCTTTGTATTGTTAGCAAACCTAGATACAAAACTCTGTCTCTAATACAAATTGTAAACAGTTGAGGCAGAAGCAGTGATCCTTGTAGTACTCCACTTGTCACAGTCTGCCAGCTTGAATTCTCTGCCCTGGAGGGTATGGATTTTATACTTATTCTGCTTCCCACCCTTTAACCAATCCCTTAGAAACAGTGACAGGAGAGATGATTCCAAGGAATTTGGAAATGGCATAGACATTGAACAAATATTTTGTGCTCGTCTTCACAATAGAAGAACATAAGCTGTACATCAGAAATAGGGGGTAACCTTTCAGCTAAAATGAGAGGAAATTAAAATAATTACTATCAGCAGAGAGCAAGTGCTGAAGAAGCAAAAGACACTAAGATTTAAAAAATCTTCAGCACCAGAAAGCCTACATCCTAGGGTTTTAAAGAGATAGCTGTAGAGCTAGTGGAAGCACTGGGTATGATTTTTCAAAATTCCCTGGATTCTGGAAAAGTTCTAGCAGACTGGAATTTAGCAAATGTAACACGACGAGAAAGAAAACTGAAAACTACAGGCCAGTTAGCCTGACATCACTGGTCAGGAAAGTGCACAATATCTTAGCAAAGCACTTAGCAAATCACAGTATGATCAGACAAATTTCACATGATTTTATGAAAGGGAAATAGCAAATTTATTGAAATCTTTTGAGGATGTAACGAGTAAAGCCGGTAAGAGTGATATACTTTGAGTTTCATTGTCCTCTTCCCTTTTAGCTGTGGTCGTGTCCTCGAATAGCTTTGAGCTTTCACCGTGGGTTCCTTCATGATTTAGGTTGTCACAAGCATCAGTTGCATGCCTGCCTGCAGCAACAACTGTTGTTCCACATAAAAAGTAGATGTTACCAATGCATTAATGAATACATAGAAAATAGGAGCAGGCCCTTTGAGCCTGCTCTGCTTTTCATTATGATCATGGTTCATCATCGAACTCAGTAACCTGTTCCCGCTTTCCCCATATCCTTTGATCCCTTAAGCCACGAGCTATATCTAAATCCTTCTTGAAAGCAGACAACGTTTGGGCCTCAACTGCTTTCTGTGGCAGAGAATTCCACAGGCTCGCCACTTTCTGGGTGAAGTAATGTCTCCTCATCTATGTCCTAAATGGTTTACCCTTTATCCTCAGACCGTGACCCCTTATTCTGGACTCCCCCACCATCAGGAACATCTTTCGTGCATTCACCCTGTCTAGTCCTGTTAGAATTTTTTAGTTTCTGTGAAATCCCCCCTCATTCTTCTAAAGTCCAGCGAATATAATCTTAACCGACTCAATCTCTGCCAGCCTCAATATGCCAGTCCGGTCATCCTGGGAATCAATCTGGTAAACTTTCTCTGTGCTCCCTCTATAGCACAGTGTAGTCTCACCAAGGCCATGTATAATTGCAGCAAGTTATCCTTGCGCCTGTACTGAAATCATCTCGCTATGAAGGCCAATATACCATTTGCCTTCATTCCCGCTGCCTGACCTGCTGCGATTGCCATGGATTTTCTGGTTTTGTTTCAGATTCCACCTTCCGCAGTAATTTGATTTTATCACATTGATCCAGGTGCAGTCTCATACTCTTATACTCCAAGCCCCTTTAAATACGGCCCAGCATTCATTTGCCTTCCTGATTATCTGCATCCGTGTGCTAGCTTTCAGTGTTTAATGGACAAGTATCCCCAAGTCTCTTTAAGTTGCAGCTTTCTGCAGTATTTTTCATTGAAATAATACTCTGTTCTTTTTGTTCTCCCTTCCAAAATGAACAACTTTACATTTTGCCGTACCAGCCTCCCCGAACAGGCGCCGGAATGTGGCGACTAGGGGCTTTTCACCGTAACTTCATTGAAGCCTACTCGTGACAATAAGCGATTTTCATTTCAACTCCATTTGCCAACATTTTGCCCACTTAACCTATCAATATTTCTTTACAATCTGTGTTTAATCGGGCAACTTGCTTTTCCACCTTTTTCATTTTTCAATGCACAGTTGTTACTTGATTAAATAAACCTCAGTACAGTCAAAGTTTGGGAATGTGTTGGATTAATAAGGTCAAATCAACAATATACCACAAAGAACCTGTATGTTTCAACGTTTAAACATGCTGGGAATATAATGAGAAAAATGTGCAAACATCATAGTATTTCTTCTCAAGTGGTGTTGAGTGGATTTTGGTTTTTTTTAATGGGACTGCTTTTGCAATTGAGATTTGCTAATGAAAATCATCTTCCCTTGGACAAGCTTTAAAGGGTACTTGTATTGTCGATGGATCAAATAAAATGAGTGATTCATAGAGAATGGTTGGGAACAATTAGCTATTGTATATTGTAGCTGTTGCTCTAAACTATGTAGACTGCTTGAACTAAACCTAGTTACCAAAATGAGGGTATAATACATATTTTAAATGATGATGAATATTAAAAAAATAGTAGGATGCTAAAAATCTGAATTAGTGCAGAAACTTCCTGAAACACACAGTAAATCAGTTGCAAACATGGAGTGTGAAATAGAGAATGTACCTCCGACCAAGGACCTTAAATCTTAATTGGAAGAAGTAGGAGATTTCATAATTTTTAAGCAAGTGCAGAGTCGGGGAAAGGGGAAGACCATGCACAGACTTTGTCATTTTGCTGAACACTTCCATTTAGTCCATGAGTATGTCCCTAAACTTCCAGTTGCTTGCCATTTTAACACTCCACCTTGTTCCCACTCTGATCTCTCTGCCCTCAATCTCCTGCGCTGTTCTATTGAAGCTTGAAGAACAGCACCTTGTTTTTCAGTTGAATACTTTACAGCCTTTTGGACTCAACATTGATTCAACAATTCTAAATCATAACTTTCCATTCCTATTTTTGTGGAAAGGAGATGGTGACAATGGTTCTACTTTTTAAATATATTCATTCATGGGATGGTGCACAATGGTTAGCACTGCTGCCTCAGCTCTGGGGACCTGGATTCAGTTCTCGCCTGGGGTGACTGGCTGTGTGGAGTTTGTACTTTCTCCCCTTGCTGTGTGGCTTTCCTCCGGGTGCTCTGGCTTCCTCCTACAATCCAAATATGTGAAGGTTAGATGAATGGGCCATGCTAAATTGCCCCTTAGTGTCCAAAAGGTTAGGTGAGGTTTCGGGTGCAGGGTGGAGGCGTGGGCTTAAGTGGGGTGCTCTTTCCAGTGTCCGGTGCAGACTCAATGGGCCGAATGGCCACCTTCTGCACTGTAAATTCAATGATCTATGTGGGTATTGCTGGCGAGGCCACAATTCATTGCCCATCACTCATTGCCCGTGCGAAGGAGGCGGTGAGCTCCCTTGAACTGCTGTAGTTCATGTGGCTCTTTGCACCATCTCTGGACCCATTCTTTGTTTCTTCATTTGTTCCATTACCACCTGCTTTGACCTTGCATTCCCAGCTTAATCAGAGGCATTTCCTTTTATCCTTATCCACCATGACCCACTAACTGCAACCCCTCCCACCCCACCACTGGCTTTCTTCGCAGGTTCTGCAGTTGTCCACAGATGTTGGCCTTGCCTGCTGTCTGTCTCCAGCACTTTGAGTCTTGCTACATGTCCTGAAAGCTGACATTTTCTTGGCAAGTCACCAATATGCTGCAGCCTCCAGAGAAGAAGGACAACCCTGACAACTTCTTACATTGTAATCTTCTACAACACAATTTGAAAACTCTTTGAAATGCACGTCTTTGTAATTAAATATGGATGGTGTTGCTCGAAGCTGTGAACATCCCAGATTCTCAGAAATATACACAAATTGGCATCAACTCAGCTGTTAATAGTTTATTCACGCTGAGGCTTTTGCTTAATAATTGAAACAAATTAATGGTGTGGTCCAGAGGACATAAGGTATGTATCGTGGGCCAAATATTTCTGCAGACTTGGAACATTTTGATCTCATTAACTGTACTCAGATCCTAATCTGAGACTGGGAAAAATGTGAAATCCCAGGCATTGAATGAGCAAGTGGGCTTGACTCAGCAACCCCACAGAAAGGTGACCACACTCCGGGCTGGATTTGAAGAGGGGAATAATAAAATGTGAGTTTCCTTTATCTTGTGGACGTAAATTTGTTTGTATTGTCTCAAAATTAGTTGTTCAAGCCAACAGCATCAAAATAATAATGATTGTCAAATAACTTGTAATTGGCCTTCAGGTTGGCTGCAGAGGCAGTGGGATTCATGGCAGTTACGGAACAGAAGAAGACCATTTGCCCAACTGTGCTAGTGCTAGTTTTACAATGGAGCTGTTTGCTTTAATCCCAGTTCCTTGTATTTTTTGCTGCATTGTTTTATATTCCTTTTCATAAACTTGTCTATTCACTTTTAATTGATGTGCACTCTGCCACTGGTAGCAATATGTTCCATGCCCCTCTCTGTGTGGCAAATGCTTTCTGCATTTCTGGATTTCTGGGGGGTGGGGGGGGGGGGGGGGTGGGGGGGGGGGGAGAAGAACACAAGTTGCTGGTGCAGCCTATGGAAAAGGCAAGGTGTAATTCAAACTGTTGCCGGGCAGAAAGTTGATTGTAGAGACTTGAATGTGGCATTGTATGAAGAATGGGTTTGGGAACTGATGCATGTTCAAGGAATTTGGAGAGGAAAAGGAGGGGTTGAGGTAAGTGAGTAATTTTCAATGCTGAGGCATCAAGGGCAGATTTGTTAAAGTAAAGTGTGATGGGGGTTGTCTTAGTGTGTCAAAGTCATTGTGCTCCTCACACTTGCATATGGGGATGGAGGGGATGGGAGAACGCTTAGTAGCGGAGGACAGATTTTCTTTGGATTCTAGAGTGAATTTGGCATCATGAACAATTTTTTCATAGACGGGCAGGGCCTGATTGGGCTTGATGATTTCGGGTGGGGGTGATTGAGGGGTGGGGGGAGGGAGAGAGTGTTGAAGTGGTGGGGGGAGCAGAGGGTGTTGGGGGGCAGGCAGGGAGAGTGGAAGAAATTGGGGGAGGGCAGTGCAAGGGGCGGGGTGAGTGAGGGAGAGCTGGGATTGGAAGGGGATTGAAAGCGGAGGGTCCGGGGAGGTAGAGGGGAGTGGAATGGTCATTGCCAAGGTGGGGGAGAGGACCAGCCATTGGAAAGGAATGGAGGGGCTGGGGGGTGTATGGGCCGGGGTGAGGAGGGGCAGGTGGAGGGGAGTGGAAGGGTGCTGGATGGGGTGGGGGAGCCAGGGAGAGTGAAAAGGTTGGGGAATAGGAGTGGCCAGGGAAGGGGAGTGGATAGGCCATTGGAGGGGTGGGAGGAGGAGCCACCGGTGTAAGGGGCAGGGGGAGTGGATGTGAGATGGGCATGAAGGGGGCAATAAGGAGACGTTGAAGGGGTCAGGGGAAGATGGGGGCCGTTGGAGTGGCAGGGGAGTGGAGACGCGAGGAGGGGGCAGGGGAGAGGGCGGGCAGACCCTTGGAAGGGTAGGGGAGTGGAGGAGGCAGGGTGAGGCGAGGGACCGTTGGAGGGGCAGTGAAGAGGAGGGGTGCTGGAGGAAGGTCTGTAGGGGGGCTAGTGGAAGGATAGCTGTTGGAGGGGTGGGAAAGAGGAATGGCTTTTGGAGGGGTAGTACCCGGGAAGTTATTGAAGGAGTGGCGGTAGATTGGGGAATGTTAGAAGGGTAGGGGGAGGGTCTCACTAACTTGATAAGAGTTTTTCCAAGAGGTCACAAAGATGAATGATGCAGGTAGGACAGTGGATGTTGTCTATATGGACTTCATTAACATCTTTGACAAGGTCCCTCATGGCAGACTGGTACAAAAGGTGAAGTCACATGGGATCAGGGGTGAGCTGGCAAGGTGGATACAGAACTGGCTAGGTCATAGAAGACAGAGAGTAGCAATGGAAGGGTGCTTTTCTAATTGGAGGGTTGTGACTATTGGTGTTCCGCAGGGATCAGTGCTGGGACCTTTGCTGTTCATTGTATATATGAACGATTTGGAGGAAAATGTAACTGGTCTGATTAGTAAGTTTGCAGACGACACAAAGGTTGGTGGAATTGCGGATTGTGATGAGGACTGTCAGAGGATAAAGCAGGATTTAGATTGTTTGGAGACTTGGGCGGAGAGATGGCAGATGGAGTTTAATCTGGACAGATGTGAGGTAATCCATTTTGGAAGGTCTAACAGACGTAGGGAATATACAGTGAATGGTAGAACCCTCAAGAGTATTGACAGTCAGAGAGATCTAGGTGTACAGATCCACAGGCCACTGAAAGGGGCAACACAGGTGAAGAAGATAGTCAAGAAGGCATACGGCATGCTTGCCTTCATTGACCGGGGCATTGAGTATGAGAATCGGCAAGTCATGTTGTAGCTGTATAGAACCTTAGTTAGGCCACACTTGGAGTATAGTGTCCAATTCTGATCGCCACACAACCAGAAGGATGTGGAGGCTTTAGAGAGGGTGCAGAAGAGATTTACCAGGATGTTGCCTGGTATGGAGGGCATTAGCTATGAGGAGCGATTGAATAAACTCGGTTTGTTCTCACTGGAACGACAGAGGTTGAGGGGCGACCTGGTAGTGCTCTACAAATTATGAGGAGCATTGACAGAGTGGATAGTCAAGAGGCTTTTTCCCAGGGTAGAGGGGTCAATTACTAGGGGTTTAAGGTGCGAGGGGCAAGGTTAAGAGGAGATGTACGAGGCAAGTTATTTTTACACAGAGGGAACTCGCTGCCAGAGGAGGTGGAAGCAGGGACGATAGTGACATTAAGGGGCATCTTGACAAATACATGAATAGGATGGGAATAGAGGGATATGGACCCAGGAGGTGTAGAAGATTTCAGTTTAGACGGGCAGCATGGTCGGCACAGGCTTGGAGGGCTGAAGGGCCTGTTCCTGTGCTGTACTTTTCTTTGTTCTTTGTTCTTTTGGGTGTTGGTGGCTGTTTGAGGGACGGGATTGGCGAGGGAAGAGGCTTGCAGGGGTGGTGTTTCATGGGTGGGGGTTATCAATTTTTTTTGATATTGCAGTTTCTTATTTAGTATTTAGATTTTTTTCCATTTTAAGCTTTAGGTTCGCAGAGTGCAAGTCAATTTATATGACATTTGCTGGCGGGAAGGAAAATAATCCAATCCTTGAGGCTACACTGACTTTATGTACATTCAAATACATAAAAATTCACATAAGCGTTTCAGTCTGCTGTATGTTTTTTCTGAACGGCTGGTCGATGTTTGATTGTCAAATCTTGGGTTGGTGTCATTAGCATAAAAGCAATAGATGCCATGTATGGTGTATTGTGGGTTGGCACCAGAGATGTTGGAATGGTATGGTTGCATTAGCTCCCAGTTGATTTGTTGTGGAAATGTAGCGATTCCTTTGTAGCCACTTTCCTAGCATCGGTTGATTAGTATGTGATTGATTATCCTTAAAGAATCAGCACTGGGCCTTCAATTTCTCCATTGCTACAGTTACTCAACTTACTGCATGAAGATGTAATGGAAGTGTGACAGAACAAACATTTATACAGCACCTTTCACAAAGTAAATCAGCCAATTAACAACTTTTGAGTTGTAGTCATAGAATCATTGAATTTACAGTGCAGAAGGAGGCCATTCGGCCCATCGAGTGCACGGCCCTTGGAAAGTGTACCTCACCTAAGCCCAACCTCTTGCCCATCTCCATAACCCAGTAACCCCACCTAACCTTTTAGGACACGAAGGGCAATTTAGCATGGCCAATCCACCTGACCTGCACATCTTTGGACTGTCACTGGCATAATAGACTGTCACTGGTATAATGTAGTCAATGTTATCAAATGCAGGAGTAGGTTCGAGGGATCCTATTCCTGTTCCTAATACGTTGGCTCGTTGGATGGATGAAATGAACTGGGCTTAGATGGCCTTTGACATCCATAATTATCTTGTGAACCGAGGGTGGAATCATGGCTAGAGTTCTGTTTATTTTGTTGCTGATTAAAATTTAGTGCGGGCAGGCTTTGTGGAGGGAAATTGCTTAGTCAGGAGCGTATAATGGACTCTTAGAGAATCAATAACCTGTTTTACATTACGCAGAATCTCGAGAATCTTTTCCATTGACTTTAATCTTGTCCTTTTGTCTACTTATCTATTTTCCCATTCTATCTTTGTGCTTTTTATGAGGTGTTGAGGTATTGAAGTATTGTGATAAAATTGTGTTGCATAGTTGATATTCAAAATATATTGTAGCACAAAGCAGCAATCAGCAGTCTTCTGACTTGCGAATTAAGAAAACACAGATAAAATTGTGAAGCATTCAGTCTGCCTTCTAGTCTGAGAAGCTATGCTGCACAGAGACACCTGGCAACTCCACTGTTTCTCACTGTCAGTGAAGACCTATGTTGTTCAGTCATTCAACTTTGTTGCTCAGGAGTCATTTGATCTTTCTGTCCTGTGAAATTACTGATAAAAATCAAACTCAATTACACCCCTTCTGTGAATAATATCATATTGACTATTATATTGAATAATATCATGCAAACAGGCAGGGGAAAGTCTTTGAATTCTTCAACAGAATGGGAAAAATTTTATGCAGTTTATCTGCATGGCAAATATTGTATCGTTCTCCCAAATATTAATTTGCTGTCAGCATGCTCATATGGTGCAATGTTAATGAGGACTGAAGCAGTCACCAAAATCAGTGTTATTGTTTGTGCAGTGTTATAAATAACCAATAGGGTGTGTGGAATAAGAGATCTGGATAAAGAAGTACCAGGGGTTATGCTTTCTCTCCCTGGCACTGCCTAAAGTCTCTATCCAGATGCAAGGTGTCATTGACGGCCCCTTTTCTTCCCTTCCTACCCCCTCACCCGCAGCCAAGTGAACAATTGGAATAAGTGCCCTTTCTGCCTGTGAACAAATTTTATGATCCTTTATTAAGCCATGCAGACCTATAATATCATAAGGTAATTTGCAAAAAAAACAAACATTACATTTTCCAAAATACTTGGAGCAGACACTGCAGAGATCATCCAGCAGGCTACTGGAGAAAACATTAATGATTTGATATTGGACAACCTTGCCTTTCTTATCTTTTGAAAGCCATGGGTTGAGAATTTCTTATCTAGCCTTAGATGGAGCAAGAGTACACATCATAAATACCTACCTAAACGTACAAAATACACCTTTAAATATAGGTGCTGTGAACCATATTAACTTCTGTAAAATTGCTATTTTTTAATAAGATTCTGAAGCCTTGTTGATCCTATGAACATCCATCAAATGGAATAGCCAGCTTTACTGACCTGATTTCATAACCGTACTCCTGACATTTTTATCTACTATAAATGTTGATTGTTGTAATGCAGTGTTCTGTGATTATGATCCAAGCATTTTTGTATACAATGTTGGCAGTGGATTGTGATCACTTAAACTGCATAAAAACGTACTACAGCCAGCTTCAAAGTTTTCTCGATATCTTTCACACAAAGAAATAATTTATATGGTTCTTTATCTGCGGGGAAAACTTTTAAAGCTGTATTTCAGCAGAATTATATTTTAAGATATGAAAAAGCAAGGCTCCAGAGATACCTCTCTGATCCATGAGCCTTCTCACATCATAAACCATGTACAATTTTCCCTGTTTGAACACCGCCAAACTTATTTAATCTTCCGCAGAGTTCAGTGAAATTTCTCTCTGACCCCCTAAGGTAATCACGTGAAACTCGAAGTTATCAATGTGACATTACAACCTACATTATTCAGCCTCTCTTCAGAGGAAACATTTCAACTGTTCCAAGAACATGGAAATTAATCTGTTCTATAGAGTAACATTTTTGGTATTATTATTGATCTTAAACACTGTTTCTGCTCTGGTATTTGTTCAACATTAACTCCTTATGGTGGGGATCTGTTCCATATAAATTCTTCACTGCTGTTTGGAGTGAAATTTGTTCTAATGTGTTAGTATGTTTCTGCTGCATGGTGACATGAACTGGAGGTGGTATTACAGTGAAGTCTGGTCAATACATCACAAAAACAGAGGCTATTTTTGTTTTAGACACACAATATTCTGATCTTTTAATGCCTTATATTTAGCTTTCTGATTATTTTGCCGGGGAGCCTTGTGGCACAGTGGAATGGGGCCAGAAGCTCTGGGTTCAAGTTCCCACTGCAGGTCATGGTAGCTAAGGATGGTGCATTCGCCACGTGGCCAAAAAGATTGATTATCATCCTGTAAATCCTTCCAATATGTCTGATGATAGGAGCTAAGAGGGGGAGAGTTTCCTGGTCAGCCATATTGTAGAAAGCAACAGCAGGCCATTGCAGTGTTTCGCCAAGCATAATCATGGAACAATTCAGTGGAAGTACATGATTCTTTTAGGGCGTGATACCTGAAGGAGGAGGAGGACTTATTTTGTCTAGACATCTGAATTGATGCAGTTACAGTAATTCCCAGGTTTTTCAACCACTTCAATCTTTATTGATTACATATTGCACATTGGATAAACAGCAGTGCATCATGTTGTATTGCCGGTGTTAAATTTAGTTTACAATTTTTCTTGCAATTGCATCAGATTGAGGAAGCTAGAAATAAACCTCAAACCATCCATTTACAAGTGACTGAACCTCCGTAAACTAACCAACATTGTTAGTCTGGGGTGTAATTATTGTTTTATCCAGGATTAGGGTATATTAATTCCCTCTTGAAATTCATACAAGTCCCTACTACTACACTGGAAATTTGTAAAATGCTAAATTAAAGGAAGGGCATTCAAAATTGTTGTACATTTTATCAGCTGTTGTTATTTATTAACTCCATTTTATTATAAGTTTCTTAGTTTATTTCAGAAGTCAGATCTTTAATTTCTTGGAAACACTGAAAATGGATAGGTTGTTTTGTTTTTTAAAATTCTTCCTTCGGATGTGTGCATTCCTGGTAAGGCCAGCATTTGTTTCCCATCTCTAGTTATGCTTGAGAATCTGGTGGCAAGCCATCGCTATGAACTGCTGCAGTCCATCTAGTGCAGGTTGTTGCAATGCATCTTGTATACAGTAGTCACTGCTGCCACCGTGAATCAGTAATGGAGAGTGTGAATGCAGAAGGTGTTGGATGGGGTGCCAAACAAGCTGGCTGCTTTGTCCTGTATGGTATTGAATTTCTCAACTTTTGTTGGAGCCAGGCTCATCTAGGCAAGTGGGGACCATCCCATAACATTCCTGGCTTAAGACTTGTAATTGGACAGTTTTTTGGAAAACAGGAGCTGAGATACTCGCTGCAAAATTCACTGCCTCTGATCCGCTCTTGGAGCCACAGGATTTATATGGCTGGTCCAGTTAAATTTCCGGTCAATGTTAACCAGAATGTTGATGGTGGAGAATTAAGCAGTGGTAATCTCATTGAATGTCAATATGAGATGGTTAGATTCTCGTTGGAGATCATTGCCTGGCAATTAAATACCGTGAATGCTGCTTGTGTAGACCTTCTACCTGGTCCGAAGGTTCCTTTGTCTCTACTCTGGATAAAACTGACACAACAACTTGGATGAAGTTTCACAACTATTCTGGTTGCTTGGTTCCCCTGTGTGCCAGGTGTATCTCAGTGGTCAATCCGATGACAAAATCCTCCGTGCTTATCCACTGAGCAACTTGCAAAATTATTCCAACCACTGTAGACTCGGTGGTTCTGTAGGATCTCTCTTTAAACTTTTAAAAAAACTATAAGTAAAGACTCCTTTTCGATCCAGTTAATTGGTTTTCAATTATTTCTGTGCTGATTTCCATGCCTTCGCAAATGTCCCCGGTAGGCCCATCCAAAAGTCGCTCTTGAAGTCAGCTTGATTCTGCTTGGTTATCTCCAACACTTATGTCTCATAGCTGGGAGAAAGTGGCAACTTTACAGCCCTAAATGAGGCTCTGTTGGCTCGTATTCCTTTTTTCATATCCTCTTGCAGTTTAAGTCATTTTGCAGTGCTTTGCTGATGGGAGCAATGCATTGACTTGACTAATTTGATCATCGTGCTTTGTGTTTTTAACCCACTATATTTCTCAGTACGGTTACTTTTCTGTCTTTTAGTCTTTGTATCTTTTATTTCTATGTCCACCATGAAACAGACTCCACGCACACAGGGTTAACAGCACAACAGATCAACATTGATTATTATAAAAGAATTAAAGAAACGGTTTACGTAGTTTAAAAATGATTGTACATTAAAGGGGTCAATAATACATTGGCTTACATTTGCTACCTATCCACTCCGGCCCGAATGTTGCCCGGGTCTTGCTGCATCCATACACAGAATGTTTCAGTTCAGAGGAGTTCAAATGGTACTGAACATTGTGCACGGTGGCACAGTGATTAGCACTGCTGCCTCACAGGGCCAGGAATCTGGGTTTGATTCCGGCCTTGGGTAACTGTCTGTCTGGAGTTTGTATGTTCTCTCGTGTTTCCTTTATGTGTTTTCTACCACAGTCCAAAGATGTGCAGTTTAGTTGGATTGATCAACTGAAGATGATTTGTCCTCGAACAGTACTCTGAAGAACTCCTGCAACAATATCCTGGGAGGGAAATGAACAGCCTTCAATAACCACAACCATCTTCCTTTATGCAGGATAGGTGTCTCACAGCAGACAGTTTTCCCCCTGATCCCATTGCCTTAAGTCTTGCTAAGGCTACCTGACCCACACTCAGTTAAATATTGCCTTGATGTCAAAGGCAGTCACTGTCTCGTCCCCTCTGAATTCAGCTGTTTTTCCCAAGTTTGGACCAAGCTCATAATGAAGTCAGGATCTTGAGTGGTCCTGGCGGAACCCAAACCTTGCGTAAGTGAGCACGTTATTGCTGAGTGAGTGCTGTCAATGGCATCTTCTATTACATTGCTGATGATCAAGAGCGTACCAATGGGGCAGTGGTTTGAATCAATCAGTTTGGATTTGTGCTGTTTTTGGTGGACAGGGCTTACCTGGAAAAATTCCCCATTTGTTGACTAGATGCCAATATTGTAGCTGTACTGGAAGTGCTTGGTGAGGAGCGCAGCTAGTTTCAGGGCACAAGTCTGCATTACTACTTTCGGGATATTCATTAAAATGCAAAACAATTAATTGGCAAGTGAAAAACACAATATAGATGGCTATGGATCATTTAACCAATAAATTAAAATGTTAAATAATTGAGAAATACTTCATAACATATAGATGGCTGTGGATCATTTGACCAATAAATTAAAGCGTTAAATAATTGAGAAATACTTCATAACTTCAGCTGCTCTCTGACTTATGAGGAGAGGTTGAGTAGACTGGGACTGTACTCGTTGGAATTTAGAAGGATGAGGGGGGATCTTATAGAAACATTTAAAATTATGAAGGGAATAGATAGGATAGATGCGGGCAGGTTGTTTCCACTGGCGGGTGACAGCAGAACTAGGGGGCATAGCCTCAAAATAAGGGGAAGTAGATTTAGGACTGAGTTTAGGAGGAACTTCTTCACCCAAAGGGTTGTGAATCTATGGAATTCCTTGCCCAGTGAAGCAGTTGAGGCTCCTTCATTACATGTTTTTATGGTAAAGATAGATATTTTTTTGAAGAATAAAGGGATTAAGGGTTATGGTGTTCGGGCCGGAAAGTGGAGCTGAGTCCACAAAAGATCAGCCATGATCTAATTGAATGGCGGAGCAGGCTCGAGGGGCCAGATGGCCTACTCCTGCTCCTAGTTCTTATGTTCTTATGTTCTTATGGAATATATAATCATAATTAACACATGAAGATTTCAAATGTTGTTTACAATCAGGAGGGATAAAGGTTTCAAATAACAAATGCTGCATTTAATGTAGTATTTTCCCATAAGGGGCTCAATGAATCAGCACCAATAAGTGCAATATTTTTGGATGTGATATTCTCAGATTTCCATTTCTTTTATGCTTATAATCCTCTACTACTGGAGTTTAAATCGGAACTGAAACATTGCATTCACCAGCAGGCCTGGGCAACACATTTTGATCATCCAAAAGCCAATCTACGAACTATCTCATCTGTTTTATCTCCTCTTCCACTTTTCCTGTCTCTCTCCCCGCCCCACTTGCTTTCTTCTTCCTTCTCGTCTTCCCATTATTTCTCTTATCTCCATTCTTTCCCCCTGCCACCCTCCCCCATCCTTTCTTCTTTATTAACGCATCTGATCCTGCATAACTGTTTGTAGCTTTTTCCAAATGCCATTGGAAAATTTGGGAAAAGTTGGAATTTCTGCCAATCTGAGTTTTCTTTACAAACCAGCTCATTTCTTTTAGAATCCCTATAGTGCAGAAGGGGGCCATTCGGCCAATTGAGTCTGCACCCGAACCCTGAAAGAGCACCCTACCTAGGCCCGTTCCCCCACCTACCCCATAACCTCACTTAACTTGCACGTCTTTGGATACCAAGGGGCAGTTTAGTATGGACAATCCACCTAACCTCCACATCTTTGGACTGTGGCAGGAAACCGGAGCACGTGAAGGAAACTTGAGCAGATGCTGGGAGAATGTGATTACACCACAGGCACCAAGGCAGGCATTGAAAAGACAGCACTGCCAATCACTCTGCATTTCTGCTCTTGTTACAATCCAGGGATGTTAATGCTGGAGAAGTCCAATTCCAGAGGGAAACCTGGCTTGATAGATCCCAATCTATTTTTTAGGATCCATGGAGGTCCGTGCTGAACAAATTCACAGGAATCTGCTGATAAACTTTCAACACAAAGAATGGAACTTTGATTGAACAAGAGAGAGTGACATAGAGAGTGAGGAAGTATCAGAGGATTAGGCGGGCTTAAAAGTGGGAAAAATCGCCAGGCCCTGGTGAGTTGTATCCCAGGCTGCTGTGGGAGGAAATTAAAGGGCTCTGACCCAAATTTTTAATTCCTCTCTGGCCACAAGGGGCATGGTTAATGTGGTTCCTCTTTTCAAGGAAGTGGTAAAGATAAACCAGGGAATCACAGACCAGTGCGTCTCACATCGGTTCCCTGGCTTTCTTAAATAATGGGACCACATTTGCGGTTCTCCAGTTCTCTGGCACCTTTCCTGTGGCCAGGGAAGAATTGAAAATTTGGAGCAGTGCTGCTGCAAACTCCTCCCTCGCCTCCCACAGCCACCAATTTGGCTGGACCTGGAGATTTCTCCACTTTTAAGCCTGCCAACACCTCCAAGTCCTTGTCCCATCGAATGACAACTTGCTCAATAAACTAACAGTATCGAGATAACAACCACTATCATCTCTGCTTGGTCGGTCCTGCTGGTGAGACAGGACACATCCAGGGATGGTACTATTCTCTGTGTATGACGATGTTAGGCTTTGCTTGACTAGTCTGTGAGACAGCTCTCACAACTTTGGCTCAAGCTCCCAGATGTTAGTAAGGAGGAATTTACAGGCTCCACAGGCCTGGGTTTGTCATTGACAGTGCCAAGGTCGATGCCAAGTGGTCCGTCTGGTGTCATCCCTTTTTATTGACTTTGCAGTGGTTGCGTGAGGCTATTTCAGAGAGCATTTAAGAGTCAACCACATTGCTGTTGATCTGGAGTCACATGTAGGCCAGGTAAAGATGGCATATTTCCTTACCAAAAGGACTTGAGTGAACAAACTGTGTTTTTTAAACAACAATCAACAATGGTTGTATGGTCATCATTGGACTTTTATTTCCAGATATTCATTGGATTCAGTTTCCACCACCTGCAGTGGTGGGATTTGAACCCAGGTCCCCAGACTCTTACCCCTGGTCTCTGGATCACCAGTCCAATGGCAATGCCACCACGCCACTGCCTCACTAAGTTGAATAGCGAGGAAGAAGGTCTTGGGTTGCAGGAAGAGATAGACCGGTTGGGCAGATCAGTGTCAGATGGGCAGATCAGTGTCAGATGGAATTTAACTGAAAAAATTTGAAGTGATGCACTTTGGAAGGAGTAACCAAGACAAGGGAGTGCTCAGTGAATGGCAGGCCACTAAGAAGCTCAGAGGAGCAGAGGGATCTTTGGGTGTTTGTCCACAGATCCCTGAAGGTAGCAGGGCAGGTAAATAGGGTAGTTAAGAAGGCATATGGGGCACTAGCTTTTATCAGTTGTGGTATAGATTGGCAAGAGCAAGGATATTATGTTCGAACTGTACAAAACTTTGGTTAGGTCACAGCTGGAGTACTGTGTGCAGTTCTGGTCGCCTCACTATTGGAAGGATGTGATTGCACTGGAGAGAGTGCAGAGGAAATTCACCAGCATGTTGCCTGGGATGGAGCATTTGAGCTATGAAGAAACACTAGTTAGACCTGTTAACACTAGTTAGTTTTCATTGGAGCAGAAAAGGCTGGGGAGGACCTGATTGAGGTGTTTAAGATTATGAGGGATATGGACAGGGTGGATAGGAACGCAGCTTTTCTCTTAGTTGTAGGACTAATAATGAGGGGGCATCATTTTAATGTGAAGGGCAGGAGAAGTAGAGGGGATTTAAGGAAATAATTTTTCACCCAGCGGGTGATGGAAGTCTGAAATTCATTGCCTGGGAGAGTAGTAGATGTGGGAAACCTCACACCTTTTTACAAGTTCATGGATACGCATTTGAAATGTAATAACATTCATGGTCATGGGCCAAGTGCTGGCAAGTGGGATTAGTGTAGTTTTGTTGGTGCAGACTCGATAGGCCAAAGGGCCTCTTCTGTACTGTATGAATGAGAGATGAGCTATATTACATCATGGGAAGGATTGGAAAGATCTCAATGCAAACACAAGAAAATGTTTCAACTATTCACTATTCCTTCAATCCAGGTGTATCTTTGCAGAAACATACAAATGTAGAAAGACAAAACAACTTATATCTACCTTAAACTCTAATATTCAGGGTAAGTACACACTACACGTGAATTAGTAGCCAAACTGTGGTCAGACACACTGCACTCAAAGGTAAATGACGGATGCAGCCAACGATTCTGTGGTTTTCTCAACAATCCGCCTAGATGCTTGTCACACCGTGAGCCAACTGGTTTCACTAAAGCTCTGTCTTTCTCGAGAGGGCTTCCAATCTTCTTGGAATTTTCTCCGAAGGTTGCTACCACTCGGAGAGTTTGAACAAGAATTGACCTCCAGAGTGTCAGTCTCACTTTCTGAGATTCCTTTCCCCTGAATCTCCAGTTCACCTTTCAAGCACAATTTCAGATGTTCAGCCATGCCAGGTCGAACATCACTGCTGCAAATGGGTATCTTTGTCTTTCTGGCCTGCAACACAGAGTCACTAACCTTCAGCACAGAGTCACTAACCTTCAGCTCAGATCCTCTGGAAATCTCTCCAGCACTTTTTTTGCTTCAAATCTCCCCGCGGCTCGCTCTTTAACTTGGAAGCTTTTGCTGTGCTGCTGTCGGTTATCTTAACTCAATGGGATCTATCTCGGTTCCCTGTCTTTGTTCCAGCCTGGGAGATTCTTCTGGGTTCTCTTTCTGTCCTACTCTTTGGTTGGGACCACCTTTTTGGTTTGGGAGCTTCCCCTCTCCATGTGTCCTGCTCTCTGAGACATCTTCTTTCAAATGGCACTCTAGTTCCAGGTCACCTGACCTGCAGTTTCATTCTTTGCTCTCTTTCCTTCTGTGTAGCCATGCTGGGTTGTTTTTCCTGCCTAAAGACACAGAAGGAACAAACTGCGCATTTGATAAAGGCTCAATCCTGAAGAGGTAAAGGACATCAATTCCACATGTGCGGATAGTCTCCACCTGGCACACGTGCAGAAGACCCAAAACATTTTTTTTTTAACTCAAACTGCTTGTGCGACACTTTCCTGACAGGCACTTGCGCTGAAGTTCTGTCACCCACCAGGACCTGTAGTTCCCAAACTACGACTTCCAATCAAGGTAAATATTTGCATTTCTTAACACACTCCAAATCCTTTTGGGTAAACACATGGTTAGCATCAGAGCCTGACTGCAAACAGTGGTAGATCTGGGTAGTCCTAAAATCCATTTTCTAATCATCAGAGAAAAATTGGAGTCTGCTGCCTTAGAATATGCAAAGCCACACTGAAATCGTACACCTGTGTGCACTACTTGTCATTTATTTTCAATTACAAATTGTTGTGAAAGTGAGTTTTAAATTCAGAAGGAACCAGTCAACCCAGATAGCTGTGAGAATCTGAAATTGTCCAATACAAGGAATAGCTGCAGTGAATAGCATCGGTGCATTTAAGGGAAAACTAAACACATGGGGGAGAACAAGAGAGAAGAATATGCAGAAAAGGTTAAATAAATAAATGAAACTAAAACGTGGTGCTTGACCAGCTGAGTCAGATGTCCCATTTGCTTGTTGTGTAATGTGTTATTCCAGGTAAATGAACAGATTTGAGGATTTTAGTCCACAAACAGACTGTTTGATCCAACGAGTCCGTTTTATTCTTGTCCTCATTCCACAGAGGTTAAGAAGAGTGGACCCAAGCTACACGCCACATCTTTTACCCCTAACCTTTGCAGCTAATCCCCTGGGCAAGAATCTTCCGTTTTGAAACCAAGTACTCCCGGCAGCGGGAAAACCTGAGTTGTTCTTGTGGCACTAGGAGCATCACTGAGGTGGGATTCCCTCACGTTTAGGATGTTAAAATTTTCATAATGGGTAGCAGCCTGCACTTAGTGATTTTGGGCTGCCATTTTTAACTGGCGCCTCACTCCCAGCAAACAGTGAGCCCCCCCACCACCCTGCTGACAAGGGGAGCATCTTCAATCCCTCGGCAAAGAGGACCCCCCCTTCCCCCCCAGCTCAGCCTCCTCTTTCCTAACCACAGTGTTGGGGTGTTTATAAATATTGCAGTTGTGATGAATGGGGTGGGGGTACTTCAGATACATTCAACCGTGAAGGTAACCAAAAAGATAAAAATAACAAAGCTCTTGCCTGCTGTTTTTAAATCATTAAGCTATCAATCAATCGCTGCTTAAAGGTACTGGATCATGAAAATAAAGCGTTTCAAAGGTTCTCAGGGCATTTCAAAGGTTTTCAAGGATAGTGAGTGTTCTCGGAAAGCTCATAGACTTAAAAAAAAAAAGTGCAGTGTTAAAAGCCTGGGGCTGAGTGAGTAGATGCGGGGAAAGGGAAGGTATTGAGGCTTCCTGACTTGTAACTTTTTAAAAAAAAACATTTTATGAAGGCATATATAAATTTTTTAAAACAATTTCAAGAGGAAAAACAACAAAGTAAATAACACCCACCCAATCATCAACCACTCCCAGCCAATGTGGCCTGACTTGTAACCTTGATGGACTATTTGATCTGCTCATCAGCTGTCAAGCAGAGCATTACGAAGTGAGCAGGCCAATTTAAAGTTTTCAAAGGACACAGACACGGATGATGATTTTGATCAGAGAGATGTCTGAAATCACTAGCAAGTGATCTTCAAGTTTCCCAGGGCTAGAAGGAGCGGTCCAGCCACCGGAACCCCATCCTTTGGAAGGTGGGGTGGAGAGTCCTAAGATCAATCCCTTACCCCCAACCCGAGCCAACTCAATCCCCAGGGCCCTTGGAGAACCTCCGTCTGCAGCCTGGCAGCAGCAGAGGAGCATCTGAGCAGCGGGCTTTGCTTCTTTACCCCGCCCCCCTTCACTCTTGGACTCCATCATGCCAGGTGTGTGCTTGTCAAGACCTGCACCAAAGCACTCCTGGTGGAGTTGCTGTTTTTGGCTTGGTTGGGGGGGGGGGGGGGGGGTAGCATAGCAGGAGGGCTTAGCATTGGAGTTCAAGCTTGCTAATATTATAAAATGAGGGGTTTCGCATAATAATTTGCATAATGGCTCTGGGGTCTGCCGCCTGGCACCGATCCCGATTTTGGCCAAGCCCCACCCGTCAGGATTTTGCGATTTTAGTCGCTGACTTTCCTTTCGACTGGGCTGGTTTATTCTCGTCGCCAATGTTATGGCACAAGGTAATACGATGAGGCAGTATTAAATCATGACGGTGATCACCGACCTAAAAGAGTTATTGATATCACATGGGCAAGTTTGTGGAGATAAGTTGGCTATACATGAGGTAGATGTGGGAAATGCTGTTCCAATTAAAGAACATCCATGTAGACTTAACCCTTTAAAATTGGCACAGGTTAACAAGGAAATTGAAAGTATGCTTAAAAATTGCATAATTGATAGGTTGCAGCCACTGGAGCTCACCCATAGTGATGGTACCGAAACCGGACGATACCCAATGGTTGTGTGTGGTCTATAGAAAGGTTAATGCAGTTACAAGAACGGACTGTTGTCCTTTCCCACGTTTGGAGGATTGCATTGAGAAGGTGGGACAATCCGCTTCCATTTCCAAGCTGGATTTATTTAAGGTTACTGGCAGTCACCTTTATCCAAAAGGGCAATCAGCTTTTGTGACTCTATATGGTATATACCAGTTCAAAGTTATGCCATTTGACATGAAAAATGTCCCAGCCACATTTCAACGGTTAACTAACAAAGTCATTTAAGGATTATCCAATTGTGCGGTATACATCGATCTGGTAATTTTCAGCCAGACATGAAAACAACATTTGAAACATCTGATGGAGTTATTCGATCGACTTCAGGGAGGCAGTTTGGGCACAAATTTCAGTGGACAGCAGTGTGTCAACAGGCATTTGACGGCCTGAAGGCTGTGTCAACCACTGCTCCTATGTTGGCCATCCCAAATTACACAAAACCATTCGAAGTGGCTGTTGATGCGAATGATGTGGGTGTAGGTGTGGTAATTTTACAAGAAGATGATGAAGGACTAGAGCGGCCTATTGGTTATTTTTCGAAGGGGGGGAATTACTAAGGGTTACCTATAAGAGTACTGTATCTTTGGGGGGGGGGATTACTAAGGGTTATCTATAGAGTACTGTATCTTTGGAGGGGTATCAGTGTTGGTAGTTGATGAGGTGTTAGTGTTTAAAGAATGTTAACTGGATTCATAGAATAAACATTGTTTTGTTTAAAATACGTTAGATCTCTGTTGCATCTCGCCTGTAAAGTGGGCCCTTGTGCTCCTCATAAACAAAATCTATTAAAAGTTTTGGATCAGGTGAACTCCATGATATAGAACATAGAACATTACAGCGCAGTACAGGCCCTTCGGCCCTCGATGTTGCGCCGACCCGTACTTCTGAACCCTGGCCCATAATATTACTCTGATGAGACCCCCACTGCCCGGACCACTCCCTGAGAATTGACGGGCTCAGATTCGTGTACTCCAAGCCCATAGGCTCCGGACAGCCCACGTGGCCCATGAAGGATCACCCGTTAAAGGGGTCATGCTATCATAGGTGTCTTAAAGCTTTGCAAGCCTGAGCATAGGGAAAGGTTTAGAATTCAGCAATGGAAGAGTAAGAAATTGATTGGAGATTATGGAAGTAGGCTAGCAGAAAGCATGAAAACAAATTGTAAATACTTCTTTGGCTATAGATATCTGAGTTGGAAGAGACTAATGAGAGTACATGTCGGCCCATTATAATGGGGGAAAACAAAATTGTTTTTTTTTTAAGGTTAGAGTACCCAATCAATTTTATGCCAATTAAGGGGCAATTTAGTGTCGCCAATCCACCTACCCTGCACATCTTTGCGTTGTGGGGACGAAACCCACGCAAACACGAGGAGAATGTGCAAACTCCACCTGAACAGTGGCCCAGCCGGGATCGAACCTGGGACCTTGGTGCCGAGAGGCAGCTGTGCCTATGAACAAAATGGGCAGCACCGTATCACAGTGGTTAGCACTGTTGCTTCACAACACCAGTGTCCCAGGTTCGATTCCCGCTTAGGTCACTGTCTGTGCGGAGTCTGCACATTCGCCCCGTGTCTGCGTGGGTTTCCTCCGTGTACTCTGGTTTCCTCCCACAAGTCCTGAAAGACGTGCTTGTTTGGTGAATTAAACATTCTGAATTCACCCTCCCAGGCGCTGAAGTGTGGCGACTAGGGGATTTTAACAGTAACTTCATTGCAGTGTTAATGTAAGCCTACTTGTGGCAATAATAATAAAGATTATACAAATACTTATATCAGTCCTCACAGTAGAAGACAAAAAACATTCCAGAAATGATGAGGAACCAAGAATCTAGTGAGAATGAGGACCAGCCTAAGTAAAGAAACTGTATTGGAGAAATTAATGGGACTAAGTGGCTACCAACTCTCTGGGCCTGCTGCCCTGCACCCTCCGATTTCAAACAACATGCGGTGATAGTGGATGTTTCCTTTTGATCTTCCAGAATTCCTTAGATTGTAAAATATTGCCCAAAGTTTGGTCGGTAGCGATGTAAAAAGGGAGGGGCCGGGGGGGGGGGGGGGCAAATGTCAATTAAACAAACAGTAGCATTTGGGATGTGATAACAGAGCGCTTAAAAAAAATCATAACATGGTTCAAGCAGAGTCAACATGAATTTATGAAAGTAACATTGTGTGTTCAACAAAAAAAAGTTTTTGACGATGTAACTAGTAGGATGGATAAGAGGGAACCTCTGGACACTGGTAGATGGTGGCCGTTGCTGGTAGGTTATGGCTGCTGCTGCATATGACACCCATCTGAGGTCCAGTATATTTTCAAAACAATTCAAAAGGGTGCCATACAGATTATTGCTCAAAATTAGGAATCATTGCCTTGGAGCAATCTATTAGCCTAGATTAAAGATCGGTTAATGGGCAGAAAATAGCAATAGGAATAAATGGATATTTTGAGGTTGGCTGTTCACTGCAAGTATCAGTATTTGGATCCCAGCTAGTTTCAATGTGTATTAATGACTAAGATGAGACAAATCTAACCAATTTTGCTGACAATACAAAGTTAGTGGGAAAGTAGGCATTGGGGAGGAAACAAAGAGACTGCAGAGTGATCATTGCATGTTGGATGAGTGGGCAAGATGGAACGCAGTACTGTGAAGTCTGAAATTATGCACTTGGGTAGGAAAAAAAGCAGACTATCGTTCGAATGATCAGAGACTGGGAAATGCTTGCACACAGGGCCACATGGGTGTTCTTGTACATGAATCGCAGAAAGTTAACATGCTAATAGCAAGCAATTAGGAAGGCAAATAATATGATTAGTTGGAGCATCAGTGTAAAGGAGTTTTTTACATTTGTGTAAAGCATTGGCGAGGCCACACCTGGAGTAGTGCGTTTAATTTTGGTTCCATTACCAAAGAAAGGACATCGCCCTAGGGGAGTGAAAGCAGATAAAATGGACTAGTTCCTGCATTGAGGGGTTAGTCCAATGAAGAAATGGTGTAGGCTAGGCCTACGTTAGCTGGAGTTTAGAAGAATGAAAGGTAAGCTAATTAAAGGCCCCTGGCCCCTTTTTTAAGGGCCTTGGCAGGTTAGATCTGAAAAAAGTATCACTGGCCTGGAAATTGAGAACATGAAATCACAGCTTCATAATCTTTGACACAGGTCGGTTTCCATTAACACTGCAATGAAGTTACTGTGACAATCCCCTAGTCGCCACATTCTGGCGCCTGTTCAGTACACTAAGGGAGAATTCAGAATGTCTAACCTCACCTGCACATCTTTGGACTGTGGGAGGAATCTGGAGCACCCGGAGGAAACCCACAAAGAACATGCAGGCTCCACACGACAGTGACCCAAGTCAGGAATCGAACCCGGGTCCCTGGCGCTGTGATGCAACAGTGCTAACCACTGTGCTACCGTGCTGCCTATCATAAGGGGTTGGTAATTAAGGACTGAGACGAGAAATGTGAACGGTGGATGACACTGAACCACCACATGTCTCTTCATTCTGACACCCTTCCCCATGACCCCCCTCTGCCATCACTCGCCTGTGTCCCAGGATTCAATGACCATACCAACAGCCACAACCTACCAGCAACAATCACCACTTACCTGCAGGCCCTGCCGTTCAATAAATTGGCCAGCCTCTGGCCAGCAAATCTTGCTGGGTGAGCCATCCACCCCTGGATTCTTTGGCTGCTATTCAGTTAAGTGCCTAACTGGTACTTAATGTGACAGACCTTTCCCAAAGGAGGTGACCTAGGGCTTCTGCTGGCTGGAGAACCAGCGAGTGTCACCTGTATTAAATTTAACCTATAGGCTCTGTTTCCCTCTGCAGGTGGTCTTGACCTAAGTATTTTGTTTTTACTTTTGGTTCAGTAACTGCTACAACAGGTGTATCTGGGAAATAAAAATTGAGGAAGAGGGTTTTGCATAATAAGATTGGTAAATTATTATTTATTTATTTTTTGAAACCCAGAAGCGAAGAGTCTTAATTAATGAAGTAAAGGGGCAGCACGGTGGCACAGTGGTTAGCATTGTTGCCTACGGCGCTGAGGACCCGGGTTCGAATCCCGGCCCTGGGTCACTGCCTGTGTGGAGTTTACACATTCTCCCCGTGCCTGCGTGGGTTTCGCCCCCACAACTCAAAAGATGTGCAGGCTAGGTGGATTGGCCACGATAAATTGCCCCTTAATTGGAAAAAATAATTGGGTACTCTAAATTTTTTTTTTAAATGAATGAAGTAAAGAATTGATGGTTATGATATATGCAGATAACCGTGAAAAGCATTTAAAACATATAGGCCACATGGTAGCACAGTGGTTAGCATTGTTGCTTCACAGCCCCAGGGACCCGGGTTCAGTTACCGGCTTGGGTCGAGGTCTTTGCCAAGTCTGCACGTTCTCCCTGTGTCTGCGTGGGTTTCCTCCGGGTGCTCTAGCTTCCTCCCACCAGTCCCAAAGACACGCTGTTAGGTAATTTTGGCATTCTGAATTCTCCTTCTGTGTACCCAAACAGGCGCCGGAATGTGACGACTGGGGACTTTTTACAGTAACTTCCTTGCAGTGTTAATGTAAGCCTACTTGTGACAATAAGGGTTATTATGTTACATTGAGACATAGAACAGTATAGCACAGTGCAGGCCTTCAGCCCATGATGTTGTGCTGACCATTTATCCTAATCTAAGATCAACCTAACCTACACCCCTTCAATTTACTGCTGTCCATATGCCCATGAAGTTTAATTCATTGTTCAGGTTGCTTAGATTTTCAAAAGAAAGAAAGGCTTGCATGTTTCTGCTGCTTGTCATAACCATTGGATGTCCCAAAGCATTTACAACCAATTAAGCGCTTTATGAAGTGTTGTCACTGTTGTGAAGAGGACAACAGGCAGCCAGTTGTGTACAGCAAACCCCAAAAACAGCATGCGATAATGACCAGACAATTTATTTTTTAATGTTGATTGAGGGATGAATACAATACTACACCATAGCGTTCGCCTTAGCTTTTGTACTCGAGCTCTCACGTGGGCGTTGTATACATAGAAATGGATGTTGATTTTGGATCAAACAAATCAAAACCGTTTTGCAAAAGTATTTGTATGCCAAAATATTGATCCAGATATTCCTATTAAAGTAACAGTGAGGCTAATGGCACTCACCATTATTTATGTATAAACAATACAGTAATTTCCACAGGATGGATGTAGATGGAATATTTCCCTTGGCTGGTGATTCTATAACCAGGGGACATAACGTCAGGGTAAGGGGTAAGACATTTAAGAATGAGATGAGGAGGAATTTGTAGCATTTGCTTCCATGTTGATGTCTGAACTGAAAGCGTACTCGACCGAGCTGAACTTGAAATCCTTGGACCTGACTGCAATTAAAAGATTCAGGGTGGGATTTTCCAACCCTTCTCACCGGTGGGCTCTTCCAGTTCTGACTGCACCCCGCTCCACGTTCCCCAATGATGGGATGGGCGGACCACGCAAACACCTGGCATCAGCAGGACTTGACGATCCCAACAGCGACCAATGTTGGGCCACCTCAACTGCAGGAAAACACGTCACTTGGGGGCTAGAAAATCCCAGCTATTGTTTTCTTACTTGAGTCTAAAATTGTTGAGCTCACAAACGGGACAGTTGGTAATTGAATGGTTACATTTCAGGAAGGACACGTGCTCAGTTGTATTTATGCCCAGATTTACTTTGTCTTGCAATGGATCACAGCAGGGTCCCTAAAATTGGGTGCAGCATACACATCTAGGGACAGGAAGATTCATCCAGGAAGTTCCCGGTTCTGCGTCAGAAATTATGCTTGTGTGGACAGAATATGCACGTGGAAAGAAAGGGGGTTGGTTGAGGAGGCATTTGTCCTTTTGAAACGGAGGGGGAAAATATGGGAGGTTGGGAGAAACAGTAAGCTAATTTTATGGTGTATAACATCACATTATTTTTAACATTTCATGACTAGGAAATGTACAAAAATTTGTATTGTGAATATATTATTCATTGCATTTGAGTTTAATAGAAGAGAGATATCGACACTTAAAAAAGAAATAATAACAATTAAAATTAAGCAGAATTGGAGTAGAGGCCAAACAAGTATTGTATAAAGGTTACCAGAGCTTCCTTGCTTTCATACTCTTATGCCTAAAGGTTGGAATGCTTACCAACCGTTTTTTACAACCTCCCTTGCCACGTTCGATGATTGTGCAGGTATATCCCCATGGCTCTGTGCTTCTGCACCACCTTCAGAATTACCAAAATGTAGCACGCCCATTTCTCAGCATTAAATTTCATCTGCCGTATTTTCCCCCAGCCTGTCCATGCCCTCCTGAAGTCTACCACTATCTTCATCGTAATTCGCAAATGCTTCCATGTTTTGTGTCAACAGTAGATTTTTCTGTTTTGTCCTTGTCCCCAAAATCTAGGTCATTAATATAGATCAAGAAATGCAGTGTCCCCAATACCAACCCCTGGGAACCCCTCTGTGTGTAGCTTATCATAGAATCTACAGTGCAGAAGGGAGGCCATTCGTCCCATCGAGTCTGCATCTGCCCTTGGAAAGAGCACCCAACTTACGCCCACACCTCCACTCTATCCCCGTAACCCAGTTACCCCCACCCAGCCTTTTTGGACACACAGCAATTTAGCATGGCCAATCCACCTAGCCTGCACATCTTTGGACTGTGGGAGGAAACCGGAGCACCCGGAGGAAACCCATGCAGACACGGGGATAACGTGCAGACACTTCTAGTGATGTCATGGATGCTATCCTTAAAGAAATGCAGTGGGCCCCACTGTATATGCCTTCTTCCAGTCCAAAAAACAACCATTCATCACTATTGTTTCCTGTCAGTCATCCCACTTTGAAACCTTGTCCTTGTCATATTTATTCTGTGTACTTTGCTGACAAGCCTTTTATGTGGTATTTTATCAAATGCCTTTTGAAGGCCATGTAACTCCTCAACAACCAACTCATCAAAAAAAATCTTTTTTAATATAAATTTAAAGTGCCCAATTCTTATTTTTTTTCCAATTAAGGGGATTTAAAATGTAGAATCCACCTACACTGCACAACTTTTTGGGTTGTGGGGGCGAAACCCACACAAACACGGGGAGAATGTGGAAACTCCACACGGACAGTGACCCGGGGCTGGGATTGAAACCGGGTCCTCAGTGCCGTGAGGCAGCCGTGCTAACCACTGCACCACCGTGCCATCTCTCATCAAAAAAACTCAAATCACGATTTTCGTTAACAAATCTGTGCTAGGTTACAATTTCTAACAGCTTGCCCACCACCAAGATCAAGTTGACAGAATTGTAGTTACTGGGTTTATCCTCATCTCCGAGACCTAAAATGAGCAACATCAGTCTCCCAGAGTCTGCCTGATAATATCAATTGAGACCAGCCCCGATATCTGTGTTAAGGTGGAAAATTCAATCTAGTCCAGACTGAACATTTATCAAATTCTGAACAAGTCGATTATCTATTTTCAGTCAAATATTCTTTGTTTTAATAAAGAAAAGTATGACCAGAAACCATCCATACATCACATGGTTGATGAGATTTCTTGCCATATCTGTCCCATTTCTGCACTTTGTTTTCACTTCTTCCGCCTACTCCCACAACCACGATAGGGTTCCTCTTGTCATCACTTTCCACCCCACTAGCCTTCAACTGATCATCCAACAGCACTTTTGCTGCCTACCGTTTAAAACCACCACCAAACACTTCTTCCTGCCCCTCCCCGCCCCATCAGAACAAATTCCATCCACCACATTCTGAGCCACCCTTTCTATTTGCCTCAATTCCCCCTTCCATTTCCTAAAACAAGCCTCCATGTAAGTGGCGGACATGTAACGTCGACGATTTCGACCCCATCCTCCCCACTATCCAGGGCCCCATACATGTTTTCAAGGAAAAAACAGTGATTTCCTCCTTTCTATTTTAGTATTCACTGTTAACAATACAGTCTCCTCTACCTTGGGGAGGACCTAGTGCAGACTGGCTGATCTTTTTGCTAATGGTCAGCATGACCCTGAGCTTCCTGTTCTTAGCCATTTTAATTCTCTGTTCCATTTCCACTTAAACTCTCTGACCTCCGTGTTCTGCAACTGAAGCTGGAGAACATTACCTTCAGGGCCGGTTTTAAGCCTATTTGACCAATTTCATCAAATTGGGCCCCGCACCTTAAGGGGGCCCCGAGCCAGCGGCGACAGAGTTACCGTTTGAAGCCTTTTCTGTATTCTAAGAGGAACTATAGAGTAGTTTTTACTTTTGGGGAACGCACCGCATTACCGTCGACAAATCCTTCAGCCCTGCGCCGCCAAATCCTTCCGCCCGGGTAAATAAGTTTCAAAATTTTAGTATATCAAGCATTTAATGTTTTTTTTTGGTTAAAGACGAGCATACTACACGAAATATAAACATACATAAATTTTTACTTTTGTAGAGTAGGGGCCCCCCCCATCACTTTTCTAATTGGGCCCGCAATACCTAGCACCGGCCCTGGTTACCTTTTTTCCAATAAGTGCAACAATTTCAAATCGGCCAAGGTTTTTTTCCCCCGTCTGGAATGCTGCTGATGATGGCTCTTCTGGAGCCATCTTTTGTTTCTCATTTTTGTCTAATTTCCACTCCCTTTTGCCTCGTACCAACATCCAATTTGTCATTCCTCCACCCTATCACATTCCCTTATGTTCTTGCTCCCCAACCTCTCTCCCTCCCACCATATTTGCTTAAAACCTGTACATTCGTAAATTTTCCTTGGGTTGATGAATGGTCTTCGACCTGAAAAAATAACTTTTTCTCTTTGCAGATGCTGCTCTGTACCTGTTGATCATTTCTAACATTTTCTGGAATCTTTTATTTAGCGTCTTTTGAAATCCAATAATTACCTTTTGTTTATTTTTGAAGACTACCTTTGTTTAACAACTGAACCTTGGTGACATTAGCCTGCGTGGATGCTGGGGCATCATCAGTATGCATAGTCAAAGTGAAGTGTTCCTGAGTAAATGGTGTGTATGGTTGCTTTGTTAGTTCATTTGCAGGCAGTCAAGGGCAGCAATTAGCACTAATTCATCCCGTGATAACAGTATTCATCTTTTAAGCAATATTGTTAAAATAAATCATCAAGCAAAAGGATTTTGCAATGAATTATAATTATGACTGGTTTCTGAACCAAGTACTAAACAGATTTACTTTTAAAACACAACACTCAGTTTGTGATATTTACACAGCCCCCATTGAAAATATTGCAATTCAAAATTATGTTCACCAGGAATATAACAGCAAATTACTGCGGATGCTGGAATCTGAAACAAAAACAGAAAATGCTGGAAAATCTCAGCAGGCCTGTCCACAGATGCTGTCAGACCTATTTAAATGTTCCTGCATTTTTTAATATTGATTAATCAGGAATGCCTTGATGAATTCATATTCCACAATATCATCTTGCCAATCCACAATATGCCTTGCTTTTGTGGATAGTCATAGAATCCCTACAGTGCAGAGGGAGGCCATTTGGCCAATCGAGCCTGCACCGACCCTCCGAAAGAGAATCCTACCTTGGCCCAATCCCTTGTAACCCTGTAACCCCACCTAACCTTTGTGTACAAAGGGGCTATTTGGCATGGTCTGGACTGTGGGAGGAAACTGAAGAACCTGGAGGAAACCCACGGGGAGAAGGTGCAAACGCCACACTGACAGTCACCCAAGGCCGGAATCAAACCCGAGTTCCTGGCACTGTGAGCGAGCAATGCTAACCATTGTGCCACCGTACTGTTGTTCTCTCAAGCAGTTGTTCTTGCCAATCTTGGTACTCATGGAAAAAGAGTACTTTATTACAATTCTGTGCACCAGAATGTGCTGACAGAATAAAAACACAAAATGATGGAAAGAACTTGGCAGGTCAGAGACGATCATTGAAGAGTGAAAAGATGTTAACATTTCAGGTCAGGGACCTTTCATTAGAACTGGAAAAAGTTCTAGATTAATTAGAGGTCTAGAAAACTCCTTCTGAGGTGGCCATTAAAGGACCCCATGATGCTATTTCAGAGAAGAGCTGGAGAGTTATCCCGGATGTCTTGGCCAATATATATCCTTTCAGTCAACATAGTAAAACTATGGTCACTTTTACATTACAGTTGGTGCGAGCTTGTTGTGCTTAAATTGGTGGTTGTTCATATATTACAACAGTGACTGCACTTCAAAAGCATGTTATTGGCTAAAGTGCTTCGTGAAGTCCTTATAAATGCTAATCTTTCTTCACTAGATTTGAATCAAGTACAGAGCCAGGCAAACGTTGCACAAAAAATTCAAAGAAAATGCCATGATAGAATGTAGAACAGGGGTAATTAAATGAGAAAAGGGATGATGGTGCAGAGCACAAGGGGCGAGTAATGGGAGAAGTCGCAAACAAAAGAGGAGGGGTCCAAAGGAATTGTAAATTGTTACAGTGGAATGGCAGAGGTGAAGGGTAGCAAAGAGCAAAAGTCAGCCGTGGATTAGGAATGGATGGAGAAAGGCCTCTTACTTTAAATATGAGTTTTAAAACACAGGAACTGGAAGAATCAGAATGTACATTGTAGGATTTGGCTTCTCCACATTTCACCATTTTGATTGTAAACAATATAATGGGATTCATAATGTAACTGATGACTCAATGTCTATAATTGCTTTGTTGTTTCCTGTATCATATTTTCAGTGAAGTTATATTTGAATTCTTCAGTATGTTATTGTTGTGCTGTGTGTTGAAATCAATTTGCTTGCCCTTAATGAAGACAGCCTAGAAACAGTGGTGCCAGCCGTACCAGCGCCAGCTATCAGTTTTGCTTAGTGTTTGTATCTCTGAACTGTCATTGAGCTAAATATGATATGGAGTCATTAGAAGTAATGAGTCCAATCAATATTTGTTGAATTTAAGTTTGATGCTGTTCCGAGAATTGCCTTGGTATTCTGGTTAGAGTAAGAGTAGTGAGGGTGTGGGAAGGAGCAGGTAATTTGGGGATAGATTTTAGCATTTCACTCAGAAGTGTTCAGTGGGCCATTCCGTCATGAGGCAGTAAATCTGGCAGGTTGCTTCAGTCATGCCAGTCCTGCCCTTCCTTTGAAATCTGAAGCTTGATTTGTTTAAAAATTTGTTGAAAGCTCAATGTTTTTTTTAAACCAACAAAAAAACAAAGTTTAGAATATGTAACCTATTGTACTTTATTTACTACTAAGGAGCTCAAGAACATTAACAGCTTATTTTCGTACTTATTTTGTATCTGTGGGAAAAGAACATATTAATATTTTTCTGGGTTAAGCACTTTATTTAAATGAAACATGCTTGAATTTTCACATGTGTAAGCACTTGATCATTTTTGCACTTAACCTAGATATGTGAGCTCCATTATTAATCACGTGCATCATCTTCACTAGCATTTCTTCGGTGTATATCCGAAGTATGTTTACAGCCCACACATATTAATTCAAAGGCAAAGAATTATATAGAGATACCAAAACAAGTAATTCAGCCCAATCATGTGTTGATGTGAATTAAGGGCACTGTTTTTATTCACAACTTGTTGTCTTACTGACTATACCACGTGTTGTTTTCTCCTCTGTTAAATGGGGTTAGCCATATGAAAGATGATCACGATAATGTTTTTAAAATGTGGCTACCTTGACCTTGCCCTGATTGTTACGGGGGGGGGGGGGGGGGGGGGGGATAATAGGAGGAGGCTCCCAATTGAACCCTCGTGCTGTATTTGCTGAGTGAAATTAAGCTTTTACATACTGGATGTTCTTTATTATAATGACACAACAATGTTTGAATGTTGGAAGTTGCCTTCCATGTCATGTATTGGAAATTGTATTGTGCGTTTTGTTCACCTAGGCTACCGTACAGTCACCTTTGCATCCAGCAAAGTGGGTGCAGAAGGGACTGAAAAGGAATCCATGTCTACATAGCAGAAGTTCTGTTTCTCATTGAATCTGGTTGAATCTTATTCTTCCTTCCCAAGAACTTCATATTCACAAGAACCACTTGGCAACTTTTTACAGTGCTGTTGGAAAGCAGGCATGCCAGAGTCAACTGGACAAACATGATTTAGTTTGTTGCATCCAAGATGCCACCAGTCATTCCTCTATGCCCCAGGTATCCACAAGCCAATGATCGTGGAGACCAGTCTCAGTTAAGTGGCAAGGCAAATTGAAAGCTATGCCATCTGTTGTGAAGATGCCTGGCAATGCAGCATAATATTTTACAAATATAGGGACACTAATAGACCATCATGACCGGAAGCTTGGCTGTATCTCATTGTAGTTATGTTACAGTGCTGGTTTTTTTGGATGCTGCCTTGGTGTGACACAGGGCAGAATTATTTTTGCAAGCAATCAGAAAGCAATATTCCGACTTCAGCTATCAAGTGGGGTTGGATGCTGATTACTCACATAATTTTTACTTGAAATACTTGCATTTGTACAGTGCCATTTATGATCACAGGATGCCCCAAAGCACTTTACAGTTAATGAAGTACTTGGGACTGGATTCTCTGCCCCACTGTGCCACATTTCTATTTTACCCCGCCTGTGGGATGCTCTGTTACGCCAGCCGGTCACTGGGGTTTCCCAATGTGGGGCAGCCCCACGTCGTCGGGAAACACCCGCACTGCCGGCAAATCGGAGCATCCCGCCGGCGGAGAACCCAGTTCTTTGTAGCATTGGGTGGTATTTATGGGGCCTGCAATATCTGGAAACATGGCAGGTAGGGTCACTTAATTAGGCAGGAGCCTAATTGAGATGCAGAGAATAAGTTAGCGACATGGCAGAGAAGGGTTGGGCTTCCGTAAAGCGGGTTTCCACTTATAATACATATGCATAGCATGAATGTTCACTAAATTATAACTTTTATAATTACGTCCTTACTTCAAGTTTCAGTCAGTAGCACTCAGGAATTTTGTGTGTTTCACATTTGCTTAGAGGTAGAGTCCAACAGTCAGCTTTGTGCAGCTGTGTCTGAGGACAGCAGTTTTATTTATTAAACTCTGCAGCACCAGGAAGGGCCGAGGAGCATGGCACCTTAGATGGAGGCTCTGGATCAACAGTGAGTCAGTGATATGGAGTGAAGGTGTGGTTTAGGGTCGGGCATGTAGGAGTGGAAGTGGTATCCAATGGAGAAGAGATGGTGGGGTCAGGGCATGTTTTGGGTAAAGTGGGAATGGCCGGGCATCCTGGGTGTGTCAGGTAACTTGTGGGAGTCAGTCAAACAGGTAAGATTATGAGGGACGTCTTCTGCTACAAGAGTGGAAGTGCTGCCCACTTCCAGTTCCGCTATCGGGAACAGAGTGCATAATATTACTCATTGTGTGGTCTGACTTTCCCAGTAGTTTGTTTGTTAGTGAAGCGTGGGCTGTTGGTGAAGCAAGTAAAAGAAAAGACAATCACTTTCTGAATGCAATAATCCTTACCTCCCTGTAGCTGCCAAGTTTCCCCAGGCTGAGGAGACTGCAACAGCCAGAGTTAAAATGGTGCATAAATATGACCGCCTCATTGTAACATTTCGGGACATGGGTTGGTAGCCTATCCACCATCCCACCTCGGTCACAGCCACATGTAGGCAGCTTGGAGTCAAAATTCTCTTTTTTTTTCCTTCATTTACGGGATGTGGACGTTATTGGTTAGGCTAACATTTATTGCCCATCCCTAGTTGCCTTCAGAAGGTGCTGCCTTAAACCGCTGCCGTCCATGTGGTGTAGGTTCACCCACTGTGCTTTTCGGGAAGTACCTTCAGGATTTTGACCCAGTGACTGTGAAGGAACGGCGATATATTTCCAAGTCAGGGCGGTGAGTGACTTGGAGGGGAACCTCCAGGCGGTGGGGTTCCCAAATATCTGCTGTTCTTATCCTTCTAGATAATAGGTGGGTCTGTAAGGTGCTGCCTAAGGATGGGTTCCTGCAGTGCATCTTGTAGAAGGTGTACCCTGCTGCCTCTGTTTTGCGTGTGTCTATGTCTATGTCAGGATGTTGCTTGACTAGTCTGTGCGACAGCTCTCCCAACTTTGGCACAAACCCCCAGATGTTAGTAAGGAGGACTTTGCAGGGTCGACAGGGCTGGATTTGCCGTTGTCGTTTCCACTGCCTGGCTCGATGCCGCATGGTCCATCCGGTTTTATTCCTTTTGTGTTTTCGTAGCGGTCGAATGCAACTGAGTGACTTTCTAAGCTATTTCAGCGGGCATTTGAGAGTCAACCACATTGCTGTGGGTCTGGAGTCACATGTAGGCCAGACCAGGTCAGGATGTCAGATTTCCTTCCATAAAGCATATTGGTGAACCAGATGGGTTTTTGTTTAATGATATTCGACAATGGTTTCATGGTCATCATTAGACTTTTAATTCCAGATATTTTATTGAGTTTAAATTCTACCACCTGCTATGGTGCGATTAAAACCTTGGTCCCCAGATTATTACCCTGGATCTCTGGATTACTAGTCCAGCGGCAATACCACTACGCCACCGCATCCCCTAGAATTCAAATTTTTAATGCTTCCATCTCCCACCCAGCTCAGACTTGCCATTTTTGGGAGTATTATTCCCCCCCCCCCCCCTATTCCCCCCCCCCCCTGCCCCTATTTCCCCCCAACCCTTGTTTTAAAAATGAATAAGCCACGAGGTCTGTTATTGTCACTGCGGTGACTGAGAGGAAGATGAATTTTAAGTTTGACTCATTGATAAGGCATTATAAACTTTCAAAAATATATTTTATTCTGGCCCCACCTTCGACACATACGTATTGGAAAAAATATACAGGCTATATTTTGGTTGCAAAATGTCAACTTATTGTAATATGTCCACAAATAAGATGCAACAATTCTCCTGAGTATGTCTTTAATGTCACAGTACAAATTACAGACCTTTTATAATGCTGGGCAGTTTTCCAATGCAGCTGGTAGATCTTTTGTTAACACTTCAAACACTTGGAAATGTGTTCTGTTGAGGTGTTCATTTTTGTTTATGCTTGCAAGAACAACTTGCTTTGTGTTTCATAGAGGTTTGCAGGGTCTTAGTTTTGGGCATTCTCTTCACATCAGTTTTCAGCCCATTTTCTTCAATTTTCTTCCAACGTTGGAATGCTGTATATGTGTGTTTAAATGTCCGCTGAAGCTACAAGCAATTTCATGGGTACGAAACATTAAAATCAAACTGATTATCGTCAATCTAACTCGCACTAGCTGTGATTGGAGGAACTGTTTCCCTAAAAGGTATTTATCTTTACAATAATGTAATACCACATCTCCAGAGACTGGCATTATTTAGGAACTTGGATGTTTTCTGGTAAATCCTACTCAAATTATTTTTTTCTTTTCCACGTTATAGTCATTCGAATATCTTGTTTTGCAAAAGTGCAGAATTCATTCTGATTATTTTCTCCAATTTTTTTTGACAATTATCTTTATCAATTAATTCTCCATTGCAAGTAGGAGCTTGAAGAGCAGGGTTGTTTCAATCACTGTACGCTTTCATACAATGTCCTCCAAGACACTGGTTTGTAGACAGTAAAATTGATGTTAAAAACAGAGCACATCAGATAACAGGAAATAATTCATATTGTACCTAGCACTAATGCCCATTTGTGGCAAGGGAGTTCAGAAATAGATTGCCTTGTTATAGCAGATTTTTATTGTGATATTATAACTAAAGTTGGGTTCAATTTGCATTCAAAGAGGATTGCAAATAGAGAAACACATTGGCGTACTACTGTATAGAATCAAACATTCTTGAGCTTTACAGATCACTTCATTAAAAGTCAAGGATGTGTTATTTTATGTGCAGGAGAAACAACAGGAAACGACGCTAAACTACTGTTGCAAAATGTGGTGATATGATTTGCATAGATGTCTGCCATTGGGGCAGAACACCGGCTTACCATTGGCCCTGGTCAGTCATGTGCCTCTCGTTGGTTGAGACCAGTCATGTGACAGCTCTCTGATTGGTCGAGAGGCTGAGTTAACCACGCCTCCTTGCCGAGGTATAAATTGTCAAACGCCCGGCAGTCGTCCATTTTATTGTAGACAACCGCAGGGCTAAGTTCTAGTTTATTAAAGCCTAACTTTTGTAAAGCAACTCGTCTCTCGTGCAATTGATGGCTCATCACAAAATGAGTAGCATAGCTTCAGAAAATAATATGAACAGTTCAAAATCAACTTCATCACACTTTTACATCAGCACTTACCCATGTCAAGCCATTAAAGGGTCATGCTGAGTGTAAAAAAAGGCATATTCCCATCTGGAAGAGCAGTGAATGGAACCTGAATGCTTCTATGTAACTCTTCATTGCTGGCATCATGGAGATGAGATGTATTCCCATACTTTTCAGCCACTGGGTGGCACAGTGGTTTGCACTGCTGCCTCACAGCGCCAGGCAGCCGGGTTCAATTCTGGCCTTGGGTGACTGACTGTGTGGAGTTTGCATGTTCTCCCTGTGTCTGCGTGGGTTTTCTACGGGTGCTCTGGTTTCCTCCCACAGTCCAAAAGTGTTCAGGTTAAATGGATTGACCATGATAAATTGCCACTTTGTGTCCAAAGATGTGCAAGTTAGGCGGATTGACTGTGTTATGGGGATAGGGTGAGAGAGTGGGCCTCGATAGAGTTCTCTTTTGGAGTGCTGGTGCAGACTCGATCTGCTAAATGGCCTCCTGCACTATAGGGATTCTATGGAATCTATTCTAACAAGATACTGACCTTATCATGGTGGGGACATTATTGATGAAGCATCTGAAGCTGGTTTGTCCTAAGACACTACTCTTGAGGAACTCTTGTAAAAAATATCCTGGGAGGGAGATGATCAGAGGGGATGATTGTAAGGGAATTTCCAGGTGGTGGTGTCGATAAGTCTGCTGCCCTTGTCTTTCTGGATGGTAGAGGCTGTGGGTTTGGAAGGTGCCATCTAATGTGCCTTGGTGAGTTCCTGCAGTGTATCTTGTAGATGGTACATACTGCTGCTACTGTGCATCGGGGTGGTAAATGAAGTGAATGGGGTGCCAATCAAGTGGGCTGCTTTGTCCAGGATGGTGTCAAGCTTCTTGTGTTTCTGGAGCTGCACTCATCCAGACAAGTGGAGAGTGTTCCATTGCACTTCTAATTGTGCCTTATAGATTGTGGATAGGCTTTGGGGAGTCAGGAGGGGAGTTACTCTCTGTAGAACTGCCAGACTCTGACCTGCTCTTTTAGCTGCAGTATTTTTTATGTCTCGTCCAGTTCAATTTCTAGTCAGTGGTAACTGCCAGGAAGTTAATTGTGGGGAATTTAGTGATGATAATGCCATTGAATGTCCAGGGGAGTGACTTTTCCCTAACTCTGGAGTTGAATTCTTTTGTTCATGTTTGAACCAAGGTTGTAGTGAGTCTCGGAGATGAGTGGCCCTGGCAGAACCCAAACTAAACCCAAACTGAACAGAACCCAAATTTAGCAGATTATTGCTAAGCAAGTGTCACTTGATGACGCCTTCTATAAGTTTACTGATGAAAGAGAGCAGACTGATTGTGCAGTGTTAGGTCAGGTTAGATTTGTCCTGCTTTTCATGTACAGGACATACCTGGGCAATTTAGTAGGTAGATGCGAGTGTTGTAGCTGTGCTCAAACAGGTTGGCTAGGGATGCAGCAGATTCTGGGGCACAAGTCTTCAGTACTATTGTTGGGCTATTATCAGTGCCCAGAGTCTTTGCAGTCTCCAGCCTCTAGCCGTTTCTTGGTATCAGATGGAATGACTCAAATTGGCTGAAGACCAGATGCTGGGCATCTCAGGAGGAAGAGGATTATTCTCTCGGCATTTCTGGCTGAAGGTTTACTGCAAATGCTTCAGATTTGTCATTTGCATTGATGTGCTGGGCTCTCCCATCATTGAGGATAGCGATATTTGTGTTGCCGCTTCCTCCAGTGAGCTGTTTACATGTTCGCCACCATTCACAACTGGATGCGGCAGGACTGCAGAGCTTAGATGTGATTCATTGATTATGGAATCAACTAGCTCTGTCTATCACTTGCTGCTTACAAGTAGTCCTGTGTTGTAGCTTTATCAGGTTGACAACTCTTTTTAGGTATGCGTGGTGCTGACCCTCGCTTGCTGACCTGCATTCTTCAATAAACCAGGCTTGGTGGTAATTCTAGAGTAGGGGATATACTAGACAATGAGATCAAAGTTTGAGGTTGAGTATATGTGAAGAGGAATGCCGAGTTCTTCCTCTGTCTTGATTGTGAAACAGTACCAATTAAGAAAGAAAGTCACCGTGACCATTTGCCGCATTTGTTAGCGCAATTACCTGCAGTTTTTACTTTCAAAAGCATATATTTATTTTCAAAGGTACTTCAATGACTGGTGCATGTTGAGATGTGCTGAGGATGCGATGATGCGCTGTTTAAATGCAAGCTTCTTTATATAAAACAAAAGGTTGAGGGACAAGTTTTAAAATTGTCCTGTGTAGGGGGCTGGGGGCATTGGATTTTTGAATTTTTGTGAGCTGTCTTTTAGCATATTGTTTCTGTGTACTACTCAAAAATAAATAAAATGCTGCTTTGCAATGCTAACACTGTTATCCTCCAGGTAGTTGGCACTGCCTTTCATAATGCAGGTCTGTTGGTTACTGACAATATGTCAATATTTGCACAGTTTCCCTGGAGAATATCACTATTTTCGAAGAGTTCCAATTACAGAAAGATTTGAAAGCACTTGTGCTCAACTCTGAATTTGTATCCTACACCCCAACTGCCTCTCCTCCAGAAGGAATTTGTGATTTGCTATGCTGAAGCTTCATAAGTATAGCTGCCTGCCCTGAGTGGTCATTTTCCATTTGTGAGTTGGGTAGGGAGTGTCAGTAGGGTTGGGTAGGGAGTGTCAGTAGGGTTGGGTAGGGAGTGTCAGTAGGGTTGGGTAGGGAGTGTCAGTAGGGTTGGGTAGGGAGTGTCAGTAGGGTTGGGTAGGGAGTGTCAGTAGGGTTGGGTAGGGAGTGTCAGTAGGGTTGGGTAGGGAGTGTCAGTAGGGTTGGGTAGGGAGTGTCAGTAGGGTTGGGTAGGGAGTGTCAGTAGGGTTGGGTAGGGAGTGTCAGTAGGGTTGGGTAGGGAGTGTCAGTAGGGTTGGGTAGGGAGTGTCAGTAGGGTTGGGTAGGGAGTGTCAGTAGGGTTGGGTAGGGAGTGTCAGTAGGGTTGGGTAGGGAGTGTCAGTAGGGTTGGGTAGGGAGTGTCAGTAGGGTTGGGTAGGGAGTGTCAGTAGGGTTGGGTAGGGAGTGTCAGTAGGGTTGGGTAGGGAGTGTCAGTAGGGTTGGGTAGGGAGTGTCAGTAGGGTTGGGTAGGGAGTGTCAGTAGGGTTGGGTGGGGAGTGTCAGTAGGGTTGGGTGGGGAGTGTCAGTAGGGTTGGGTAGGGAGTGTCAGTAGGGTTGGGTAGGGAGTGTCAGTAGGGTTGGGTAGGGAGTGTCAGTAGGGTTGGGTAGGGAGTGTCAGTAGGGTTGGGTAGGGAGTGTCAGTAGGGTTGGGTAGGGAGTGTCAGTAGGGTTGGGTAGGGAGTGTCAGTAGGGTTGGGTAGGGAGTGTCAGTAGGGTTGGGTAGGGAGTGTCAGTAGGGTTGGGTAGGGAGTGTCAGTAGGGTTGGGTAGGGAGTGTCAGTAGGGTTGGGTAGGGAGTGTCAGTAGGGTTATCAGCTGTGGCGAGTATCAAAACTTAGTCCAGTCTTGCTTTCACCTGACATTCGCTGTAATACACACACGTTAGTTTCAACCACTCTGATTGCTGTTCATATTATTTATAATCCTTAATCGAACAATTATTTGATTCCCTTTCAAGGGTTATAGATGACTTGAGTAACAATTAGTGGCAGAAAATTCCACATTTTAACCCTGTTTGAGTTATTATATGAACAAAATGGCTGTATGCTGTGCAAGGACTTAAAATGAGCCTCTCCGGCATCTCTGCATCAAAGCTGATGTTTTCCTTTTGATTAATTCCTAAGAGAGTTGATGCCCCACAGTACTGGTCTCAAAGTGTTCTATGCAATATATATATTCATAAGTGGCCATTTGGAGCAGACACAGCAGAGGTGTGATCCACACACTACTTTAAATAATAGGACTAATTTTGAAGCTCCCTGTTCTGCCCCTGGATACTGGTCTCCTCTGAAAATTTGCATTCTGTTCTGCTACTGGATATGAAAATCACCTGAAGCTGACGGTGGGTTTTCATTCCAACATCATCTCGTCCTCTTGCGGACATCTGCTGGCTGGGAAGGAAGACGAGTAGCAAACGACCTAATGTTCGTTGGATACGTTATTACAGTACGGGGGGGTGGGGTCAATTATGACTTGTTCTGGCCCTCATTTCTGGAGCTACAGGCCCAGTTCCCCAACCTGTTGGCGGCTCACCAGGGTCACCGAGGCGAGTGCGCAGTAGGAAGAAATTCTTCAGTGAACCAAACTTACAAGCTGAGAAGGCTATGATCAGTTGTACTGAAGAACTCCAACCATGACATTCACTTCTGTTCAAAGTGCCACTTCCATCAGAGTGAGTTTTTGGTGCTTAGCAGGTGATTGCCATGTTCCTGGAAGGCACATCACCAGTTCAGAATTTCACTCACCTTCAGCCTGCATTCAGCACACTATGGGAACAGCTTCTGTAGCTCTACCTTGCACCTTTGAAGAGGGCAAGAGCAGAAGACACCCCAACAATAAGACTAGCCACCGCCTTCTCCTCAGCGAGGAAGAGAGGATGGGCACAGAGATCGAATTTGAAGTTAGCAAAGCCCCCAACGCAAGATCAGAGGATCAGCTCTTCCAACATGTCACAGTTCATGAGCTGCCGGCTCTCCAGGCAGGTTGCGAACAAGATCTGCAGCTTCCGATAACTGGCCCTCCTTCTCCGAGAGAGCAATAAGGCGAGTGAGAATAGAACATAGAACAGTACAGCACAGAACAGGCCCTTCGGCCCTCGATGTTGTGCCGAGCAATGATCACCCCACGTATCCACCCGATACCCATAACCCAACAATCCCCCCCCCCCCCCCCCCTTAATCTTACTTTTTAGGACACTACGGGCAATTTAGCATGGTCAATCCACCTAACCCGCACACCTTTGGACTGTGGGAGGAAACCGGAGCACCCGGAGGAAACCCACGCACACACGGGGAGGACGTGCAGACTCCGCACAGACAGTGACCCAGCCGGGAATCGAACCTGGGACCCTGGAGCTGTGAAGCATTTATGCTAACCACCATGCTACCGTGCTGCCCTGTTAGTTGTTCAGCTGGGGATGTGTGGTCTGTAGAGAGCGATGAATGAGTGAAGCCGCAAGGAGTGTTAATCTGAGATGCGCTGGACAGAAGAATGATGGGAAAGTCAGAGTGAGAGGCTTGACACCTGAAGGGGGGGTGGGGGGGTGGCTGGCCGCCTTTCCAGTTATCCTTTCCATTCCTGTGGTTGTTGCAGTCTCAAAAGCCCATGTGCTACTGAGCTCTTGCACCCCATAGTGTGAATATTTTAATTAGACAGCTTTGACAGAATGGATGCATTATCTCACTCACCCTCTCTCGTTGGTCAGGCAACTTTGTTGTCAATTTTAGGGATATAACTGTTCCTTTTGGAAATTGGAATTTAAATGGCAGGTAAATTTTGGGGGGTGGGGTGGGAAGCTGTTTGAGAGACCAGTAAACACCTCTCGGATCATTACAATTCAAAGGATGGTCCATGTTGACTTGAAGGGGTAAGAGTTGGAGGTGTGAAAACGGAAAAGGGCTTAGTTTGGCTTAGCCAGAATGGCACAGGAGCCCCTAATTTGGAAGCCCCCCCCTTCCAAATCCCACACCCACCATTTTCACCGGGGTCAGGGCATAGTTCACACCTCCATGGTTGGAAAGGACAGATGCATATTTAGAAATGTAGCTGCCTTCACTTAGAAGCAACTATTGTCAACAAGGTGCCTGAAACTGAATGGAGCTTTATAAATTTGAGGAAAGCTCTAAACTTATCTGAGTTCTTTGACAAAATCAGACAGCCTTTTGGAAGTGCCGTAGCAGCCTTTTGCGATTGTTGGTTGATGTTCATGCAAGCATAAGATGGATGAGGTCTGTGGAACTGTCAAACTGTCGATTCATTTAAAACCCCCTCTTTAGATTTTGAAAGATTGAAGCCTGCAGTGTATCTCAGTTAAAAAATGTTAAGTACTCAAAGGGACTTAATTATGTATCAATGAATTTTTTAACATAGCAAAGTCTGTCATAGACACTTAAACATTGTTACTTCATTAGTTGGTACTAAGCTTGCAATTTCAATAGGTGTTTATTAACAATGATAGCCTGAGAGGTATTATTGTAGTATTAATAATGCTTGGCTGCTTCCACAACCTATAATTATCACTGTGAGGAGGTGGGAGGGTCAGTAAATTCACAATTTTGATTGACAGCTCCTCGACATTATGAAGTGTTAACTGTCTTTGATATGAGGCTATGAATACAAATGTGCGTTTTATAAGGGATTAAGTACTTGAAGCAATTTAAAAATATTGACAGTGCTTTTATCAATTAGAGTTGTTTTTAAATATAACAAAGTCTGGAATAGATGCTTAGAAATGTATTTTAGGTCATCTCAGCGTAGTTTCTAAGGTCAGCTGAGGTGGATACTGGGCAACCTTGTGAAGGAAGTGCACAAATAAACAGGTAGAATTCATATATATGTAGGACATGATACCATGGATGGCCACCTTTTCCCAAAATACTCCAAACATGGGCAGCACTAGCTTGACAGCTCTGATTCCACCAGAAGGTAAATAGCCCTCGGCAGTACCACATCGGCAAGGTATCACCATGGTTTCTCTTAATTATTCTTAAAAAGAGCAAAGGACTTTAGGGAAGATAAATTATAGCTCTTAGCTGTCTCATTCACTAACAAAGAAATTTTAAGTGAATCCATGTTTTCATGGTCTGCTATTATTTCTACTTGTCTATTAAGAAGACGTTCCTAGAACTTGCTCAGCAAATCAGATTTGGACACGATCGTAGGAATGTACCTTTACTGCAAATTATAAAAATGTACTTTAGAAGTCCCCATTCCGCTACTAGAAGTTTAAAATCACTTTTAGGACAAATTGGCTGGAGTCATGAGCCCGCACTGGCTGACAGTGGGATCAGCAGCAAGGGCTGAAAATCCCCACGAAAATCTCTCCAGCGAGATCTCGTTTTTTTGATTTTTCTCACCCTGAACTGGCAATGTCACAAGATTCATGTCCATAAAGGATGCAAACCTTATTTTTTTAAATTTCCATTATTTAAGTATTACTAGTGCTTTCCCCCCCCCCCCCCCCCCCCTTCACTAAATACCATCGGCAATGTTTAGAACGAGTTTGTCCAGGCATGAGGCAGTTGAGGGGATCCCCAGGGGTGCAGAGGTTAGTATAGCCTCCAGGGGAGAGAGGTCCATGCCAGCCAGGCACAGGTTGACACTGTGTACCTGGCAGTGCCAGCCTGTATGGGGGGGGGGGGGGGCAGTGCCAGGAGAGGACCCCAGTGGGAGCTCCATTCTGGAGGTAGGTGCGTTGGTGTGTGGCCGGTGGGGGGGCAGGAAGAGCAGCAATTGGGGGGGGGGGAGAGCGGGGAGTTTGCTGACGATGAATGTCGGTGTGTGGTATTGCTGGCAATGAATTTTGAATGCGAGGGGGCTGCTGTTAGGGGGGAGCCATCGCGACCTCTGTGATGTGAGTTGTGGGCCATTCAGCTGCAGCCCCGGTTAGGGTGCCCTTTAAAGATTGCGGCCAATATATTTGTAGCCGGTTGCTGACTTTGAGACCCCACCCCTCCAGAGTGAAGCATAAACCATGCCCACTTATTTTGGCAAAGAGGTTGAAAGTTCCGTGAGAAAACTTGTCTGTGCAAAGTTGTACATCGGTTATCTGCCTGAAGCTGACACTTTGCCAAATTCTGGTAAGATTCCGCCCATAGATATAATTGGAGATGAACAGGAAAGATACTAAGAACGTAAGTATGTGATGATCAGCTACAAGGTTCACATTGTAAAATGTAATGAACGCAGTATAAGAATTAAATAATAGTGAATAAAAAGGACTCAACTAAGAGGAGGAGGTTAACCAAGGAGGCAACACCCATTGTTGCTAAAGCTGGTTTCACATTCCAGTTCCCTTTTGGAAAATTAGAAGTGGAAGGGGACTGAGAACATACTAAATATTACTCTGATTTTTGAAGGGTTGGATATTGTAAAGCAGACAGCTTTGTATCGAACACCCCAACAACTGATTTACTCAAGGATTCAGTTAACACTATACAACAATAGAAAAGTTATGTTTTTTTTTTAAAAAGAGGCCATTCGGTCCATCTTTGAGGACACGCAGGTGCCTTTTCTAATCCCAACTTCTTACACCTGGTCCATAGCCCTGTAGTTTATAGTATTTGAGGTGCAGATCCAGGTACTTTCTAAAAGATTTAGGGTCCCTGCCTCCACCACCAGCTCGGGCAGTGAATTTGAGCCACCCACTATCCTCTGCGAAAAAATGTTCTCCCTCTGTGTCTACCTGCCCTGCTATCTTAAGGAACCAGTATACATCCACACCAAGGTTCCTCTGATACTCGGGTGCTTCCCAGGGTCCTGCCGTTTATTATGTATTGCCTTGCCTTGTTTGTCCTGCCCAATGAAATGAAATGAAAATTAAATGAAATGAAAATTGCTTATTGTCACGAGTAGGCTTCAATGAAGTTACTGTGAAAAGCCCCTAGTCGCCACCTTCCGGCGCCTGTCCGGGGAGGCTGGTACGGGAATCGAACCGTGCTGCTGGCCTGCTTGGTCTGCTTTAAAAGCCAGCGATTTAGCTCAGTGAGCTAAACCAGCCCCAAGAGAATCATCTCACACTTCACCGGATTGAATTCCATACCTTCTTGTATTTTGTTTTGTACCTGTTCATCAATTTTGAATTACAACCGCTCAACCTCTTTTTTTCCATCCCTTTTTTTTTCCTTCTAATCATTTATATTTCTTGGGTTCAAACTTCCCTACATTGAACCCATCTACCAGTTTTGTCCACTTGCTTAGTTTGATCAATGTCCCTTTACATCTTTCTCATCTACGCTATTTACCGTGTCATTGAACATGATGTCATCAGCAATTATAGATATATGGCTCTCTATCCTTCCATCTAAGTAATTTATAAATATAACAACAGCGTTTTATATAAATATGTTGCCTTTAACATAATCAACATTCAAGTATTGGGCACTCGGCCGTGTGAGATGATATCTAGTTAAATGAGCAATAACTTGGTCAGAGAGGTCGGTTTTAAGGAGCTGAAGCCCAATACAGATTCCTGGGGACACCACTCGTCACATCCTTGTTAATTCCTGATTATTTTGCTGTCAGTCTGGATTCAATAAAATCTGAGATGGATTTGCAGGTATCATATCATTTAATAATAACTAACTTGCAAGGCTGACTCAATCCATAGGACCTCAGGACACACACACTGTCTTCTGAGAGCCCGGGATAAAGAGAACCTCAGAACAAAGGAACACTGGAGATATACTTCAAATTACATCAAGATTCGCATACAAACTTCCCATTGGTCATTTTACACACCTCCTGGCCTGGTCATATATCCTAATTGGCTCACTTATCCCGGGCCTCTTGTTACCCAGCATCCTTTTCACTGTTCTCTCCACGAGGCAAAGCTCCCCTCCCCCTTCCTAGCCATGCTGTGCTCATCGCTTTGTTCTCTGTCTGTGAACTCATTACCCTCAGGGTCCTACTGTCCATCAGATTCGTTTGTTCACTTCCCCATCCTGACAATTTAAGTAAATATCCATTCTCCCTACTCTCTCTGTTGCCGTGTAATTAATTCTCTTTCCGAACCAATAGCTTGCCTTCAATTCATGTGCTCTTAATTTTGTTAAAAGTCTCTTGTGTGAAACCATATTGCATGTTGTTTGGAAATCCATGTAAATAAAATGCAGAGACACTCTCTTGTCAACCAAATTAGTCATCTGCTCCAAATGTTCAACTAGATTCATTAGCTACAACCTACTCATCACGAATCCATGTTGTTTTTTCTAATCGGTTTATGTTTGTCCATGTACTCAATCTCTGTGTCCCTAATCACAGATTCTGGTCACTTCCCCACAACGAACATGAGACTAATAGGCATATAGTGTCCTAGTTTATCTCTTCTACCCCTCATAAAACGGGAGAGCATGGCAATATTCCAATTCAGGCTGATAATTCCTGAATTATGTGTGTTTTGGCAGATCATCACAATAGCGTCTACAATTTCCTCACCGTTTAATACCCTGGGATGGAAAACACCGGGCTGTAGAAATTTGCCTAGTTTCTCCATCGCCAAAGTATGAGTCTGATCATACTTTGGGTATAAAGCCTTACTCAGTTTCTTGCCACCCCAACAAAGTAGTGGTGTAAGTCACCCATTTTCAAAAAACAAAGTTCCGGGTTGAGTAACCTTACCTTCTCGTGATGCTTATGAAGCTCTGATGATTACAGAACTAGGTTCTGAACATAATTCCTTTTTAATGACCTGAATCGTACACACAATTAGCATGATTTAAGGTAGCATTATGACTCCAAAAACATTTTTTTATCATCTTCGTATTGAGAAAAAAGCACCTTGGTGGGGGGGGGGATAAAAACAACAAAAGAAAATGTTGATAGTGGGTGCCATCTGTTGGTGGAATGCAGCCAGGCACTTAAGTCATGTGAAATTCAAAACTGCCAAGAAACAGCACGGACTTTCATCGAATGGAGGTACTGAAAATGGGAGTAGTATTTGAGAATATTTTTCTTGGATTAGACAGTGAATCTGTATGTGAAAACTTAAAAAAATAATAATGTTCATTCCATTATCCCGAGTGTTGAAATGCACATCAGGTTCTGGCAGGTTCATTTGAAGAGGACATCTGCACTGGAGTTTTAAAAATTTATTTGATTATAGGTTGTAAGTGTCACTTGGCCAGCATTTACTTGCTCTTTATTTTTCATCAATGTCAGCTTTTTGGGAATAGATAATTTCCAAGATATGGGAGTTGAGGGACATTTCCCAGCACTTCACCATGAATCACAACTGAAAGCGTTGGAATTGATACACTTGATGGGAGTTATTAGAAGATTTTCATCTTCTGGAGTGCAGAACAATTCCCATACTCCTATGGACTTCGGTGAATGCGATAAATACTGTTGTAATTCTCCTTCAGATTGCGCAAACAGTATTGGTACAATGACACCCTCCTGCTTGACATCTGTTTTGCTGGAGAGAGGGTCTGTGATGGAACCAATGCATAACACTTGCTAATTGTCAAGTAGAGAACGCTTGTTGTTTGAGAACTCAACTGGGCATCCATGTCGCAGACAGTTCAATTTGATCTTGAATGTTAGCACAGTTTCTGCCTGGTAACAAATTCCAGATCCTTTCAACTCTTGCTGCTTATCTCTTTCTTGATAAAATATACTTTAGAACTTGTTCATGTCTTCAATAATACATTCACATTTAACATTAAAAGTAACTTATAATCCCTTTTATCCAAAAATAAGCCCATGAAGTATTCATTTCAGTACTTTATATGCTAAGTTAGGCGAGTTCCAGTTAACTCATCAGAGTTTAGACAGCAATCTTTTCTGTCTGAATTATGAAGAAAGGTTGAGCTTAATTTAGACAGCACCTTATTATGCCTCATGAGGCATCCGAAAGCAAATCATATTTAATTAAATTTTCTGGGTCAATCGCTATGGCTAAGTGCAGCAACCAATTTCATCACCGCAAAATCAAACAAACAGTAAATTGGCTGGATGGCCAGTTAATCTACTTTTGATGCTCCTTGAGGAAATAATCATGGCTTTGACATTAGGAGAACTTGCTGCTCCCTTTCAGATAGTGTCATGGGACTTTAAACATCCACCTGAACGAACAGAACAGGCAGATGTAGTTTTGGTTTAATGTCTCATTCAAAGAATGCCACCTCCAATATAGAGCACTCCCTCAGTGCTGCATTGAAGTGTCAGCATAAATTATATGCTCAGTCCTTCATTGCAGCTTGATCCTACAAGGTTTGGACTTGGACATGAAAGTACTGGAACAAGTTCACACAATTAAGCTAAACCATTCTCCCTTTTAAAAGTAGAAATATAATAAATAACCATTTTGTAGCACACAACTATTCCCGTACTTTTGAATCAAAGCAGTCCTATTATCCCCGGTGAAGAGCTCTTGTAATTTGAGTCTGTGCTGCATTTCCCTTGCAGTATGAGCACCAAACTTTAATCACCATTCTCCAAATGTCCCAGACTGGCTCTGCATCACGCTATTGCACGACACGTTAAAACTGCAGAGTGAGCATCAGCCATAATTGTTGGTCTGGTTATTGCTGTCAATGCAATCTGTAAACAACAGTATGTAGCCATGGTAATCGTACCAAAAATGAGATGCAAACAACTGATTGAACTGGTTCTGCCTGAAATAGCCAGAGCATATAATATGTTCTATGCTGTGATCTCAGTGAGATTGGAAAAAGGCTGGCATGGACGGTATCTATGCAGGAGAATGTGTCATATCATGGCATATTTTAAGGATACTTTTATTGCTTTTAAAAGATAGCTTGTGTCATCTGATAAAAGGAATTCTATTTTAATCATCTCCAGTCCCTAGGCCAAATGCCCAGTACTGTGGCACTACCTGGATCAGTGGGGCTCCAACAACTCTCGAAGCTCAAGATAATTCAGAACAAAGCAACCCACTTGATTGCACCCCTTCCACAAACATTCACCTCCACCACTGACACACAGTAGTAATAATAAGTACCATCCACACGGTGCACTGCAGGAACTCACCAAGGCTCCTTGTACAGCACCAAACCCACGGCCGCTGCCATCTAGAACGACAAGGGCAGCAGAAACATGGGAACACCACCACCTGGAAGTTCCCGTCCAAGTCACTCTTCATCCTGACTTGGAAATATATTGCCGTTCCTTCACTGTCGCTGAGTCTAAATCCTGGAACTTCCTCTCTAACAGCACAGTGGGTGTACCTACACTGTAGGGCCTGCAGCGGTTCAAGAAGTCAACTCACCACCACCTTCTTAAGAGCAGTTAGGGATGGGCAACAAATGTTGGCCTATCCGGCGAAGCCCACATCCCAAAAAATGAATTTTAAAAATCAGTGAACTGCGATTTATTTAAATACCAGGGGGGTGGGATTCTCCGTCCCGTCGCATCCCTTTTCTGGGGCGGTGCGCCCCTGCCAGCAGTGGGATCCTCTGACCTGGCAGCCTGTCAATGGAGTTTCCCGTTGTGGGCACCACCGTGCAGTCTGGAAATCCATGGGCAAGAGTGGCTGCCGGCCCAGCGGAGGATCCCACCGACCAAGAATCCAGCCCTAGGTCTTTGGTTGAGTCCAATAAACTACAGTCGCCAGGTTTGTAATTTTAAAACATAAGTAACCCTGGGCAGTACATTAGCACAAGTGGATAGCACTGTGGCTTCACAGTGCCAGGGTCCCAGGTTTGATTCCCCGCTGGGTCACTGTCTGTACGGAGTCTGCGCATTCTCCCCGTGTGTGCGTTGGTTTCCTCCGGGTGCTCCGGTTTCCTCCCATAGTCCAAAGACATGCAGGTTAGGTGGAGTGGCCATGATAAATTGCCCGTAGTGACCAAAAAGGGGAGGAGGAGGGGTTATTGGGTTACATGGATAGGGTGGAAGTGAGGGCTTAAGTAGGTTGGTGCAGACTCGATGGACCGAATGGCCTCCTTCTGCACTGTATGTTCTGTGTTCTATTATGAACAGTATCTTTAATTAAACAGACAGAAAATGTAACTGAAAACCTGCTACCCATTACCCAACCACCCTACCTTTCTAACTTGCCCCACTCTTTTTTTAAATATATATATATATATATACACAGCCAAACCATATAGAAGAGAAAGGGAAAGAGACTATCAAAAAAATAAAAGGATTGGGATCTTTGATTAACAGGGATGAATTCAAGTCAATATCTTTCTAAAGTTCAGGCATTCGGTTTGGTACTTCCTTTCTTCCAGGCTTGATATGATCTTCTCAGGCAAGGCTGTCTACCTTCCATGCAGACTGAGCATCATTTCAGATTCACAGGAAAGGGTATGCGAGACATTCACTGCTTTTGAAACAATAAATCAGTTATTTTACTTCAACCCTGAAGAGCAACAAACTGCTGATTTTGATGCACTTAAAAGATCTTCAGCTTCCACCTGCAGACAGCAGAGAGATAAAACTCCATTCACCACTGATGTCTGATAACTTCTGGAAGGTTCCCTCAGAGACATCACCCAGCAGGAACCAATTACTGACTGTTGCTGGGCAGAACACTGTTCCTAGCCAACCAATTGGTTTCCAATTAACTAATCAAACTGATTCACTCCAAAACCGGTTCCTCCCATCTACTTGGTGCTGAAGAGCCCCAAACACACAGTCAAAAATACATTATCCTGGCAGCAGGCTGTGTCTTCTGCTTTGTTCTCTCTCTTTTAAGACACATCCCAATTATTGACACATGGATCAAAACAATAAAATACAAGAAATGGGAACAAAGGAAATTGATAGGAAGGACTTTTAAAAGTTGTTTTTTTAAGTTAAGCTACTATATTTTGATTTAGTCCAATGGTGCTCCTCAGCTGCTGGTCCAGTTGACGACTCTTTGGCATCAAGGTTGCCAGTCCTGTGGTTATTTGCTGTGTTCATTATCCATATTGTTTATACATATATATTATTAAATTTTGGTAACCTTTCCTCTTATGATTATACGATTTTAGATGTTTTCTATCTTATTATCTTGGTCACACAAACTTTGTCTTCCCTTCTAATAATCTGAACATTTTTTCCCTCACTTTTAAACCCCCACTACCACTGCATGCCCACTATATGTAGAAGTGCAGTTAGCAATAAATAAATAACCATGACAGGTTAAGATTAGATTTGAAAAATTTAATAGGTAGACCTTTTAAAATTGACATTGGTGCGATTTTTGGGCCCATTCTCCGCAGGTGCAAACCCTGTTATGGCCGCTAAGTCTTGCGAGACCTTGGTTTGAAATCTCTTTTTCTCTCTCTCTCTCTCCCTTCGTGCCCCCCGCCCTAATCAACAACGCTATCAGGTTCACGCCCAGTGAGGGCATGAACCTGATTGCTTTGAAATTGACTCAATAAAATTTCCTTAGATGGCTTAATGCCATTGTTTCCGGGATCGTCAAATGTAACCCCCCCAAGCTGGCATGACATCACATCATCGATAATCATGGCAGCAATGGGGGACAGGGCCAAGTTGACAGTGCCCGGGCAGGGTCTCTTCCGGAACTCCATTTGGGGGGAGGGGTGATATGATGGTGGGGGGGATGATTCCAGCGATGATGGGGGTGGGAATGATTGCCTTGATGTTGGGGAGGGGGTGCAATGGTGCCTCAATGCTGTTGATGATAGGGGGTGGAGGGATGAACCAAACATTGTGATGAAGTGGGGGGGCGGTGCGGGTGGAGGGGAAGTTGCGTATCTGTCTCCTTGGGTTGGGAGTGACCCCCTTACCTGCCATGGGTCCGGATGTGTGTGTGTGTATGTGTCTGTGTGGTATGGGGGGGCACTTTACTTGGACTTTAAAAATGTTGCCCTGATTTGTCTGGAGTGGGCTTGCTGGCACTATTAAGCCCCCCCTACCAGAATGAGGGCACAAAAAATGCCCCTTGCCTTTTTGATTCTGGAGTGAAAACCTGGCTCTGTTTCTGGGGAGAACAAAGAGCTAATATAGCATAGGAACTGGCCCTTCGGCTCTCCAAACTTGTACCATTGGTCATGATACCACCCTTGGGCAAATCACTCAGCACTTCCTAGTTCCAAATCCCTCTACACCCATCCTATCCATGGATTTATCGAGATACCTTTTGAACGCCATTAATATATCTGCTTCCACAAGCTCCACTGGCAGCGTGTTCCAGACAGTCACCACCCTCTTGTGTAGAAAAACCTTCCTCGCATATCTCCTCTAAACTTTGCCCCACGACCTTAAACCTATGCCCCCTGGTGACTGACTCCTCCACCCTGGAAAAGAGTGCCTGCCCATCCACTCTATCCATGCCCCTCAAAATCTTGTAGACTTCTATCAGGTCACCCCTCAACCTCCGTCGTTCTAATGAAAACAGTCAGAGTCTATTCTGTTTGTCTGCATAGCTAACACTCTCCAGACCAGGCAACATCCTGGTAAACCTCCTCTTCACCCTCTCCAAAGCCTCCACATCCTTCTGGTAGTGTGGTGACCAGAATTGAGCGCAATATTCCAAGTGCGGCCTTAACAACGTTCTATACAACTGCAGCATGACTTGCCAGTTTTTATACTCAATGCCCTGTTCAATGAAGGCAAGCATTCCATATGTTTTCTTGACTAACTTGTCCACTTGTGTTGCCTGCACGCCCAGATCTCTCTGACTTTCTATATTCCTAAGAGTTTTGCCGTTCACTGTATATTTCCCCTCTATGTTAGACCTACCAAAACGCATTACCTCAAATTTGTCTGAATTAAACTCCATTTGCCATTTCTCCACCCTAGTCTCCAACCTATCTATGTCCTGCTGTATCCTCTGACAGTCCTCAACACTATCTGCCACTTTACCAACCTTGGTGTCATCCACAAACTTACTGATCAGACCAGCTACATTTTACTCCAAATCGTTTACGTATACTACAAACAACAAAGGCCCCAGCACAGATCACTGTGGAGCAACACTAGTCACAACTTTCCATTCAGAAAAACGCCTGCTACCCTTTGCCTTCTGTGACCGAGCCAGCTCTGTATCCATCTTACCACCTCACCTCTGATCCCGTGAATTCACCTTTTGTACCAGTCTGTCATGAAGCACCTTGTCAGAGACTTTACTGAAGTCCATGCAAACAACATCCACCACCCTCCCCTCATCAATCATTTTTGTCACCTCAAAATACTCGTTTAAGTTCGTGAGGCACATCCTTCCCTTCACAAAACCATGCCGTCTATCGCTAATGAATCCATTTGTTTGCAAATGGGTATAAATGCTATCCCTGAGACTTTTCTCCAATAATTTACCTACTACCGCTGTGAGGCTCACCAGCCTTTAGTTTCCTGGATTATCCCTGCTATTCATTCACTAATACAACATTCACTATTCTCCAGTCCTCTGGGATCTCACCTGTAGCCATTGAGGATACAAAGATGTCAGTCATGGTAACAAGCTGGTTTTCAGCAAGAATCTGACGCTGCCAGTTTTAAGGAAATTCCACCATGCCCTATTATAAACAAGGTTGTTTGGGGAATTTAACTAAATCTTTCAACATTTTCCTTTGTAAGCCAGGTGCATACGGTATTTGAGAGCATTTTTTGCAACAATTGAGAATGTGCGCGTCCTTAATTGTAAGGGGATTTATATTGACTTTCAATCAGATATTGCCTTTCATACAAAAAGTTCTCAAAGCATCTTGCTTGGGTTTAATAGCATTGTGTGGGTGCGTGACTGGGCTAGTGATCCAAAGGCCGAGGCCAACTATCTGTAAATATTAATTAAATCCCACATTAGGCTTGGCAGTTTAAATTTTGTTGATTAAATTGGCAGTATCATCTATGGTGACCATGAAACTTGGTCAATACTTCCACCTTGAATACTTTGTAGCCGGGAATGTTTAGTTACTATTCATAAAAACCCAGTTAGTTCACTGAAACCCTTTGGGGAAGGAAATCTTCCGCCACTCTTACTAGTCTGTCCTCCAGACTCAGCTCATTCTGAACTGCTGAACAAATGGCCGAACAAACCATCAGTTTCAAGGGCAGATGATGGGTAATAAATGATAATCTTGCCAATGACACATGAAAAAAATTAAAAGAAACACAATTAGTTACCTTTTGAAGTTGGTAATAAATTAATGGAAGTCAACCTTTTGGATCAGGAGACAAGTGGTATTTATACAGTACCTTATCATGTTGCATCCATTGAAATATCTTAAAGTTCAAGTACTGTTATATGAATTTGTGTACTAGGTATTTTGTGCACAGAAGGGTCCTGTGTACAATGAAAAAAAACACATTGCCATTGACTTTACAGGAGCCACCATTGATCACATAACAACCATGCATCTTTTTTCTTTTGGAAGTTCATCTGTTCCAGCCTCTAGCATTGTTTCTCAGGCTCTGGTGGCCTGGGAAAGAAATAGACATTGAGCTGGGACTGAACTTTAATCTTGCCCTCTTATTTTCTTTTCAGGCTTCACCTAGGTTCTGTTTTGCATTTCAGTTATTATTGAAGTTGTCATCAGAAACTATTTTGCCCCAATGCATATTGCACATTCTGCTGTGCAATAGTAACTCACTGTGGATTCATCATCAAACCATACTTTTCCACTGCTCCCTGACATTTCTACCCAACACACTGAACTGGCTTAAAAGCAAAGCGCAGAAAGAAAATCACGTCTGCCAGATCTGTGGACAGGAAAACAAGAGTTACCTTTTCGAGTTAAATGTGACTCTTTAGAACTGAAGAGAGGTAGAAATGCAATGTCTTCAGTTCTAAAGAACACTCGTATTGAACTCAAAATGTCAGCCCTGCATCTCTCAGCATAGATTGTCAAACCTGCGGAGTTTTTCCAGCACCTTCTATTGTTATTTCTGATCCCCAGCACCCACAATATTTAGCTTTTGTTTTCCGCCTCACTGAATGTTGTGTCTCACTCCTTTTCTCACTGACTCTTTGTCATTCCTCTTCCTTGAGGAATTGTTGCGCGCACTAATGTTGTTGCTGTCCAATCTGCAGCAGAACATTCGTATGCTAGTTCAGCTTATCGAGAGGAAGAGTTGTTCTATGGGCAATCTGAATACAGTGGAGTAACTCACTTTGGGAATAGAAAACCTCCATTTGACTCGCAAGCAGTGGGTGGGCATTCCTGTATCTGGAAAATGTTCAATTTGCTATAAGTGAGCAGTTCTGGTTCATAAATCGATGCATATATTTCAGTATGCTGAATTTTATATCTTGATGGAATAAAATTAATTCCAGGGTTATTCCAGTTTTTAAATTTCATAATTATGATATACTTAATCATAAATAACATTTTTTATTAGGTGAAATTTGTAGACTGTCCATGGATGTTTGTTTATGAAAAGTAGATGAATAGAAGTGTAACTTTTAATGCCATTGCTGAGGAGTTCAGTTTTGCTGATCACGTTGGTTATTTTGAGAGATTTAGGTATCTGTTCCCTTCAATTCAAGCCTTCGGCTCCAATAATTTGTACGTTTTAAACAACTTTACATTCTACATTGAATGCTTTTCAGTGGAATTGGTCGAAACTGGCCTTGGGCCTCGGGAGGTAGCAGTATCTTGGCTGAATTTGGCACCTTGCACCTCGAGTTCATGCATTTAAGTCAACTGTCTGGAAATCCAGTGTTTGCAGAAAAGGTCAGTTACGACATGGTACCGTTTTCTATTTGTTTCCAAAATAATGGATAAATATGCTGAATGATTAGCATTTAAGTAGTCCAGAACTCCTCCAAATGTTGAATCCTTTCAAACTGCTCTTCCTAAGAAAGCATATTGGAAGATTTTTATATGCTAACTTCTCCACCATGCATGACAAATGATGACTGCTGAAACACCTTCTCTTGATCGATGGACCATGTAGCTAAGCCTCCCGAAGCTCTCCACATTATGGTGTAATTACTGCAATCTCGGTGACTTTCCCTCCGTTCTACCAGCTCTGAACTCCATTGTGAAGGAGCCTCACGCTTCACTCATTACACGATCATTGTGGCACAACCAAAGTTGGGAATTGGAGAATTGTGCACAGTGAATTGGACCACAACATTTGCTTATGCTTTTACTCAAAACTATTCTTTGAAACACCCAAGCAGACAAATCATGCTTTTTTTTAACCTCAGATACTTTTGTTTCACACATTGAGAATTTTCTGATTTGATGTAAAACTAAAATATTTATTTAATTTTTACAGTGCCTGAGGGAGTGAAGAGACATGTTGAGCTGTAATCGGAGCAGATAGAATATTTGAAACCTAATTAAATATAAATTAGGTTTTGCAGCAGAAACTGTTTTTTTTTGGTTTAGTTTTAAAGTTTAATCCATTTTTATTGTGAGTAGGCATTTCTATCAGTTTAGAAATTCCAAATGCAGTAATTCTGTTTTGACAGATGATGAACATTCGAAAAGTTTTGAATCGTTTGGATAAACCACAAGGACTGTATCCAAATTACTTGAACCCCAACAGTGGTCAGTGGGGTCAACGTAAGTAAATTCCTCAGAAAACTACTTTTGCTTTCAAACACATGGATGTGCAAGGGCCTTGCCTAACTCTTCTCATATAAGTATTCAGTAAGAATGCTTTTTCTCATAAGCTGTATTTTATTCTATTGAGAAATCTGAGAATAGTTATTTTTCATCATTTAAATACATTCTTTCGGTTGCCAGAGATGTTTCTGAAATTCTCAGTCACAAAATTGATTGTATTTCCCACATGTTACACCCATCGGGTATGTGTTGGTCAGCTGCTGCTTCATTCAGGTAAAATAAAAGCAAAATAGTGCAGGTATTGGAAATCTGAAACAAAAAAGCGAAAATGCTGGAAAAACTCAGTGGGCGGAATTCTCCGCAGGGGGCCGAATTCGTGAAGGCCGTCGTGAACTCGGCCGAGGTTCAAGACGGCCTCGGAGCCCGCTCCCCGCACCTAATTCACCCACACCCAGGGGGCTAGGAGCGGGCCTCCGTCTTTCTCGGCAGCGACCTCGCCACAGCGAGAATGTGAAGCCATCCGCGCATGCGCGGGTTACCGGTTCCAACCCGCGCATGCGCGGATGACATCACCGCGCAGACGGCACGAACCCGTGCATGCGCGGTGGCTGTCTTTCTCCTCAGCCGCCCGGCAAGACGTGGCTGCTTGATCTTGCCAGGCCGCGGAGGGGAAAGAGTGCGTCCGTTTTGGACGCTGGCCCGTCGATCGGTGGGAACCGATCGCGGGCCTGTCCCCTCCCGAGCACAGTCGTGGTGCTCCCGTCCCAATCGGGCCCCTAGATGCCCCAAACGGGCATCTGCCGCCCGTTTCACGAATGCAGCGACCAGGTATGTTTGCCGCCATCGTGAAACGGGCATGAAGGGCCGACCGCTCGGCCCATCGGTCTCGGAGAACCGCTGTTCGGCGTGAATAACGGCGAGCGGCGATTTTCCCGGGCGGGGGGGGGGGGGGGAGAGAATCGCGGGGGGCATAAAAATGTCGGGGGGGCCCTCCCGCGATTCTCCCAGGCCACGTGGGGAGTGGAGAATCACGCCCAGTATGTCTGGCAGCATCTTTGGATAGAGAAACAAGAGGTGACATTTCAAGTCCAATCTATGATCAGAAAGCCCATCACATCTCTGCCTCTCTTCGGTTCCAAATAGACATCAGCTTGGACTTGAACTTTAACTCTTGTCTCTCTCTCCACAGATGCTAACTGACCTGCTGAGTTTTTCTAGCACCTCCTGTTTTGTTTTATTTCAAGTGATGTTGTTTCGGACAATAATTAGGCAGCAGGGTAGCATGGTGGTTAGCATAAATGCTTCACAGCTCCAGGGTCCCAGGTTCGATTCCCGGCTGGGTCACTGTCGGTGCGGAGTCTGCACGTCCTCCCCCTGTGTGCGTGGGTTTCCTCCGGGTGCTCCGGTTTCCTCTCACAGTCCAAAGATGTGCGGGTTAGGTGGATTGGCCATGCTAAATTGCCCGTAGTGTCCTAATAAAAGTAAGGTTAAGAGGGGGGTTGTTTGGGTTACGGGTATAGGGTGGATACGTGGGTTTGGGTAGGGTGATCATGGCTCGGCACAACATTGAGGGCCGAAGGGCCTGTTCTGTGCTGTACTGTTCTATGTTCTATGTTCTATAATGTTCTTGAGCTAGATATGGTTGCTGATGGTATCTGATGCTCTTACCCAGGCTCAAGGAATTTTAGATCTTCCAATTTATACTTTTTATAGTGATGATTGGCATGGATTGGAGTTTATGTTGGCTCCCAGAATTGATTTCCAATGCTGTGCATCTAGCTTAGGTTATCCAGCCTATCTTTGTATTTATTCAAAACACTGGAAGGTGATCTTGGCAAGAATCAATCAATACCACATGAAGCAACATGGTCATGTTACTCACTGGTGGACATGGAAAAACAAATACCTAAGAATGGAGAGAGCATACCAAGTAAGTCATTGTTACCAATCTCGTTGAGGCACAAAAGTGCTGGCACGTCATGTTTCATATTGTTTCAAAGTCTGGATGGCCAAGAAGCTGCTGTTATCATACAAGCTTCTTTAATCTCTTACCTTTAGCTTCAAATCCTGAAGCAATCTCTCACTCCAGCACAAATTGTAAACCTTTTAAGACTGAGGTGAGGAGAAATTTCCTCACCCAGAGAGTGGTGAATCTGTGGAATTAGCTACCACAAAAATTAATTGAGACGAAAATGTTGTGTAATTTCAAGAAGAAATTAGATATAGCTCTTGGGGCTAAAGGGATCAAGGGGTATGGGGGGGAGAAGGCGGGATCAGGGTATTGAATTCGATGGTCAGCCCTGATCATAATGAATGACGGAACAGGCTCAATAGGCCGAATGGTCACCACCTTCTATTTTCTATGTGTGTTTCAATCAGTTAATTAGACTATTAGCATCAGGGCATTCTTCCTTCCAAAGAGCATTGATAGTTATCTCAGGTTATTAACGATCTTGGATTATTGCATAGCCCCAGTGAAAGCCAGGGGTAGATCCAACCAAGAAGCAACCTCATCTCAGAAGATATCCCAGTTCTTTGCTCTGGGTAACAGTAGTTCTCAAAAGCATCCATCCAGCAACAACGAAGGCATGCTAACTTTCACATAGTGCCTTTAGGATAGTAAAATATTACAAAGGAGATTTTGGGGAGACGGTCATCCAGCATAAAGTAGTCAGGATAGTGAGCCATGAGTGAAAATGTTCTACTTTGATAGAATATACACATGTTGAAAAAGAATGGTAAATTGCCTACCTTTTCTGAAATCTTTCTAATTTGACTGTCTTGCATTTTCAGTATGCAAGGCTTGCACTTAGTCATGCTCTTTCTTGCTCTCTCTGATCCTTACTCTTTCTCTCTCTCCCTGCTTTTCCTGCCTCTACACTGAGGCTTCTATTTACTTTGCATGTGTAATGAGAACTCCGTCCAGCTGATGTTGCTTTCCATTCAAAAGAGCTGAAGTGTCACCAGGAGGAATTTTTGCAGAAAGTGAAAGCTGTTGATTTCATGAGAAAACCATGGTCATAACTTCTGAATTCCCCAATGTCGGATTGGGGGGGGGATACCCCAAAGATACATTGGGGAATCCCTCCGAATGTCACGTATGGGTTTGCACGGCAGTTCCCAGAAGAGCAAATTCTTCCCTGCAGTGGGAACAGTCCAAAAATGTGATTTCCATCACAAATTTTGAATGGTTCTGAGTTGCATCATAGTTACTCAGAAAAAAGTTAAAAGAATTAAAACCTCTCATTTCTGGATAACTACTGTAAGGGGAGTGACTGAACCTCCCACGGCACTCAAGCCTCCATGCACCCCCCCCCCCCCCCCCCCCCCCCCCCCCCCCGAGCTTCAGGGTCCCCCATTTCTGTTCCCAGACTACCCACAGAAACCCCCAACCCGCGAATCCTATCTACTTTCCTTAGACTCTTAGCTTCTCCCTGGTGCGTCAAGGACTTCTACGTTTCAGTGGGACCTTTAACTTGCCTGGTTTATGCCAGGTAGTGCCAGACTAGCTGTGGAGATGGGCAGTTTTGGACAAAGCTGTGGAGAGTGAAAAGGCTTTTGGAAGTGAGTTCTGATCTGGCAATTCTTGTGTTTTTTGGACCACAGTTTTCTTTCCCAATAGGATAGGGAAAAAAAGATTAATATTTTTAAAGCAGAGCATTCTTGCCTGAAAGCAAGGGAGAGGCTGAAACAACCCATTAAAGCAACCATTTGAAGACATTCGACCAGCGTCGAAAGAGATTCTAACAAGAATTATAATCTGTTCTGTACTTCAAGTATTACTAGATGCCCTGCTGATTTTTAAGCTGGATTGAGAGTTATATGTTTACTTCATTGTTATTTAATGGGAAATTGAGGCGTAGCGTTAAGGGGTAATTGTAAGCTGTTTCTTTTTCGGGTGGGAAGTTAATCATAGAATCCCTACAGTGCAGAAGGAGGCCATTTGGCCCATCACGTCTGCACCTAACCTCCGAAAGAGCACTGTACCAGGTCCACACCTCATCCATCCCACCCCACACAGTAATCTAACCTGCCCATCGCTGGACACTTAAGGGCCAATTTAGCATGGCGAATCCACCTAACCTGCACGTCCTTTCACTGTGGGAGGAAACAAGAACACTTGGAGGGAACCCACGCAGACATGGGGACAATGTGCAAACTCCACAGTGACAATCACCCAATCAGGAATTGAACCCAGGTCCCTTCACTCTGAGGCAGAAGTGCTAACCAGTGTGTCATCGTGCTGCCCCAGAAGTGGGTCTAGGACAACTCATCGCCGCCGACTCAGCGCCAGCCCAACTCATCGCCAGCCCAACTCATCGCCAGCCCACAATAATAATAAAAACAAATACATAACAAGTAAGTGGGTAGCATGGTGGTTAGCATAAATGCTTCACAGCTCCAGGGTCCCAGGTTCGATTCCCGGCTGGGTCACTGTCTGTGCGGAGTCTGCACGTCCTCCCCGTGTGTGCTTGGGTTTCCTCCGGGTGCTCCGGTTTCCTCCCACAGTCCAAAGATGTGCGGGTTAGGTGGATTGGCCATGCTAAATTGCCCGTAGTGTCCTAAAAAGTAAGGTTAAGGGGGGGGTTGTTGGGTTACGGGTATAGGGTGGATACGTGGGTTTGAGTAGGGTGATCATTGCTCGGCACAACATTGAGGGCCGAAGGGCCTGTTCTGTGCTGTACTGTTCTATGTTCTATGTAAGTAATTACCGACTAACTAGATCCACAAATTACTCAATTACCAACGCAACGCCTCTTCATACATAACAAGTAATTACCGACTAACTAGATCCACAAGTTACTCAATTACCAACACACCTATTTGTCAACAAATAAATCTGCTCCTCCACATAACAAGTAATAACCGAACTAGATCCACAAATGACCTTCAGGACAGGATATTCAATTTTATTTCTTGCAATTTTAAACCCTTTACTTCAATTTTAATTCTTCCAATTTTAAACCCTTTACTTCAATTTTAATTCTTCCAATTTTAAACCCTTTACAATGGAGCATTCAAAGAAATCATGGGCAATGTCACCCCCCATGCTGCCCCACACGGGCACTACCTCACAGCTCCAAGTGAGGACACTCTGCTATGGTGTCCCTGTGGCCCCCTCTTCAGGCCCCACCAAGCCCCCTTCCAGCACTCCCTCCCTTCCATGATCCCCACCCATCAGCCTTCACCCCCCACCCCCAACCTCCCAGAGGCCCTTACTTACCTGCCCTGCACACATCCACCCTTCAAAGCCCCCTCCATCATCCTTTCATGGGCATGGCCCTCACAGGCCCTGACTTTTGGCAGTGCCACCCAGGCACCTTGGCAGTACCGATGCCAACTGGGCAGTGGCAAGGTGCCCATGTTCCAGAGGTAGGGCCAGAGAGCCACCCTGCACTATCCCTGACCATCCAGGGGTCTCCAAAGGCCCAGAAGACCTCCTCGGTGTTGATCCACCTGGTCCATGTTCTTGTGGGCCAGCACTAATCGGCGCCCAGCTGCAGCCTGCCTGGGAAGGCCTGAGAATCAATGGAGGTCGGTGGGTCGGGAGGTCTTAAGACCTAACATTTGGTCCTGCCCTTTTTGCACGGAGTACCAAATCTGAGGCCTTGCGGGACTTGGGTGCATCCCGCGAAGCGCAGAGGCTACCCGGAAGCCCGCAAGAGGGCTCTTCCAGGATTCTCCGGCCACGTTGTGCTCTTGCTCAGGTGCAACAAGGCCAGAATCGTGCCTAGAATTCCTTGTTTAATTTCTACTCCATCTTAATACATTCTCAGGATGTCTCTGATGGCTTCACAACAAATTAATTATCTTTGGAGCATAGTCACTGCTGTTACTTTTGCTGGACATTAAGGCAGTCAGTTGCACACAGCAGAGTCCCATAAGCAAAGAATACGATGAATGATCAGCTAAGCTCTGTTTTGTTTTGGCTGTGTTAACGATCAGGGAATATTACTCAGTGCGATATGAGAACACCCTTTGTTGACTAGTGCCCTGGCATATTTTGTGTACATCTGATACTGCTTCATTCAAAAGATTGCACCTCCAACAATATGAAGAAATGTACTCGACACACAACAGTGATCACATAAGGAATGATAATACTTGGGAGTTATTAACAGGCAATGATCTCAAGAGCTTCAACTACTAGCCCTAATCACCATGGGTCCTGAGGTTATCTAAGCCTATTATTCAGATTAGTAAATGCTTGTTACTCTGTACACAGTTTTGCTCCACATGTTTTGAAATGTGTTTTTACTATTTCTGAATTTTGAAAGGATTTGCAGCTGAACTACTTGTATCTGTGTATCATTGTTCCACAAAAGGAACGTTGAGTGAAAAATTGCTTTGAAATCCTGCCTTTCTGTAGGCATTGCAAAATGAAATGTCAGTATTGATTTTGGCATATCTCAGTCATTTGTGGTCTATTTTGAGATTGAATAACATTTAAAATCAATAAAAATGATTCCACAGCAGTGATGGGAGTGCAATAATGGAAGCAGGTGTCCCTTATCTGAAAACTTACACCATGTCCATCTCTTGCCTTTTATCATTTTAATTTCTTTTTGTAACTCCCTTCAATATTTGAACCTGTCTCAGTGCCCTGTCATTTTGCTGCTCCTTCCCTTATTGATGCAGTGCTTTTGTGGTTGTTTGCTCTCCCTGGTGCAATGACCCAGCAACCTTCTCCACTATCTAATCCGACAAAAGCGGAGGTGGAGAAGACCATTGTACTGGAAAATGAAGACACTATTGAGAGGGAGAAAGCTGACCAAGGCAGAAATCTGCTTCCGAGCACACTATTGAGTTAAAAAACAATGTAAGGGAACACAATGAAGATAGAAATATTTATATAGAATTTTAATCACAGAAATAGGCCCAATAGGTCCAAAGACAGAGTGAAGTCATCCCACTCAATCTCCAAAGCATGGTGAGAATGTAGAACTCGTTGGAACAGGAAGTCATTGAAGCCAATATAGTATAGATCCACTTAAGGGAATTAGACCAGTATATATAAAAGAAAAGGCAATAGATGTTTGATAGATTTGGATGAGGAAAGATGAAAGAAAGCTCAAGTGGAACATAAACATGGACATGAACTTGTTGGGCTGTGCCTTTGCCATATATCCACGATAGTCATTTACATATAATAAAATATTTTTGGCACATAATAAAACAATTTTGGCACACAAGTGCCAGGCAATGTCCATCTCCAACAAGAAACAACCTTGCCATCTCAAGGGCTGCATGTGGCGTAGTGGTTAGCACTGGGACTACGACACTGAGGTCCTGGGTTCGAAACCCGGCCCTAGGTGACTGTGTGGGGTTTGCACTTTCTCCTCATGTCTGCGTGGGTTTCACCCCCACAATCCAAAGATGTGTAGGTTAAGTGTATTGTCCATGCTAAATTGCCCCTTAATTGGAAAAAATTAATTGGGTACTCTAAATTTAAAGAAAACAAATCTTGCCATCTCCCCACGGCATTCAATGCCATTACTGAATTCTCACATAATCAACAGCCTGAGCAAGTCAGAGGCAGGGAATGCTGTGGTGATTAACTCAACATCGGATTTCCCAAAGCCTGACCACCATCTGCAAGGCACCAGTCAGGACAGCACGGTAGCACAGTGGTTGGCACTAGTGCTTCACAGCGCCAGGGTCCCAGGTTCAATTCCGGTTTGGGTCACTGCCTGTGCGGAATCTGTACGTTCTCCCCTTTTCTGCTTGATTTCCTTCGGGTGCTCCGGTTTCCTCCCACAAGTCCCAACGATGTGCAGGTTAGGTAATTTGGACATTCTGAATTCCCCCTTTGTGTACCTGAACAGGCGTCGGAATGTGGTGACTAGGGGATTTTCACAGTAACTTCATTGCAGTGTTAATGTAAGCCTACTTGTGACAATAAAGATGATTATTATTATAAAGGAATGTGATGAAATATTCTCCATTTTTCAAGATGGGTGCAGATCCAATAACACTTGATAACATTGTTCCCAGAACACAGCCTACATGATCGGCATCACATCCACCACCTTAAACATTCACTCAATCCACTACAGGCGCACAGCGGCAGCACTGTGTACTTTATGCAAGATTCACTGCAGAAACTTACCAATGCTCCTTCAGCAGTGCCTGCCTAACCTGTGACCTCAACCACCTGTCAGGATAAGGGTAGCAGATGCATGGAAAGATCCACCATCTGCAAAATCCCTCCCAAGCCACATTGTTTCTTCACTATGTGAGAACAAAAACTTACAACTTCCTTCTTAGCAACACTGTCACTGTACCTCCAGACAGACTTCTGAGTTTAAGATAGCAACTCGGTACCAGCTTCTTAATTATGTGCGAACAACATATGCTGGCCTAGCCAGTGATACCCAAATCCCACAAACGAATAAAGAAAACATGGCTTTACACTCACTTTACTACATTTTATCTTACCAATAAATTATTCAATTCTTTTCTCCCTCATGTTCCTAGCTGTTCCTTAAATACAACCATGCTCTCCCCCCCCCCCATAACCGACCTTGGATGTCGGCTAGATCATAAGACATATGAGCAAAATTAGACCATTCTACCCATCGAGTCTGCTCTGACATTCAATCATCACTGATAGTTTCTCATCCCCATTCTTCTCCCAATAACCCGGGCAGCACGGTAGCACAGTGGTTCGCACAGTTGCTTCACAGCTCCAGGGTCCCAGGTTCGATTCCCGGCTTGGGTCACTCTGTGCGGAGTCTGCACATCCTCCCCATGTGTGCGTGGGTTTCCTCTGGGTGCTCCGGTTTCCTTCCACGGTCCAAAGATGTGCACGTTAGGTGAATTGGCCATGATAAATTGTCCTTCGTGTCCAAAAAGGTTAGGTGGGGTTACTGGGATAGGGTGAAGGCGTGGGCTTAAGTAGGGTGCCCTTTCCAAGGACTGGTGCAGACTCTTGATGAGCCAAAGGACCTCCTTCTGCACTGTAAGTTCTATGATTCTGTGAAACCCCTTGATTCCCCTATTAATCAAGAAACCATCTATCTGTCTTAAAGTCACTGTGATTTGGTCTCCACAGCCTTCTGCGGCAAAGAGTTCACCGATTCACCACCCTGGCTGAAGAAATTTCTCTTCATCTCAATTTTAGAACCAGAACAAAGAAAAGTACAGCACAGGAACAGGCCCTTCGGTCCTCCAAGCCCGTGCCAACCATGCTGCCCGACTAAACTACAATCTTCTACACTTTAAGGGTCCCTATCCCTCTATTCCCATCCTATTCGTGTATTTTTCAAGATGCTTCTTAAATGTCACTATCGTTCCTGCTTCCACCACCTCCTCCGGCAGTGAGTTCCGGGCACCCACTACCCTCTGTGTAAAAAGAAAACTTGCCTCGTACATCTCCTCTAAACCTTGCCCCTCGCATATTAAACCTATGCCCCCTAGTAATTGACCCCTCTACCCTGGGGAAAAGCCTCTGACTATCCACTCTGTCGATGCCCCTCATAATTTTGTAGACCTCTATCAGGTTGCCCCTCAACCTCCGTTGTTCCAGTGATAACAAACCGAGTTTATTCAACCGCTCCTCATAGCTAATGCTCTCCATACCATCCAACATCCTGGTGAATCTCTTCTGCACCCTCTCTAAAGCCTCCACATCCTCTGGTAGTGTGGCGACCAGAATTGAACACTATACTCCATGTGTGGCCTAACTAAGGTTCTATACAGCTGCAACATGACTTGCCAATTCTCATAGTCAATGCCTCGGCCAATGAAGGCAAGCAAGCATGCCGTATGCTTTCTTGATTACCTTCTCCACCTGTGTTGCCCCTTTCAGTGACCTGTGGACCTGTACACCTGGATCTCTCTAACTGTCAATACTCTTGAGGGTTCTACCATTCACTGTACATTCCCTACCTGCATTAGACCTTCCAAAATGCATTACCTCACATTTTTCCGGATTAAACTCCATCTGCCATCTCTCCGCTCCAAGTCTCCAAACGATCTAAATCCTGCTATATCCTCTGATAGTCCTCATCGCTATCCGCAATTCCATCAACCTTTGTTGCATCTGCAAACTTACTAATCAGACCAGTTACATTTTCCTCCAAATCATTTATATATACTATGAACAGCAAAGGTCCCAGCACTGATCCCTGTGGACACAACTAGTCACAGCCCTCCTATTAGAAAAGCACCCTTCCATTGCTACTCTCTTCCTTCTATGACCTAGCCAGTTCTGTATCCACCTTTGCCAGCTCACCCCTGATCCCGTGTAACTTCACCTTTTGTACCAGCCTGTCATGAGGGACCTTGTCAAAGGCCTTACTGAAGTCCATATAGACAACATCCACTGCCCTACCTGCATCAATCATCTTTGTGACCTCTTAGAAAAACTCTTATCAAGTTAGTGAGGCACGACCTCCCCTTCACAAAACCATGCTGCCTCTCACTAATACGTCCATTTGCTTCCGAATGGGAGTAGATCCTGTCTCGAAGAATTCTCTCTAGTAATTTCCCTACCACTGACGTAAGGTTCACCGGCCTGTAGTTCCCAATTTAAAGGATTGTCCCTCCAGTGTGAAGCTGTGCCCTCAAGTTCTAGTTTTTCCTACTACTGGAAATATCTTCTCCATGAACACTCGGTATTCTGTAAGTTTCAATAAGATCCCCCTCATCCTTCTAAACTCCAATGAGCACAGACCCAGGGTTCTCAACCACTCCTCATATGACATGCTCTTCATTCCAGGAATCATTCTTGTGAACCTCCTCTGGACCCTTTCCAAGGCCAGCACTTCCTTCCTTGGATACGGGGCCCAAAACTACTCAGAATAATCCAAATGAAGCCTTATACAGAGCCTTATACAGCCTCAAAAAATCCCTGCTCTTGTATTCTCACCATCTCGACATGAATGCGAACATTGCATTTACCTTCCTAATTGCCGACTGAATCTGTACGTTAACCTTAAGAGAATCTTGAACTAGGACTCCCAAGTCCCTTTGTGCTTCTGATTTCCTAAGCCATTTCCCATTTAGAAAATAGTCTATACCTCCATTCCTCCTTCCACACACTCTTCCACATTATATTCCATCTGCCACTTCTTTGCCCACTCTCCTAGCCTGCCCAAGTCCTTCTGCAGCCCTCCTGCTTTCACAATACTACCTGTCCCTCTGCATATATTTGTATCATAGGAAAACCTAGCAAAACCGTGCCGTCAGTTCCTTCTTCCAGATCGTTAATATATGTTGTGAAAAGTTGTGGTCCCAACACCGACCCCGAGGCAAACCACTAGTCACCGGCTGCATTCTGAAAAAAAGATTCCTTTATCCCCACTTTCTGCCTGTCAACCAATCCTCTATCCGTGCCGGTATCTTGCCCTTAACCCCTGGGCTCTTAACTTATTTTACAGCTTCCTATATGGCAGCTTGTCAAAGGCGTTCTAGATTTCTAACTAAGGTTCTCCTTTGCTTATCTTCCTTGTTAGCTCCTCAAAGAACTCAAACAGATTTGTCAGACATGACCTCACCTTGATGAAGCCATGCTGACTCAGTCCTATTTTGTCATGCAATTCCAAGTGCTCCACAATCTCATCTTTAATAATGGACTCTAAAGTCTTACCAATGACCAAAGTCAGGCTAATTGACCTATAATTTCCCATCTTCTGCCTCCCTCCCTTCTTAAACAGGTGTGTTACGTTAGCCATTTTCTGGGACCATTCCTGCCTCCAGTGATTCCTGAAAGATCACCACCGATGCCTCCACAGTCTCTTCAGCTATATCCTTTAGAACCCTCGGCTGTAATCCATCTGGTCCCGATGATTTAATCTTTCAGTTTCCCCAGAAACTTCTCCTCCGTGATGGCCACTACGCTCGCCTCTGCCCCTGATTCTCCTGAAGTTCTGGTATCCCACTGGTGCCTTCCACCGTGAAGACTGGTGCAAAGTAACTATTCCGTTGCTCAGCCATTTCTTTGTTTCCTATTACTACTTCTCCAGCCTCGTTTTCCAGTGGTTCAATGTCTAGGGGCTGGTTTAGCACAGTGTGCTAAACAGCTGGCTTGTAATGCAGAACAAGACCAGCCTCCCCGAACAGGCGCCGGAATGTGGTGACTATGGGCTTTTCCCAGTAACTTCATTGAAGCCTACTTGTGACAATAAACAATTATTATATTATTATTATATTGTTGCCTCTCTCTTACTTTTCATATATTGGAAAGAAAACTCTTGCTATCTTCTTTTATATTACTAGCTAGCTTACATTCATATTTCATCTTCTCCCCCCTTATTGCTTTTTTAGTTGTCCACTGCTCACTTTTAAAGGCTTCCCAATTCTCTGGCTTCCGACTAATCCTCGCCACTTTGTATACTTTTTCTTTTGCTTTTACCTGTCCTTGACTTCCCTCGTCAGCCATGGCTGCCTCTTACTCCACTTGGCATGTTTCCTACTCGTTGGGATGAATTTCTGTTGTGCCTCCCAAATAACCCCAAAACCTCCAGCCATTGCTGTTCCACTGCCTTCCCTGCTAGGCTCCTCTTCCAATCAACTCTGGCTTCATGTCTTTGTAGCTACCTTTATTCAGCAGCACGGTAGCACAGTGGTTAGCACAGTTGTTTCACAGCGCCAGAGCCCCAGGTTCGATTCCCGGCTTGGGTCACTGTCTGTGTGGAGCCTGCACCTTCTTCACACGGGTGCTCCGGTTTCCTCTCTCAGTCCAAAGATGTGCAGGTTAGGTGGATTGACCATGCTAAATTGCCCTTAGTGTCCAGAAACGTTTGGTGGGGTCACTGGGTTACGGGGATAAGGTGGCGGTGTGGGCTTACATAGGGTGCTTTTTCCAAGGGCAGGTGCAGACTCGATGGGCCGAATGGCCTCCTTCTGCACTGTACATTCTATGATTCTATGAATTGTAATACCATTACATCTGATTCCAGATTCTCCCCCTCAAACCGCAGGGTGAATCCTATCATATTGTGGTCACTGGCCCCTCAGGGTTCATACCATAGAATATATCATAGAATTTACAGTGCAGAAGGAAGCCATTGGATCCAATGAGTCTGCAGTAACCCTTGGAAAGAGCACCCACTTAACCTTTTTGGACACTAAAGATAATTTAGCATGGCCAGTCCACCAAACCCGTCTTTGCACTGTGGGAGGAAACCGGAGCACCCGGAGGAAGCCCACGCAGACACTGGGAGAGCGCAGATAGTGACCCAAGCTGGAATTGAACCTGGGGCCCTGGAGCTAAAAAGCAACAGTGCTAACCACTGTGCTACCATGCCGCCCATCTTAAAGTCCCCGTTCAAGTCTGCTGCATTTTCCATCATCAAATCCAGAATTGCCTAGCAGGCTCTGTCACAAGTTGCTCCAAAAATCTCTTACACATTCAACAAATTCCTTTTCCTGGGATCCGCTACCAACCTATTTTCCCAGTCCACCTGTTTATTGAAGTCCCCCATGATTGGTGTAATATTGCCTTTCTTGTATGCCTTTTCTATCCCCTGATTTATTTTCTGTATCACATCCTGACTACTGCCAGAGGGCCTGTACATAACTACCATCAGGATCTTTTACCTTTGCATTGCCTCAGTTCGACCCATGCAGGTTCTATGCCTTCTGATCCTATATTGCTTCTTGTTATCAATTTAATTTCATTCCTTACTAACAATGCAACCCGGCCCCCTCTACCCATGTCTGTCCTTTCGATAGGACACATATCCTTGGATATTTAGATCCCAACCCTGAGTCCCTTGCAGCCACGTCTCTGTGGTGCCCACAACATCGTACCAGCTAATTTCAATATGCGCAAAAAGTTCATTTACCTTGTTCCATATCCTGCACAGATTTGGGTGCAACGCCCTCAGCCCTCATTGACCACCTCCCTTCTCATATTTATGCCTGTGTTTGCTCTGCCTGCCACCTTCTATACTCTCTGTTCTATCACGTGTTCTAGAAACTATACTAAACTCTCCTGAGCACTTGGCCCTTTCACTAGTTTAAAGTCCTCATCATCAACCTTCACGTCTATCTTCTACTTTAACTTTGATTTTCTAATTCTCCATACAATTGAACCTTCTCCCTCACTATTTAATTTAAAGTCCTAACTACAGCCCTAGTTATGCGATTCACCAGGACTCTGGTCCCAGCATGATTCAGATGAAGACCATCCCATCGGAACAGGTCCCCTCTTCCCCAGTACTGGTGCCAATGTCCCAAGAATTAAAACCCATTTCTCCCACACCAACCTTTGAGCCACACATTTACCTCCTTAATCTTATTGACGCAGTGCCAATTAGCTCATGACTCTGGTAATAATACAGAGATTATTACCTTTTTGGCTCTTAGCTGTTCATACTGCTTAGCAGAACCTCTGTCCTTCTTCTCCCTATGACGTTGGTACCTATGTGACTACGACAACTGGATCTTTACCCTCCCACTCCAGGTTCCTCAGCAGCCCAGATGAGATATCCCGAACCTGAGCACCAGGCAGGCAGGTTTAGCAAGGAGATGGTTCAGCATAGGGCTACAGAGCTGGCTTTCAAAGCAGACCAAGGCAGGCCAGCAGCACTGTTCGATTCCCGTACCAGCCTCCCCGAACAGGTGCCGGAATGTGACGACTAGGGGCTTTTCACAGTAGCTTCATTGAAGCCTACTCGTGACAATAAGTGATTTTCATTTCATTTTCAACTCAACCTCTGGGATTCTCAATCCTGGGGCGCAATTCTCCCCTACCTGGCGGGGCGGGGGGGGGGGGGGGGTCCCGGCGTAGCGGAGTGGCGCCAGCTACTCCGGCGTCGGGCCTCCCCAAAGGTGCGGAATTCTCCCCGCGCTGGAGTGGTTTCCGCTCCGCCGGCCAGTGCCAAAATTGACGCCAACGGCCTTTGGCGCTACGCCTCCCGGCGTCGGGGATGGCCGAAAGGCCTTCGCCGGTCCGTGCATGCGCCGGTGCGTCAGCGGCTGCTGATGTCACCACTGGCACAAGTGCGGTGGAGGGGGTCTCTCCCGCCTCTGCCATGGTGGAGACCGTGGCGGCGGCGGAAGAGAAAGAGTGCCCCCACGGCACTGGCCCGCCCGCCGATTGGTGAGCCCCGATCGCGGGCCAGGCCACCGTGGGGGCACCCCCCGGGGTCCGATTGCCCCGCGACCCCCCCCCCAGGACCCCGGGGGCCTGCTCGCGCCGCCAATCCCGCCAGCACAGAGGTGGTTTAAACCACGTTGGCAAGATTGGCCTGTCAGCGGCGGGACTTGGGCCCATCGCGGGCCGGAGAATCGCCGCGGGGGGCACGCCCATCGGCGCGGGGGACACACCAATCAGCGGGGCGTGATTCCCGCTCCTGCCAATTCCCGGGTGGCGGAGAATTCCGGCCACGGCGGGGGTGGGATTTACGCCGGCCTCGGGCGATTCCCCGACCCTGCGGTGGGGTCGGAGAATTCCTCCCCTGGTCACAGAGAACAGTGTCAATGCCCCAAACTATACTATCCCCAATTATGGCAACATTTCTTTCAGCTCAGTTGACTGGATGGCTAGTTCGTGATGCGGAGCAACGCCAATGCAGGTTCAATTCCCGTACCGCTGAGGTTATTCATGAAGGCCCTACCTTCTCAACCTTGCCCCTCGCCTGACGTGCGGTGACCTTCTGGTTAAATCAGCACCAGTTAGCTCTATCCTCTTAAAGGGGAAAGCAGCCTATGGTCATCGGGATCCATAGCGACTTACACATTCACAGCCATGGTAATCTCTTCAATTACTGATTGTGGTGACAAGTTGCACTTTCTCACCACTCTAAATGAAGCATTTTTTTCATACTTTGCTGGGTTTGTTAGTGAGTATCTTACATTCCTGAGCTCTATTTTTTGGATTACCCTGCAACATTTTTGACACCTTTTAACTGGAAAAAAAAGTCAGGAAGGTAATTGTAATGAAAAGAAAGGCATGTTACTGAAACCAAAACCGAAAGCCGAGCATGAGCAAGGAGAAAAATAAGCATTTATAGATCCATTTAATTGCAACCATATGGTTTATGCAAAGCAAGCTTGCTTCTTTCTGATGTTGAGGTGTAGGAGGTGCAAGAGCTTGAATTGACTCTGAAGCAATGCAAAATGAGACTGCCTGGTAAGTCTGCTGGGCACAGTCTGCTTCCTAAGTACAAGATTAAATGCAGTATTCACTTCCACCATTGGTGATTTAGGCCAAAACATGTCAACATTCAAGAATTGATTAAATGAGTGGGTGAATGAAAGGGAGTTGGCGATAATAGCGGAATTGTGGGTAGATGTGATTGAAACTATTTGCTTGGAAGGTGCAAAGCATCAATGTTCTGTTGCGCCAAATAGCCCGTTTTCATGTTGGAACTTTTATGGATTTCTAGTGTTAGTCAAACTCAGAACTTGGCAGGCTGCTCTGGAATTTGAATCTAGTTCTATCACCTGCAGACCTTGGTTTGGGATTTGTGGTTACTTCTAGCTGTGTGAACTCGGATGATGTGAGCACCTCTGTCCAAACAGCGCTCGAGTCCAAGCACATTTAGTTTTCAATGCTACTGAGAACTTATGGGCGCGATTTTCCGGGAAAGTTTCTAAGTGTGCTACTGAGTGGGAATTGTTGGGAGTTTCCTAGTGCTCAGCCAGCAAGGCCGGTAACGCTATTCAACGTTAATTGGTCCACTTAATGGGGCCTCACGGGCATCCCGCCCTGAATGCCAGCTCACCAACTAATTTGCCGGGATCGCGCTTCACAGTACCCCCTCTCCCCACCCCCTCCCCGCTAACAAGGTCGAGCTGCACTTGCTCAGCCAACCACAGCCAGCTCACAACAATGGCCCAGGATTTGGGGATGCTGACCTGGGGAGGCTCCTGAGTGTGGGGGAGGCCAAGAGGGATGTCCTGTTCCCCCGAGGGTCCCGGAGAGCCACATGACAGCCAATGCTGCCTGGAATGAGGTGGCCGCAACAGTCAGCTCGGGCAGTGTGACCAGGAGGATTGGCCTCCAATTTCGGACGGTCAACGACCTGCACCGGGCAACACGAGTGGGTAGACCAACATCCTACACCCCACCCCCCAAGGGAGCACCCCCCCAGGTGACCCTTCTATCACCCTCGCACTTCAGCCCTCCCTCCACCTACCCCTTGAACCCTCCCTCCACATCCCCCACCCCCCAACTGTGAACCACGTGTGTGGCTAACAATACCCTCTCTGTGTGCCCTCAGGAAAAGCGCGCTCATAATCGGCAGAAGGGAGCCCAGACTGGCGATGAGGTACTGGACTTGGGAATCCTCACCTCCTTCGAGGAGCGGTACCTGGAGGTAACTAGTGTGGCCAAGGACAGGGCGGTCACCAACGCCAAGGCTGGTGGATGCCGCAGAGGTGAGGAATCACCAGGCTCCACCCAGAGGAACTGTCAAACATGAATAATGATTGCCTTACTGACTGACCCATTGCTCCCACTGACCAAATGTCCATTCTCCAATAGCCAACAGTGCCGGCCCATCCTGGGCGGCACTCTCTCCTGATCCCAAGAACACCTCGGAAGAGAGCTCCGAGGATGCAACTGTTAAAGTCAAAATGCAGCTGATATCCCCGCCATCCACCGACACAGATACCCACACCTCTGTGAGAAATGTTACTGGACAGGATTCTGGTTCACAATCTGGTGAGCACCGCACTGCTGCTGATGTACATCTGGTGGATGCAGGAACTCCCAGGTGAGACAGCAGTCGGAGGGCTGCTGGATCCCTGGGCCCAGCTGGGTTCCAGCCTGATGCTGAGCTTGAGGAACAGAGTTACCCGGAGCTGATGGAGATTCTAGGGAACAGCCAGGACATTCCAAGGAGATGTCCAGCAGATCTATGGTCGATTGGAGGAGTCACAGAAGCAATGAGTGGCACCGAGGCCAACATTGCTAGGGCGGCAGCATTATTGAAGGTGTCCAAGGCATCGCACAGCCTGTGATGGCCATGGCTGAGGGTCTCAGCAGTATGTCTGCCTCGCTAGGGGATGTCACCCAGTACCAGGCTGACCTTGATTCAACGCTCTGGGACATGTCCTGCTCTTAGATGGCAATGGCGCTGCAGAGCTTGTCCCAGTAACAGGAAGACATGGCTGAGGTGCTGCAGAGCTTGGCCCAGTCACTGAGGGGGATCGTCGAGGGCATCGACACAATGGTGCAGACCATGGGGAACCGCCAGGGCTGGCAGAGCCAGATGATGCACGGGCAGCTGGGGCTTGAACCAGCTTCCCCTCCATCCCAGTGTGAACCTCAGAGCTCTGTGAGCACCGACCAGGAGCAGGGGCGTTTAGTGTCAACCAGGACCTGTCCCATGGGTGGCGACAATGGCCACCAGCTCTCCCGAGTTCCTGATGAGGCAGCCGGGGTAGGTGGGGGTGAGAGGAGGAGGAGGGGGGGGGGGGGGGGGGGGGGGGGGGCGGGGTGGCTGCACCATTGAGAGAGTGGGGACCTGTATTGAAAAATAAACACCCTTGTGCACAACCAGTAGGAAGCCTTTGTCACTTTCTTCCACAATGCATCGCCGTGTGTAGGTAATGACTGAGCAAGCATTCAGACAGGCAGCGGTCAAACTATGGCATAGATTCAGGAGCACCAGCGCTCAGTTCTCTGTGGATTAGCATCACCCATCCTGCCCTCGACACTGACCCGCTGACAGTACCGACAGTCCCAGCACCTGGGGTGATGCGACACGTACTTGGTAAGGTGGGAAATGGGAGTGGTGGGTGGGTAAGGAAGCGGCGATGGACCATGCGAACTGAATCAGACGACTATGAAGACCTCCCTAGCCCTCCGGGCTTTGTGGAGGACACAGCAAACCATAACAAAGTGGGCGACTCTCCGGGCGGTGTACTGGAGTTCACCTAGGAGCATCTTAGGAGTCCGATGCACTACTCAGTGACAGCCCGGGTGGCTGCATGGGCCTCATTCTACCAGGTCTCCGCTTCGGTCTCCGACCTCTGCTGGTGTCATTAGCCAGGTCGTCAATGTGACCCCTTATCCACCAAGAGCCAACTGGCCATCCTGGGGTGCTCCACGAAGAGAACAGGGATGACCAACTGCCTCAGGATGTAGCTGTCGTGCACACTCCCTGGGAAACGGGCACACGAGTGCATTATCATCATTTAGAGGTCACACACGAGCTGTCTGTTGAGGGAGTGAACCCACTTTCGGATAGCACAGAATACCCCCAGTTGGCCCGGTGAGTGCAGGGCTACATGTGTGGCATCTCTGACTCCCTGGACCTGGGACATCCCGACGATGGAGTAGAAACTGGTCCATGTCAAAAATGATGTAGTCTTCCACTCAGGCGTACAGGCATTTGTGACCTGCCAGATGCACCCGTGGCCTGTGTGATACCACACAGGTTACCACTCATAAGAACTAGGAGCAGGAGTAGGCCATCTGGCCCCTCGAGCCTGCTCCACCATTCAATGAGATCGTGGCTGATCTTTTGTGGACTCAGATCCACTTTCCGGCCTGAACACCATAACCCTTAATCCCTTTATTCTTCAAAAAACTATCTATCTTTACCTTAAAAACATTTAATGAAGGAGCCTCAACTGCTTCACTGGGCAAGGAATTCCATAGATTCACAACCCTTTGGGTGAAGAAGTTCCTCCTAAACTCAGTCCTAAATCTACTTCCCCTTATTTTGAGGCTATGTCCCCTAGTTCTGCTTTCACCCGCCAGTGGAAATAACCTGCCCGCATCTATCCTATCTATTCCCTTCATAATTTTAAATGTTTCTATAAGATCCCCCCTCATCCTTCTAAATTCCAACGAGTACAGTCCCAGTCTACTCAACCTCTCCTCATAATCCAACCCCTTCAGCTCTGGGATTAACCTAGTGAATCTCCTCTGCACACCCTCCAGTGCCAGTATGTCCTTTCTCAAATAAGGAGACAAAAATTGAACACAATACTCCAGGTGTGGCCTGCTAACACCTTATACAATTGCAACATAACCTCCCTAGTCTTAAACTCCATCCCTCTAGCAATGAAGGACAAAATTCCATTTGCCTTCTTAATCACCTGTTGCACCTGTAAACCAACTTTTTGCGACTCATGCACTAGCACACCCAGGTCTCTCTGCACAGCGGCATGCTTTAATATTTTATCGTTTAAATAATAATCTCAACCTCACATTTGTCAACATTGTATTCCATCTACCAGACCCTAGCCCATTCACTTAACCTATCCAAATCCCTCTGCAGACTTCCAGTATCCTCTGCACTTTTCGCTTTACCACTCATCTTAGTGTCATCTGCAAACTTGGACACATTGCCCTTGGTCCCCCAACTCCAAATCATCTATGTAAATTGTGAACAATTGTGGGCCCAACACGGATCCCTGAGGGACACCACTAGCTACTGATTGCCAACCAGAGAAACACCCATTAATCCCCACTTTTTGCTTTCTATTAATTAACCAATCCTCTATCCATGCTACTACTTTACCCTTAATTCCATGGATCTTTATCTTGTGCAGCAACCTTTTGTGTGGCACCTTGTCAAAGGCTTTCTGGAAATCCAGATATACCACATCCATTGGCTCACCGTTATCTACTGCACTGGTAATGTCCTCAAACAATTCCACTAAATTAGTTAGGCATGACCTGCCCTTTATGAACCCATGCTGCGTCTGCCCAATGGGACAATTTCTATCCAGATGCCTCGCTATTTCTTCCTTGATGATAGATTCCAGCATCTTCCCTACTACCGAAGTTAAGCTCACTGGCCTATAATTTCCTGCTCTCTGCCTACCTCCTTTTTTTAAACAGTGGCGTCACGTTTGCTACTTTCCAATCCACCGGGACCACCCCAGAGTCCTGGAATCATAGAATTTACCGTGCAGAAGGACGTCATTCGGCCCTTCGAGTCTGCAATGGTCCTTGGAAAGAACACCCTAATTTGGACCACGCAGCCACCATATCCTCGTAACCCCACCTAACCTTTTGGACACTAAGGGGCAATTTAGAGTGGCCAATCCACCTAACCTGCCCATCTTTGGACTGTGGGAGGAAACTGGAGCACCCGGAGTAAACCCACACACACACTGGAAGAAAGTGCAAACTCCACACAGACAGTAGGCCAGAATTGAACAAGGGCCCTGGCGCTGTGAGGCAGCAGTGCTAACCAGTGTGCCACCGTGCTGCCCATAAAGGTTCAGGGCTCCAGTGATCATGATTGCCACTGGGAGCAGGTGTCCTCCTCCATGTAGTGCCAAGCCTGCGAGGATATAGCACAGGTGTTGCACCATCTCCTTGTTGAGATGGAACCTCCTGTGGCACATGTTGTCCATCATTTGTTCGAATGGCCAGCGGCGCTTGTATACCCTGGGCCGTCGCAGGACTCCCCCTCTGGGTCCCTCCCTAGCCTGAGGGGCGGCCGGGTCCTCAGGGTATGGGATGAGGTCCGGCACATGGGCCACTGCCTCGAGCATCTGCAGACGCTGCTGCGGCCGCCTTCACCGGCGTCTGGCTGCATCGCGCAGAACCAGCACCACTAGGGCAACCTCTGCGTCCAACATCCCTGCCATAGCGTTCAATATCTATGATATTGAGAGTATTTTTGGACGGACAAACAGCGGTGGCTCCCATCTTGGGACCCTCCATTCCCTCATTGATTCCCCTCCCACCACTCTACTCGGAACATCCTCCCTATGTACTCCAGGCCACAGCGGGCCCCCCTCGCCAGGCCCCAGACCCTGTATCCCGGACATCTGCTTGCAACATCAAACAGACCGGGTGCTGGCCCCCTCCCTGTGGCATTCACCCACCCTCCGGCTGTGGATATGTCACCAGAAGCTGTGTCCCAAATCCTGGGTGTTTGGATGTTGGCTGCTCCATGTATGGTGTTGCCTCCCTCAGTGTTCAGGTACATTGTCCAGGCATCAAGGTCTGATTAATATTTTAGGTAATGACTCCCACATGCTGCATGGCTTGCCCACTACAGGAATATACTTGGGTTGTATGAAGTGCCCGCTTAACCACAACTGGCAATTCCCTATTGGCAATAACCTTCAGCTGCACAGCCACAGGCCTCGGCCCTCGGTGGGGGTTATGGGTCGTCCGGGCTAGACGGGCAGGGACAAGGGCTGGCCCCGGAACAGCGAGCGGTTGCCCACCCAGCGCGCCCCGCCCTCCCATGGTGGTCCACCCCTGCGAAGGGTCCCCCCACTCCCAGCCGAGGCTCCCCCAAGCCCTGCCGAGCACAAGGGCAGCAAACCCAGCGCCCCCAGGCTCTTTGCCTGTCAGCAAAAATGGCTACACACCTCCTCAGCTCCGCACAAAAGCCCTACCGCCAGGTTCAAGTTTTTAAAAAGGAGAACTAATCAACGCCAGCACTTCCTGGGGATGCGGCTGAACCAGGGCCGGCCCAAGGTACCGGCAACTCGGGCAGTCGCCCGGGGCGCCATGTGCTAGGGGGCGCCAGAGACTCGGGTCCCGCGCATGCGCAGTTGGGCCGGTGCCAATCAGCGCATGCGCGGTGGCCGCCCCCCCCCCCCCCCAGGGCGGCCCCCTCCGCCCCCCCTGCGACGGCCCCCCCCCCCCCCCCCCGCGGTGGCCCCCTCCGCCCCCCCCGCCCCCCGCCCCCCCCGCTCCCGCCCCGCCGCTCCCGCCCCCCCGCTCCCGCCCCCCCCCCACTCCCGCCCCCTTCGCTCCCGTCACCTCCCGCCCCCCCCCCGCTCCCGCCCCCTCCGTGCCCCCTCCGTCCCCCCCGCTCCCGCCCCCCTCCGTCCCCCCCGCTCCCGCCCCCTCCGTCCCCCCCGCTCCCGTCCCCCCCGCTCCCGTCCCCTCCCGCCCTCTCCGCTCCCGCCCCCTCCGTCCGCCCCCGGCCCCCCCTCCGCTCCCGCCCCCTCCGTCCGCCCCCGGCCCCCCCCTCCGTCCGCCCCCGCCCCCCCCCTCCGTCCACCCCTCCCCCGGCCCCGCCCCCCCCCCCTCCCCCCCCCCTAGGGCGCTGAAGTTCAGCTTGCCCGGGGCGCCAGCAACCCTAGAGCCGGCGCTGCGCTGAACGATGGGATGCCGTTGGATATGGGGTGGCCACACTACGGCGAAATCCCGATCTTGCTGACGGGAGTGGACAGGTTGCATCGCAAACTGTTTGGCGCCTGACGCGGTTCCCGTTTTTGGCCTCGCTCGCTATTCACCGGCCTCGTTACGCTTGAACGCAAGTGTAATGAGGCCAGAAGTTCGTGCCCTGCATCTTTGAATGCTATATTGTGTAGGCAGGTCACAACAAGTACATGTTTCAGAACTTCTGCAATTTTTAATTTAATCTGATGCGTAATTGCATGGAAAAAAAACTGATCAGCACTACAGGGCTGTTATTAAATACAGCCATCCATATTTCACCTGTGGATTTCATACAGTAAATTAGTATGCTTTTAAATAGATTTAGTTTTCTACCTAGGGGCCTCACGGTAGCATGGTGGTTAGCATCAATGCTTCACAGCTCCAGGGTCCCAGGTTCGATTCCCGGCTGGGTCACTGTCTGTGTGGAGTCTGCACGTCCTCCCTGTGTGTGCGTGGGTTTCCTCCGGGTGCTCCGGTTTCCTCTCACAGTCCAAAGATGTGCGGGTTAGGTGGATTGGCCATGCTAAATTGCCCGTAGTGTAAGGTTAATGGGGGGATTGTTGGGTTACGGGTATACAGGTTACGTGGGTTTGAGTAGGGTGATCATTGCTCGGCACAACATCGAGGGCCGAAGGGCCTGTTCTGTGCTGTACTGTTCTATGTTCTACCTCTTACCCTCAAATAGTTTAGATTAATATTGACTGCTTTGGATGGATTTGCCTTGCAAAAACATTAGTATGCATTTGAAATCATCTCTTCCTGGAATATCAGTTTTTATCTCATTGTTGAAGAACTCTAAATTAGTAAAGAAATTCTGGTACGTTGCCAATTTTTGTGTGAATTCATTTAACCTGACTAATCTGACAGCAGAGTGACAGTGAATTGCTGCAGAAATGTGCCTGTAGAACTTTGCCTGCTGCAATAATGCATATAATAACACAGGATATTATTGATGAGTGTCCTTGAAGATTAATGTGCAGTTACTTGTTTCAATTGGAAATGCCAAAGGTTTCCATGGCAATCTTGGAAACCTAAAGATTTAGTTCCCTTTATGCCTTAATTTGCAAAAGTATGCTTTCTTTTAGAATGTATGTCTCAAGATTGCCACCTACACTTGGAAGCTGGTAACATGCTGAGTAATTTAAATGTCTGAGTGATTTTGCAAATGATGCGCCACCTAATTTTTGTTGATTGTTTGCAACCTGTTGCATTGCACAGTCCCTGTAAGATTGCTGTGCGACTGCACTTGCAGATGTCAAAGGGAATTCTGGCTGTGCACGGCATCTTTGTTTCACTCTGGGGTATTGGTGCAATTTAGAAGATTTAGATTTATTGTCCATACATGAAAAACATAAGACGTATGATAAATGCACAATGTAAATACATGGACATCGGGTGAAGCATACGGAGTGCAGTGCTACACAGAAGAGAAGATAGGGCAGCACGGTAGCACAAGTGGATAGCACTGTGGCTTCACAGCGGCAGGGTCCCAGGTTCGATTCCCCGCAGGGTCACTGTCTGTGCAGAGTCTGCACGTTCTCCCCGTGTCTGTGTGGGATTCCTCCTGGTGCTCCAGTTTCCTCCCACAGTCCAAAGACGTCCAGGTTAGGTGGATTGGCCATGATAAATTGCCCTTAGTGACCAAAAAGGTTAGGAGGGGTTATTGGGTTACGGGGATGGGGTGGACGTGAGGGCTTAAGGGGTCGGTGTAGACGCGATGGGCCGAATGGCCTCTCTGCACTGTATGGTCTATGTGTGGAGAGATCAGTTCAGTCCATAGGGTCATTCAGGAGTCTGGTAACGGTGGGGAAGAAGCTGTTTTTTGAATCTGTTGGAAGAGAGAATAACCCGGGTGGGAGGGTCTTTAATTATGCTGCCGGCTTTCCCAAGGCAGCGGAGGTTAAACAGAGTAAATGGATGGGAGGCGGGTTTGTGTGATGAACCGGGCTGTGTTCATGACTCTCTGTAGTTTCTTATGGTCTTGGGCCGAGCAGTTGCCATACCAGACTGTGCTGCATCCAGATAGGATGTTTCCTATGGTGTATCTGTAAAAATTGGTAAGAGTCAATGTGGACATGCTGAATTTCCTTAGCTTCCTGAGGAAGTATAACACTGTTGTGCTTTCTTGAACGTCGCGTCAACGTGGGTGAACCAGGACAGATTGTTGTTGGTGTGTACACCTGGGAATTTCCTCAGGCTTCATAAACCTTTATTTATAATTTATTGTTATTCTGCTCCTTCCACACTTTTTGAGATCACATCCTTAACCTTTCCTCAATGGCTAGCTGCTGAAAGTGCATTACAGTGACCTATAATTACTGGATCTGAAAACTTCCTTCCATTAATACTCTGTAGTGTTGTGACGTTAATAAAGATTATTATTATTTATCTCATCTACGGCGACACGGTGGCACAGTGGTTAGCACTGCTGCCTCACAGCATTGAGGACCCGGGTTCGATCCTGGCGCCAGGTCACTGTCTGTGTGGAGTTTGCACATTCTCCCAGTGTCTGCGTGGGTCTCACCCCTCGCAACACAAACATGCTGCAGGGTAGGTGGATTGGCCATGCTAATTCGCCCCTTAATTGGAAGATAAAACAATTGGGTGCTCTAAATAAAAAGTGTCAAAATGTTTCAATATTCTATCTGCCATGAAGTGTGAGGGATTTTCAGTTCTCATTTGAACAATGCTGGAAAGATGTGGTAATAAAATTAAATTGCTGCTTTTAGATCCTTCTGCCTACTGACCAAACTGAAGATCACCATTAGCATCCAAGGTCATGTTGGAGTTGTATAGAATATTGGTGAGGCCACAGCTGGAGTACTGTGTGCAGTTCTGGTTGCCGCATTATAGAAAGGATGCGATTGCACTGGAGCGGGTGCAGAGGCGATTCACCAGGATGTTGCCTGGGATGGAATATTTAAGTCAATAAGAGAGGTTGGATAAGCTTGGGTTGTTTTCACTGGAGCAGAGAAGACCGAGGGTGTGACCTGATCAAGGTATATAAGATTATGAGGGGTTTGGATAGGGAATAGTTGTTCCCCCTAGTTGAAAGGTCGATTATGAGGGGACGCAAATTCAAGTTGAGGGGTGGGGGCTTCAGGGGGGCGATTTGAGGAAAATCTATTTTACCCAGAGGGCGGTGACAGTGTGGTGCACACTACCTGGGAGGTGGTAGAGGCGGTTTGCCTCACATCATTTAAAAAGTACCTGGATGAGCACTTGGCACGTTTTAACATTCGAGGCCAGAGGTCAAGTGCTGGCAAATGGGATTAGGATTGGCAGATCAGGTGCTTTCATGCGGCGGTGCAGACTCGATGGGCCGAAGGGCCTTTTCTGCACTGTATTTTTCTATGATTCTGAAGCCTTCTATCCCCATTTGTTCCTTCCTTGTTTAATGATAAGGGCGAAAGCTAAAACCAAGAGCCAAGCATATAATGCATCTGTAAGTGAAGTTTGTGCATAATGGTTCATTACTGCCAATTTTCTTTACATTTTTCCATTACACTAACTAAAGAGCACTACAATTAGGGATAATTGCGAGCAGTAATGAAGTGCTACATTTAGTAGCTGTGCATGTCTTGCTCTTCAAGATTTTGCCTTTGCATCTTGAGCATTTTGCAATATTTCTGATCTAAATTTTAAAATTTCCTGACTTCGTTATTGCCTTTAATTTTGAATTAACTTGTGGAAAAGCAGCACACTTTTATAATGGAAATTCTGTTTACTTTAAACTAAACTTTAACTTCACCCGTGAGGTGGGGGGTGTCGGTCGGCCTTTGCCTTTATCCTTGATGGTACAAGGTGCGAATGAAGACAAAGTCGCAGGGTGAATGGGTAACTAACCAGAACACCATGATTTAGGAACAAAACCAGAAAATACTGGACACTCTGCAAGTCTGACAGAATCTGTGGAGAGAGAAGTGCGCTAATATTTTGAGTCTGGATGACTCTTTGTCAAAGCTGGGGAGAACTGGAAATAGGGTCCAGTTCCAACTGGAAATAGGGACCAGTTCTCTCCAGCTTTGAGAAAGAGTCATCCAGACTCGAAATGTTACAGGACCACTGGAGAACCTTCCAAGCGATTTTTCACAGTGCTCAGCAAAGGTTTATACTAACAAAAAGGAAGGATGGTAGAAAGAGGGAAAATTGACCGTGGATATGTAAGGAAATAAGGGAGAGTATCAAATTGAAGGAAAAAGCATACAAAGTGGCAAAGATTGGTGGGAGACTAGAGGACTGGGAAATCTTTATGGGGCAACAGAAAACTACTAAAAAAAGCTATAAAGAAGAGTAAGATGGATTGAGAGAGCAAACTTGCTCAGAATATAAAAACAGATAGTAAAAGTTTCTACAAATATATAAAACAAAAAAGAGTGGCTAAGGTAAATATTGGTCCTTTAGAGGATGAGAAGGGAGTTTTAATAATGGGAGATGAGGAAATGGCTGAGGAACTGGACAGGTTTTTTGGGTCGGTCTTCACAGTGGAAGACACAAATAACATGCCAGTGACTGATAGAAATGAGGCTATGACAGATGAGGACCTTGGGAGGATTGTTATCACTAAGGAGGTAGTGATGGGCAAGCTAATAGGGCTAAAGGTAGACAAGTCTCCTGGCCCTGATGGAATGCATCCCAGAGTGCTGAAAGAGATGGCTAAGGAAATTGCAAATCCACTAGTGATAATTTATCAAAATTCACTAGACTCTGGGGTGGTCCCGGTGGATTGGAAATTAGCAAACGTGACATTTAAAAAAGGAGGTAGGCAGAGAGCGGGTAATTATAGGCCAGTGAGCTTAACTTCAGTAGTAGGGAAGATGCTGAAATCTATCATCAAGGAAGAAATAGCAAGGCATCGGGATAGATATTGTCCCATTGGGCAGACGCAGCATGGGTTCATAAAGGGCAGGCCGTGTCTAACTAATTTGGTGACATTTTTTGAGGACATTACCAGTGCAGTAGATAACGGGGAGCCAATGGATGTGGTATATCTGGATTTCCAGAAAGCCTTTGACAAGGTGCCACACAAAAGGTTGCTGCACAAGATAAAGATCCATGGAATTAAGGGTAAAGTAGTAGCATGGATAGAGGATTGGTTAATTAATAGAAAGCAAAGAGTGGGGATTAATGGGTGTTTCTCTGGTTGGCAATCAGTAGCTAGTGGTGTCCCTCAGGGATCCGTGTTGGACCCACAATTGTTCACAATTTACATAGATGATTTGGAGTTGGGGACCAAGGGCAATGTGTCCAAGTTTGCAGATGACACTAAGATGAGTGGTAAAGCGAAAAGTGCAGAGGATACTGGAAGTCTGCAGAGGGATTTGGATAGGTTAAGTGAATGGGCTAGAGTCTGGTAGATGGAATACAATGTTGATAAATGTGAGGTTATCCATTTTGGTAGGAATAACAGCAAACAGGATTATTATTTAAATGATAAAATATTAAAGCATGCTGCTGTGCAGAGAGACCTGGGTGTGCTAGTGTATGAGTCACAAAAAGTTGGTTTAAAGGTGCAACTGGTGATTAAGAAGGCGAATCGAATTTTGTCCTTCATTGCTAGAGGGGTGGAGTTTAAGACTAGGGAGGTTATGTTACAATTGTATAAGGTGTTAGCAGGCCACACCTGGAGTACTGTGTTCAGTTTTTGTCTCCTTACTTGAGAAAGGACATACTGGCACTGGAGGGTGTGCAGAGGAGATTCACTAGTTTAATCCCAGAGCTGAAGGGTTGGATTATGAGGAGAGGTTGAGTAGACTGGGACTGTACTCGTTGGAATTTAGAAGGATGAGGGGGGATCTTATAGAAACATTTAAAATTATGAAGGGAATAGATAGGATAGATGCGGGTAGGTTGTTTCAACTGGTGGATGAAAGCAGAACTAGTGGTCATAGCCTCAAAATAAGGGGAAGTAGATTTAGGACTGAGTTTAGGAGGAACTTCTTCACCCAAAGGGTTGTGAATCTATATAATTCCTTGCCCAGTGAAGCAGTAGAGGCCCCTTCATTGAATGTTTTTAAGATAAAGATAGATCGTTTTTTGAAGAATAAAGGGATTAAGGGTTATGGTGTTTGGGCCGGAAAGTGGAGCTGAGTCCACAAAAGATCAGCCATGATCTCATTGAATGGTGGAGCAGGCTCGAGGGGCCAGATGGCCTACTCCTGCTCCTAGTTCTTATGTTAGTTCTCTTCTCTCTCCACAGATGCTGTCAGACCTGCTGTGATTGTCCAGCATTTTCTGTTTTTGTTTCTGATTTGTTTCTGATGTTTCTGTTTCTGCATCTACCGTAATTTGCCTTTTTTATCATGATTCAAGAATCCATTCAAATAGCAGAATTAAAAAGGAACCTGGTAGTGACAGGGAAAGTATAGTTAGGGAGGTTAAGGTACTGTTTTCTGCCATTGCGATCGGCAGCTCTTGTGTGGCCTGCCTCGTGCCAGGGTAAAGAATATTGCCTTATAGTTGGAGAAGAATTTGAAATGGAAGGCATGGATCACGCCGTTGTTCACGTAGTAACGACATAGGTAGAATTAGAAATGAGAATCTGTTGAGAGAGTTTGTGGAGATATGGTCAAAAGGAAAATGTAGCTCCTGTCAAGTAATAATCTCTGAATCGTTACCTGACTGACATGCAAATTGACATAGGGACAAACAGATTAGAAGTTTAAATGTGAAGCTGCATGTGAAACATGGGAAAAGAGGTTTCAATTCATGGGACAGTGGTATCGGTACTGGGGAAACAGCTGTTGCTTTGGGTCTGGGCTCTACTTAAACTCCACTTAAATCAGACTGGGAAAAGTGTCTTTGTGAATTAATTAACTGGCACAGTGGATGGGGCTTAAAACTAAAGAAGAAAGTGGCGGAGGATCCAGGGAAGGATCAATTCAAATACAGAAAGAGAAGTGTCAAGGCTAGAGAGCAGAACAGCAATTAGGGTAAAAATTGGCAGAGTGGGTCAGGAAGGGACAAACGGAGAACAAAGGCAATTGTGATTGATGTGGCATCAGGAAAAACAATCTAAAAATGTTAAAGATAAACCAAGTATATTGGGATGTACAATGTGTTCACGATAATAGATGAATAAATAGCACAGATAAAAGTAAATTGCTTTGATCTAATAGTCATTGTGAACATGTGGTTGCAGAGACACCAAGGTTAGGAATTAAATATTCTAGGCTATTTGACTTTAGAAGAGGTGGGCAAAATGGAAAAGGCTGTGGGCGACAGTGGGGAGGAGGTTTCTGTCATAGAGAGAAAGGATCTGGGCTCTGAAAAGCAGGATGTAGAATCAGCTCAAGTGATGCTGAGAAATAATAAGGGACAGAAAACACTGGTGAGAACAGTTTGTAGCCTTAGTTTTTAGTGTTGAGCTGAATACAAACCAATAAAGTAGGGGAGTATGTAACAACGATAATGAAGTAATCATGGCTAACTTGTATTTTAGGCAGGACAAACCAAATTTGCAGTAATGTTTTGGAGGTAGAGTTTATGAAACACATTGAAGATAATTTTATGGAGCAGTATATTGAAGAACCAACTTGGGAACAGAGCATTTGAGATTTCATGTTGCTTCATGTGATTAAGTTAATTAATGATTTTAATTGTAAAGGTCTCTCCAGGAAAGAGTGATCATGGCACATTTGATGTTGCGTTTGAAAATGATTTTATTTAGTGTGAAAATAGGGTCCTAAAAACCATGTAGGGTTTAACAGGTGAGTTGATTCAGGTAGACTGGGAGATTATATTAAAATATATGATGGTAGATATGCAATGTCAAACATTTAAAGAACTTATTCATAATTTGCATTAAATACATTCCTCAAATCTAAAAGCAGCCACAGGAAAGTGGTCCAGCTATGGCTAACAAATGAAAATAGAGTATTAGATTAAAGAAGATACTTAGAATGTTGCTTTTAAAAAAGTGGATAACCTGAGGATTGGGAGGATTTTAAAATTCAGCAAAGGAGGACCAAGATCTGTTACTGAAAGAGAAAATAGAATGTGAGTAATAGTAGATTAGCAAAGGACATTAAAACAGGATGTAAAAGCTTCCATAGATATACGAAAAGGAAGAGCTTTTCAAAAGTAAATGTGTATCTTTTGCAGGAGAGTGACAAAATGATTGGCAGAGACTTTATTGTTGTGTCCAATTCTGGGCACCACGCTTTAGAACAGATGTGAAGGCATTGGAGAGGGCACAGATACTTATTTGTTAGAATGGTTATGAAGATGAGAAACTGGAATAGGAAAGTTGGGATCAAGGGTGCCTTCTCTTTAGACAAGGTTGAAAGGAGATTTGGTTAAGATATTCAAAGTCATGAGGGAATCTGGACAGGGTAGATAGGGAAAAACTGTTCCTTTTGATGGAAGACTCAAGAACCAGAGGACACTGATGTCGTGTGAGAGTACCTTTAAGAAATCAGTGTTTATATATGGGTATGTATATAAATATCTGTAGTGAGAGTACCTTTAAGAAATGGATGTTCATTACTGCAGTGATGTCAGAGTGGGTGGAGCTGGGCTGTCTGTCAGCTTTTTACTTTCATTTTTGAGCAGGCTGCAGGGTGTGTTTTAGTTTAGTTTGCAGTGTTGGAGCTGAAGCCAGACCAAGCAGGTGTACAAAGACTATCTCTTGATCATTTGGTGAATGCAGAATTATAAATGTTTACAGTAGTGACCTTAACCTGATGTGCTTCTGATAAAGCTTTTGTTTTTAAGTTGTATGGATGTTAAAAAGGAAAGCTTAAAGGTTTATTTTGTGTTGTAGTCTTTGGGGGTTGTATTTGAATTAATGGTTGCTAAGATGTTCACTATGTTTTAAAAAGGTTAACTTAGTTCATAGAATAAACATTGTTTTGCTTTCAAAAATACTTTTCCATATCTGCTGTACCACACCTGTGGAGTGGGCCGTGTGCTCCCCATACCACAATCTGTTAAAAGTTGTGGGTCAGGTGAACTCCATGATACACTTTGGGGTTCTCTAAACCCTGGCCCATAACAAATTGGGGGCTCGAGGGAGATATAAGTCTATCTATTAGATTGGCTTAGTGAACTTAAAGACAGTGAGGGGTGAGAATATTGTGGGTGCTTTTCAGGTGTGGTATTTTAGTTTAAGTATGGAGTATGTTGTGGACAATGGTGCTTTCAGAGGCTCTGAAGTTTTTGGGATGGAGACGGTCACATGCAGTACCTTCGGACAGAGACTAAAAGCAGACTGTGAGATTTGGCAAAAACATTGCAGATAACATTACCTGACAAAATGTGAAAAGATGAGGTAATTGTGGCGGTGGCTAAGCATTTAAAGTTGCCTGAGATACAGTTTGACTCATTGGAAATGGCAAACATTCAGTTGCAAATTAAACAAATGGAACACGAGAAAGAATTAAAGCAGCTTGAATATGAAAGAGAGAAAGAGAAAAGAGAAAGGGAGAGAGGAAAGAGAAAGATAGAGAGGAAAGAGAAAGAGAGAGAGGAGAAAGAGAGAGAGAGGAAAAAAAGAGAAGAAAGGAAAACAGAAAGAACAGCCTAGCAGAACAAAAAGAAAGAAAGGAAGAAACAGATCAGGGAAAAAGATAAAGAGAGGGAGTCTGAACTTCAGAAAATGACAATGAAACATGACAGTCAGTGAAAATTGGCAGATGTCAAGGGAATCGTACAGTTGGATGATAGTGATGAGGACAGTGAGAAAGAGCGTCAAAGTCGAAGGCTTGGTAGGAATCTATTTAAATATGTCCAAGCATTGCCAAGGTTTGATGCGAAGGAGGTAGACGCCTTTTTCATTTCATTTGAGAAGGTAGCTAAACAAATGAAATGGCCACAGGACATGTTGGTATTACTGATTCAAACAAAACCATTAGGTAGGTGAAGTAGTAGCTAGTGAAGTGTTTGCATCACTACCGGAGGAGGTATCTGGGACATATGAGAAGGTGAAAAAATCCATCTTGGGTGCATATGTGCCTGAAGCTTACAGACAAAGGTTTAGAAATTTAAGGAAAGAATTTGGTCATACATACATGGAGTTTGAAAGGCTCAAACAGAGTAATTTTGACAGGTGGATAAGGGCTTTGAAAATATACCAAACCTATGAAGCTCTCAGAGAAATTATACTTTTGGAGGAGCTTAAAAATTCAATTCCTGATGTAGTGAGAACTCATGTGGAAGAGCAGAGGGTTAAAACTGCGAGATTAGCAGTAGAATTGGCAGATGATTATGAATTAATTCATAAATCAAAGCTTGGTTTCCAACATCAGTTTCAGCCTGTGAGGGATAGAAACTGGGGACATGAGAAATACTCAAGTGGTAAAGGTGATCTGATAGGAGATAATAAGGAGAGTGTACCTCCGATTAAAAAAGAAATCCAGGAGCATGGAAAAGGAATGAAAAATTTCAAATGTTCTCACTGTAATCTAGGCCATGTAAAGTCACAGTGTTGGTGGTTGAAGAAAAGCACTGGGAAGGCTGATGTGGTAAAACAGGATAAGACAGTGGGGTTTGTTAAAGTGGTAAAGGAAAGCCGAAGTGAAGTGAAGGAGATGCAAAAGATTGTACAGCCTGATCAAGAGGTGATTGAGAAGAAGGTGCCAGGTCTTTTTAAAGAATTTACTTGTGTGGGTAAAGTTTACCCATGTGTATCAGGAGGAGCAGGTAAATAAGTCACAATTTTAAGAGATACGGGAGCTAGTCAATCTTTAATGGTAAGAGATGAGGAGTTAGGTAGTCTGGGAAGAATGTTGCCAGAAAAGGTGGTAATATGTGGAATTCAGGGTGAGAGGAGTCGTGTTCAATTATATAAGGTAAGGTTGGAAAGTCCAGTGAAGAGTGGTAAAGTGGTAGTAGGAGTACTGGAGAAACTATCTTGTCCAGGAATACAGTTTATCTTGGGTAATGATATAGCTGGATCGCAGGAGGGAGTGATGCCTACGGTGGTTGATAAGCCAGTGGAAAATCAGACAACTGAAGTGTTGAAGGACGAATATCCAGGGATTTTTCCGGATTGTGTAGTAACAAGGTCGCAAAGTTACAGGTTAAGACGAGGAGAAATCGATGAGTGAGGATGAAGTGGAAGTGCAATTATCAGAAACGATTTTTGATCAGGTGGTTGAAAATGAACAAGAACAGGTGGAGGATGAGGCGGAAACTTTTAGTTCAGGAAAATTGGCGGAGATACAACAGAAAGATGTGGAAATAAAACGGATGTATCAGAAAGCATTATACAGAAGAGGAATCTGACTGTATACCAGAGTTGTATTACCGTAAAAGTGATATCTTGATGAGAAAATGGAGACCTTTACATATGCAGGCGGATGAAAAATGGGCAGAAGTTCATCAAGTAGTATTGCCGGTAGGGTATAGAAAGGAGGTGTTGCGAGTTGCACATGAGGTGCCAATGGGAGGTCATTTGGGAGTAAGGAAAACTCGAGCTAAAATCCAGAAACATTTTTATTGGCCTGGACTACATAAAGATGTAGTTAAATTTTGTCAATCATGTCACACATGTCAAGTGATAGGGAAACCTCAAGCAGTGATAAAACCAGTGCCCTTAATACCCATTCCAGCATTTGAGGAACCTTTTACAAGGGTCCTACTTGATTGCGTAGGACCGCTTCCGAAAACGAAAAGTGGGAATCAATATCTCTTGACTATAATGGATGTGTCTACTAGGTTTCCCGAGGCCATTCCAGTACGTAATATTACAGCTAAAAATATTGTGGAGGAGTTACTTAAATTCTTTACTAGATATGGACTACTCACAGAAATACAATTGGATCAAGGATCAAATTTAACCTCAAGGTTATTCAAAGATGTTATGGATAGCTTAGGAATAAAACAATTTAAATCAACTGCGTCCTATCCAGATTCGCAGGGAGCGTTAGAAAGGTGGCATCAGACATTAAAGACAATGTTGAGGGCTTATTGTCAAGATTATCCAGAGGATTGGGATATAGGAATTCTATTTGTACTGTTTGCAATTCGGGATGCACCTAATGAGTCAACCAAATTTAGTCCTTTAGAACTAATTTTTGGTCATGAGGTAAGAGGACCACTTAAATTGATTAAGGAAAAATTGTTGAGTGAGAAATCGGAACTTACATTATTGGATTACGTGTCAAATTTTAGGGAACGATTAAATAGAGCAGGTAAATTGGCTGGACAACATTTAAAAGTTGCACAAAATGTGTAGCAGACAAGAAATCCAAAGTTTGTAGTTTTGCCAGTGGAGATAAAGTTTTAGCATTGTTACCAGTGGTAGGTGAACCTTTAAAAGCAAGGTTTTGTGGACCTTATCAGATTGAAAGGAAATTGAGTGAGGTGAATTATGTGGTAAAAACACCAGATAGAAGGAAGACCCACCGAGTGTCATGTGAATATGCTTAAAAGGTACTTTGAAAGGGAAGGAGAGAAAAAGGGAGGTTTTAATGATTCTAACTCAAAGTGACTAACCAAATCCAGATGACTGTGAATTTGACATACCTCAAATTAAATTGGAAAACGCGGATGTTCTTAAAAATTGGGATAAATTGTTGTTACCTACCAGAGGAAAAACGGACTGACTTGAAAGAGTTATTGATATCGCGTGGGCAAGTTTGTGGAGATAAATTGGGAAGTACTAAAATGGCTATGCATAATGTAGATGTGGGAAATGCTGTTCCAATCAAACAACATCCATACAGACTTAACCCATTAAAATTGGCACAGGTTAACTAAGAGATTGAGGGTATGCTTAACAATGGCATAAGTGAAGTGGGTTGCAGCCAGTGGAGCTCACCCATAGTGATGGTGCCTAAACCAGACGGTACCCAATGGTTGTGTGTGGACTATAGAAAGGTTAATGCAGTCACAAGAACGGACTCTTATCGTATCCCACGTTTGTAGGATTGCATTGCGAAAGTGGGACAATCAGCTTTTATTTCCAAACTGGATTTACTTAAAGGTTACTGGCAGGCACCTTTATCCGAAAGGGTGAAGGAGATTTCAGCTTTTGTGACTCCAGATGGTATGTACCAATTCAAAGGTATGAAAAAGGCCCCAGCCACATTTCAACGGTTAACTAAGAAAGTCATTTCAGGATTACCCAATTGTGTGGTATACATCGGCAATCTGGTAATTTTCAGCCAGACATGGACAGAACATTTAAAACATCTGATGGAGTTATTGAATCGACTTCAGGAGGCAGGTTTGGTGGTAAACCTAGCCAAAATTTAATTTGGACAAGCCCAAGTCACTTTCCTTGGCCATACAATCGGGCAGGGTCGAATGGTCACACGGGATGTGAAACCAACAGTTATTGAGGATTTTCCGATACCCTCCAGATAAAGGGAAATAATGCGATTTCTTGGCATGAGTGGATTTGATCGAACATTTGTGCAAATGTTTTGTAGCGTGGTTGCTCCACTGATGGACTTGCTGAAGAAACGTTGAAAATTTCAGTGGATAGCGGAGTTTCAACAGGCATTTGACTGCCCGAAAACTGTGATAACCAATGTTCCTGTGTTGGAGAATTGCAAGGGACTCGGATTGAACTGAAGTATCTGACTTTAAAGAGAACTGCCGAGGCGTAGAGCAATGGACAGATCGTGCAGAGACCTTCTTGTTCAAAGAGACTGTCAATCGAACGGGTTTCAGTTGGAGGAAGAAGAACAAAAATGGACTATATTATTGTACCTGTTTGTGTGTTGTTTTTTTAAATGAAAAAGTATATTTACTGTGCGCATTTATTAAAGGATAGTGAAAGGGTGAAAAATGAAAACATCTTGAAGTTGCTGGTTTATTTATTTTTTCTTGGGGGGAGGTGTCATGTGAGAGTACCTTTAAGAAATGGCTGTTTATAAATGGGCGTGTATATAAATATCTATAGTTAGAATACCTTTTAAGAAATGGGTGTTTATTGCTGCATTGATTCAGAGTGGGTGGAGCTGGGCTGTCTGTCAACTTTTTACTTTCGTTTTAGACTGTTTGCTGCAAGGTGTGTTTTAGTTTTGTTTTCAGAGCTGGATAGCTGCAATCGCAGCCAGAAGGTGTATGAATCTCTGTCTGTAATCTAAACATTGTAAATCGATCCTGGTGATTTAAAACTAATAACAGTAGTGACTTTAACCTGATGTGCTTCTGGTAAAAGGTGTTTTCAATCTTATGGATGTTAAAAGGAAAGCTTAAAGGATTACTTAGTGTTGTATTCTTTGGGGGTTGTATTTGAATTGATGGTTGCTAAGATGTTTTAAAACTATGTTTTAAAAAGGTTAACTTGAGTTCATAGAATAAACATTGTTTTGCTTTAAAAAATACTTTTCCATTTCTGCTGTACCACACCTGTAGAGTGGGCCGTGTGCTCCCGATACCGCAATCTATTAAAAGTTGTGGGTCAGGTGAACTCCATGATACACTTTGGGTTCTCTAAATCCTGGCACATTACAATATGAATTCCTATTATTAAATGCAGAGATTAAGCAGTCTCCAAGTTACTTCCAAAAAACATTTTGGAGCCTTCCATCATATTTGGCAGAAGCAGGACCTGCTGATGGCACTTTGAAACATGAAAATTAACCATGTTGATGCTCCACAGACCTTTCCTGGCAAGCTGGTTGAGATTGAAGCTTACAAGGACCTCAAACATTTTCCAGCAGCGCTTCCTACTCTACATAGCCTTTGGCTAGAAAATGCCCAAATGTAATGTTTAACAGCGTGTGTACACTGGAACATTGCATGAAAGAATTGCAAAAGTTCTGTAATATTTTAGAAGTTATCATGGCATGTTTAGCTGTAGGGGGAGAGCTGCAATTGCAGCTTGGGCGCCAACTTTAATATGGCAGGTCAGCTTTTGTTTCTCCAGATTGTTTTTTGTTTATCGTATGAAACAAATTCACTGTTCCATCTTTATTGATCGAGCTATCTTTATTCTTTAGAGCTAACAAAATCACATTCTTAAGTGCTGAGGAAAATGGGTTTCAGTTTTGTGGAAATGCTTAATTAAATATTATAGAATCCTGCTTTATGTGGGGACAAAAAACGCAAAGGTTCTACATCTGTACTTGTATTTATGTCACATATTCTGATAGAGTCTGTAACATTAGCTAATATATGAACTATCAGTAATGTACTTTATGCGAGTGAATGATTTTTATAACCTCATTGTTTGCTACATGTTGAGATACCTTTTGGAACTTGCTGGTTTATGTAACTGGTCTTTCAGATCACGTATCTGTTGGAGGGCTTGGAGACAGCTTTTATGAATATTTGCTCAAGGCATGGTTGATGTCAGACAAGACTGATGAAGAAGCCCGGAAAATGTATTATGATGCAGTTCAGGTAAACAGGGCATTTTAATCTTTTATTCAGTCTCTTGGTGATAGTAGTGTACATAAGGTTTCATTAAAAAATATTGTGTGGAAAGTGTGAACAAATTTAGTGCTTCTATTTGAACGGTTATAAACTGCAAATTAATTAGATAATGGCTTTGTAGCTTTGATTTGGGGAAACAAAGTTGCACAGAACTGCTATTTTTTTAGAAAAAAACAGGTGAATGTTTTTTTTTGCTCGTTTGTTGCAGAATAATATAGTAATCTGTCTCAATATATTAGTTTATCATCACATCAAATTATATTGTGCAGGATATTAAAGACACAAAAGATGGACACTCAATAAAGTATATGGCTATATAATAATCAGAATGAATATTAAGTTAAACAATGAAAGTTTTATGTATCATAGAATAAGATAAATTGCTAATTCTAGTTTGCAATATTATCTATACATACTGCAAGGAAATTATATGTTAATTTTTTTTGTAAACTTTCTAAACTTTTAGGATAAACAAGTTTATAAATATTTCTATTCCCATTCATTGTATTATCTGGTTCCAGAGGATATCATATGGACCTCAATGTGATGAGCATAATTAAACAAGCAGCACCACTGCCAGATAATTTAATGAAATACAGTGTCATAGTAGGACCTGTGTGATTGTCACATTGCATCTCTGCCACCGTAATTCCGAGATCAAGGGCGGGATTCTCTGGGAATCGACGGGGCGGGCAGAAACGGCGCAGTGGAGTGGCAGGAACCACTCCGGCGTCAGGCCGCCCCAAGGGTGTGGAATCCTCCGCACCTTCAGGGGTTGGGCTGGGGCCGGAGTGGTTTGCGCCCCGCCGGCCAACGTGGAAGGCCTTTGGCGCCGCGCCAGCCAGGGGCCAAAGTGACTCCGCCCGCCGGCGTGGGTCTGCGCATGCATGGGAGCATCAGCGGCTGCTGACGTCATCCCCGCGCATGCGCGGGGGGGGGGGCTCACCTTCGCGACAGCCATCGCGGAGGCTTACACGGCCGGCGCGGAGGAATAGAGTGCCCCCACGGCACAGCCACTCCTGCGGATCGGTGGGCCCCGATCGCGCGGGCCAGGCCACCGTGGGAGCACCCCCCCCCCCCCCCCCCCCCCCGGGCCAGATCGCCCCGCGCCCCCCAGGACCCCGGAGCCTGCCCGCGCTGCCAGGTCCCACCGGTAAGGGACCTACTCCAATTTACGTCGGCAGGACCTGTATCGAATGGCCGGGACTTCGCTCCATCACGGGCCGGAGAATCGCCAGAGGGAGCTCGCCAACCGGCGTGGCGCGATTCCCGTCCCCGCCAAATCTCCGGCGCCAATTCGGCAGCCAGCGGGGGGCGGGATTCACGCTGCCCCCCCCCCCCCCCCCCCCCCCCGGCGATTCCCCGACCCGGCGGGAGGTTGGAGAATCCCGCCCCAAGGTTTTCATTCCTTGCTCTCACTTGAACATGAGGTTTTTTTCAGGTCCAGTTTCATTCTGTAGCTATAGCATCAATGTAAATATAGCCTGACTGCTTTCTAGAATTCTGAAACGATTTTGAATGAAGTAATGAAATTGCTATGACCCTCTCATCGAGAACCGGGGGTGGGGGAGGAGTTTGTTTAATTGTATTTGTAAGCAATTAGCTTTGGCTCAGTGGTAGCACACTCACCTCTGTGCTAGAAAGTTGTTGTTTCAAGTCCCACTTCATTGATTTGAATGGACAATCCAAACTGACACTTTGTATAGAACTGAGAGAGTTGCAAACTGTGGGAGGTACCATTTGTCGGATGTGATGTTAAAGTGAGGCATGTGTTTTCACAGCTGGACATATAAAATCACATTCAAAGACGTTTGCCTAATGATCTGGCCAACATTTAGCCGTCAATCAACAATACTATAACAGATTATATGATTGCTAACCTCATTGCTGTTTACAGGATCAATCCTGCACAAATCACTACTTTTCATAAGTATTCCATTGGCTATAAGGCATTTTGGAGATGTTTGAAGTGCTGTATAAATGCAAAAACTTTATTAAAACAAAATAGCCTTTCTAGCATACCTATTTTTTTGCTTATTCAGAAGCAGACAGCAGTGCTGCACATTGATTTAGAAATTTGGAGCATTCTGTTTTTTTTGTTTGCACCGTTTGAATCAACTGCTGGATGGAATTTTATGACTTTAATATTTTCTTTTAAAACTCCCCAGATACTTTAGCTCATTAGAGTTTGATTTCTTCTATTAAAAAATAATTTGAACCCGTTGATAAGATGTAATTGCAATAGTGTTAAAGTGCCCTGGAAACCACCCTGGCATTAAAGGGGACTGGTGAATAGTACTTACCTGAATCAAGCTCCAATTAGAGGGTTTTGCAAAATGATTTTGGAGGAACATTGGTTTGGTGATCTCAACATCACTGCATCTGGTGTTTCAATAACAGAATAATTAACAGTAAATCGAAATAGCCACACTATTGATAACTGTGATAAAACTGTCCAATGGATGCAAGTCCTACAGTGGAAGGGACCGCGCAAAGAGTACAAGCTTTCTTATGACCAGAGTGAATGTTTTTATTGCACAGTAAGAAGTCTTACAGCACCAGGTTAAAGTCCAACATATTCGTTTCAAACACTAGCTTTTGGAGCACTGCTCCTTCCTCATAAAATTCCATTCACTTGAGGAAGGAGCAGTGCTCCGAAAGCTAGTGTTTGAAACAAACATGTTGGACTTTAACCTGGTGTTGTAAGACTTCTTACTGTGCTCACCCCAGTCCAACGCTGGTATCTCCACATCATGTTTTTATTGCAGTCAGAGATTTGACCAAGAACACATTTTAAGCAACATTTCATGATTCACTTAGGCAATTGAGACCCATTTGATTAGAAAATCCAGCGGAGGCCTAAAATATATTGCTGAATGGAAAGGTGGATTGCTTGAGCACAAGATGGGACATCTGACATGTTTCGCTGGAGGAATGTTTGCACTCGGAGCAGATGGTGCGCCTGAGGAAACAAGCGGCCATCACATGGAACTGGCTGCTGAGATTGCACGTACTTGCCATGAGTCTTACGACCGTTCAGGTATGGCTCAATTGTCAATTACTTTATTCTCAACAGTTTTCTCTTGTCCCTGTTGTCATAATATACACCAGTATATCATGGTGCAGACACACACACACACTGATTGACACACAGCAAGACCAATCAACACACACAACACCGCATCCAATCACCAGTTAGTGCACACTCACTATAAAGACAGAGGGCATCAGTTTCCCCGCTCATTCAGGATGCAGCCTCTCAGAAGGACAGAGCTTACAGCTTATAACACAGATCTTCACCATGTGCTGAGTGCATAGACTGGTTAGGATAGGCATAGGTCTTTAGTTTAATCCAACATCATGTTAACCCACAGTGAAAGTATGTTCAACAGTTTCTAGCTTAATACAATAGTGTTGTACTATTTCAAGTGTTGGTAGCCTGTATGTGTTACTGCTGAGGGAAACGCAGTCTCCACGGATCCAGAATACCCAACACATCACCTGTGATGTTGATTCCTGTGATGTTGATTGTATTTTTGCTGAGCATAGTTTCACAGATGTTCATTTATCCATCAGCAACTTTTCAAATTGTCTATTATTCACATATGATCTTTTACATTGAATATCAGCAGCTAATTCAACTGCAGAAAGCATCACAGTTGTATCTGATTCTGCTGTCACATATTATCTACACAGGCACACTTCCAGTGCGGATCACCAAAATATGTAACACATGGAAACAACCCAGTCAGCCTAATCTTTTTGTTTGTTACATACTAATAAGGAGCAGGAGCCCTGGTTACTTTATATCCTTCCTACTGTGGGGCATTTAAGCTGGTAGTCGTACACTGCGCACTCCCATTCTTCTACTTCTGCCTATTTCCTGAATCACTATCTAGTCATAGGTATTCTCCAGCAAATGAGCATAGCAGGTCTTATGCCTTTTTGCTGTGCTTTAGGTTAAAAACCTCAGATATGTAAAAATATCAAAGTAAGTGCAGAACTTAGATTCACAGAATCGTAATATTAGGAGATAATTTGGTCCTCGGCTCATAGGAAAGATTGCCTTTAGAAAAATTCCTTTGAAATAACATAAACAGGAAATTAATGTCAAAGAAATAATATGGTTCCACTAATTTGTCTCAAGTCTGAAGTGTAAATAAGCATGTGGAACCCCTTCACTGTATGCAATATGGAATGCAGTAAAACAATCTGCTATTGACGCTAATTGCCACTAATCAATGGGTCTAATTTATTACTGATGTTTTGCTGTGAATTCAGAGAGACAGGTTATCACTATCTCTCCACAACCACTGCCAATCCCTTGACTATCTCTCTGTTGTCAACCTGCTTGTCTAACATTTAGCCCTGGATTAACTGCAATGTCTTTGAGTCAAACTTTAAGAAGACAGAAGCCATTATCTTTGGCACCCCGCCATTTACTCCTATCTTATCAGCAATTTGAAAAATGAAAATAAAGACGCAAAACATCTCAAACCTTCCACAGATTATTTCAGAATTCTGTTTGACTCATTCTTCCCCCACTTTTTTTGACACGAAATTTCAGTACTTAATGGTCATAATAGCTTTGTAATGTAACAAGCCTTTTCCATTTACAGAAATTTGTGTTTTCTTATATTTATGCTTGAGCTATTTTTTGTGTGACATCTGAATTGATTGAGGACAATTTTGAAAGTTAACTAATTTCAAGATTTTTAGTAAAATCTTCGGAGCAAATTAATTTTGTGACTCAACTGAAATATGCATATTTAATTCTCTTTACTTGTGCTTAATTTCCAGCCACAAAATTAGGTCCTGAGGCCTTTAGATTTGATGGAGGTGTTGAAGCTATTGCAACAAGACAGAATGAAAAATATTACATTCTGCGACCTGAAGTCATTGAGACACACATGTACATGTGGAGGCTAACCCATGATCCCAAGTACAGGCAGTGGGGTTGGGAAGCTGTTCAGGTATGTGTATTTCTCCCTAACTCTAGTAGGATGGCATATATTTAACAGGAATGCACATCTCTTTCCTATTTGTAAAATATATATTTTCACGATACTGAGTAGTAACTAGTGTTAGATATGGATTTACTTTTCATGTTTTGTTTGACCGTCGCATCTAGCCATCGTACCATGAGGGGGGGAAATTGATGTTCGCTAAATTGGATCACTCCAAAAAAAATAGGTGCACGGATTGCGGTACACCCCATTGCAGGCATTAATTGACCTTTTATATGGCCTGCTCGTTTGAATAATCTATGCAGCCAGTGCCAACCGCGCTGCTCGTTGCCTGGACACATCAACATCAGTGGCTAGCCTGTGCTGCTTAAAACTACCCTGCACCTCCAAAGGGGAAATGTATTGGAGCTGCTGCAGGTGCTGAGAGAATCTGACCTGAGAGAAGTGAGCACTGGCACAGCAGACAAGAGAAAATACTTAAATGCACTGGAGGTCTTGGAGTTGGAAAGGAGAAGAGAAGATGCCCTTTATTTGCAAGGGTCTAGGAGGCCTACCAGAATGATGGTCAAAAGACAGTTGAAGCAGATATTGGTAGTCAAGTCCCGAAGGCCTGAATGCACCATCAGAAGATTTTGAATAACCCCATGCAAATAGTCAGCGAATCCATCCTGAAAAATCATATCCTGCCACCAACTGTATCCAGCAGCTTGAGCCACTGCTTAAATTCCCCCTCCCCCCGTCATTCATCTATGAACAATATTTATCAATCATGACTTATAATAAACATTTGCTTCACATGTACTATTACTCGGCCTGCACTGTTGCAAGCCTCATATCTACATCTCACAGGTTGCACACACTGTTTATTATTCAACCACGACGGTCACATCTGCCAAACTGATTGTACAACACTCAGTGATGTACTTCCCTCTCTTACAAGACAAGTGTTCTGATCCCACAGTGACTGTTGACAAGAAATTTGACGGCTATGCCTGAAATGTTCGCTCCCAGGTCAGGAACACCGTCACAGAATCACAAAATTGTTACAGTGTAGAAGGAGGCTATTCAGCCCCGTCCTGTCTGCACCGACCCTCCGAATAAGCAATTCATTAAGTGCCATTCTTCCACTTTCTCCACATAACCCTGCACATTCCTCCTTTTCAGATAAGTCTTAATTTCCTTTTGAATGCTTCAATTGAACCTGCCTCCACCACACACTCCATTCCAGAACTTAACCACTTGCTGTGTGAAAAATATTGTTCTTCTCTCACTTTTCTTTGCTTCTTCTGCCACTTACTTTAAATCTGTGCCCTTTCATTCTTAACCCTTTCAGGAATGGGAGCAGTTCCTTCCTATGCGCTCTCTAGACCCCCCATGATTTGAATACCTCTATCAAATATCCTCTGAGCCTTCTCTTCTCCAAGGAAAACAATTTAACTTTTCCAGTCTATCTTCATAACTGAAGTTCCTCATCCCTGGGACCATTCTTGAGATTTTGTTTTCTCTCCAATGCCGTCACATCTCAAGTGCAGCAATACCCCAGCTGAGGCCGAACATGTACACGTTCAGCATAACCTCCTTGTTCTTGTCACTCTATGCCTCAATTAATGAAGCCAGGATACTCTATGCTTTATTAACCACTCTCAACCTCGGGGCCTAAACTGAGATTATATATATTTCTGAAGTTTCTATGGATTAGTTCACTATTTCAAAGAAAGCCACTCTCATTGATAAAATAGTAAATTTTATTTAATCTCTTCTTAAAAACATTGGAATGCATAGCCCCCTCACACAAAAAAAATGCTGGGACCATATCCAAAAGAATGTCTTGCCTCTCCAAAAGTGTGCTCTCTCTCTCCAAAGAATCCCTTACTTCTGACCTCATAATACACTTGGAACCCTTTGGTCTCCCCTTATTGAGATCCAGCATTTTAATTACCTTACTCCTACAACTTCAATCTTCCCAAAACTAAAAGCTACCTCTAAAAATGAATATGAATAGATGATTATCACACAAGATAGCACACATATGGTGGCAGCAGGAGCCAACTGGAAGGTACAGGTGTTCCCAATCTCCCACAGAGCAGATTGTACTGGACAGTGTTGAGATGGCTAAGATTCAAACGTCGACAGCAATGATACCATCGTGGGCTGTACAGTGGTTAGCTCTGCTGCCTCACAGCTCCAGGGATCCCGGTTCAATTCCAGCCTCGGGTGACTGCCTGTGTGGAGTTTTCACTTTCTCCCCTTGTCTGCATAAGTTTTCTTAGGATGCTCCGGCTTCCTCCCACAGTCCAAAGACGTGCAGGTTAGGTGGATTAGCCATGTTAAATTGCCCCTTTAGTGTCCAAAAGGTAAGGTAGGTTTACTGGGTTATGGGGATAAGATGGAGGTATGGGCATTAAATGGGATGCTCTTTCTAAGGACCGGTGCAGACTCGATGGGCTGAATGGCCTCCTGCACTGTAAATTCTATGATTAATCTTCCTCCTCGCATCCCACTTACCCTTATCCTACACACTCTTCTGACTGACTTGCTGCTGATGGATCATGTGCCCTGCATGTAGAATTGACGTGAAGCACTGTCTAGATTTCTACTTTTGGCGCCTAAGCAGGGAGCAGAGTTACTTCGCTTTTGCAGCTGCTAACAGGCAAGGCAAGGCAAGTGATAATGGTTTGCTTAAAAGTAAGAGGTGGCCAGAGCCTCAAATAGGCAATTTACCTATTGGACAGGATCTCACAACAGAATCTGCAGGAGAAAGCTGCGCAGTAGAGTCTAGGGCAGGACAAAACAGAGGTAATGTTAGAGCTCTAGGACATCAGGTTAACAGCCCTGAGAAAAGAAACTTAATTCGAGACAAAGAAGTTAAAATATGATTTCTTGAGGTATAGTGTTGTCAGTTGTGACAATGGAAATAAAGAGGCAAAGCCCCTGTGTGTTATATACAAATAGAGCATAGAACAGTACAGCACAGAACAGGCCCTTTGGCCCTCAATGTTGTGCCGAGCTTTACTGGCAAATAAGAGAAGTTTCAGAATTTGAAAGAGTAATGGGGTGTGGGAAAATTCTTTTTCAGGTTGAGACCTCAGAATCGGCTACTAACTTGGAGCTGACTCCAAATTAAAAGACTACACTGCTGCAGCTCACCTGTAATACCACATTTAAAAAGTGGCAAAAGCCCACAAGGCTGTCAGCATCCGGGATTAACATCTCCCAGGAGTAATCCAGTGCTGAGTAAAACACGCGTTTTGTTGCTATAGTCCTGCATGACGATCTAGATGTGCGAGGTTAGACTTTATGTTTTCATAAAGGTGAACACAGCACAAAGAAACAGGTTGAAGTCTGCGCCAGACATGCGCACTACCCACCCCTCCTTTGAACCAGATTCAAGTGGGATCATAAGGGCAAAGCGAACATGGCATGTGTCGCAAAGGTGGATCGGCAGTGGGTCCCGAATTTTGACAAAAGGTTGTCAAAAGTGGGTCACGGGGAAGTTTGAAAAATACTGATTTTGATGATAGTATATATATATGTGTTTTGTGCATTGTGACAAATCAAGCATGGGGTCTGAAGTTAGAGCAAGGATAGCACAGGTACCTGCTTCAGCTGAGGGTGAGATCACAAAGAATTCTTCGACAGCGATCTCAGATGAGCACTTTGATGGGGCTATCGAGTAAATAATTTGTGCAATGAAACTTTCACTGAATTGAGAAACATGCGAAAAGGCCTGCAAGCAATTCCATGGAGGAGGACAGCACCAACTTGGCACAGGGCTCTGTGCAGAACCTCAGCCCATCCTGTCCAGCATGGAAGTGATGGACACTGCTCACACCACTTTGGGACCAACTCTGATGCAATATCTGATGTTGCAGTTTCCATTGCAGCATGAACAGTGGTCAATATCTGAAAGCTGCGGTCAGAGCTGAAACTGTAAGGTCGACTCTCTGTCTTGCAAACTCCAGAGTGCTGCCAGGGGCTTGAACATTCTGGCTCAACATTCATTTGTCCTCCCACCAATGACTAGGGTCACTGACATACCACCCCAGGGGAGTGGCAATGGCTCATGGAATGGGAACCTGCTGCCATCTCTCAATCCCCCATCCCTACCTGCCACTCTGCATTTGGCAGCCAGCTCTTACTGCCACTGCTGAAATTGTGCAATCCACAGCCGGGCTTTCTAGGCCAGAAATGCTCAAGATCATTCTCCGAGGCCATTTTCACTCTCCACCGCTGCAAGTCAGCAGCCTTCCACCAACCGTACTGCAACCACTGAGTTAGCACTGCATTGGAGCAAAGTGCACACGTTTATGGTTCCTGGATTTAAACATTTAAGATGGGAAAAAACGCACAAAAGGCAGACACTATGAGAAAGTTATGGCATCGTTTAATTTATAAATTGAAATGAGAATGTTTATTTTGTAGTGCCTATTATTTTTCATTGTGGCCAATGGGATGGCCAGTGACAGAGAGGAGGTGGAACTGTTTGGGAAATAGGTGTTGCTTTGGTATCAGTCGAATGAGTTGTTCACTGACAGCTCAGCTGGAAAGGTGCTATCGAGGTTGACTCCTCCTCCTCTTCCTCCTGCTCCTCAGCTGCATGACATGCAACCAGTGACGAGATCTGCCCCTTTATAAAGGATTTACAATGAGGTTGTGCAGCATGCAAGAGACAATCACAAATCTTGACACCCTGTCTGCTGAGTATTGCGGTTCTCCACCAGAGCAGTCCAGGCAGCAGAGGTATTCTTTCAAAGTCTGTTCTATCACATTTAATGTGGCAGCATAGCTTTCATTTTATCTGCATGCCCATGGATTATGTAGCAAAGTTGCCATCATATGGCAACGTTGATCAGTGACAACGTTTTGGTTTTGCCGTGATAGTTGAAAGCAGCTGACACGACAAACTCTCGACACGACTGCTGTCATGCTGTCAGGATACCAGCCTCCCCGGACAGGCGCCGGAATGTGGCGACTAGGGGCTTTTCACAGTAACTTCATTGAAGCCTACTCGTGACAATAAGCGATTTTCATTTCATTGAGCTGTATGATGTGCTGAGCATGATTGTTGAAGGAGTAGAATTCTGGTATATGTCAAGAGGTGGCAAAATGTGCTTGCAAAACCATATGCATGCATCAGTGGCATTTTGCACCCAAGGAAGTCGACAGTCCTAATTGAAGCTGTCATAATATACATCCAGGTATATGATGGAGTGCAGACAGGCAGTGATTGACACACAGGATGACCAGTGAGCACACAGAACACAGCAGCCAATCACCAGACAGGACACAACCACTATAAAGCCAGAGGGCACCAGTTTTCCCGCTCTCTCGGGATCCAGCCTCTGAGACAGTCAGAGCTCGTGAGCATAGCCAGTGCAAACACCATGTGGTAGTCAGTTAGTCTGGTCAGGCTAGCCTCAGGTCTCCAGTCAAGTCAGCATATTGTCAACCCACAGTTAAGCATGTAATATAGTTAGTTGTTAAATAAAATTGTGTTGCATCTCATCAAGTGTTGGAAGCCTGTCTCTCTCTACACTGCATCAAACGCAGTCCACATAGACCCAGCTTGCCCAACACATCATGGTACCAGGTATGGATGTTGAGAATTGACGGACTCACCTTAAGGTAATCTGTCTTGACCAGCGATCAGCCATCCGGTAACATGGACAGCGTCCGTCCTCCTCTGCAGCTCCGCATCGCCGGCAACCTCGGTGCAAACTGGAAGATTTTTAAACAGAAGTTCCAACTCTATCTTGAAACCACCGACCTCGAGGTCGCATCAGATGCCAGAAAGATCGCACTATTCCTTTCTACAGCCGGTGACCACGCTATCCACATCTACAACTCCCTTACATTCGCTGAAGGCGAAGACAAGACGAAATTTAAAACCGTCCTGCTGAAGTTTGACAGCCACTGCGACATTGAGGTGAATGAGAGCTTTGAACGGTACGTTTTCCAGCAGAGGCTTCAGGGTAAGGATGAACCTTTTTGGTCCTTTTTAACCCATCTCCGCAACTTCGCGCGGTCATGCAACTATGATTCGACAACTGATTCCGTGATCCGGGATCAGATCATTTTCGGGGTCCACTCCGATTCCCTTCGCCAGCAGGTCCTGAAAGTTAAGCAGCTCACCCTTACCATCGCCATCGAGACATGCATTCTCCACGAACATGCTAACAACCGGTACTCCAACATCAGTCCGGCAGAAACAGCAAGGCTAAACCCCCACGAGGCAGAATGGGTGCAGGCCATCAAACAAATGCAGGGCCTGAATCTTGATGAGAGTGGCCATTTTGCACGCTTTTCCCAGGCTCCAGCGCATGCACGCCACGACCGAGGGAACGGCGAGACCGACGATCAGCCTGCGCAGGTGCGCACGTCGTTCGACCACACTGCGCATGCGCGTTGGCGCACGGAACGCGCTGACGTCGGCGTCATGACGTGTACGAATTGTGGCTCCGCCCATTTAAAGCGGAAATGTCCGACAAAATCTCGACGCTGTCTCCAGTGTGGCAAGCTTGGCCACTACGCAGCCCTTTGCATATCTGCTCCACTGCCCAGCATCCAGCGATCCCAGCCACAGCGCAGAAGCATCCGTTCGGTACAGCAGGCCGTGACAGACTCCGACCCCAACAGCCCACCAGATCCTGGCGCTGAGTGCCTCAAATCCCCATTCCAGGTGGGCATCATTACTAAGCATGCGCTGCCTCTCTCAAAGATGGTGAAACACCTCCCAATCCAGAGCGTTGATCCGGGCGACGAGTGGTGTGCTGCCTTTACTGTTAACCAGGCTTGCATCTGTTTCAAGCTGGACACCGGCGCTTCAGCAAACCTCATTTCAAAATCTGAACTCGACACCATCCGCGTCAGACCAAGCATTCTTCCACCGGCCTGCCAGCTCCTCGACTACAACGGCAATGCCATTGCTGCCGGTTGCTCATGCCAGCTTGCGGTGTCCAATAGGTCATTGAAAGCGACACTGCGATTTGAAATTGTAGGACCCGACAGAGCTTACCTGCTCGGTGCTCGGGCCTGCAAACTCCTGAACCTAGTACAAAGGGTCCACACCATGTCATCCGCACAGGCAACAGCCTCAACTGATGAAAACGTCCAGGATCAACTTGATGACATCATAGCACAATACCATAACGTGTTCGAAGGTATGGGCACACTCCCATACCGATACAAAATCCTGCTGAAGCCGAACGCCACCCCATGGTTCACGCACTGCGTTGGGTGCCGGCACCCCTCAAGGACCGACTCAAGCAGCAGCAGCAAGACATCCAGGACCAGGACGTCATATCAAAGGCCATGGAACCCACGGACTGGGTTAGCTCCATAGTTTGCATCAAAAAGCCATCAGGGGAGCTTCGAATCTGTATCGACCCCAAAGATTTAAACCGCAACATCATGAGGGAACATTACCCAATGCCAAAATGAGACGAGCTAACCAGCGAGATGGCTCATGCAAAATTCTTCACGAAGCTGGACGCCTCCAAGGGGTTCTGGCAAATACAGCTGGACGCGTCCAGTCGCAAGCTGTGCACATTCAGTACCCCGTTCGGTCGCTACTGCGACAACCGAATGCCCTTTGGCATCATCTCTGCCTCAGAGGTATTCCACCGCATAATGGAACAAATGATGGAGGGCATCGAGGGGGTGCGAGTGTACGTCGACAATGTCATGATCTGGTCCACAACTCCTCAAGAACACATCGATCGCCTCAAGCGGGTGTTCCACAGGATCTACGAGCATGGCCTCTGACTCAACAGAGCCAAATGCTCATTCGATCAATCAGAAATCAAATTCTTTGGTGACCACATTTTGCAGCAAGGCATGCAGCCAGATGCTGACAAAGTTTCGGTGATCAACACCATGAAGACCCCGGAGGACAAGAAGGCGGTCCTCCACTTTCTAGGGATGGTCAACTTCGTTGGGAAGTTCATCCCCAACATGGCGTCACACACCACAGCCCTCCGCCATCTCGTTAGATAAACGACGGATTTCCAGTAGCTTTCCGCTCTTGAGAGAGAGTGGCGTGAGCTGAGGCCGAAACTCGCCAAGGCCCCGGTGCTGGCATTTTTCGACCCCGCCATGGAAACAAAAATATCTACTGACATGAGCCAGGATGGTATTGGAGCAGTGCTCCTCCAACGGGGTGACTCCTCCTCCTGGGCCCCAGTTGCATATGCCTCTAGAGCCAAGATGCCCTCTGAGCAACAATACGCTCAGATTTAGAAGGAATACCTGGGCCTCCTTACAGGAATCGACAAGTTCCACGATTATGTATATGGCCTCCCCAAATTCACGGTTGAGACAGACCACAGGCCATTGGTTCACATCATCCAAAAAGACCTCAATGACATGACGCCACAGTTACAATGCATCCTTCTCAAGCTACGCCGCTACGATTTTTACCTGGTTTACACCCCGGGCAAAGAGCTCATTGTTGCAGGTGCACTCTCCAGGTCTATCACCACACAGTGTGAGCAGACTGACATTGTCTGTCAAATAGACGCGCAGGTGCAATTCTGTGCCTCCAACTTTCCGGCCTCTGATGGGAGGGTCATTCAAATTTGTGAGGAAACGGCCAGGGATCCTCTGCTCCAGCGGGTGATGCAGCACCTCACGAATGGCTGGCAGAAGGGGCAGTGTTCCCAGTTTTACAATGTCAAGGACGATCTGACGGTGATAGACGGCATCCTCATGAAGCTTGACAGAATTGTGATCCCACAGAGCATGCGAGATTTGGTTCTCGGCCAAATCCACGAGGATCACCTGCGGGTCGAGAAATGTCGCCGTTGAGCTCGAGAGGCAGTCTACTGGCCAGGCATCAGCCAAGATGTCGCCAACACGGTCCTCAATTGCCCTATGTGTCAAAAATACCAGCCGGCCCAGCCTAAAGAAACTCCCCAGCAACATGAGGGCCTCACGGTAGCATGGTGGTTAGCATCAATGCTTCACAGCTCCAGGGTCCCAGGTTCGATTCCCGGCTGGGTCACTGTCTGTGTGGAGTCTGCACGTCCTCCCCGTGTGTGCGTGGGTTTCCTCCGGGTGCTCCGGTTTCCTCCCACAGTCCAAAGATGTGCGGGTTAGGTGGATTGGCCATACTAAAATTGCCCGTAGTGTAAGGTTAATGGGGGGATTGTTGGGATACGGGTTACGTGGGTTTAAGTGGGGTGATCATTGCTCGGCACAACATCGAGGGCCGAAGGGCCTGTTCTGTGCTGTACTGTTCTATGTTCTATGAGATGGTGACCTCCCCATGGTCCAAAGTCGGTGTTGACCTGTTCCATGCCAAGGGGCGTGACTATGTCCTCCTAGTGGACTACTTTTCCAATTACCCCGAAGTGGTCAGACTGTCTGACCTCACGTGGCGGCGGTGATCAAGGCATGCAAGGAAACTTTTGCCCGACATGGGATCCCACTCACTGTGATGAGTGACAACAGCCCCTGCTTTTTCAGCCAGGAGTGGTCAGATTTTGCCTGGCTGTACAACGTTCGGCATGTCACATCCAGCCCCCACTACCCCCAGCCGAATGGGAAGGCCGTAAAAGGGGTCCATGTCGTAAAAAGATTATTGTGTAAGTCTGTTGACTTGGGCTCCGATTTCAACCTGGTGCTGTTGGCATACAGAGCAACCCCTCTGTCCACTGGGCTGTCCCCAGCGAAGCTCCTCATAAACCGCACACTGAGAACGACGGTTCCAGCCATCCACATTCCGGACCTTGACAACTTCCCGGTCATACAGAAGATGCAGCAGTCTCGGGCCCAATGTAAATCAGCATACGACGCCCATGCCACAGATCTCCCCGAGCTGGTCCCTGCCGATCGGGTTCGTGCTTAGCTGCCTGACGCTGGCTGGTCCGCCACAGCCGGGGTGGTCAATCAAGTGGCCCCGAGATCGTTCCTCGTTCGCATGGCTGATGGCTCTTTTCTCCGGCGCAACAAGCGGGCACTGCGCAAACTTCCACGCCCGCCACCCGACCGTGACGTCCCGCCTCGCACACCGCTTCCTCCGGACACGCCCTGCCACGAGGCCACCGACCTACCAGCTATTCTACCGACCTCTGCAACCATCGCATTGGAGGCAGACCCGCCCGTCCAGGTGCAGGCGGTCCCTGACCTACCCTTGAGGCGGTCAACCAGAATTTGTCGCCCGCCACAGAGACTAAACTTATAGACTGACTGTTGCATTACCCCCTTGTTATCTCATTGTTTTGACATCTGTACATATCGTTTTTTTCTCATGTGTTATGTGCTCTCTATCTGCACTACAACACCTTCCCATGTATATAAGTTAGCATGTTCTGTATATAGTCAAGTACCTGTACACATCTTCACGCACCCGCACCTCATTATTTATTGACCTGAACACATTTTTTTAGAAAAAGAAAGGGGGGGACGATGTCATAATATACATCCATGTATATAATGGAGTGCAGACAGGCAGTGATTGACACACAGGATGACCAGTGAACACACAGAACACAGCAGCCAATCACCGGACAGGACACGACCACTATAAAGCCAGAGGGCACCATTTTTCCCGCTCTCTTGGGATCCAACCTCTGAGACAGTCGGAGCTCGTGAGCAGCAGCGATTACAAACACCATGTGGTAGTCAGTTAGTCTGGTCAGGCTAGCCTCGGGTCTCCAGTCAAGTCAGCATAGTGTCAACCCACAATTAAGCATGTAATATAGTTTAGATGTTAAATAAAATCGTGTTGCATCTCATCAAGTGTTGGAAGCCTGTCTCTACACTGCATCAAACGCAGTCCACATAGACCCAGCTTACCCAATATATCAGAAGCCACATGCTTGCACTGCCTCCTGTGCTCGCAAGAGAGAACAGAAATGTAGTTGGCTCATTTTCTCGTTTTGAGTAGATACAATCCTTACGCAACAGTGTATAGAAGACTGTGGTGATGTTGCTAATATCACATGCTCCAGCTTGCAAGTTTCCAGATGCAGAAAAACTCTTCACCATAGCCACTTCCACTGCTGTTTACAAAGCCATCCTTGTCCCGCTCTGTGGTTGTAGTCATGGCTGCCAGATGTAAGTAAGGCTACCCATTCCAACACTTTGTTTTGAGAGGGAGAGACGAGGGAGACACACAGCCAATCGTTCACACCCACCCCCGCCTCAACAACAGTGTCAATCATACCATTTCTAGTTCTCTCCAGATCTGACGAAGCGTCATCCAAAAGTTAGCTCTTTTATCTCTCCACAGATCCTGCCAGACCTGCTGAGATTTTCCAGCATTTTCTGTTTTTTGTTTCAGATTGCAGCATCTGCGGTAATTTGCTTTTACCAACATCTTGTATGTTGTTTCCCATTGAGGTTCCGGTAGGAATATTGTTCCCCGAATAATCTGTAACGTACATGGCCAACTGCTGCGAGGCCTCGTTCACTTCACTGAGTCAAGCTGTATTGTGCAGGGAAGGTCCACTAGTGACCTCATGTCTGTGAGCAACTGGTTTGTGCCGAAACCTGCAAGTCAGCAAAACATTTTTCAGCGCTTGTCAGACCACTCCTTATGGGCAGTTGTAACTTAAAGCGATTATCAAAAGCAGCAAGCAAGAGACAAAATAAATCAACCTGCAATTCTCCTGCAAGTGATTGATGGTCATTGGTGGAGCATCTTTTTTTACTCCTTGACACTTGTTCTTCAAACGAATAGTACTTGCTGTCTAGACTAGATGGTTGAGCTCCAAAATGATTCTTGCTGATGTGAAATCACAGTCGCATGTCGACGGACATCAGGATATACCAACTCTACATACTTCTCTTGGATATTCAGTAAGCGGATGTTCACTGCACCAAAATGGCTTTGGGCACAATTCACTCCTCAAGTGTGCAGACACGCAATGTGTTCCATTATGAAGCTCCAAGGGTGCTCTCTGTGCCCAGAAATGGACGTTCCCAACTCTCAAATTCTCCCCCATTGTCTCCATTAAAATCAAGCGTGGTGGCCCTGAAGTTATTTGACCGTGTGACCTTTCCAGCACACTTAGCTACAAGGCTGTCTTTTGAACTATCCTCCTAGCTGGTTTGGATGCATTGTTGATGGCAGCCACATAGTGTGATCCTTCTCCCTTCACTCCAATGGTGTCTCTGCTCTGGAGTTTAGCATCTTTAATGGTACACCTGCCAAGCCAGTTGTACCACTTAAGTCACATGCACCTGTAGCTTACTTTTATCTTTCTCTTGCAATCAATTTAAAGATTAACCGATCCTATTAATCTCAGATGTTACATACAGAGAATCTTCTATTTCTTTGGGTTATGATTTCAACAGCCAAGTTGAGCTCAAATTCCTTAACCGTACACTGAGCCTAGCTTATGCTTTGATACATTCACGCTCCCTATTTGTATAGGCTATGCAACACATTGCCTTTTTTTTTAAATGATGACCGTCGTTTTCATTTATTTGACATTCATTCTGGGCTCTTGTTGTTTAATCGATTATTGCCATCAATCGTCTGCATTATGCTAACCTTACAGTCAGCATGTTATGATGAGTATTATCAGTTTCCCCCATTCACCTTAAATGTAATTGTTGATTATCTGTCTCTACCGCAAGCTTGATTTAAATTAGATGTGCACATGCAAAATAATATTTTCTAACTTTTCTCACTACCTGTGTTGCACTGCAGTAAACCATTCCAGAAGTAGTTCTGCCATTTCCTTTTGTCAAAGCATTTTCATGCCCTATCCTGCCTGTCTTTCTGTCTCCCTGTTGTACCTCAAAGCCATTGCCACCCTTAACTCTGACAGCCTGCGCTCAGTCTTTCTTGGATAAATGATCTCATTTTATATTACGTATATGAATAAGGAAATGGGGAATATGGACTTCCGCCAAAATTTAAAGGACCAGTTTGTTCTGATTAATTAGCATGTGCTGAGTTGTTTGGAGCAATGTGCATCAGTTAATGGTTCCTAGATATAAGGAAAGAGGTACAAGATTCTGAATGACTGAGTTCAGCTTGAACAAGTTGATACAGGCCGATTCAGATTATTATCTGAATGGCCATAAATCAGGAGAGGGGAATGTGCAACGAGACCTGAGTGTCCTCATACACCAGTCACTGAAACTAAGTATGAAGGTACAGCAGGTGGTAAAGAAGGCAAATGGCATGTTGGCCTTCATAGCGAGAGAATTCGAGTACAGGAGCAGGGATGTCTTGCTGCAATTATGATGTGGATTCACCTGAGGAAGGAGCAGTGCTCCGAAAGCTCGTGTTTGAAACAAACCTGTTGGACTTTAACCTGGTGTTGTAAGACTTCTTACGTTGCTGCAATTATTCATGGCCTGGGTGAGGCCACACCTGGAATATTGTGTGCAGTTTTCATAGAATCATAGAATTTACAGTACAGAAGGAAGGCCTATCAAGTCTGCACCGGCCTAGGAAAGTGCACCCCACTTAGCTCATGCCTCCACCCCATCCCCATAACCCAGTAACCTCACCTAATCTTTTGGACACTATGGGGCAATTTAGCATAGCCACTCCTCCTAACCTGCACATCTTTGGACTGTGGGAGTACACCGGAGCCTCCGGAGGAAACCAACCCACACAGAGACACTGGGAGAAAGTAACAGACAGTAACCCGGGAGTGCAGCGAAGGTTTACCAGACTGATTCCTGGGATGGCGAGACTGATATAAGAACAAAAAACAATATAGCACATGAACAGTCTCTTCACCCTCCAAGCCTGTACTGGTCACGATACCACCCTTGGCCAAAACCCTAAGCGCTTCCTAGTGCCGTATCCCTCTATACCCATCCTATCAATGTATTTGTCGAGATGCCTTTTAAAGGCTGTTAATGCATCTGCTTCCACAACCTTCCCTGGCAACACATACAAAGCAGTCACCCCCCTCTGTATTTGAGGAGATTTGTCGTGTTATGTAATTTGGAATAACACAAGCTGCCATTTGATGCAGTTTTGAGTAAAAGATGCTCCAGACTTTGAAGTGAGTTCAATGTGTTTTATTGAACTATTAGCACAGTTCTCAATGAGTTCGACTCTCTGCTAATCTAAATGTAGTAACTCGGTCTAACTGAACCAGCCTTACTCTAAACCACGTGCTAGGGTGTGATGCTGAGGATACACCCTGTCTCACCCTGTCTCACTCTGTAGACGGTGGTCTGTGGAAAGAGAGTGAGTGCCTCATCCCTTTTAAACTGAGATACCACCCCTGAGTATCCTGACTGCTCATTGGTCATGTCCTATTCTATGTGTTCATTAGTTGCATGTTTGCATATCATGACAAGATTGAATCAGTTAGGATTGGATTTACTGAAGGGGAGAAGACTGAGGGGAGATCTTGTAGAAACCTATAAAATTCGGACAGGACTAGACCGAGTAGATGCAGAAAAGATGTTCCCGATGGTAGGTGTGTCTGGAACCTGGGGTCACAGTCTGAGGATAAGGGTTAGACCATTTAGGGCAGAGATGATTAGAAGTTTCTTCATCCAGAGAGTGGTCGACCTGTGGAATTCGTTAGCACAGGAAATAGTTAAGGCCAAAACATTGTATGTTTTCAAGAAACATTTAGATTTGGCAATTAGGGTGAAGGGGATCAAAGGATATGGGAGGAGTTATTGAGTTAGATGATCAAGCATGATGATAATGAATGGTGGAGTAGGCTCAAAGGGCCGAATGGCCTCCTGCTCCTATTTTCTATGTTTCTAAGCTTTCCATAATCTTGGGTCACCCATCATGACTATGCAGAGTCTACCAAAGAAATCCATGCTAGACTTAACAAGGGGCATGGTGGTGTGCCACAGCATCTCAATTACAAAGAAAATTTATCTTCCAAAAGCCCTTATCTGGCTGGTGATGATGAATGGATCATCATTAAGACTGATGAGGCTCGAATGATTAAGGGCACTTGAAATGAAAGTACAATGGGATGAGAGAAGAACTAGCTAAGGTAGACTGGGAGCAAAGACTTTATGGTGGAACAGTTGAGGAACAGTGGAGAACCTTCCAAGCGATTTTTCAGTGCTCAGCAAAGGTTGATACCAACAAAAAGGAAGGACGGTAGAAAGAGGGAAAATCGACCGTGGATATCTAAGGAAATGAGGGAGAGTATCAAATTGAAGGAAAAAGCATATCAAGTGGCAAAGATTGGTGGGAGACTAGAGGACTGGGAAATCTTTAGGGGGCAATAGAAAGCTACTAAAAAAGCTATAAAGAAGAGTAAGATAGAGTATGAGAGTAAACTTGCTCAGAATATAAAAACAGACAGTAAAAGTTTTTACAAATATATAAAACAAAAAAGAGTGGCTAAGGTAAATATTGGTCCTTTAGAGGATGAGAAGGGAGTTTTAATAATGGGAGATGAGGAAATGGCTGAGGAACTGAACAGGTTTTTTGGGTCGGTCTTCAGTGGAAGACACAAATAACATGCCAGTGACTGATAGAAATAAGGCTATGACCGGTGAGGACCTTGAGAGGATTGTTATCACTAAGGAGGTAGTGATGGGCAAGCTAATGGGGCTAAAGGTAGACAAGTCTCCTGGCCCTGATGGAATGCATCCCAGAGTGCTAAAAGAGATGGCTAGGGAAATTGCAGATGCACTAATGATGATTTACCAAAATTCACTAGACTCTGGGGTGGTCCCGGTGGATTGGAAATTAGCAAACGTGACACCACTGTTTAAAAAAGGAGGTAGGCAGAGCAGGAAATTATAGGCCAGTGAGCTTAATTTCGGTAGTAGGGAAGATGCTGGAATCTATTATCAAGGAAGAAATAGCGAGGCATCTGGATAGAAATTGTCCCATTGGGCAGACGCAGCATGGGTTCATAAAGGGCAGGTCGTGCCTAACTAATTTAGTGGAATTTTTTGAGGACATTACCAGTGCAGTAGATAACGGGGAGCCAATGGATATGGTATATCTGGATTTCCAGGGTGCCACACAAATGGTTGCTGCATAAGATAAAGATGCATGGCATTAAGGGTAAAGTAGTAGCATGGATAGAGGATTGGTTAATTAATAGAAAGCAAAGAGTGGGGATTAATGGGTGTTTCTCTGGTTGGCAATCAGTAGCTAGTGGTGTCTCTCAGGGATCCGTGTTGGGCCCACAATTGTTCACAATTTACATAGATGATTTGGAGTTGGGGACCAAGGGCAATGTGTCCAAGTTTGCAGATGACACTAAGATGAGTGGTAAAGCGAAAAGTGCAGAGGATACTGGAAGTCTGCAGAGGGATTTGGATAGGTTAAGTGAATGGACTGGGGTCTGGCAGATGGAATACAATGTTGACAAATGTGAGGTTATCCATTTTGGTAGGAATAACAGCAAACGGGATTATTATTTAAACGATAAAATATTAAAGCATGCCGCTGTGCAGAGAGACCTGGGTGTGCTAGTGCATGAGTCACAGAAAGTTGGTTTACAGGTGCAACAGGTGATTAAGAAGGCAAATGGAATTTTGTCCTTCATTGCTAGAGGGATGGAGTTTAAGACTAGGGAGGTTATGTTGCAATTGTATACGGTGTTAGTGAGGCCACAGCTGGAGTATTGTGTTCAGTTTTGGTCTCCTTACTTGAGAAAGGACATACTGGCACTGGAGGGTGTGCAGAGGAGATTCACTAGGTTAATCCCAGAGCTGAAGGGGTTGGATTATGAGGAGAGGTTGAGTAGACTGGGACTGTACTCGTTGGGATTTAGAAGGATGAGGGGAGATCTTATAGAAACATATACAATTATGAAGGGAATAGATAGAATAGATGCGGGCAGGTTGTTTCCACTGGTGGGTGAAAGCAGAACTAGGGGACATAGCCTCAAAATAAGGGGAAGTAGATTTAGGACTGAGTTTAGGAGGAACTTCTTCACCCAAAGAGTTGTGAATCTATGGAATTCCTTGCCCAGTGAAGCAGTTGAGGCTCCTTCATTAAATGTTTTTAAGGTAAAGATAGATAGTATTTTGAAGAATAAAGGGAATAAGGGTTATGGTGTTCGGGCCAGAAAGTGTAGCTGAGTCCACAAAAGATCAGCCATGATCTCATTGAATGGCGGAGCAGGCTCGAGGGGCCAGATGGCCTACTCTTCTCCTAGTTCTTATGTTCTTATGACTCAGATGAATATTAAATATGTCATGAATGGCTAAGCAGACCAATGATTGGGAGTTTGGGGAAGCTACCACGAAGAAGAATTTGTTTGAGACCGTGATATCAAGGAAGCTCTCATATTTTGGACATGTGATACAAACTGGAGGGAAGTGTTTGGAAAAGAAGTAAATGTAAGGAAAGATACCTGGAAAAAGTGCACAAGGAAGATCCAAGATGGCATGAATGGATAATATCTGAACATGGACTGGCCTCTCTATGGGACAGGCGGTGAGGACAGCAGAGAACATAAATCAGTGGAGAAAGATTGTTGTAGTGTGGCCAACCCTCAGCACGAGGGTGGATGAAAATGGACGGAGATGGGCAGCATCAGGGCTAATAAAATGAAAACTCTGTCCATTGTTTTGTAGTGTAAAAGTACAGAAATATTTTTCCCTTCTCTGAACCTCAAGGTCAGGACGTTTTTTTAATATGTTCAAACGGTTCACAATGCAAATCCTTGAGGTTCAGTGTGTTAATAGTGTCAAATTGATGCTCCCATTTAGGCCCACATCAGCCCCCATGAGTTGCTAAATGGTTATTGTCGATTTTATTATGTAACTGCTGTCTATCTAAGATTGTTTTGAACTTCTCATTCAGCTGTTATAGTCTTAGGGATGTAAAATGCACTGAATTTCTAACAAAAACAGCAAGCAAGACAAAAACTGCAGCAGCTAAAGTAGGTAGAAGGACACATAGGAAGATAGATGCAGGAGTAGGCCAGTCAGCCCATCGAGCCTGCTCTGCCATTCAGTACAATTAAGGCTGATCCTTCACTTCAGCGCCTTTTTCTCGCACTATGCCATACCTCTTTATGTCACTAGTATTTAGAAATCTGTCAATCTCTACTTTAGACAGTGGTTAGCACTGCTGCCTCAGCGCCGAGGTTCCAGGTTCGATCCTGGTTCTGGGTCACTGTCCCTGTGAAGTTTGCATATTCTCCCTGTGTTTGCGTGGGTTTCACCCCCTCAACCCAAAGATGTGCAGCATAGGGGGATTAGCCACGCTAAATTGCCCCTTGATTGGAAAAAATAATTGGGCGCTCTAAATTTATAAAATTAAAATCTCTACTTTGAACATACTCTGTAACTGACACTCCCCAGCCCTCTGATGTAGAAAATTCCAAGGATTCTCAACCCTCTGAATATAAACAAAAATTCTCTTCATCTTGGTGGCTTCCCCCTTATTTTAAAATTGTGTTCCCTGGTTCTAGACTCCGCAACCAGGGGAAACATCTCACCTGAATCTACTTATCCCTTTAAGTATTTTATAGGTTTCAATGAAATCATCTCTCAATCTTCAAAACACTAGAGAATCCAAGCCCGGTTCCCAAATCTGTCTTCATAGGATAGTCCTACCATCCTGGGAACAAATCTGGTGAGCCTTTGTTGCACTCCCTCTACAACAATAATACTCTCCCTAAGGTACAGTAACAAGTCTTACAACACCAGGTTAAAGTCCAACAGGTTTGTTTCCAACATGAGCTTTCGGAGCGAAGCTCCTTCCTCAGGTGAATGGCGAGGTATGTTCCAGAAACATTTATATAGACAAAGTCAGAGATGTTGGACAATGCTTGGAATGCAGGCATTTGCAGGTAATCAAATCATTACAGATCCAGGGAGAGGGATAATCACAGGTTAAAGAGGTGTGAATTGTCTCAAGCCACGCTTCAGGACACGCGACAACGCAGAATTGCCGAGCAAAAACTTATAGCTAAGTTCCGCAAGCATGAGTGCGGCCTCAACATGGATCTTGGATTCATGTCGCATTACATCCACCCCCCCACCATCTGCCCTGGACTTGCAAAATCCTACCAACTGTTCTGGCTTGAGACAATTCACACCTCTTTAACCTGTGATTATCCCTCTCCCTGGATCTGTAATGATTTGATTACCTGCAAATGCCTGCATTCCAAGCATTGTCCAGCATCTCTGACTTTGTCTATATAAATGTTTCTGGAACATACCTCGCCATTCACCTGAGGAAGGAGCTTCGCTCCGAAAGCTCGTGTTGGAAACAAACCTGTTGGACTTTAACTTGGTGTTGTAAGACTTGTTACTGTGCTCACCCCAGTCCAACGCCGGCATCTCCACATCATGGCTCCGTAAGGTAAGGGGACAGAAATGTCACATAGCATCCAGATGCCGTCTAATCAAGGTTCTATACAATTGAAGCAAGTCAACACTCTTCCTGTACTCATCCTCTTGCAATAAAGAAATTGTTTGTTGCACCTGCATGTTAACTTTCAGTGACTTATTGATGAGAACACCCAGCTCCCTTTGTACATCTATATTTTCTATTATTTCACCATTTACGAAATACTCTGCATATCTGTTCCTCCTAACTCATTTTCCCACATCATATTCCATCTGCCCCCATTCTTGCCGATTCACCAAGCCTGCCCAAATCCCTTGAAGCCACTTTGCATCTTCCTTACAACATGCATTTCCACTTAGTTTTGTGTCAGCTATAAGCTTTGAAATATTACATTTGATTCCCACATCCAAAGATTGATATATATTGTTGACTCTTGCATTCTCTCAGGAATGGGCAATAAATGCTGGCCCAGCCAGCGATACCCACATCCTATGAAAGAATTAAAAAAGGTTACCTGCCATTTGTCTGTTCCCTTATAAATTCTCCTGACTCTGCCTGTAATGGACCCACATTTGTCTAAGCTAAATGTTTCCTTTTTCCTTTCAATTTAAAAAATGTTTTTGCAAGTTTACAGTCATATTCTATTCTCCCTTTATCATTTTCTTTGTCCTCCTTTTATTATATTCTAAACCACTCCCAATTCTCAGGTTTACTGCTATTTCTGGTAACTTTTAATCCTATACAATTATTAACTTTCTTTGCTATCCACAGTTGACTGACTTTTCTTCTTGGGTTTGTGTACTGTGAAGGAATGTATAGTTTCTGTAAATGATTTAGTAATTGTTTCTGTAAACCATATAATAATTCTTTAAAGACTATCCATTGCCCACATACTATTAGACCTTTTAATGTATTTTTCCAATCCACCTTGGCCAATTTGCTAATGGGTATCAGGGGTTTCTGGCAGCCAGCTGCTGATATGGTACCTATGAAGGTTCAACTCTATGTTGAAGGATGGGTCTTATTTCACTAGAAACACATATGTTATTCTGGAAGCAAGTGTTTAATCTAATTGAACACCTGTCCAGCTACTCTGCTTGGTGTACTGTGCTAAGAAACATATTACTCGTGCAATTGATTTACTTTCACCCTGCCATTGTCCACTGCCAAGTCAGTGATGTTAGATTCTCCCACGAGTAATGCTTGGTTATTATAAGGTAAGTTCCGTAACCAGTTAAATCATGTATGTACAGAACAATAGTGTTTTCAAACAAAAATTAAAGTTTAATTAATAACCTATCCGAATTGCTGAGGTTACATTGTGAAAGCTGCATCTGCAATGGATGAATATTTTGGCCACACAGGAAGCTCTCGTTGCTTCAAACTCAGCAGTTCCAACATCTGCAGGTTAGTTACCTTAATCATTGTAGTACCAATTTACATAGCATAAAAATGAAGAGCACTGACCAAAGATCATTGCGGCACAGCAAAATTTTCTCCGTCATGTTATTCATTTAACTGACAAACGTAATGTACAAATTTCTGTATCACTTAGGAGGATACGATATGTTAAAACAGGACCAGTTAACTATTAAAAGTAAAAATAGGATTAAAGATCAGCATGTTCACCCTGCTGGGTATGAATATTGGTAAATTACAAGTGCAGCATTTTCTGTCCTTTAATTTTAATTCAATTTTGAGGAGCAGCCCTGAATGTCATATTATGCATTCTTAGCGGGTGAGGCTCTCTGTCAGGAGCATACATTTGTGAAATTGGCTCTCAATTCTTTCCATGGACATATTTGCACGTCATACAACTAATCTCCTTGGGACTGCTACTAGCATAATTTGTTTTTAATTTTTTTAACTTATTAAGCAAAAGATAGTGGTGCTTTAAATGGAAGACATTTCTGCATTTTGATCCCAGTGCTGGTGTTAACTATTTACAGGTGGGATGCTGAGTAAAACTCTCTGCTCCAATAACACACCTTGAATCGCTTAGTTCAGAATAGCACCTATTGGACCAGACTAATTATTTAAATTTATTACACTTACAACCATTCTAACCCACTTCACTTAGATTGACAAGTCACCTCAGAATTATGAGTAGATTTGTGCCGTTGACCTTTAGCACTCGGATTAAATTTAAACTCATGCCTTCATCCATCAATCTTGGTTGTGTTCAACCCCTGGAAAAGAACTATATTTTGGCACATTGTTTGTTATTCAGTGGCATAGTGGTTATCACTGCTGCCTCACAGCACCAGGGACTTGGGTTCGATTCCAACCTTGGGGTGACTGTGTGGAATTTGCACATTCTCCCATGTCTGCATAGGTTTGTTCCGGGTGTTCTGGTTTGCTCCCAAAGTCCAATTTGTGCAGGTTAGGTGGATTGGCCATGCTAAATTGTCCCTTTGTGTCCAAAAGTTAGGTGGAGTTACGCGGATCGGGTGGGTAAATTGGGATAAGCTCAGAGGGTCAGTTCGGACTAGATGGGCCAAATGGCCTCCTTCTGCACTGCAGGGATTCTATGATTTCCCTTTAATAATCAGTTTGCCTATGGCTTAAGCAAGTAAATTTTATCCATGTGTCCACAAATTAAGAATGTACCAATGTTTGACAGAACAATATTAATAACCAAGTAATCCTGCATACTTTATTTTATAAATGAAATATTCTATTGGGTATTGCATTAATCAAAATGAAATGCTGTAAAGTATTTTGAACAAGAAAAGAGGTATGTGGCACAACAGTGTTTATGCTTCACACGAACCTCCTCCGCACTATTCTTCATCTAACCCATCAACATACCTTTCTCTTCCTTTCTTCTTCTTATCTTTATCTAGATTCTCTTTAAATATATTCATGCAATTTACCTCAATTTTTGATCAATTTGATTATAATCCAATAAATTGAAATGGTTTCACATAGAGAAAATCTATTTTACTGAAGCAGCATATTAACATGATAAACCTGTGAGATTTCAGCATGCTAGAGAGTTCTGAATTTGAAAATGACGTTGAATCTGATGATAGATTGTTTGCTGTTCAACTGATTTAGCAATTTTTTGGCAAAGGAGTAATCAATTATGTAATATTCTTTGCAAATTAGGCATTGGAGAAGTCTTGTAGAGTAACTGCTGGATATTCTGGGATTAGAGATGTTTATTCTGACCAACCAAGTCATGATGATGTGCAGCAGAGTTTTTTTCTGGCAGAAACTCTAAAGTAAGTACAAAAGTAGAATTTATTTTGTGCCACTTGTCTGAAGTGTCCATAAGTACCATTTGTAATGTTGACTCACATATATGTGTGTGTATAATATATTTAACAAAAATGTGAGTGAATGTAGTTTTATATGAGTAAGCTGTAGAAAGAGGATATATAATTTTTTTTAAAGAACGATTTTGGGCCTTCTAACCAAGGACATCCTAATTATATTTGGACATCAAGATGTTAAAGAATGATCTTTGGTAGAAGTTGTGCAAGTTATTAACATCTAAAATGCCAGATAACTATTCCAATCTCATTATGTGGAGGTGAAAGCAGGAAAATACTTTCTATATGCTATAATAAGTAGCCTAACGACAATCAAACTCTATTAAAACCTTTTTCTATGAAATCTGGAATACTTTCAAATTAATGTCTCAGGTAAAATTTGTGGGTGGCCACTTGCATCGATCACCTTTTTCTATACACATGGAGATTCTGATTAATTTCATTGTTTAGTTTTCTGGAGGATTTTGGTATTTTCAAATTATTTACCCATCTAAGGTTGATTGTTATGCCTAGAGTTTTTCCTTATTAGTTGCCCCGTAACAAGAAGGATCAGACAAATTGAAGAAAAGGAAATGTTTTCACTTTTTTTATTTATCTGTGTAGGTATTGTGCAAAGTGAACAGGATTTCCTTTGCTGTTTGAATATTTTTCCTTCCATAGAAACCAATAGATATATTTTGCAGGTAGTTGAAGGTGTCATCGAAACAAAAGTTGCCTCAAAGTTGCCACAATACCGCCTTTCCTCCCTCCACCAGCTCCTCCTGCAGGTCCACCCTGGGCTAGCCCTCCATCCTCTCCTGGTCTGGCTCATTCTCAGATGAAGCCTCATGTCCATTCTCCCCCTCCAGCACGTCACCCCATTGCTGTGCCAGGTTATAAAGGGCACAGCAGACCATCACAAAGCGGGAGTTCCTCCGAGGGGTGAACTTCAGTCCACCACCATGGCGGTCCATGCATCGGAACCACATTTTGAGCAATCACTGCTCAATGACAGTCCCCTCCCCCACCCCACACACACCCTTATACGTCCTGTATCTGCAGAGGGCACCATCCACCGAGCCCGCTCTGTATGTCCGCATCCTGACACTACAGGGCCCCTAGACCACTGACCCTTACCAGGAACATTACGCGGCAGCAGCATAGTTAAAAAATAATCTTTACTGTCACAAATAGGCTTACATTAACACTGCAATGAAGTTACTGTGAAAATCCCCTAGTCGCCACACTCCGGTGCCCGTTTGGGTACACAGAGGGCGAATTCAGAATGTCCAAATTACCTAACAGTATGTCGTTGAACTGTGGGAGGAACCGGAGCACCCATAGGAAACCCACGCAGACGCAGGGAGAACGTGCTGACTCCACACAGACACTGACCCAAGCCGGGAATCATGCCTGAGACCCTGGAGCTGTGAAGCAACAGTGCTAACCACTGTGCTACCGTGCTGCCCCTGTTATAGGACCACATATTTACATGGAAGGGAACCATGGGGCCCGCAGGCGCTGAGCCTCCTCCCAGACCAAATGTGACCACTGCCCGTTGTCACCCTGCCCCTCAACCAACCCTGTCACCCCAAAGAACTCTCCCCGAGCACTCAGACAGCAGTTCCAGTGCTCTGGGCTGCATGCCCGAACACGGGGCATTGATGCTCACCTCCTCTGATCCCCTCAGTAGCCATTGCGCTAACCACGTTTTTTGAAAGGAGCACGAATGCATTAATCGTCACTCACCTGACCTCTCACTGGCAAGCCAGTTCAATCCCAGGAGGTCTTTGGATACAGCGACTGACTCGTTAATGAGATGGAGTTTGGCCTCAAGCAGTGATTAGTAGGTTCTCGCCGAGCCTAGACGAGTCCCGGAATCCGCCAACGTGAACAAGCCGGTTGGATTGCAAATCATTTGGCACCTGGCGAGGTTCCCGATTTAAACCGCAACGCGATCTACCCAGCTCGCACGGATTCTCACCAGGCACGACAAGGCTGTTAAATTGCACCCAGTACCTTCAATAGCATGAACATTTACTGCCCTCTTTGCCCCTCAATATAATCTTGATAACACAAAAATAACACACACACATTAATTTGAATTGCAACATTCAACGTAGTGAATAACATGGTATACAAACTGTTAGTTATTCATTTCTTCCGAAATAGGATTTGGGAGCACTGTTTAAGTCGATCTAGCTAGTGCAAAGATTTAAATTTGACATTTTAATTCTGAAGTAGCCCAAGAAACTGACTTAAGCGGCTGTACCATACTTTACAATTCCCTTCAATCTCAGATGTATAACAAACTACCAGAATCTCTGACCCATTGTCCAGTAGGTGGTAGATGTGAAAACCAGGGTGGAGGAGTTGTCTGAGGAAGTTATTCTGAACTAGTTAGAAATGATCTCTATGGAAGGATTTCCTTTGGTTACAAGCAAGTGGAAGCTTGAGGTTTCCTTGCTTAATTTCTTGCAGTCCTCCCCACTGCCCTCACCACCTCTTAGGACATATGTTTGAATTAATTTTAACAGAAATATTAATGAACAAGAGATTACTCGCATTTTATTGCTACTTTAAGTCCTGATCTCAGGTATGGAAGAAAAACTTGAATTTATATTACATCTTCCATGATTTCAGGATGTCCCGAAATGCCTTGCATCCTGTGAAGTACTATTGAAATCAGTTCCTAAATTGCTGGTTAAGAATTGTTCATTCATGAGAAATTCAAACAAAGTAGGATCCATGAACAAAAATGCTAAGCTTTGGTTATGAAGGAATTATTATATTTCTTAGCAGACCAGAATGCTGTTTTTTTTTTAAAGCATATGGAATAAATAATTAAATAATAATAATCTTTATTGACACAAGTAGGCTTACATTAACACTGCAATGAAGTTACTGTGAAAAGCCCCTAGCCGCCACATTCTGGCGCCTGTTCGGGTACACAGGAAGAATTCAGAATGTCCAAATTACCTTACAGCATGCCTTTCCGGACTTGTGGGAGGAAACCGGAGCACCCGGAGGAAACCCATGCATACACGGGCAGAACGGGCAGACTCCGTATAGACAGCGACCCAAGCCGGGAATCAAACCCGGGACCCTGGGCTGTGAAGCAACAGCGCCAACCACCTTGCCACCGCACCACATGGGGATAGGGTGGAGGCGTGGGCACAAGGAGGGCACTACCTCCAAGAGCTGGTGCAGACATAACATTTAAGAAGTATTTAGATGCGCACTTGCAACCCCAGGCATACAAGGCTATGGGCCAAGTGCTGGAAAATGGGATTAGAATAATTAGGTGGTTGTTTTTGACCGACGCAGACACCATGGGCTGAAGAGCTTTCTCTGTGCAGTATTACTCTAAGCCATTCACTATTAACTTCTTAATAGGATTAGGTACATTTCAACAACTTTGCAAGTGATTCATCTGATTGCTAACAACAGAATTGGCGCCAGCTTAGCCACTTGTGGAAGATATACTTTGATCTGTTTTTTTTTTGCCAAAATGGATTTGTATCTCTGATTGTGTGCAGCTGCTATTTTGATATGAACATGGAATATAACTGATGAAAACAGCAATTAATATTTGCTAAAGGTGGAAAACTTGCTATTACAAGTTGCCTTTTTGGAAAATTAGTGGCTGCCCTGGACCCATGTTGGACTTTAAAGAAACTTGGAAAGATAGAGGTGCTCACCACAACTGTCCGTGGAACAGCATTGTTCAAGATTTTGGAGGGATCCTAAATTTCACACATTAACATTGTTACCATCTGCAAAAAGACCAATTCTTAGCTCTTGATTATTTACTTCTGTTCTTTTCTTTTCCCAGTCTGGTAACCTTTAATCTCAAAATTGACTTCCACCGTTAACTTTTGTCTCTGAGATGCATGCTCCAGCACAGGTTAGGTGAATCTTCCAGTTTAATTTGAACTTCTCATGCATTTGGTCTCTTCAATCAGAGTGGGAACTCTGACCCTCATCCCTGATTAGTGAACCACAGTATCTTGTTGCCGATGGGTGCTCTCCCTCTCTGGGATCCTGGGAGACCAACCTTGTCTGTGGGTTTTTCGGGATACCCTAGAACCTTCTGTTCTAAGGTATCTGTGATAAGCCTATTGGCTGTATCATAGATGGATGTTGTGCGATCTCCAACCAGCAGGTGGCGGTACAGACATATCATGCGGTCTCCAGACAAAGGTCATGTGATCTGTGACTCTGATATAAGAGGAGACACATCCGGCCATATTCAGAAGAAGATTGTGAGGGTAATAAGATGTACATGTGAATGGTCAGTGCTCGGTGCAAGTTCCAGAGGAGTAGTTAGCAGGTACAAAGGATCAAACACAAAGACCATCTCGATGGCCACATGAATTTGGCTTTTTGTCCCGGTAGAAATACTGATTAAGAATCCAAAAGATGCCACCTCTCTTTTATCTTGTCAGTAAATGGACAGTTTGAGGAACAACTGTTTACAAACCTGACATTCTCAACACTTTCCTAGGTCTTTGTAGATTCATAATCTATCCACCTTTGGCATACCAGCTGTGCCATTGTCTCCAAACATAAACACCTCGTACCTTCTTCCCAGTAAAATTATCTGTGTCCTCTTTAATCTATAAAATCAAATCACCCAGGCTTGCTGGCAGGAAGACTTCAGAACAAGTCACATGGCCCCCTTCATTTTACCTTAAATTAAAGACGGTCCTAAAACACAACCATGTTTTAAAACTTGTAAGTGTAACAACACTACAATCTTATATTACCTTCCTCATCTGTTTCAGTATGATTTTGTGTTGTTTGCCTCCAGGTATCTTTATTTGATGTTCTCTGATGATGACCTCCTTCCACTAGACCACTGGATCTTCAACAGCGAAGCCCATCCATTACCAATTATTCGCAAAGATAGCCAAGCTGTTGAGAAACGAACGGAGTAGCGCAAATATTTTGGACTTTTTGAATAGTATCCATTGAATAGTAAATATTCATTATTTTAATCCAAATGTGCGTGCTGTAAAACAAAGCAAAATAACTTGTAATATGCAACATGCATGCTGCCATAAAATTAATATGAGGCTGCAGGAAATGGACTGCAACAATCTTTATCACCTCTGTGAGGAGATGTCTGCTTTGAGCTGCGATTTTTGCCATGTTGCAAAAAAGCCATAATTAATTGATTATCCAGAGATTTATTTACAAGGAACATTTTTTTCCCCTCTTGGTTGTTGTTAGGCCACGCATTTATATATATAAAAAAGAGACTTTCTATGCGGGGTCATTTCTATTCTGGTTTAGTTGAATTCTATAAATTGAGAGCTTAGCATAAGTGCTATATTACATTTGTTTTCTATTTTATATGGCGCTGATGAATTTCAAGACGCGAGATCGATAAAACATCAACAGTTTTATTTCTAGTTATTTCTTTAAGATCCGAAGATGAGGAAATCAAAAATGCTGCAAGAGATGATAGTGTATTACTGAAGGCATGGAATGAACCCAAAAGACAAATATTGCACTTGACATAGATCTTCTGAAATAAGTCAGGTATTGAATATGTGAATCAATTTCAACTCTCCTGTATTTTATGATTTATTTTCTACACTTGATTTTTTTTTGTGTACTTCTGCAAATTAAAACATTCCCTTTATACAAAGTACATAGGTCTCTAATGTTGTAAATTGTTTGTGTCTACTACAGCAAAAATAAAACAATATTTTTATGTACGTTTTCTAAAGTGATGAATATAAAATGTGTGGGAATAGGTGCATTCTCAAAAGAATTGGTATTTTAATTACTGTACAAGTTTCAGCCATTGTGGGCAGGGTGTTCAAAATGTTTACTTTTTTTCTTCTGACATTTGCTGTGCAGATAAAATCTCACCAATGAAAATATGGCTGGTTGGCAAGGATGCAAAATCATTAATCATCTTGAGTCTGACCAGAAACTGTTGAAATTCTTTGGCAGTTGCTGTTGGCATTGTGTGTGTGGAATTTGGGAACCTTTGATATCAGTTTATAAATACTCTGTGATCACAATTCTCAAAGATGGTTTGTACATTCCTTCCTGGATACATTCTCTAAAAAATAAAATTGAAGAAAAGACATTTGTGTTGTGGTTGTGTGTTGTAACAGGATATAAAACTGGTAAAGCAATGTCGGGAGTTTTTGTTCTGTATTAAACATAATTACAGTAACAGCTGCATTTATATAAAGCTTTTAACCTGGGAAAGCATCCCGACGTGCTAAAAGTGGATGCTAAACGAAAGGAGGGATTAAAGAGGGGTGACCAAAAGCTTGGCCGAAGAGGTGGGTTTTAAGGAGGGTATTCAAAGAAGAGCAGAGACAGTTAGAAAGGGAATTCCAGATTTTTCTGTGGAAGGATCATTTGGATCCAAAACGTTAACTCTGTCCCTCTCCACAGACGCTGTCAGACCTGCTGAGTTTATCCAGCATTTCTGTTTTTAATTTCGGAGTGTGGTGCCTAAGTGTTTAATGGCATAGCTGCAAATGGTGAGATGAAGGGAGAATGAGTTTCACATGAGCTGCAGTCAGGAATATATGGCATTTAAGGAGAAACGGGAACTTTAGCGCTGCAACTGATTACAAAGAGAGGTGTTCATGCTTGGTTTTGGAATTGCGAGCAGATGTAGCGGAACAATGACAGACAAATGGAACTTGATGCAAGATAGGCTCTGGGCAGTGAAGTTTATGAAAGGGAAGATGGGAAGCTTCCCAGAAGACCATTGGGAATGCCTGAATCTGGAGGTGGTAAAAGCATGGATGAGTGTTTTAGCAGCACTCTGGCTGCGAAGGGTTGACTGCAAACAATATTACAGAGATGGAAATAGACAGTCTGTGATGAAATAAATATAGAGCTGGAACCTCAAATCGGGGTCAGCACACTCTCAGGCTGAAAATAACCTGGTTCAGCTTGAGACAGTGGCCAGAGTGGAGAAACGAGGCAGCAGTGAGACTATGAAGTTTGCATTGGTTCATCTTTTGCTGTAGGGTCAAATCGAATCCACACATTAAAGATGGGATTTATGTGGTCATAAACCCAGGATGCTATTCAATCCCATCTCGATTATGCAAATGTTGCTGTGGAGCTGCCAGCAAGATTGGTAAACATTTATCTGTAATTATCCTGTGGCTCCATGGAATGCTAACTCTCCCCATCTTGTGTATAGATCTGGATTGTAAATGTTAGTGAGTGTTCAGTCAAACTGGGAATGTGTCCAACGTAGCTTTGTCCACTGTGCATGTGTGCCTTCCAGATAAGAATCTAAAATAAAGCTGAGGATTCGAGCAAACAGCCAGAATTCCATAGAAACCTCCAGTGAACAAACACAAACGAATAAACCCCAGGGCGCACACATTCATCAAATATAAAGGACCTTGCCCTACACTAAGTGCTAATTTTGTATTGGTGTAAAAGAAATGTACTGCTTGTCTGTTCACAAGCTATTATACAAAGCCACCAATGGTGATTTACAGGCGTTTGGTAGCATCATGACAGCTGGAGAACTTTATCGGTTTTTCAACAATAGCTGACATCAGAGTGGGGGGGGGGGGGGGGGGGGGGGGGGGGGGGATGGGGGAGTGGAAAAGTGACCATGAAGCTGTTGATTGACGTTGAAAATGCAAATGATTGACTAAAACTGTTTATGAAAGGAAGCTAGTTGTTATCAATCCTGGCCTGTGTGACTCCAATCACACACCAGTCCAGTTGACTTTTAACTGGCTCACACGCCACTCAATTAGAACATAGAACAGTACAGCACAGAACAGGCCCTTCGGCCCTCGATGTTGTGCCGAGCAATGATCACCCTACTCAAACCCACGTATCCACCCTATACCCGTAACCCAACAAACCCCCCCCCCCACCTACCTTAACCTTACTTTTTAGGACACTACGGGCAATTTAGCATGGCCAATCCACCTAACCCGCACATCTTTGGACTGTGGGAGGAAACCGGAGCACCCAGAGGAAACCCACGCACACACGGGGAGGACGTGCAGACTCCACACAGACAGTGACCCAGTCGGGAATCGAACCTGGGACCCTGGAGCTGTGAAGCATTTATGCCAACCACCATGCTACCGTGCTGCCCTAAATTGTAACAAGGATCTACACGTGGTTAGAGAATGGTATCCACCACCTTTTCCGGGCAACTAGGGATGGCCAAAATGAAAAAGCATTCACAACCAACACAATTTAAGGCTTTGGCACTTCAAAAAGCTGCAGTTTTTAAAGGCATTATGTCTGAGAGAACAGATGTTGGAAAGGGAAAACATTTCTGCATTGATTCCTCACTGAATTGCCTGGACTGCTCATTAGCTATGAGGCAGAGCAGTTCAGGGTGAGGAGGCTACTTCGGAGTTTAAAAAGTTAGACTGGGAGGATCCAGTTGAGCAGAGGGCTGCCAGAGATCACCATGCCAACGGTGATCTTCAGGTTGCCCAGGGCTGGATGGGGTAGCCAAATCCCTATCCCAGGAGAGGGTCCAGGGGCAGCCCCTCACCCACAGCCCAAGCCCACCCAACTCCCAGGACCTTGAGAGATGCATCCTCTGCAGCCTGGCAGCGGGAAGCATGTTCACTGTGGATAAAGAACAAAGAAAAGTACAGCACAGGAACAGGCCCTGCACGCAATCCTCAAAATGCGGCCTAACCTAAGTGTTATACAGCTGCAACATGGTTTCCCAACTCCTGCACTCAATGCCCCGGCTGATGAAGGCAAGTATGCCATATGGTCACACCGCAGGTGAAAGTTACTGAGGGAGATAGCAAATGGGTGACCAAAAGACAGAGCAAGAGTAGGAAGGCAGTGCAGGTGTCCCCTGCGGTCATCTCCCTGCACAACAGATATACCGCTTAGGATACTGTTGGGGGAGTTGGCTCACCTGGGGAAGGCAGCAGCAAGGTTCATGGCACCGTGGCTGGCTCTGCTGCACAGCAGGGCAGGAAGAAAAATGGCAGGGCTATAGTGATAGGGGACTCGATCGTAAGGGGAATAGACAGGCGGTTCTGTGGACGCAATCGAGACTCCAGGATGGTATGTTGCCCTACTGGTGCAAGGGTCAAGGATGTCTCGGAGCGGCTGCAGGACATTCTGGGGGGTGGGGGGGGGGGGGGGGGGAGGGTGAACAGCCAGCTGTCGTGGTGCACATAGGCACCAACGATATAGGTAAAAAATGGGATGCGGTCCTACAAGCGGAATTCAGGGAGTTAGGAGTTAAACTAAAAAGTAGGACCTCAACGGTAGTAATCTCAGGATTGCATCCAGTGCCACGAGCTAGTCAGAGTAGGAATGTCAGGATAGATAGGATGAATGTGTGGCTCGAGAGATGGTGCAAGAGGGAGGGATTCAAATTCCGAGGGCATTGAGACCGGTTCTGGGGGAGGTGGGACCAGTACAAACCGGACGGTCTGCACCTGGGCAGGACTGGAACCAATGTCCTAGGGGGGGTGTTTTCTAGAGCTGTTGGGGAGGGTTTAAACTAATGTGGCAGGGGGATGGGAAACGATGCAGGAAGTTGGAAGGTAGTAAAACAGGGACAGAAGCAAAAGGAAGTAAGGGGAAAAGTGCAAGGCAGAGAAGACATAGTCAAAAATCAAAAATGGCGACAGTACAAGGTACAGTGACTGAGGGGAGCTCAGTGAATAGGCCCAGTAATACTAAAAGGAATAAAACTGGAGATGTTAAGATTCAAAACAAAGGTAAAAAAACCAACATAATTGTACTTTACCTGAATGCTCGTAGTATTTGGAATAAAGTAAATGAGTTGATGGCACAAATCATCGTGAATGACTATGTTTAGTGGCCATTACTGAAACATGGTTAAAGGATGGTCACGACTGGGAGTTAAATATCCGAGGGTATCAAACTTCGGAAGGACAGAGTGGATGGTAAGGGAGGTGGTGTTGCTCTGTTATTTAAGGATGACATCCGGGCAATAGTAAGGGATGACATCGGTGCTATGGAGGATAAGGTTGAATCCATTTGGGTGGAAATCAGGAATAGTAAGGTGAAAAAGTCACTGATAGGAGTAGTCTATCGGCCACCAAATAGTAACATTATGGTGGGGCAGGCAATAAACAAAGAAATAACTGATGCATGTAGAAATGGTACAGCAGTTATCATGGGGGATTTTAATCTACATGTCGATTGGTTTAACCAGGTCGGTCAAGGCAACCTTGAGGAGGAGTTTATAGAATGTATCCGCGATAGTTTCCTAGAACAGTATGTAATGGAACCTACGAGGGAACAAGCGGTCCTAGATCTTGTCCTGTGTAATGAGACAGGATTGATTCATGATCTCATAGTTAGGGATCCTCTCGGCAGGAGCGATCACAATATGGTGGAATTTAAAATACAGATGGAGGGTGAGAAAGTAAAATCAAATACTAGTGTTTTGTGTTTAAACAAAGGAGATTACAATGGGACAAGAGAAGAACTAGCTAAGGTAGACTGGGAGCAAAGACTCTATGGTGGAACAGTTGAGGAACAGTGGAGAACCTTCCAAGCGATTTTTCACAGTGCTCAGCAAAGGTTTATACCGACAAAAAGGAAGGACGGTAGAAAGAGGGAAAATCGACCGTGGATATCTAAGGAAATGAGGGAGAGTATCAAATTGAAGGAAAAAGCATATCAAGTGGCAAAGATTGGTGGGAGACTAGAGGACTGGGAAATCTTTAGGGGGCAACAGAAAGCTACTAAAAAAGCTATAAAGGAGAGTAAACTTGCTCAGAATATAAAAACAGACAGTAAAAGTTTTTACAAATATATAAAACAAAAAAGAGTGGCTAAGGTAAATATTGGTCCTTTAGAGGATGAGAAGGGAGTTTTAATAATGGGAGATGAGGAAATGGCTGAGGAACTGAACAGGTTTTTTGGGTCGGTCTTCACAGTGGAAGACACAAATGAAATGCCAGCGACTGATAGAAATGAGGCTATGGCAGGTGAGGACCTTGAGAGGATTGTTATCACTAAGGAGATAGTGATGGGCAAGCTAATGGGCTAAAGATAGACAAGTCTCCTGGCCCTGATGGAATGCATCCCAGAGTGCTAAAAGAAATGGCTAGGGAAATTGCAGATGCACTAATGATGATTTACCAAAATTCACTAGACTCTGGGGTGGCCCCGGTGGATTGGAAATTAGCAAACGTGACACCACTGTTTAAAAAAGGAGGTAGGCAGAGCAGGAAATTATAGGCCAGTGAGCTTAATTTCGGTAGTAGGGAAGATGCTGGAATCTATAATCAAGGAAGAAATAGCGAGGCATCTGGATAGGGACTAAACCAGCGAGGGGCTGGTTTAGCTCACTCAGCTAAATCGCTGGCTTTTAAAGCAGACCAAGCAGGCCAGCAGCACGGTTCGATTCCCGTACCAGCCTCCCCGGACAGGCGCCGGAATGTGGCGACTAGGGGCTTTTCACAGTAACTTCATTGAAGCCTACTCGTGACAATAAGCGATTTTCATTTTCATTTCATTTCATAGAAATTGTCCCATTGGGCAGACGCAGCATGGGTTCATAAAGGGCAGGTCATGCCTAACTAATTTAGTGGAATTTTTTGAGGACATTACCAGTGCAGTAGATAACGGGGAGGCAATGGATGTGGTATATCTGGATTTCCAGAAAGCCTTTGACAAGGTGCCACACAAAAGGTTGCTGCATAAGATAAAGATGCATGGCATTAAGGGTGAAGTAGTAGCATGGGTAGAGGATTGGTTAATTAATAGAAAGCAAAGAGTGGGGATTAATGGGTGTTTCTCTGGTAGGCAATCAGTAGCTAGTGGTGTCCCTCAAGGATCCGTGTTGTGCCCACAATTGTTCACAATTTACATAGATGATTTGGAGTTGGGGACCAAGGGCAATGTGTCCAAGATTGCAGATGACATTAAGATGAGTGGTAAAGTGAAAACTGCAGAGGATACTGTAAGTCTGCAGAGGGATTTGGATAGGTTAAGTGAATGGACTGGGATCTGGCAGATGGAATACAATGTTGACAAATGTGAGGTTATCCATTTTGGTAGGAATAACAGCAAATGGGATTATTATTTAAACGATAAAATATTAAAGCATGCCGCTGTGCAGAGAGACCTGGGTGTGCTAGTGCATGAGTCACAAAGTTGGTTTACAGGTGCAACAGGTGATTAAGAAGGCAAATGGAATTTTGTCCTTCATTGCTAGAGGGATGGAGTTTAAGACTAGGGAGGTTATGTTGCAATTGTATACGGTGTTAGTGAGGCCACAGCTGGAGTATTGTGTTCAGTTTTGGTCTCCTTACTTGAGAAAGGACATACTGGCACTGGAGGGTGTGCAGAGAAGATTCACTAGGTTAATCCCAGAGCTGAAGGGGTTGGATTATGAGGAGAGGTTGAGTAGACTGGGACTGTGCTCGTTGGGATTTAGAAGGATGAGGGGAGATCTTATAGAAACATATACAATTATGAAGGGAATAGATAGAATAGATGCGGGCAGGTTGTTTCCACTGGTGGGTGAAAGCAGAACTAGGGGACATAGCCTCAAAATAAGGGGAAGTAGATTTAGGACTAAGTTTAGGAGGAACTTCTTCACCCAAAGAGTTGTGAATCTATGGAATTTCTTGCCCAGTGAAGCAGTTGAGGCTCCTTCATTACATGTTTTTAAGGTAAAGATAGATAGTTTGAAGAATAAAGGGATTAAGGGTTATGGTGTTCGGGCCGGAAAGTGGAGCTGAGTCCACAAAAGATCAGCCATGATCTCATTGAATGGCGGAGGAGGCTCGAGGGGCCAGATGGCCTACTCCTGCTCCTAGTTCTTATGTTCTTATGCCTTCTTAATCACCTTGGCCACCTGTGTTGCCACTTTTATGGAACATTGGACCAGCACGCCCAGATTCCTCTGTTTGTCAATGTTCCTAAGGATTCCTAAGAATTCCTAAGAATTCATACCTAGATTTGATCATCCTAAATGCATCACCTCACGTGTCCAGATTGCACTCCATCTGCCATTTTGGTCCCCAAGTTTCCAATCTATACCCTGTTGTATCCTCTGACAATCCTTGGCACTATCAACAACTCCGCCAATCTTCATGTCACCCACAAACCTACTAATCAGACCACACACATATTCCTCCAGATCATTTATATATACTACAAACAACAGAGGTCCCAACACTCGTCCCTGCAGAACACCACTAGCTACAGATCTCTAATCTGAAAAACACCCTTCCACCGCTACTCTCTCTTCTGTCACCAAGCCAGTTCTGTATCCATCTAGCCAGCCCACCCCAAATCCCATGTGATTTTGGTTTTTGTACCAGTCTGCATGTGGGACCTTGTCAAATACCTTACTACAGTCCGCACAAACTACATCCACAGCCCTTCCCTCATCAATTTTCTTTGTCACCTCTTCAAAAAACTCAATCAAGTTGGTGTGACATGACCTTCCCCATACAAAACCATGCTACCTCTCACTAACTTGTCCATGTTTCTCTAAATGTGTATATATCCTGTCCCTCAGTATCTTTTCCAAAAGCTTCCACACCACTGATGTGAGGCTCACCGGCCTCTTATTATTATAATTTGCTGGATTATCCCTGCTTCCTTTCTTAAACAAGGAAACATTGGCTATTCTTTAGTCCTCTGGAACCTCGCCTGTGATCAAAGATAATGTGAAGATATCTGTTAAGGCCCCAGCTATTTCTCCCCTTGCCTCCCACAGTAACCTGGGATAGATCCCATTCAGCCCCAGGGACTTGGCAACCCTTATGCAATTTAGGATATGCAACACATCCACCTTTGATATATTGACATTCTCAAGATCATTCACACACTTATCCCTGACCTCAACAACCATCATTTCGTTCTCCCGGGTGAATACCGATACAAAGTTCTCATTAAGAATTTCACCCACTTCTTGTGGTTGCACACAACTTTCTTCCACTGTCCTTGAGTGGGCCTACTCTTTCTCTTGCTACCCTCTTTTGATTTGATTAATTATTGTCACATGTATTAGTATACAGTGAAAAGTATTGTTTCTTGCATGCTGTACAAACAATGCATACCGTACATCAGAGAAGGAAGGAGAGACTGCAGAATATAATGTTACAGTTATAGCATAGAACATAGAACAGTACAACACAGAACAGGCCCTTCGGCCCTCGATGTTGTGCCGAGCAATGATCACCCTACTTAAACCCACGTAACCTGTATACCCGTAACCCAACAATCCCCCCATTAACCTTACACTACGGGCAATTTAGCATGGCCAATCCACCTAACCCGCACATCTTTGGACTGTGGGAGGAAACCGGAGCACCCGGAGGAAACCCACGCACACACGGGGAGGACGTGCAGACTCCGCACAGACAGTGACCCAGCCGGGAATCGAACCTGGGACCCTGGAGCTGTGAAGCATTGATGCTAACCACCATGCTACCGAGAGGCCCCAAGGTGTCGAGAATTAAGTTTTTCAGAACGGAGATCTGTAGCTAGGGGTGTTCTGCAGGGATCAGTGCTGGGACCTCTTGCTCCTAATATATGCATAACCACCGCCCCCCCCCCCCCCCCCCCCCCCTTGCAGGCCATTGTGCCAGGCTAGGATGTCACTGCCATGATGCCAGCGGACAGTGCACCATTGGCAATGCCAGAGGGTGGGGAACACTGAAGGGGGGCTGGCTGGTGGGAGGGGTGGGATGTGGGGAGTCACCCTCATACATGGGGTGGGACCTATTATTCCCATAATTGAGGAGGGGGGGATGCCTGTCCTTGATGAGGAGTGGGGGTGCCCTTGTCAGCGGTGGGTGGGGGTCAAGATTTGCATTGTGGAGAAGGGGGGCTTTTCATTGGATGCTGAGATAGGGCTGGCAGCTTAAAAGGGTGGCTTGAAACCAGCATTTGGATGGGAACCAGTGTGTTCTCCACCATACATAAATTTGCTTGGCCAAGGACAGTGCCTCGCACCCAAGTGCTGCCTTCTGTTTTTATTTCAGATTTGCAACATCTTCAATATTCTGCTTTGCACTGGAGAAATTGGTCTGACTTTGAGGAGTGGGTGAAGAATTATAAGCTCCCAAGAACTAATCGGGTGCGAAATCCGTGTGCAGGGAGATTGGTTCCTTCCCTTTGCCCACCCCGCCCCCCCCCATGTAGGGGAGGGAGGAGTGTTTGAGATCTACCATCGGTTAATGTTGACGGAGCAGATCCTGTTGGACGAGATTAAAAGAAAGTGGGAGGAGGAGTTGGGTCATGAACTTAAGGGTGGGGTGTGGAGCGAGGCTCTATATAGAGTAAATTCTACCTCCTTGTGCACTAGGCTCATCCTGACCCAACTCAAGGTGGTGCATTTAACAAGGCTTGAATAAGTGGTTTTTTTTTGTGGACAAAGAGGATTGGTGCAAGCAGTGCTCTGGGGGCCCAGCGCACCACACACGTTCCTGCTCTGGGCTTCTGGGTCTCCATCTTCAGCACCATTTTGAGAATTATTGGGGTTGACTTGGGACCATGCCCTTTTGTAGCTATTTTGGGGATCTCAAACTTGCTGGGGTTACAGACAGGGGCGGAGGCAGGTATTCTTTGAATTTGGTTCCTTAATAACCCAAAGGCAAGTCCTAGTTGGTTGGAAGTCTTCGACCCCGTCCAGTTCAGAGGCTAGGCTAGGCAACCTGGTGGAATTTTTGTGCTTTTGGGGGGGGGGGGGGATCAAGTATGTGACGGGAGGGTCAGCTAGGGGATTCTACCTGATGTCCATTTCCATTTTCATAAAGTTGGTCACCGTCAGATACCAGAGGGGAGGGAGGGCAAAGGGGATTGATTGGTTGTTTCTTTTGGATTTGTTAATTGTTGTATCTATATTAGAGGTTCTCAACCGGGGTCCACATGGACCCTGGGGGTCCACGTAACATTACTGGGGGTCCACACAAAAAAATACCGAATTGGGGGTCCACGGTGATATTTTAGTGGTCCATAGAGCAATTCTACTTCAGAACAACTGTTATTACTGAGAATTAAATTTTTACAGTAATCTACGCCATATTAAAATACTAAAAGTAGAAATATTCATGTAGCTATGAATTTTTTATGGCAATCAAGTAGAAGAAAAAATCTTTACATTTGACAGTGTCATAAATTTAAAGTTACCTAGAACAAACGGAAGTGAAAATCACCCATCGTTTCTCCTTGACAAGTTTAATGAATGATTCATAACAGTAATCACTAAAAACTGTGTATATTTGATATGAATTGGTTATTTTTAGAGTAATTTAATTCAATTTAGTCAGTAAAAAGTTTTTTTCATTACTTTTCATATTAGAATAAGTTTGGCAACGTACGAAAATACCGCTAATCCGTTTCCAACCCTCGCGGTAAGGTAGATGGACTTTAGTCATCGGACATCATATAAGGATTAGTTTACCACGCATATAAGAAGCTTTTTTTTCTGTGGAATGGCTATGGGGGTCCACAAAAAAAATTAAGAGGAAAAGGGGTCCATGGGTTAAAAAAGGTTGAGAACTCCTGATCTATATGGTTGTAAAGATATTATTCTGAAAAATTGTTGTCAAATTATTATTTTCTAAACAGTGGGGTGGGAAGGGTTGGGTGGAGTGGAATATTTTTGTGTTTTGTATGAGTCTGGTTGAATATTTTGTATGTTAGTAAACTGAAAATATTTTCTTTGAATAAAATATTTATTTTCAAAAATTTAAACAAGTTAAACTGCCAACAGAATTGAGAACTGCTATTGTAGACCTACTGGTGAAAAAGCTTAACCTTTAATTTGTGATGTGGCGATGCCGGCGTTGGACTGGGGTGAGCACAGTAAGAAGTCTTACAACACCAGGTTAAAGTCCAACAGGTTTGTTTCAAACACGAGCTTTCGGAGCAGACCTGAAGAAGGAGCAGTGCTCCGAAAGCTCGTGTTTGAAACAAACCTGTTGGACTTTAACCTGGTGTTGTAAGACCTCTTACTTTGATTTGTGATTGGATTAGATGTTTGCACAAAAAGCATGCTAATCTGGAACTTGTGGATCAAGTGAAGTAAATCAGTATATTAAATAGAGTCTGGCACAGGCTTAAAATGATAATAGAGACACATTAATTGGGCCCACTGAGGAAACACTTCAAAGAAAGTAGCAGCAGCAATCTTGGGACAAGACAAATCGAAAACAAACTACAAAAGAAAACCTGTCTGCCTTTCTTTCAAATTCTGCTGAGTGCTTTCTGATTTTTTTCTCTCTATTTTGTTCTGTGTAATACATTCTGTATTAAAGAAAAACATCTCTTTCATCATAAAGCAGCATATTGTCTGGCTGAATGTGACCACTGCCTTGCGGGGGTGGCCAGTGGTTCGCTCAAGTGTTGTTCTTGTCAGTGAAATTTACAGGACAGAGGGAGGCTATTCAGTCCATCATGCCTTTCCAAACAACATTTGTGTTCAGTAATATATGCTGTTTATGACCATAATCCAAGTTCCTCATTCTCAAGTACCTGGCTAACTCCGCTCCGACACTATTTATGGTTTCATTTCCACCACCTTTTCAGGTTGAATGTTCCAAACGGACAAGTCTGAATTAAAAATTCTCCTCATCTTCCCTCTAGAGTCTAGATCATGTTCCAATTATTTTGAATCTGGGACCTCTAGATACTGACCCTAGGCAAAAGGGATTTTTTTTCCTCTTATTTATTCTATCAAAACTTTTCTTCATCTTTTTTTTAAATGTTTATTACTGGATTTTGCCGTTATTTACACAGGCTATGATATATCTATATATATATACGTAAGTAGGCATCCGTTCGTGCCGGCGAGGCACTTCCGGAGGGCAATCCTCAAGTGGGTCTGGTGCCAGTGTTGTCCCTCGCTTCTCCCGGTCGGATTTTGCTGCATTGTCGTCTTGTGCGTGCTGCCGCTTCCCCCGGCCCTCCAGTCCTCCGCCTTGTGTTCTCATTTTTCTCTGTTCCTATGGATGTCGGATTGATTAACGTTTCCCTGCCTCCCCCCCCCCCCCCCCCCCCCCCCCCCCACCCCCACCGCCCCACCTCCCTGGCTCTCCTCTATTGCCCCCCCCCCCCTCCCCCTGTGGTTTGCCTTTCCTTCCTCTTAGAATGAGTTGCTGTCCCGCCCCCCTCCTGTTCTATCTCCCCCTCACATGCTTTGGCTGCTTTCCCCTGGTTCCTGGCTATTCTTCTCCTTGTGTGTTGGCCACAAACAAGTCCCGGAACAATCGGGTGAATGCCTGACCCTCAGATGGCGAATTTAATTTCAATCCCAAACCTACAATTCTACCACAGGGCGGCGAGGGCCGAGCGAATAAGGGGATGGAGCAAGGAGCCAGAAGCCGAGTGGGTGGGCACGGAGGAGGCCTCCTGTTAAGGGGACCTCCCTCCGTGCCCTCGCAACGGCGCCACTCCCATCCCCACCCAAAAAACATTCCACCAGCCCGGTGGTGATAGCCACCCTCCAGTCCTGGAACCAGCTACAGCAGCAATTTGGCCTGACCAAGATGTCGGACAAAGCTCCCATCTGTAACAACCATAGGTTCACACCAGCACTGACTGACGCCACCTTCAAAAGGTGGAGACAGGACGAGGGGACACTGACAGTCAGGGACCTATACACTGACGGCAGGGTTGCAACACTGGACGAACTGACGGAGAAATTCCAGCTGGCCAGGAGGAACGAGCTAAGGTACCTGCAGCTCAGAAACTTCCTACAAAAGGAGACAAGGACTTGCCCACAACCGCCATGACAGACATTACTGGAAGAGTTACTGGGCGCAAGCATATTAGAGAGAGGAAACTGTAGAGACATGTACCACCGACTGGTAGAAGGGGCCAACACCGTACTGGACGCAACAAGAAGGAAATGGGAGGAGGACCTGGGGATCGAGATAGGGTGGGGACTCTGGGGCGAAGCACTGCATAGGGTCAACTCCACCTCCACCTGCGCAAGGCTGAGCCTGACGCAACTAAAAGTGGTGCATGGAGCCCTCTTAACAAGAACCTGTATGAGTAGGTTCTTCCCGGAGGTGGAGGACAGATGTGAACAGTGCCAAGGAGGCCCGGCCAACCACGCCCACATGTTCTGGTCCTGCCCCAGACTTGTGGAGTACTGGATTGCCTTCTTTGAGGCAATGTCCAAAGTGGTGAGGGTGGAGCCATGCCCAAAAGTGGCGGTCTTCAGGGTTTCCGACCAGCCAGATCTATTTCTGGGGAGGAGGGCGGACGCCCTTGCCTTTGCCTCCCTGATTACCCGACATAGAATCCTGTTCGGTTGCCGGGTCAGCAGCACCACCTCAGGCTGCAGACTGGCTGTCCGACCTCTCGGAATCCCTCCAAATGGAAAACTTTTCATCATCTTGATCAACCATTAAACTTATTCGTTCCAAAAAAAAACTGTCCGAATGTTTCCAAAATTCTCCTCATATTTTAAGTCCTTAATCCTCGTTAACGTTATCCTGAATCTCTTTGATACTCTTTCCTCAAGTGTGGTGGCCAGTGGCGGCATGTGGCGCAGTGGATAACACTGGGACTGCGGCGCTGAGGACCCGGGTTCAAATCCCGGCCCTGGGTCACGATCCGTGTGGAGTTTGCACGTTCTCCTCATGTCTTGGGTTTCACCCACACAACCCAAAGATGTGCAGGTTAGGTGGATTGGCCACACTAAATTGCCCCTTAATTGAAAAAAAAATAATTGGGTACTCTAAATTTATAAAAATTAAAACAAAAAGTGTGGTGGCCAGAATTGTCCACAAACTCCAAGTGTGGCCTAACAAATGGGATATAAAGTCTTGACTTTGCTTTTATGTTCTACGAATCTATTTATTCATCCAATTTTTGAACCAGCTGAACAACCTATCCATCCACCTTGAAATATTTGTGTGTAAGTAACAAAGGTAACACTACTCATCTACACATTTCTGCCATTTTTGGAATATTGCCTTTCCACATTTGTCCTCTCAAAGTGCATCACTTCAGATGTATAAATAACCTGTACTTGTGTGTGATGCAGATGTTAGAAAATCCATGAAGACCAATTAGTAGGTCATGAGGAGGCTAGTTACAGGCTTTATGATGGTATGTTTCTAGGCTTCATTCATACATAGATAGGAAATAGAAGCGACAGGAGGCCTTCGGGTCTGCTCCTCCATTCGTTATGATTATGGCTAATTGTCAAGTTCAATACCCTGATCACCCCTCTTCCCCCCCCCCCCCCCCCCCCCCCCCCCAAAATCACTCAATTCCTTTAACCCCAAGAGCTGTATCTAATTCCGTCTTGAAATTACACAAGTTTTGGCCTCAACCACTTTCTGTGGCAGTGAATTCCACAGATTCACCACTCTCTGGGTGAAGAAATTTCTCCTCATCAGTCCTCAAAGGTTTACCCCTTATCCTCAAACTACAACCCCTAGTTCTGGGCTCCCCCACCATCGGGAATATTCTTTCTGAATCTACTCTGTCTAATTCTGTTAGAATTTTATAACTTTCTAAGACATCCCCTCTCACTCTTCTAAACTTAAGGCAATCCTAACCAAATTAGTCTCTCAATGTATGACAGTCCCAGTATCCCAGGAATCAACCTGGTAAACCTTCACTGCACTCCCTCCATAGCAAAAACATCCTTCCTCAGATAAGGACACCAAAATTGCACACATTGTACCAGGTGTCGCCTCACCAATACCCTATACTATGATGTTGTTGCCATTACAGAGACATGGTGGAACTATGATGTTGTTGCCATTACAGAGACCTGGTTGAGGGAAGGACAGGATTGGCAGCTAAACGTTCCAGGATTTAGATGTTTCAGGCGGGATAGAGGAGGATGTAAAAAGAGTGGAGGAGTTGCGCTACTGGTTAGGGAGAATATCACAGCTGTAATGTGGGAGGACACCTCGGAGGGCAGCGAGGCTATATGGGTAGAGATTAGGAATAAGAAGGGTGCAATCACAATGTTGGGGGTTTACCAAGGCCTCCTAACAGTCAGCGAGAGCTAGAGGAGCAGATAGGAAGACAGTTTTTGGAAAGGAGTAAAGGCAACAGGGTTGTTGTGATGGGAGACTTTAACTTCCCCAATATTGACTGGGACTCACTTCGTGCTAGGGGTTTGGACGGGGCAGAGTTTGTAAGGAGCATCCATGAGGGCTTCTAAAAACAATATGTAGACAGTCCAACTAGGGAAGGGGCTGTACTGGACCTGGTATTGGGGAATGAGCCCGGCCAGGTGGTAGAAGTTTCAGTAGGGGAGCATTTTGGGAGCAGTGGCCACAATTTAGTACGTTTTAAAGTGCTGGTAGACAAGGATAATAGTGGTCCTAGGGTGAATCTGCTAAATTGGGGGAAGGCTAATTATAACAATATTAGGTGGGAACTGAAGAACCAAGATTGGGAGCGGATGTTTGGGGGTAAATCAACATCTGACATGTGGGAGGCTTTCAAATGTCAGTTGAAAGGAATTCAGGACTGACATGTTCCTGTGAGGAAGAAGGATAAATATGGCAAATTTTGGGAGCCTTGGATAACAAGAGATACTGTAGGCCTCATCAAAAAGAAAAAGAAAGCATTTGTCAGGGCTAGAAGGCTGGGAACAGACGAAGCAGGTATGGAATATAAGGAAAGTAGGAAGGAACTTAAGCATGGAGTTAGGATGGCTAAAAGGGGTCACAAAAAATCATTGGCAAATAGGGTTAAGGAAAATCCCAAGACTTTTTACACATACATAAAAAGCAAGAGGGTAGCCAGGGAAAGGGTTGGCCCACTAAAGGACAGCGGAGGGAGTCTATGTGTGGAGCCAGAGGAAATGGACGAGGTACTAAATGCATACTTTGCATCAGTCTTCACCAAAGAGAAGGAATTGGTGGATGTTGAGTCTGGAGAAGGGTGTGTAGGTAGCCTGGTTCACATTGAGATCCAAAAAGACGAGGTGTTGGGCGTCTTGAAAAATATTAAGGTGGATAAGTCTCCAGGGTCTGCTGGGATCTACCCCAGAATACTGAAGGAGGCAAGAGAAGAAATTGACAGAAATCTTTGGATCCTCATTGTCTTCAGGTGATGTCCCAGAGGACTAGAGAATAGCCAATGTTGGTCCTTTGTTTAAGAAGGGTAGCAAGGATAATCCAGGGAACTATAGGCCAGTGAGCCTTACATCGGTGGTAGGGAAATTACTGGAGAGAATTCTTCGAGACAGGATCTACTCCCATTTGGAAGCAAGTGGACGTATTAGCGAGAGGCAACATGGTTTGGGAAGGGGAGGTTGTGTCTTGCTAACTTGATAAGAGTTTTTCAAGGAGGTGATAAAGATGATTGATGCAGGTAGGGCAGTGGATGTTGTCTATATGAAATTCAGTAAGGCCTTTGACAAGGTCTCTCATGCCAGACTGGTACAAAAGGTGAAGTCACACCAGAGGTGAGCTGGCAAGATGTATACAGAACTGGTTTGGACATAGAAGAAGTAATGGAAGGGTGCTTTTCTGATTGGAGGGCTGTGACTAGCGGTGCTGGGACCTTTGCTGTTCATAGTATAGATAAATTAAGAAAATGTAACTCCTGATTAGTAAGTTTGTGGACGACACAGAGGTTGGTGGAATTGCGGATAGCGATGAAGACTGTCACAGGATACAGCAGGATTTAGATCGTTTGAAGACTTGGGCGGATAAATGGCAGATGGAGTTTAATCCGGACAAATGTGAGGTAATGCATTTTGGAAGGTCTAATACAGGTAGGGAATATACAGTGAATGGTAGAACCCTCAAGAGAATTGACAGAGAGATCTAGGTGTACAGGTCCACAGGTCACTGAAAGGGGCAACACAGGTGGAGAAGGTAGTCAAGAAGGCATACAGCATGCTTGCCTTCATTGGCCGGGGAATTGAGTATAAGAATTGGCAAGTCATGTTGCAGCTGTATAGAATCTTAGTTAGGCCACATTTGGAGTATAGTGTTCAATTCTGGTCGCCACACTACCAGAAGGATGTGAAGGCTTAAGAGAGGGTGCAGAAGATATTTACCAGGATGTTGCCTGGTATGGAGGGCATTAGCTATGAGGAGCGGTTGAATAAACTCGGTTTGTTCTCACTGGAACGACGATGGTTGAGGGGCAAACTGATAGAGGTCAACAAAATTATGAGGGCCATAGACAGGGTGGATAGTCAGAGACTTTTTCCCAGGGTAGTGGGGTCAATTACTAGGGGGCATAGGTTTAAGGTGCGAGGGGCAAGGTTTAGCGGAGGTGTACAAGGTGAGTTTTTTTTACACAGAGGATAGTGGGTGCCTGGAACTCGCTGCCGGAGGAGGTGGTGGAAGCAGGGACAATAGTGACGTTTAAGGGGCATCTTGACAAATACATGAATAGGATGGGAATAGAGGGATACGGACCCCGGAAGTGTGGAAGATTATAGTTTAGACGGGCAGCATGGTTGGCGCAGGCTTGGAGGTCCGAAGGGCCTGTTCCTGTGCTGTACTTTTCTTTGTTCTTTGTGTACAAGTCCATTGAACTCCATCGGCCACATTCCCATCATCCCTTTGATGTATTGTCATTTGTGATGTAGTGAAGCTTTTAATTATCCTAATAATGACCATCTACTTTTCCGATTCATTTAGCTCACTCGGCTAAATCGCTGGCTTTTACAGCAGACCAAGTAGGCCAGCAGCACGGTTCGATTCCCGTACCAGCCTCCCCGGACAGGCGCCGGAATGTGGCGACTAGGGGCTTTTCACAGTAACTTCATTGAAGCCTACTCGTGACGATAAGCGATTTTCATTTTCATTTTAATTTTCAATTGCATATTGTCTGCAAACTTCATGACGTTGGCCCCCACACCTCCGGGTCATTTATAAGATTTGCAAAGGACCAAAAACTGAACCTTAAACGTCACAGTAAAATCCGAAGAACATCCATCCACCACCACTCTTTGCTTCTTGCCACTGAGCCAATTGTGGAATACTATCAATTCCCCCTTAATTACCTGGTCTTCCATCAAATCCTTGTGCATAATTTAATTTTCAATTGCACCAGACAAGATTGCAACTGGGAAATTCAGAGGGGAATATTTACTATTTATTCCAGTTAACGTTTCAAGTCTTTTAAATTTATTTACACTGCAAGCTTAACATCAGAATGCTCCACACCAATAATAAACTGGCAATGTAAATGTAGTTCACCCTTCCACCTGACTCTTGAGCATATCGAAGTGAAACTTCCTGGACAGGGTTGCCTTGCAGCGATTCAAATTGATACCATACAAAGTTAAAGCAGTGTGGTGTAAATCCTGGTTTGCAAAGTGCTTAACAAATGTGTTAGCGCCACTGAACACTTTGAGCTGGATTGAATGGGATGTCAGGGTCCCCATTCCCATTGCAAATAAAGGCAGGAATGAGACTGACCCTGATTCAATACAGTGAAATATGGCGGCCTGGGTGTATGGCATTGACCTCCTGCCGTTGGTCAAATCCCACTGGGAGCTGGAAGAGACCCTTAAGTGACTGTTAATTGGCTACTTAAGGGCCTCACTTGGCTCACAGGTGGACATTCAATTCCCTCCTTCTTACGCTTCAACATTTAAAAAAAGGTTCTATATATTCCTGTCACCAAACATGAACAGAACTTTCTCCTAACACAACAGTTCAAAATTCAGCCAAGTAGGAGCTAAGCAAACAGGATTCAGGCTGGCTGGAACTCAAACTGCAGCTTTTAGTGTTGGACAGATAACAGCAGTTCAATAAACCTCGGGTTGCTTTGGTGTTGGACATTTGTAGTATTTACTTTTTTCCACAAGGTGTCATCATCTTTTGTGAATTTCTAATCCAGTTATTATGAAAGGCCTGGTATGTATAATGGAGATGCCCATATCAGCTAGCACTGTCATTCTGGTGTTTTTCCCTGTAAAACTCAGGAGTGTGGTATAGAAGTGGTACAAAAAAGTAAATATATTGTTTGGTCAAAATCAATGTTTCACTTCCTTCTTTGCTTTTGTAAGGCCTTTGAAGCACCACATCCAATTTTGCGCTTCATTTGTAGGGTACAAATTGTTTTATTTCTAGTTGGAAAAACATTGAATGATAAAAGAGGTAGTAAAAGATCTAATTTAATTCTCAAATATTTTGTATTGAGCCTCAGCCATGAATGAAACATTAAACCTGTTGAATTAGATGTTAAAGGTTCCACGGTGCTATTTGAAGGGGAGAAGAGAGTTCTTATTCTCAGGCCAGCGATCCTTCCTGAACTGCTGTCACACTATGCTGCATCAGCAAGGAAGTAGGTACCTATCGCACATCCTTCAGGTATCTCAGCGGGAGGCATTGACATTTAGTTTCTGTAAATGACCTAGACGTCGGGATAGAACAAAACCTTCCAAGTTTGCAGGTTGATCAAATACAGAAAGATTTGGGAAGTTGTGTGGTCATTTATTGCACACGTTTCTGAAGTCATGAGATTGGTAAAAGTTTCATGGTATTAATCTGCAGGACATAACAGAAGGATCTGGAGGTACTGTTAGAGACATCACCTAAGATACCAACATAATGAGTGGCATTCGTAAAGAGAACAAGGAGCATCTGTAAAGAAATAGAGCTTATATCTGAAGTGATCTTGAGTGTAGACAGTACATTGGTTCAGCCCTCTTTGTGTGTACAATTTTGATCACCATATTATGAAAAAGACTTCCAAACATTGAAGAGGAACAAAATTCGAGACTTCCGGTGGCAGTTATGCAGCAATAAGCCACACATGTGGGAGCTCCCGTTTTAAAGAGATTTTTCGGCTCTTTTGAGAGCCCAAAACGGAAATTTTTCGACGTCTCCCGGTGGGGGAAGGTGTGCTGAACGACTTTCCCTGCAGTCCATGACTCGAACTCGGAGTGGAAAGGTGGAAAAAACAGCAGCAGCTCCTCAGAAAAAACGGGGGAAGGGATCCAAGATGGCCACCGACAAAGCTCCAGGGGAGTGGAGACTCTGGGCCCAGAAACAACAAACTGATCTACTGCGCTGCTTTAAAGAATTCAAGGATGAAGTACTGAGCTCTCTGCAGGAAACAAACAGAAGGCTGTCAGAGATTCAGTCCACCCAGGGTGCTGCCATCAAGAAGTTGCAGACGCAGGCCATTGAACGAGAGGAGGAGGCCGTGGTCCTCGTGAGTAAGGTGGAGGGGCACGAAGCACTCCACAAGAAGTGGCAGGAACGCTTCGAGGAGCTGGATCACCGCATGAGGCGGAAAAACCTGCGGATCTTGGGCCTTGCGGAGGGGCTGGAGGGATCGGACCTGACAGCCTATGTGGCTGTAATGCTGGGTTCGCTAGTGGGGGCCGGGTCTCTCCATCTGCCCCTGGAGCTGGAGGGAGCACACAGAGTACTGGCCAGGAGGCCGAAGGAGAATGAACCCCCGCGTGCGGTGCTGGTGAGGTTCCACCGGTTCAGTGATCGGGACTGCGTGCTGTGCTGGGCCAAGAAGGTGAAGAGCAGCAATTGGGAGAATGGGGTAGTGCGGATCTACCAGGACTGGAGTGCGGAGGTGGCTAAGCGGCGGTCCGGATTTAATCGGACGAAAGGGGTGCTTTATAGAAAAAAGATAAAGTTCGGAATGTTGCCGCCCGCGCGCCTGTGGGTAACTTATTCGGACCGGGACCATTATTTCGATTCCCCGGAGGAGGCGTGGGCCTTCGTGCGGACGGAGAAACTGGACTTGAACTAGGGGTTGGGGGTTGCGAGGTCAGCTGTAAGATATTAGTGCTGGATTCGGCTGTTGCTGTGTTCTCTTTTTCTTCTGTTGTTTTCTTCTTGTTTTAGTACTTTTGCAATTTTGATATGGTTATTTACGGGGGGGTTGTTCTGCTATGTTTTTGTTTTTGTGCTTGGGGCATTGTTTGGGCTGTGTATCTTGCGGGGAGGGTCGGGGGGGTATGTTGTATTCTATGTCGGAGTGGGGGTATGGAGGGGGGCTGATATTTGGGAGCTGCGTCAGAAGGGTGTGGTGGGGCAGGGCGAAAGCGCGGGCTTTCCTCTGGTTTCCCGCGCTGCGGGGCTGGGGGGCGGAGATGGTGACGGGGGAGGTGGGGCCTTAACTGGTTCTTCCCTGCGCTGGAGCGGTGCCAGGAGGAGGGATAGATTGGGGGATGATCCCACTTTGGGAGGGGTCGGGCTATTGGCGGGAGTTTCCGGGGTCAGCAGAAGTTAGCTGACCCACGGAAGTACAATGGAGGACGGTTCGCGGCTGGGAGGGTTCCTAGCCTGGGGGGGAAGGGAGGGGGGGGAAAGGGGAATACCGGGTTGCTGCTGGTAGGGTCAAGAAGGAGCTGGTGGGGGCTGGGGGGACAGAGGTGAGGGGTTGTCGCTATGGGGACGGGGTCGAGCAGGGGACGCTGGCCTGGGGCGGGCAGTCGTCGGGCTATGGCTAGCCGACGGGGGAGGGGGGCGGGACGCCCTCTGATCCGGTTGGTCACCTGGAATGTGAGAGGGTTGAATGGGCCGGTGAAGCGGTCGAGGGTACTGGCTCACCTGAAGGGGCTAAAGGCGGATGTGGCAATGCTTCAGGAGACCCACCTGAGGGTGGCGGACCAGGTCCGCCTGAGGAAGGGATGGGTGGGGCAGGTTTTCCACTCGGGGTTGGATGTGAGGAACCGGGGAGTGGCGATTTTGGTAGGGAAAAATGTGTTGTTTGAGGCATCGGAGGTGGTGGCGGATAAGGGGGGTAGGTATGTGATGGTTAGGGGCAGGCTACAAGGAGAGAAGGTGGTACTGGCTAGTGTGTATGCCCCAAATTGGGACGATGCGGGCTTTATGAGGTGTATGTTGGGACGGATCCCGGATCTGGAGGCGGGAGGTCTGATCATAGGGGGGGACTTTAATACGGTGTTGGATCCTTCACTGGATCGGTCCAGCTCTAGGACGGGTAGGAGGCCGGCGGCGGCCAAGGTACTGAGAGGGTTTATGGATCAGATGGGTGGAGTGGATCCATGGAGGTTTGTGAGGCCGAGGGCACGTGAGTACTCTTTCTTCTCCCACGTACATAGGGTCTACTCTCGGATAGATTTCTTCGTGGTGAGTAGGGGACTGATTCCGAGAGTGGAGGAGGCCGAGTATTCGGCCATTGCAATCTCTGACCACGCTCCGCATTGGATAGAGTTGGAAATGGGGGAGGTGCGAGACCAACGTCCGTTGTGGCGGTTGGATGTGGAGTTGTTGGCGGAGGAGGAGGTGTGTAGGAGGGTCCGGGCAAGTATTGAGGGGTACCTTGAGGTGAATGATACGGGGGAGGTTCAGGTGGGGATGGTCTGGGAAGCCCTGAAGGCAGTAATTCGTGGGGAGCTGATATCCATCCGGGCACACAGGGAGAGGAGCGAGAGGAGTGAGAGGGATAGACTGGTGGGAAAGATGCTGGAGGTGGACAGGAGGTATGCAGAGGCACCAGAGGAGGGACTGTTGGGGGAGAGGCGCAACCTGCAGGCTAAATTTGATTTGCTGACCACTAGAAAGGCTGAGGCACAGTGGAGGAAGGCACAAGGGGCAGTGTACGAAGGGTGAAAAGGCGAGTAGGATGCTGGCTCATCAGCTCCGTAAGCGGGATGCGGCTAAGGAGATTGCTGGAGTGAGAGACAAGAGTGGGAATGTGGTGCGGAAGGGGGTAGAGGTGAATGAGGTCTTCGAGGACTTTTACGGGGAACTGTACCAGTCGGAGCCAACGGGGGAGAGGAGGGGAATGGAGAGGTTCCTTGACAGGCTTTCTTTCCCGAAGGTGCAGGAGGAGAAGGTGGAGGGGCTGGGTGCGCCGATTGAGCTGGAGGAGCTAGTTAAGGGGATCGGGCAGATGCAGTCAGGGAAGGCACCGGGGCCGGATGGGTTCCCGGTGGAATTTTATAAAAAGTTCGTGGACCTAGTGGGCCCCTTGCTGGTGCGGACACTCAACGAAGCGTGGGAAGGGGGGACTTTGCCCCCGACGATGTCACGGGCGCTGATCTCGTTAATTTTAAAGAAGGACAAGGACCCCCAGCAGTGTGGTTCATACAGGCCCATATCTCTCCTCAACGTGGATGCTAAGGTGCTGGCAAAAATCCTGGCCACCACGATAGAGGACTGTGTGCCAGGGGTTGTGCATGAGGACCAGACAGGTTTTGTGAAGGGAAGGCAGCTGAACACGAATGTGCGGAGATTGCTGAATGTCATTATGATGCCGGCGATTGAGGGGGAGGCAGAGATAGTGGTGGCGCTGGATGCGGAGAAGGCCTTCGATAGAGTGGAGTGGGGGTATCTATGGGAGGTGTTGGGGAGGTTTGGATTTGGTGAAGGGTTCATTAGATGGGTAAGGCTGCTATATGAGGCCCCGATGGCGTGCGTGGCCACGAATAGGAGGAGGTCGGAGTACTTCCGGCTTTACCGAGGGACCAGGCAGGGTTGCCCCTTGTCCCCCTTGTTGTTTGCACTGGCAATCGAGCCGCTGGCGATGGCATTGAGAGATTCAGAGAGGTGGAGAGGCTTGGTGCGAGGTGGAGAGGAACATAGGGTGTCGTTGTATGCCGACGACCTGTTACTGTATGTGGCGGACCCGGTGGGAGGGATGCCGGGAGTGATGGAGTTACTAGCCGAGTTTGGGACCTTCTCAGGTTATAAATTAAACTTAGGCAAGAGCGAGGTGTTTGTGGTGCACCCTGGAGACCAGGAGGAATGAATTGGTAGGCTCCCGCTTAGGCGGGCAGGGGAGAGCTTTAGGTACCTGGGGGTGCAAGTGGCCAGGGACTGGGGGACTCTCCACAAGCATAACTTTACCAGACTGGTAGATCAGATGGAGGAGGAGTTCAGGAGGTGGGACATGCTGCCATTGTTGTTGGCGGGGAGGGTGCAGTCCGTCAAAATGACAGTGCTTCCGAGGTTCTTGTTCCTTTTTCAGTGCCTGCCCATATTTATCCCCAGGGCCTTCTTTAGGAGAGTGACCGGCAGTATTCTGAGCTTTGTGTGGGCACATGGGACTCCGAGAGTGAGGAGGGTATTCCTGGAGCGAGGAAGGGATAGAGGCGGGCTGGCGCTGCCCAACCTTCTGGGGTACTATTGGGCAGCCAATGTGTCAATGGTGCGTAAATGGGTGATGGAGGGGGGAGGGGCGGCGTGGAAAAGAATGGAGATGGCGTCATGTAGAGGTACAAGCCTGGGTGCCATGGCAACGGCACCGTTGCCGCTCTCCCCCAAGAGGGTTACCATGAGCCCGGTGGTGGCGGCGACCCTAAGAATCTGGGGACAGTGGAGACGGCATCGGGGGGAAACAGGGGGCTCGATGGAGGCTCCACTGGGTGGCAACCATCGGTTCATCCCGGGAACACGGATGGGGGATTCAGGGGATGGCAAAGGGCGGGCATCAGCAAATTGAGGGACCTGTTTATTGGCGGGAGGTTTGCGGGCCTGGGGGAACTGGAAGATAAATTTGGCCTCCCCCAGGGGAACATGTTCAGATACCTGCAGGTAAAGGCGTTTGCTAGGCGACAGGTAGAGGGATTCCCTTTGCTGCCCTCGCAGGGGACGATGGACAGAGTGCTTTCGGGGGTGTGGGTAGGAGAGGGGAAGGTGTCTGACATCTATAAGGTAATGCAGGAGGTGGAGGAGTCGTCAGTGGAGGAGCTGAAGGCTAAATGGGAGGAGGAACTCGGGCGCAGATAGAGGATGGGACTTGGGCGGAGGCCTTGGAGAGAGTCAACTCCTCCTCCTCATGTGCGAGGCTTAGTCTCATCCAATTTAAGGTGCTGCACCGGGCCCATATGTCCGGGACTAGGATGAGTAGGTTTTTCGGGGGTGAGGACAGGTGCACCAGATGTTCGGGGAGTCCTGCGAACCACGCCCATATGTTCTGGGCATGCCCAGCACTGGAAGAATTCTGGAAGGGGGTGGCGGGGACGGTGTCGAGGGTGGTTGGATCCAGGGTCAAACCAGGGTGGGGACTCGCGATTTTTGGGGTTGGGGTGGAGCCGGGAGTGCAGGAGGCGAAAGAGGCCGGTGTCCTGGCCTTTGCGTCCCTCGTAGCCCGTCGAAGGATTCTGTTACAATGGAAGGATGCAAGGCCCCCAAGCGTGGAGACCTGGATCAGTGACATGGCGGGATTTATAAAATTGGAAAAGGTCAAATTTGCCCTGAGAGGATCAATACAAGGGTTCTATAAACGATGGCAGCCTTTTCTGGACTTCCTGGCTCAGAGATAGGTAACTGGGTCAATAGCAGCAGCAACCCGGGGGGGGGGGGGGGGGGGGGGGTGCATTATTGTAGTGTTTATTCTGTAACTTTATAGTGTGTTAATTTGCGTTGTTGTTAAAATGCTGGGTTGTTCATGGGGATGGGGCGAATGTATATGATTGTTAATATTATTGTTATTTTCGGTATTTTACTAAGGTGCGTTATTGTTGTATAAAATCAAAATTTCTCAATAAAAATTATTTTAAAAAAAAAAGAAGAGGAACAAAATTCATTTGGCACCAGAGTTATAAGAAAAAGGCTGTTGAAACCGGAAATGTTAAACTAAATCTCGTAGAAATACTCAAGATGCTAAAATTCGGACAAGTAAATATTAATATGTTTAGCACACATTCATCCCCTAGATGACATAGCATTTAACTTAGGGGAGGAAGAATGAAATTCAAGCCAATCCTGAAAGTATTGAATGAACAGTGAGGAGGTGACTAATAATAATCTTTATTGTCACAAGTAAGTTTACATTAACACTGCAATTAAGTTACTGTGAAAAATCCCTAGTCACCACATTCCGAAACCTGTTCGGGTGCAGAGGGGGAATTGAGAATGTCCAATTCACCGAACAAGCACGTCTTTCGGGACTTGTGGGAGGAAACCGGAGCGCCTGGAGGAAACCCCGCAGACACAGGGAGAAGGTGCAGACTCCGCACAGACAATGACCCATGTCGGGAATAGAACTTGGAACCCTTGCAGTGTACAGTTGATACTATCAGCAAGATTCTCAGACCTTGTTCATTCTTGCTCTAGCAGGGGTGGTCCACCATAGGAAGAGGGGAAGGGGGAAGGTGCGGGGAGGGGGGGTGGTCAGGGAGGCAAATGCACACGGCACCAGCATGCCAACACCTGGATTGTGTGTACCTATTCCAGCAGCAGGCATAGCTCCTGCCAGTCTGCCCCACCAACCACCCATAACCCCAAACAACGGCTGAGGCCTGTCGTGCGGCTGAAGGCTATTTCTCATAGGGAATTGACAATTTTGGTTGACTGAGCACTTCACACAACTCAAGTGGATTGCCCTGGGTGGATGGGCCATGTAGCATGTGGGAGTCATTCGCTAGCATCCTAATCAGACCTTGATACATTTTCACTGTGCTTGAACACTGCGGGAGGACACTGTGGGAGGCAACACCACACACGCAGCAGCCAACATCAGAACACCAGGGGATGGAACATAGCTCCAGGGACATGGCCAGAGGGTGGAGTGAGTGCTACTGGGCGGGGTGAGATGCCTGGAGAGATGGGCCAAGAGTTCAAAGGTTGGCCCACATAGCGGAAGAAAGTGACAGAGGAGTCATACTGGTTGTGGTCAAGGGTTTTTAATGTGCCACAGGTGCCCAACAATTCCCCACTCTCCTGATAGTGCCACCCCACTCTCCCCACCACCCCCTCAACACCCTCACCTACATCCCCATGCTCTTCCCCCATGGTGCTCTCAGTGACCCTCAATGTGCTTAACATTCCTGGCTCTACCGCTACATCTAGGCGTATTCCCAGGACGCATATCAGCCAGCTGTTTATCTCGTCCCACGGTCTTCAATGCCCCTGGTAGGCGTCCTCTGGGGCCGGAGGGCCCTGGTGTACATATGGGCCGCACATGCACAACCGTGCCGCCCTGCCCCGTGCTCTGACTTCGAGGTGTGGCCTCATCGGAGGGCTGTAACTCGGGAGCTGGTGGCCACCATCAACACTCCATGGAACAGGTCCGGGTTGGCACGCATGGCCCCTCCCCCCATTCGGTGCCCATAGAGCCCAGGGTTCACCTGAGGACAGAGGGGCAGCTGGTTCATGCCCTGGTTGCTCCTGCATCCTCTGGCCCTGCCAGCCCTGGTGGCTCCCCGATGTCTGCACCAAGATGTTGACGCCCCTGGCGATGCTCCTCAGTGACTGGGACATGCTCTGCAGCGCCTCAGTAATGTCACTGCAACAGGGAAAAGCTCCGTAGTGCCTCGGCCATTCCCATCTGAGAGGGGTACATATCCTGCAAAACCTCATCAAGGTGAGTCTGGTACTGGTTCACATGCCCAGCCTGTCGGACTTTCTGCCGAGACCCTCAGCCATGGCTGTCACTGATGGCCATGCTTTGGATGCTTTCAGTAATGGTGCCGACATTGTGCACCAGGCTCTCCATTGCGGCTGCCACCCTACCAATGTTGGCCTTGGTGCCGCGCATTGCTGGCAGCATCTCTTGCATCCGTAACCTCTGGGACTCCTCCAAATGGCTATAGACCTGTAGGAGAGTCTCTGGCATCTTCTCTGGATCTCATGGCCATAGCCTATCGTCTCCATCAGCTCTGGGTAACCCTGTACCAGAGGCCCAGCATCAGACTGGGACTCAGCTGAGTCCTGGGATCCAGCAGACCACCACCTGCTGTCTCACCTGGGGGTTCCTGCCTCCACCTGATGTGCATCAGCAACTGTGTGGTGCTCACCAGATTGTGCCCCACAAGCCTGACAATTGTTTCCCACCAAAGTGCGTATATCTGTGCTGGTGGAGAATAAGGATGATAACTGTGATGCAGCGATCATGTCTTCCTCTGAGCTCCCCTCCGAGGGCTTCTCCTGGGAGGCTACTTGGGATGGGCCAGCGCTGACGGCTGGAGAACCTGTGGGAGAATGGACATTCGGTCAGTGGGAGGGATAGTTCAGTCAGTAAGGCAATAATAACTCACTTGTGAGAGGTCCCGGATGGGGCCTGTGGATCCTCACCTCTGCGGTGTCTGCTACCTCAGCGTTGGTGACCGCCCTGTCCTTAGCCACCCCGTCACCTCCAGGGCCCACTCTTTGCAGGTCGGGAGGATTCTTAAGTCTGGCACCCCGCCTCCAGTCTGGGCCCTCTCCCGGTGACTGAGCCAGAGCTTCTCCTGTGGAGTCACAGAGAGGGCATTATTAGCCATATGCGTGGGTTACAGTGGTCAAAGGGGGGTTGAAGGGAGAGCGGGGGTGAAGGGAGGCTTGGCTGCCGCATGGAGCGTTGTGGGAGGGTAGATGCTTGCGTGGGAGGGGAAAGTCTCAGTGGGGGGGAGATGGGTGGAAAGTGGTCTCTACTCGCACGCAGTGGTGGACTGGCCAGGGTGTCAGCTTGCCCGATGGCAAGTGGGCCCCTGATGAAGTGGGCCCCCTATATCAAATAAAAATGCAATAAACAAACAAACACAGACAACTGTTTTAGTAATAAAAAGGAATAAGAAAAAAAAGAGAACAGGACACAAATAAGCAGTGCATGAAAAGGAACGAAGCAGGGGAGGTAGTGGAAGGATGTGGAATAGGGGGGCCCGGGTCGGGCATAATTAAGGAAATTCCATGATTTCAGCAAGAGTGTGTGAATTTAAAGATAAAGTTACAATTCGTGATTTGAGATGGTCGGCAACTTCAAAGGATATCAACCAGTAGTTTTGGTTCAGCTGGTACATCGGTCCGGGGCCCGGAGAGCCAAGAAGGGGCCCGTGAATCTCTGAAGGGCCCTTAAAAATTATAATTAATTAGATAAATAAATCTCCAACTTCTTTCCTGAGATTTGTATTCTAACTTAATAAAATATAATTGTTTTTAAAAAGAGCAATACCAAATAAAAATGCAATAAAGAAACAAACAAATAATCACTCAGTGTATGAAGGAACAAAGCAGTGTTAAACGGATGTGAAAAGGAGTGGGGGGGGGGGCTGGTTCACCCGGGTCGGACATAGTTGGAAATCCACGTTTTCAGCAAAGTGTGTGAATTTAAAGATAAAGTTACAGTTCGTGATTTGAGATGGTCGGCAACTTGAAAGGATATCAAGCAGTTCATAGGGTCGTGAGGTCACCGAAAAGGAGACGCGGTACCTTTGACCATGAATCATGAGGTCAAAGATATTGAAGTGATAAGCCATGATCGGTAAACTCAAAGGGTTGCGACTTGTAACACTACACTGGTATCAAACTGGACATTTTAACTTTGGTCGTGGGACCATTCTTAATGTCTTACTATAGTCGGACCAAACTTCTAAGTTTCAACAGTTGTCTCAGTTGCTTGCTGGTGTGAACACTGGACAGTGGATTGTCTCCTCTTCTGAAGCTGCATAGGCCACAGTAGTATTGACTAATGAACATAGCCTATTGAAGTGTAAGTAAGTTATTTTATATTTTTTATCAAGTAGGGGTTTATCTGGCGTTCCTTCAAGTTATTCTTGCAACCATCAATATTCATTTTTCCCAATGTGGGCTATTTTTAATTAATTTTTTATTTCAGGAATATTACCCCTACCAGCATGGAAAAGAAAAAACATAAATCTGGGTCACTAAAACGCAAAGAACAAAAAGCAGAAAGGAAGGAATCAGCCAAGCGATGCAGGCCTATTACAGAGTTTATAATACCACAAGCACAATCCACATCAATATCCAGTTCTGCAACAAATAATCAAGAAGCAAGAAACAATGCTCATGGTAATGATGCAATGACATGCGAGTTACAAGAACAGAGAAGAGCTACTTTGAATGTAGAGACAAATACAAGTGCATCCATTAGTAATCAACCCAGGCCCAATATTTCTTCTGGCTTCCTTGTTCCGGTATCTGTACTGCCTGTAGTTGCAGCATCTGAACACATAGCTTCAACTAGTGACAGGGAATCAGATATTCCTTCAAGCATAAATGACTTGGTTTCTGAAGCACATCCTGTAAATGAACCTACGCAAGAAAATGAAAGATCAATTACTGGAATCTTCCAATATCCATCACGAGCAAAGCTAAAACAGTTTTTTGCTGAACATCCACTTCAGCCACTTGATGATCTGCCATTTGATGCTCGTTTGTATGAGAGGAAAATTATGAATGACTCAGTCCCAAGAAAATGGCTAACATATAACAAAGAAAATAGATGCTTATATTGTTCATACTGCTTAGCCTTTGAGTTTCCCAACACTTGTAATCCCTCACCCGTTGTACGTGGCTTTAGTGACTACAGGCGTATTAGCCAGAGCTTGACTTTACATGAATCGACAACAACACATGTCAGAAATGCTCAGCAATATATCAATGTGGTTAATGTTGGCACCTTAGATAAATTTTTTGCAGCATCACTAATTAAAAGGAAAGAAGAAGTATTGAAGCAGAGAAGTATTGTCATGAGGATTATAGACATCATAAAGATGTTAGGCAAGCAAGCACTTCCTTTTCGAGGTCACAGAAATGAATCGGCCTACACTCTAGATAATGAGGTTCTGAATCATGGCAATTTTTTAGCTACAGTGCAGTTGATGGCAAAATATGACCCCATTATGGCAGCTCATGTTTCTGCAGTGCAAAACAAGTCTAAACAAAGAATCAAATGATTAGAGCAACAAGGAAAGGCTCAAAGTAAAGGCCGTGGTGGACTTGTTACATACCTGAGTAAAACAACTATAAACATGTTAATTAAAATTATGAATAATATGGTACAAGAAAGAATTAGTCATGAAGTTTCTCAAGCAAAATATTATTCTATTCAGGTTGATTCAACACAAGATAATTCATCCATCGATCAGTTTAGCATTATTATTCGGTATGTGCTTAAAGGTATTATCTGTGAGCGACTACTTTCAGTTGTGCCAAGTAATGATGGTACAGGACAGGGACTTTTTGATCTATTGATTGAAACATTACAGCATCTTAAAATTGACCCCCAAAAATGTTTATCTGATAGCACAGATGGCGCTGCAAGCTACCATGGCCAGTATAATGGTTTGCAAAGTAAAATTGCTGATGTGGCTGATCAACATGTTCATATATGGTGCTATGCCCATGTCTTGAATTTGGTGATAACTGAAACAACAAAATGTTGTGTGCCTGCAGTTTCTTTTTTCAATTTGTTCCAGAATATAGCAACTTTTGTGAAAGCATCATACAAGAGAATGGTTGTATGGATAGAAGTTGTTGGAAAACATCTAGGACAAGTAAAAATGAAACGATTAAAGCTAATTGGTGAGACCAGATGGTCAGGAAAATCCAATGTAGCAACAACTATATTTGGACGTTTTGATGATGCCGCTGCCAGTACTTTCGTAAATCTATTGACATGCTTATCAATGATACAAGATTCAGAAAAGCTTGATGCAAAAACAAAACATGAAGCAAATGTTTTACTTCAAAGTCTTCTAAAGTTTGAAACCATATTGACAGCATTTACTTACTTGTATATATTTGAAACTACAACCCCGTTATCAAGTTATCAACAGAAAAGTGGTTTAGATATGTTTACTGCATGGAGTTTGGTAGATTCAGCTACAACAAAGTTGAAGGAACAGACAAGAACATTTGATAACGTTCACAGCAAGGCTTTGGAATTTGTAAATAAATGTAATGACAGGATTTCACAGATGAATATGGATGAAAATCAAACATTGGAAATTGATGCGTTGGAAACAGCATTGCCAGTTAAGAGGCAGAGGAAGAAGAAAAGAATGGCAGATGAGCTTATTGATGATGAAAGAAATTCCTCAGATTCTCTAGCTGATTTTCGAGTAAATGTGTTTAACCTAATAATGGATCGCATTGTCCAGTCACTAGAATCACGCTTTGTACAACACAAACAGTTGTATAAAGATTTGTCCTGCTTGGACCCAGCAAAGTTTAAAACTATTACAGAGAAGGGCCTTGAAGATGAAGCATTGGAAGGTATTATTAAGCTGTTTCCACAAATCAGCAAAGATCAAGTAATATATGAATTGTTTTCTTTTGCTTCAAACTTTGATGTATTAAAGCTATTGCTTAATGATGGTGAGAATATGGATTCCAGTTGCAACAATTGTAAAATTTGCAGCACTTGCCCATCGTGTGTACTAAACATTCTGGCATCTAACAGATTTCATGACAAGGCATATGATAACCTTTATGAACTTTATAAAGTCATCTGCACACTATCAGTTACTCAAGTCCAATGTGAGAGGACATTTTCAAAGCTAAAGATCATAAAGACATGGTTAAGAAATTTGCTGTCTGAGGAGAATTTGGAATCATACATGTTGCTATCCATTGAAAAGGAATTGTTAGATGAATTGGATGCAGAAGCAATTATTGGCAGATTCGCACAATCATCTAGCGAACACAAACAATTGCTCTTAATATAGTGGACTGCATGCAATGCTCTATTGTGCTTTTGAACTATCTGTTAATGTGTAAATTGTGCAGTAAACTATTTAAAAATATCAACCAATTACTTAAAAAACTTTTTAAAATTAAAAATTCAATTATAACATTCTGTATTTACATTTGGTATCTACTGACAGTAATATGTACAGTACATGTACACTGTAATTACTAAGAAATACACATTTTTTCCACAAAAATTTTAATTGTACCCTTTTTTCCATATGTATTTTTTGAAAATTATATTTATTCGTTATGAAAATTAAATGATAGCATTGTAGTTGTGGGTGGGCCCCCTTTGTCTCCTGGCAACCAATATTTTTAGACCCAGTCCGCCACTGCTCGCACGTGTTGACCTCCTTACGGCACTGGAGCCCAGTTCTCCTGGTCACGCACCCAGAGCTTAAAGCCGCTGCCTCGTCCCAGGCGGCATTGGCTGCCCTTGATGAGCCATCAATTGAATGCGAGATGAGTTGCTGTACAAAAGTTAGGCTTTAATAAGCTAGAACTTAGCCCTGCGGTTGACTACAATAAATGGACGACCGCCAGGCGTTCTGACTATTTATACCTCGGTATGGAGGCATGGTTAACCCAGCCTCTCGACCAATCGGAGAGCCGTCACATGACTGGTCTCAACCAATCGGTCGAGAGGCACATGACCGACCAGGGCCAATGGTAAGCCGGTGTTCTTCACCAATGGCAGACAGCTATGCAAATCATACCACCACATTCACCCCTTGCGGAGAAAGAAGCCGGGGGGGGGTATCAACGAGAGCCGGGGGGGGGGGGGGGTGGGGGGGGGGGGAGAGAACTGGTGGTATGAGTAACAGCCGGGAGAACAAAAATTTTCCCTTCTTTTCTTTTATTACATTTTTGGCTTCCCACTGGCCCAGACAATTAGCAATAGTACACAAAGTCCCAACAAAGTCCATGGAGCTGTTGTAATTTAAATCGATTCGATCAGTCTTTTCGTGGCCCGTGACGTTCTGGCAGACCGCCGCAGTGGAGTAGGTTCAGCCGATGGTGGTGGTTCCGCTGACGTCCTGGAGTCCGGGAGCGATGGTCCTTGAACAGTCTCCGTCACCCGAGCTGGCTGTGGAGGCGCTATGGAAGGGGTGGCCTGGGTGGGGCGCTGGGGGCAAAAAAACAGGGGGGATGTCTGTGGTGAAGGGGGGGAAGGCCGCACGCCGGCGGGTGCCAGGTCCCGGAGGGAGACCGTGTCCTGCTGACCGTCGGGGTACTCCACGTACGCATACTGCGGGTTAGCGTGGAGTAACTGGACTTGTTCCTCTAACGGGTCGGACTTGTGCACCCGCACATGCTTCCGGAGCAAGATGGGTCCGGGGGCGGCCAGCCACGTCGGGAGAGGGGATCCGGAGGACAACTTCCGGGGGAAAACAAGAAGACGTTCATGAGGTGTCTGATTTGTTGCGGTTCAGAGAAGTGTGCGGATAGAATGTAGGGCATCGGGGATAACCTCTTGCCATCGGGAAATAGGGAGATCTCTGGACCGGAGGGCCAGTAGTATGGTCTTCGAGATGGTACCATTCTCCCGCTCGACCTGTCCGTTACCCCGAGGGTTATAGCTGGTCGTCCTGCTAGAGGCAATGCCCCTGTTGAGCAGGAATTGACGCAGCTCATCGCTCATAAAGGAGTACCCCCGATCGCTGTGTATGTACGCGGGGTAGCCAAACAGGGAGAAGATGGAGAGGAGGGCCTTAATGACGGTTGATGTGGTCATATCGAGGCAGGGAATGGCAAAGGGGAAGCGGGAGTATTCGTCGATTACCGCCAGGAAGTAAATGTTGCGGTTGTTAGAGGGAAGGGGCCCCTTGAAGTCAATGCTGAGCCGTTCGAAGGGGCGGGATGCTTTGATCAGGTGTGCGCGCTCGGGGCGGTAGAAGTACGGTTTGCACTCTGTGCAGATGTGGCAGTCACGGGTTACTGTCCTGACTTCCGCGATGGAGAAAGGCAGGTTGCGGGCCTTAATGAAATGGTAGAGACGGGTCACCCCTGGATGGCAGAGGTCCGCGTGGAGGGAGCGGAGGCAGTCTATCTGCGCGCTGACGCAGGTACCACGGGACAGGGCATCAGGAGGCTGATTGAGCTTCCCAGGACGATACAAGATCTCATAGTTGTACGTGGACAACTCGATCCGCCACCGTAAGATCTTGTCATTCTTAATCTTGCCCCTTTGTGCATTATCAAACATGAAGGCTACTGATAGGTGGTCTGTGAGGAGGGTAAACCTCCTGCCGGCCAAATAGTGCCTCCAATGTCGCACCGCTTCGATTATGGCCTGTGCCTCCTTTTCCACTGAGGAGTGGCGGAGTTCGGAAGCCTGGAGGGTTCTGGAGAAGAAGGCCACGGGTCTGCCCGCTTGGTTCAGGGTGGCCGCCAGAGCTACATCTGATGCGTCGCTCTCGACCTGGAAGGGGAGGGACTCGTCGATGGCGCGCATCATGGCCTTTGCGATGTCCGCTTTGATGCGGCTAAAGGCCTGGCAGGCCTCTGTCGACGGCGGGAAGGTCGTAGTTTGAATGAGGGGACGGGCTTTGTCAGCGAAGTTGGGAACCCATTGGGCGTAGTAAGCGAAGAAACCCAGACAGCGTTTGAGGGATTTGAGGGTATTGGGGAGAGGGAGTTCCATCAGGGGGCGCATGCGTTCGGGGTCGGGGCCTATCACTCCTTTACGTACTACGTAGCCGAGGATGGCTAGAGGATGGTCGGTGCTAAACACACATTTATCCTGATTGGAAGTGAGGTTAAGGAGTTTTGCGGTTTGGAGGAATTTCTGGAAGTTGGCGTCATGGTCCTGCTGATCGTGGCCACAGATGGTAACATTATCAAGATACGGGAAGGTAATCCGTACTTGTCGACCATTCGGTCCATCTCCCATTGGAAGACCAAGACCCCATTTGTGACACCAAATGGAACCCTAAGGAAGTGGTAGAGGCGCCCATCTGCCTCAAACGCGGTGTATTTGCGGTCACTCGCGCGGAGGGGAAGCTGGTGGTAAGCGCACTTAAGGTCCACAGTGGAGAAGACTTTTTATTTCACGATATCGTTTACCATGGCGGAAATACGGGGGAGAGGATACGCGTCCAGTTGCGTAAACCGGTTGATGGTCTGGCTATAGTCGATGACCATCCAGTTTTTCTCCCCAGTCCGGACCACCAGCACTTGGGCTCGCCAGGGACTGTTGCTGGCCTCGATGACCCCTTCCTTCAGCAACCTCTGGACCTCGGACCTGATGAAGGACCGGTCCTGGGCGCTGTACCGTCTGCTCCGTGTCGCGACGGGTTTGCAATCGTGGGTGAGATTAGCAAACAAGGAGGGGGGGTCCACTTTGAGGGACGCAAGGCTGCAGACAGTGAGGGGGGGTATAGGGCCGCCGAATTGGAAGGTCAAGCTCTGCAGGTTGCACTGGAAGTCCAGTCCTAGGTGTGCCGGTGCGCAAAGGTCAGGGAGGACAAGGAGGTTATAATTTTTAAAAACCTTCCCTTGGACCGTGAGGTCCGCGATGCAGCACCCGGTGATGCGGACGGAGTGCGAACCTGAGGCTAACTCGATTTTGTGTTTTACAGGATGGACAGGGAGCGCGCAGCGTCTTACCGTGGCAGGGTGAACAAAGCTTTCCGTGCTCCCGGAGTCCAGCAGGTGGCCCACCTCGTGGCCGTTGAGGTGGATCAGCGTTGTCGATTTAGCGAGCGTGCGTGGACGTGACTGGTCAAACTGAATGGCCGCGAGCCGTGGAGAAAATCCATATTCGTCGTCGTCGTCCGGGTAGATGCTGGAAGAACCTTGCGTGCCAGTCCCGGAAGGTGGTGCCCAGGACCCGCACATGGAGTCGGGGCCCCAAGATGGCGGCGCCCAGGTCCCGCACGTGGAGTCGGCGCCCCAAGATGGCGGCACCCAGGACCTGCACGTGGAGTCAGGGTCCCAAGATGGCGGCGCCCAGGACCCGCACGTGGAGTCGGCGCCCCAAGATTGCGGCGCCCAGGACCCGCACGTGGAGTCGGCGCCCCAAGATGGCGGCGCCCAGGACCCGCACGTGGAGTCGGCGCCCGTGGGGTCCTCGTGGTTGCTGCGGGCGGGGTTAGCGGTGCCGGCGGGCCGACCGGAGCGGCTGAGAGCAGGTTCCGAGAGGCGCGCAGGCCAGGCGCAGGGGCCCGGGGGCCCGGGGGCGGGGGGGGAGAGAGTTGCGCGGCGCACTGGGAGGGCCCGGATGGCTCCGGAGGAGAGGGGGCGGCACGCAGGCTGGGCGCAGTGGCCCGGCGGCGGGGCGGGGGGGGGGGGGGGGAAGATTAGCGCGGTGTGCTGGAGGGGCCCGGAAAGGCCCGGCAGAGGAGATCCCCGGTCACTGCGCGGCACAGCAGCGACTGATTTGGCGGCTGCGAGCGGGGGCCGAGAGGCGCGCAGGCCAGGTGCGCGGGCCCGGGGGCGGGGGGGGGGGGGGGGGAGAGAGTTGCGCGGTGCGCTGGAAGGGCCCGGAAGGCCCCGGAGGAGAGGGGGAGGCGCGCAGGCCAGGTGCAGGGGCCCGGCGGCGGGGGGGGGGGATTAGCGCGGTGCGCTGGAGGGGCCCGGAAAGGCCCGGCGGGGGGGGGGGGGGGGGGGAGATTGGTGCGCCGGATGGCAGTGGGGAAGCGTGCCAGGAGGCCCAGGGCGCTGCAGTGCAGCTGGGGACATAGGCGCGGGCGTGTAAAGTGGCGACCTCCAGGGAGGTGGAGAGAGTCCGTGCCTCAGTTAAGCTGAGGTCGTCTTTCTCCAGCATCCGCTGGCTGATAGCGGCAGACTGCATCCCAGCCACGTAAGCATCTCTAATCAGCAGTTCCATGTGCTCCGTGGCTGAAACTTGGAGGCAGGAGCAATTCCTCCCCAGGACAGCGAGGGCCTGGTAAAATTGGTCTAATGACTCACCGGGGAGCTGTTGTCTGGTGGCCAGCAGATGTCGGGCGAATACTCTCCTGACTGGTTTAAGAAACTGTCCATTCAGCTTAAGCATGGCCGCATCGTAATTTTCCTCTTCCTTGATTATCGCGTAGGCTGCTGTGCCCACGCTGGAGTGGAGGACGTGAAGCTTCTGTGCCATGGTGGGGGGGCTGTTTGCAGACGCCAGGTATCCCTCGAGACATGCCAGCCAATGTTGCAAAATTTCTGAAGCGTTCTGAGTTTGCGGGCTGATGCGGAGGCATTCGGGCTTGATCCGGAATTCCATCTTCAAAAATCTAGCTAATTAAATTGATGAGCCATCAATCGAACGCGAGACGAGTTGCTGTACAAAAGTTAGGCTTTAATAAGCTAGAACTTAGCCCTGCGGTCGACTACAATAAATGGACTCCCGCCGGGCGTTCTGACTATTTACACCTCGGTATGGAGGCGTGGTTAAATCAGCCTCTCGACCAATCAGAGAGCCATCACATGACTGGTCTCAACCAATCGGTCGAGAGGCACATGACCGGTCAGGGCCAATGGTAAGCCGGTGTTCTGCATCAATGGCAGACAGCTATGCAAATCATACGACCACAGCCCTGTGGCTCACTCTCCGTGACCTCCGGTGGAATAGGCCATCCTTCCTGGCCTCGACTGTATCTAGGAGCCTCGCCAGGTCCCCATGGCCGAAACTTGGGGCCGGTCTCCTCGGCGCCATTGCTGCGAGCTGACTGGTGTTGGCTGTGTAAGTGCGGTTTAAGTGCTGCTCGACCTTGTTAGTGGGGGGCTGGTGAGCACGGTCCGGAAAATCATCCGGCGAGCTTTCATTTGTGGCGAGAAGCATGTGGGGCCTCATTAAGTGGACCAATTAACGTTTAATAGCATTGCCAGCCATGCTGGGCCGAGCGTCGGGAAGCTCCCTGCAGTTCACACTCGCTACCACACTTAGAAATCTTTCCGGAGAATCACGCCCAATATGTCTATTTTTTCAGTTTAATGCTGTTCCTCATTTCCTTGGTCAACTATGGTTCATTTATCCCCTCCCTAGAATGCTTCTTCCTCACTGGGATACATCTGCTGTTGCTGATCAACCATCTTTCCTGCTAAACGCCTTTCCCAGTCCACTCCAGTCAACTCTGCCCTTATTCCCATATAATTACCTTAATTTAAGTGTGGCACAGTTGTTTCCGACCCAAGTTTTTCAATCTCAAACTGATAGATCAGAAGAACAGAAATCAGAATCAGGGGAATACCGTGCTGGATTCTCTGATTCTGGGGCTATGTTCCCACGCCGACGTGGGAACGGTACCGCTTTAGGCCAGGAAAACTGGTGCAAAACAACCACCTACTCCCCATTTTGCTGGGGGCTAGCTGAATGGCAGCGTAGAGCACCCAGCTCTAGCTGCCGATACAGCCTGGAGAATTGCTGGGTCCAAGGCCGTGCATGCGCATGACGGTAGCCGTACTTCATGGCGGAGGGCGCTCGTGGACCTGGCCCGCAAAATAGTCCCCCCCTTCGGCCGGCTCGTGTGCCCCAGACCACGCCTCCACAGTGCCACCAGCCCCGGATAATGTGTCCCCCCGCGGATCGGCCCTCCCCCAACTGTGGCGGTGCTGGACTGAGTCCGCAGCTGTCACACCGAGTTCCTAACGGATGAGACCATGAGAGACCCCCGCCATCGGTAACTTGGCCAGTCGGTCGTGGGCCTCAGGCAATGTACTGAGACCGTCGATAGGTGGTGTGGCATACTGTCCGAGTATGGTGCTTTGGAGGGGGCGGAGCATCGCAAAAGCGGCACCGCCCCCGATTCTGTCGTAAACTTGAATTCTCCGGCCGGTCACCGAACGCTATTTCGCGTTGGCGACAGTAGAAGCCAATCCCTTATCTAAGGTATCGACATGACACCACTGCATCCAAGTGTCTCTTTGCCCAAGTGACATCATCTGTTCTCTCACCCTCTTACAAGGGTCTGCTTGTGACAATGTACCAGCCTTGAACCAATGGTTTCTCTCTCCTCAGAATATGGCAGATTCAAGCCCTATAACAGAGACATCAGTGAATAATATAGGCTTATATTTGAGTGCAGAATTGAGAGAGTGCTGCACTGTATCAGAGGTGCTATTTTTCTGAAGAGACATTAAATTGAACTTTCATCTATTGCTTGTCAATTAAAAGTGCTGTAACCACATGGATTGAAGTGGCAAATGTGTTGGACCTTGCTAAGGAAATTTGAAAATGGGGAAATGAAGCGTTGCATATTTTGTTTCCGTTCCTATAGCATAATTTTATACACTCAACCTTTCAACGAGCAATTCAGAGACATGGGGAGAATAACTCTGAAAATATGACTAACTCGAAGGAGCCTATCTGGCTCCTTCTGACTCGTGTCTCGAGGCATTTCACATAATTGATTACTTTTGAAGTGCAAATCTACCAGCGTTTCTGAAAGTTTAAGAATTTCAAAACCAAGTCTTTATCAGAAGAGTCAGCCCCAGCTAATATCAGTCAAACTCATTTCACAAAGGACCTTGGCAGCAACCCCGAGGTTTTTATCCTGTCATTCAAGGAGGAATTTTAACCAAGTGCTATCCGGTTTGTCCTGCGATTGCTCCTGAAATGGTTTTAAATCACTTTGAACAGAAGGTGGGGTGAGAATAAATTTGGGGATATCAATGCCAGAAGTAATTTTCAGATTTTTCTTTTTTTGTCCCGCAGTATAGCTCAAACTGAGATAAGGAATGTATAACTAAACATGGGCAAATTATTCAGATTCAGTAAGTAAATTTTTTGGAAATCTGGTTAAAGAGTTGTTGGTTTTCAGTAATGTTGAAAATAAACTAAGATGACTTAATATTAAATGTAGGTTTATAAACACATGGCTGCAGGATGGTGTAGGAGGGAGGGTTTCAGGTAGGGGCTGGTTTAGCACACTAGGCTATATCGCCGGCTTTTAAAGCAGACCAATGCAGGCCAGCAGCACGGTTCAATTCCTGTACCAGCCTCCCCGAACAGGTGCCGGAATGTGGTGACTAGGGGCTTTTCACAGTAACTTCATTGAAGCCTACTTGTGACAATAAGCGATTTTCATTTTTCATTTTTCATACATGGATAATTGGAGCACATTCTGGGGAAGGTGGGACCTGTACAGACAGGACGGTTTGCACCTGAACCAGAGGGGCACCAATATCCTGGGAGGGAAATTTGCTACGTCTCTTCGGCGGGGTTTAACCTAATTTGTCAACGGGCTGGGAAAACGAGCTGTAGTCCAAAAGCCAGTGTTGAGAGTAGTGAGGTACTGAGGAGGGTATCAAGGTCGCAGGAGACAGAAAGGTGGGTTGAAGTGTGTCTACTTCAATGCAAGGAGCATCCAGAATAAGGTAGGTGAACTTGGAGCGTGGATTGGTACTTGGGACTACGATGTTGTGGCCGTTACGGAGACATGGTTAGAACAGGGACAGGAATGGTTGTTGGAAGTTCCGGGGTATAGATGTTTCAGTAAGAGTAGGGAAGGTGGTAAAAAAGGTGCAGGAGTAGCATTGTTAATCAAGGATAGTTTAACGGCTGCAGAAAGGCAGTTCAAAGTGGATCTGCCTACTGAGGTAATATGGGCCGAAGTTAGAAATAGAAAAGGAGCGGTCACATTGTTAGGAGTTTTCTATAGGCCCCCAAATAGTAATAGAGATGTGGAGAAAGAAATTGCAAAACAGATTATGGATAGGTGTGGAGGTCTCAGGGTAGTTGTCATTGGTAACTTTAACTTTCCAAATGTTGATTGGAACCTCTATAGGTCGAACAGTTCGGATGGGGCAGTTTTTGTACAGTGTGTGCAGGAGGGTTTCCTGACACAATATGTGCATAGACCGTCAAGAGGGGGGGCCACATTGGATTTGGTACTGGGTAATGAACCGGGCCAAGTGTTAGATTTGTTTGTGGGAGAGCACTTTGGAGATAGTGACCATAATTTGGTGTCTTTCACTATTGAAATGGAAAGGGATAGGGCCATATGGCAGGGCAAGGTTTATAATTGGGGGAGGGGTAATTATGATGCGATTAGGCAAGAATTAGGGAGCATAAGGTGGGAACAGAAACTGCCAGGGAAAGGCACAAATGAAAAGTGGAGCTTGTTCAAGGAACAAATACTGCGTGTCCTTGATAGGTATATCCCTGTCAGGCAGGGAGTAAATGGCAGTGTGAGGGAACCATGGTTCACAGAAGAGGTTGAATGTCTTGTCAAGAGGAAAAAGGAAGCGTATGTAAGGATGAGAAAACAAGGTTCAGTTGGGTCGCTGGAGGGTTACAAGGTAGCAAGGAATGAGCTTTAAAAAAGGGCTTAGGAGAGCTAGGAGGGGGCATGAGAATTCCTTGGCGGGTCAGATCAAGGAAAACCCCAAGGATTTTTACTCTCATGTGAGAAATAAAAGAATGACCAGGGTGAGGGTAGGGCCGGTCAAGGACAGTAGTGGGAACTTGTGCATGGAGTCAGAAGAAATATGAAAGGTGTTGAATGAATACTTTTCTTCAGTGTTCACCAAGGAGAGGGGCCATGTTTTTGAGAATGAGAGTGTGATACAGGCGGGTAGGCTGGAGGAGGTAGATGTTCTGAGGAAGGATGTATTAGCAATTTTGAAAAACCTGAGGGTCGACAAGTCCCCTGGGCCAGCTGGGTATATCCAAGGATTCTTTGGGAGTCAAGGGATGAGATTGCAGAGCCTTTGGCCTTGATCTTTGGGTCCTCACTGTCCACGGGGATAGTGCCAGAGGACTGGAGAGTGGCGAATGTTGTTAATCTGTTCAAGAAAGGGAATAGAAATGACCCTGGTAATTATAGGCCAGTTAGTCTTACTTCGGCGGTCATTAAGTTAATGGAAAAGGTCCTGAAGGATAGGATTTATGACCATTTGGAAAGATGCAGCTTAATACTGGATAGTCAACAGGGATTCGTGAAGGGTAAGTCTTGCCTCACAAATTTGATTGAATTCTTTGAGGAGGTAACTAAGTGTGTAGGTGAAGGTAGACCAGTTGATGTCGTATACATGGATTTTAGTAAGGCGTTTGATAAGGTTCCCCATGGTCGGCTCATGAAAAAAGTAAGGAGGTGTGGGATCAAGGGAAATTTGGCCAATTGGATAAGTAACATAGAAGACAGAGGGTGGTGGTGGATGAAAATTTTTCAGACTGGAGACCAGTTACCAGCAGTGTACCACAGGTATCAGTGCTGGGTCCTCTGCTATTTGTGATATTTATCAATGACTTGGAGGAGGGGGCTGAAGTAAATTTGCTGATGACACCAAGATTGGTGGAGTAGTGGATGAGGTGGAGGGCTGTTGTAGGCTGCAAAGAGACATTGAAAGGATGCAGAGCTGAGCTGAAAAATGGCAGATGGAGTTTAACCCTGATAAGTGCGAGGTGATTCATTTTGGCAGGAAAAATTTGAATGCGGATTACAGGGTCAACGACAGGGTTCTGAGGAATATGGAGGAACAGAGAGATCTTGGGGTTCATGTCCACAGATCTCTGAAGGTTGCCACTCAAGTGAATAGAGCCGTGAAGAAGGCCTACAGTGTGTTAGTGTTTATTAACAGGGGGCTTGAGTTTTAGAGCCGCGGGGTTATGCTGCAACTATACATGACCCTGGTGAGACCACATTTGGAGTATTGTGTGCAGTTCTGGTCACCTCATTATAGGAAGGATGTGGAAGCATTGGAAAGGGTGCAAAGAAGATTTACCAGGATGCTGCCTGGATTGGAGGATAGGTCTTATGAGGAAAGGTTGAGGGAGCTAGGGCTTTTCTCTTTGGAGCGGAGGAGGATGAGTGGCGACTTAATAGAGGTTTATAAGATGATGAGGGGGATAGATAGAGTGGACGTTCAGAGGCTATTTCTTCAGATGGATGTAGCTGTTATAAGGGGGCATAGGTGGGAGATATAGGAGGGATGTCTGAGGTAGGTTCTTTACTCAGAGAGTGGTTAGGGTGTGGAATGGACTGCCTGCTGTGATAGTGGAGTCGGACACTTTAGGAACTTTTAAGCAGTTATTGGATAGGCACATGGAGCACACCAGAATGACAGGGAGTGGGATAGCTTGATCTTGGTTTCGGACAATGCTCGGCACAACATCGAGGGCCGAAGGGCCTGTTCTTTTCCGTACTGTTCTATGTTCTGTGTATGTTACATTTGCCTTTCCTGACAAGGGTAACAAGAACAGCTTGCATTTATATAACACCTCCAAGGAAGAAAAGATGTCTCTGTATTTCACTGAAGCATAATGACACACAAATAGACACCAAGGGAATGGTGGCAAAAAGCTTAGTTAGTCGGGTGGCCTTTAATGTTAAAGGAAGAAAGTGATGTGGAGAAGTTTAGGCCAGTTTAATTGCAGAGTGTATGGCCCAGACAGCTGAAAAGCACTGTTGCAAATGGTGGGGTGAAAAGAGTTAGTAATGCACAAGAGAACAGACAGAGGAGAGGAAAGCAAAGTTCTAGAAGAGTTGTAGTTCTCAAAGAAGTTACAGAAGGACATGGAAGGACAAGGCAATGAAGTGATTAAAATAAAAAAATGAGAATTTGAATTATGAAGAACTGAGGGACCAGGAGCGATCGTAGATCAGCAATCGAGGTGCAATAACTGAAATGAAGCTAACGGAGGATGGGAGGCCAACTAAGAATTGCCATGTCTGGAGGTAACTAAGACATGGAAGAGGGTTTCTGCAGCGGATGTTCTGAGGTTGGGTCAGAAGCAGCCAATGTTATGGAGGTGGCAATAAGCAGACTATTTGCTCGTGCGAATATACTGTTTGAAGCTCAGCTGTGGGTCAAATAAGATACAAAGACAGCACCTAGGTACAGCATAACATCAAGCAAAGGTTCCCAATCATATTTAAATAATATCAACAATATATTGGCCTGTAACTTTAACAAATATAATCTTCTTTGTTCGGCATTAATTTTCTGGGGGGGGGGGGGGGGGGGGGGGTGAGGTTCTCCTCATTTCTACAGCATTTTATCATCCTCCTTTACCCTATCTACTCTGGGCAAAGATGATAAGAGCTGACGAGATTTTCCAGCTCTTTGCAGAGCTCTTCATTCTGAACTGTGTAACTAAATGCTGGAGGAATGGGTTATCATTGGAAAGGGGCTCCTGAGAATACATTTCCTGAGGAAAAATGCTGCAATTTACAGTCAAGAAAAGCCATCTGGTATATTTTCATGTTCTGATTTTGTTTTTGTTCCACGGCACAATCTAGCATCAAGGCCACAAGCATTCAGTTGTATTTGCTTCATTGATCTTAGTTCAATGTTTTTATTCAATTGGTAGCAGTATCTGATTTTCACTCCGTGTTATTTTCTGTCTTTCTGTGTGATTTTCTTTGTTCTTTGTGTCTTGGGTTGAAATTTCCGTATTCAAAAATTTTAATACAAGAAAACTTTCCGATGTTTACTTGTAGAAATATATGCGGCAGGATTCTCTGTTTTGAGAACTAAGGGCTGGATTATCCATTTGCCGATGCCGATATCGCGAAACACAATTTGGCGCAGAATAGCTTCCGACGCCAAAATCGGGGTAGCAGAGACGGGCGCCAGGACTGGGGGAGCCGACGGTGCCGGATACCGAAGGGGCAGGGGGGTGGGGGTTGGGGAGAGACACGAGAGGGCGGAGCTCACAGTACCAACCGGGGCCACGTTGTAGCCCATGGAACATAGCTGGGCACAGGAGTATGCGCCAAGCTAACATGTTGGCCTTCCACCCCTGCAGACAATGGCGTTTGGCGTTCAACCAGCAGTGCTGGCCGCCGTGGCAATGGTCATAGCTCTGCGAGATGCCCTGCGGCCGCATGAGCAGGGGCCGCTTGGAGATGAGGGGGTAGATGTAGCAGCTGTGCGGTCAGCAGAAAAGCTGGCAGCAGTGGAACAGTCAGCAGAGGACCGGACTGCAGAAGAACGGGCTGCAGAAGGGCAGGTGGAGGCCACACAGGCTGGAGTAGCCAGCCGCCCAACAGGCCGAGGAGAAGGAGCTGCATAAGGCCTCATGTGTACCGGTACTGCCTGTCATTCGAGGACCTGCTAGACTGGGAATGCTGTCAGAGACTCGGCTAAGCAGAGAAACAGTGCGGCACATCTGTCAGATGATGTCACACCTGGCACCGCGGTGGTATGAGGGGGGACATCCGCTCACGGTGACCGTCAAGGTGATGGTCGCCCTGAAACTCGACGCGACAGGGTCCAGATTTCACAGACCTCGGCGAACAGGAGCATCCTTGCCGTCACGGAAGCCCTTTATGCCCAGCCGCCTCAATACATCCAGTTCCATGTGGACCGAACCCACCAGGATGCCCGGGCCCTGCCATTGCTGGGATGCCCCAGGTCCAGGGGGTGATAGACGGGATGCATCTCACCCTACGGGCACCTGTGTATAACACTAATGGAAGGGAGTACCACTCAATGAACATCCTGCTGGTCTGTGACCATCGTGCACCTCTGCGCCCGATACTCGGGTAGTGTGCACGACTCCTTCATCCTGGCACACTCTGTGATTCCTGACATGTTTGTGCGGCACGCCACCTCCTGGCTGAGGAGGTTGGTTCCTGGGCAACAGGGTTTACCTGCTGTGGCCATGGCTGATGACACCTATCCGAAGGTCACAGACCGATGCGGCGACCCGCTACAACAACACCCATACAGCGACCAGGTGTGTGATCAAGTGAGGCTTTGGCATCCTGAAGATGTGCAACAGGTGCCTGGAATGCTCTGGATGGATCCTCCAGTATGATGCTAAAAGGATCAGCCACATCGCGGTGGCCTGTTGCATCCTCCACAATATCTCGCAGAGGGGCGAGGTGCTGGAGGAGGAGGATGAGGAGGAAGGGCAGGGATCATCCGATGAGGAGGATGGGGTGGGGGTGGCGGGGGGTGCTCGCCAGGGGCACAGACACCACATCCAGAACCACACCCCCTCACTTCCCACACCCCAAACCGCCCGCTTGCACACCCCTCCGTTATACACCTGTGGCGCTATGAACTGGGGGTCCTGGGTTGGCAGTGACAGTGGATCTGGACCATGGGATGGGGGATGATGACAACCAGCCTGGCGATGAACTCCGTGCTCCACATCGTATGACAACGTCAGACTCACCTTCCACCTGGGTAATCCCTGCATGCCAACTGGCCAGACCACAGTGCGTGCACTGGTTCCCCCCCTTACCGGACCAGCCCACACCCATCAGTCAGAGCACATAGGCAGGATTTAATGGTGTTAATCGGCGTTTATCATGCGGAAATATATACACAGTCGGTGCCCTAGCCCCTATAACTAAACTGTGTCGTGCATCCGTGCCAACCTAACTGGTGTCTAACTTTATGGCCTTACGGGCCCTAACACTACACCTAGGTGGTTCCCCAGACGGTACAGCAGGAGTGGAGGCGACCTGGGTCCCCGTTGGCGCACGCCTCCTGGGTGGCCCGGCCTGGATGGGGCACCACCCCTGCAGGAGTCACCGCACGGGCCCCATCACCTTATCCTTCCTCGGGGTGCCCAATGGCCCCCGGGCTACTCTATTGGGTGGGTGGGGGGAGGGGGGTGATGAGCCACCCTCTGATGCCCCCCACCACCTGGCTCTGCCAGTCCTGGGGGCCCTCTCTGGAACCGACAGGGTCTGCATGCTCATGGCCACGGAGTGGATCATCTCTGTCTGGGACTGCACCACATCATGATGTGACTGTGCCACATCAGCCAGTGACTGTGCCACCCCGCCCAGTGTCTGCGCAACGCCGGCCAGCCCCTGGGCAATGCCGCCGACGTTCCCAGCCATGGCCTGCTGTGACTGGGCCATGCTGAGGAGCGCTGCAGCAATGTCCGGGTGGCTCTGGCACATGGCTGCCTGTGAGAGGGCAGCCCTGTCCTGGGCCTTGGCCACCACCTGCACAGAGTGCCCCTGGCCTTGTGCATGCTGATCCATAGCCAAAATCGTCGCGCCCCCAATGCTGCCATAGTGGACGCCACCCATACGGTGTCAGCCTGTGTGGTACGTATGACTGGAGCTGCCCCGTGCTCCTCCACCCGTGCCTGCAGGTGCTGGATGCCCGCTGTCATCCCCTCTTGTGGTCTCTGCGTCTCCGGCTGCATCTGGCTGGCACTGGAAGTTCCAGGAGCCTGGGACCCATCTGGATGGCAGCTGGTTCCTTGGCTGGCCTGCCTCCGACTGTCCTGCCCCTCGGCTGCTCCTACCTCCATCTGCTGTACCGGATGTGATATGTGGTGCGCACCAGAGAGTGTCCCAGAAGCCTCTTCACTAATATGCCCAACCGAGGTGATAGCCTCTGGGATGGTGGAGGGTGTAGGAGGCAGCTGTGTCGGAAAGTCTGTATCCTCCTCCGACCCGAGCTCCGGAGTGTCCTGATTCTCGGACGGGGGGTTGGGGAGGCTGGTGTTCTGTCTGATCTCCCCATCAGGGCTTAACCGCCTGGCGGGCACGGGCTCTGCCACTGGCTGGGGATGGGGGTCTCCGGCGGGACCTGCCCCATCTCCGGTAGATCCTGTAAGACACAAGATGATGAGGCAGCGGGCCTGGGTGCGATGAGGGGGCTGGTGGAGTTTGGGCTGAAGGGGTGGGAGGGTGTGGGGGGTGAGAGTGTGTGTGTGTGTTGAGGGAGTTGAGCGGGGTGTGGGTTGAGGGGGGCGACGGGAGTGTCCACGTTTGTGTCATGGGGATCCAGAACGAAGCAAGGTCTCGCTTCCTCGCCCACTGCCCAACTCGGCCTCGGCGTCCTCCGGGCCGCCGACCACATCCAGTGCCCGCTGCCCAGGCGTGGTGAGGGGCCGCAGTTCTGGTGGTCCCACTCCAGTTTTCTCCCGCTCCCGGCAGTTGTGCGCGACCTTCTCCTGGGGGGCGTGGGGGGAACACAAACAGCGAAACCGTTTGACGTTCCAATGCATGCAGCCCAGGGATCGGGTAGATGGTGGCCTCAGTGGTCAGGACACCCAGCCATGGGTGCTGGCATGTGGGGCAGGGTACGGGTTCGGCCGTCCCCCAGAGGGGAGGGGCCTGGTTACGGGTGTGTGGGGGGGGGGGGGGCGGATTCGTGCCAGGGGCATGGAGCAGCCAGCTCACCTTGGCCATCCTGAGAAGATCGTGATGTTTCTTCCAGCACTGCATGCCAGTCCGCGCAGAGTTGCCCACGGCGCTGACCGCCTCTGCCACCTGCGCCCAGACATGGCGAACAGTGACGCCTGGTGACCTTCCTCCCAGGCCGGGGTATAGGCTCAGCCTTCTCTCCTCCACGGCATCCAGGAGGGTGTCCAGCTCAGCGGCCCTGAACCGTGGCGCTGCTCTCCTTGCAGCCATCTTGTTGATTGGGTTGGTGTGTGTGGGGGGAAGGACCGTTCAAGTACGGCTGCGGCGTGTTAGCCTCATATGCGGCAATCATGGCACTATTTTGCGCAAAATTGTTTGCGTTCCACATGGCAAAAGTGCTGTTCCATTTAAAGTAGCTGAATTGGTGCAGCTGTTGCGTCGTTTCTTCTGTCGTAAAATGCCACTGTTCCCACGTTGGTGTCGGCACTTAGTCCCAATATCGGAGAATCCAGCCCTAAGTGTTGACATTGGGACTGAATCTTTTGACTCCGACGACGACTAAACTGCCGCGGGTTCCGGAGCAATTCATCAACCGTTAATGGGCTAGAATTGGCGCCATGTGGCGCATGATCAATTCCAATGAAAAACACTGTCCAATTGGCTAGGGTCGGATTTCCACTTGAAATGAAATGAAAATCGCTTATTGTCACAAGTAGGCTTCAAATGAAGTTACTGTGAAAAGCCCCGAGTCGCCACATTCCGGCGCCTGTCCGGGGAGGCCGGTACGGGAATCGAACCGTGCTGCTGGCCCTAAGAGGCTGATGAGCTGCAGCCCCATATCAGTGCTCCATTCCCCACACACACCCCTCCACTCATCCCAGCCAATGGGATTGCAGCAGGAAGAGCGGCACCCCAGTTTGCAGACACCGAACTGGAGACCCTGCTGAATGCCGTGGGAGACAGGCCACCCTGTTCCCCGGTGGAAATCTGCTAAATCACTATCTGAATCACTGAAACATTTGTCCAAATCACCTGGTTGTATAACAGGAGGGATCTTTTACATCTGCATCATCGGTAGTAACTTTAGTGTCATCATTCCACAAGTAATCATCCTCCGTATCATCGAGTGCTTTTGATAGTCTACATTTTAGAAATGATTTTTTTGACAAAATTGGGGTCAGGTTTATTCCATGTGTCCATGATCCATTGACACAATCTTGCTAGTGAAGATGCTATCCTATTCACCTTTCAACAGTTAATTGTTCCACATGTCTTTCATACTGTCCAAAGAGATTTATTTATACACACATCCAAGGGCTGAAGAACACCTAAAGGACTACTGGCAATAACTGCCATTTTGGTGTTGGCTAATCTTACATCACTGACCACATTGTCAATTTGGTGGGATTTGAATATGGCCTAGACAAGCAAACATTCTTATTTTCATAGTCCTCCTGGTCACAAATTCCACACTTAATCCATCCAGCATGAATGTGGGTGATGAGGTCTTTCTGGAATTTCTCTTTGTGGAGAGTTGTTCGCTCGAATGTCACAATTAGATTTAATTTTGAGCCATCAGATAGACACAATGGAAACACTGTAAACTGTGTATTCTCATGGTCTGCACACTTTACAAGGATGTGTTTTCTATAATCTTTGCAAACTTTCTATTTGCTGGCGTGTCAAAGTTAATTGGTTTTTCATCCATATTTACAATGTAGACCAATCAATACACATCCTCCTCTCAATGTTGGATGATTAATCAGTGAATTTGGTGATTTTTATCAGGGGGGATAGTAGAGTGGTCAAGGGTGTAGTTGGGCCAAGGATGGTCAAGGGTCCAGGGGGAGTAAGGTAGGGTGGGGGGGGGTGGGGGGGGGGGGGGGGGGGGGTCAGTGTGAGTAATTAGGCGGTCAGTTATGTTGTAACCTGGGAAGTACTAGGATTTTCCTGTCTAAGATTTCCTAGCTAAGTCTCATGAAACTGTCCGAAGTCTCCAACTCCAGCTCAGAGTCAGAGGCATTCGTAGAGTGTCCCGAGGAGCTGGGAAAATGGAGGTTGGAAGTTCAAACTTCCTGGGCAATTCCCATGGGGGTCAACTTGTTGGAACTTACTCAGGGTCTCAAGGTGGTATGTCTGGTCTCTGACAACAGGACAGCAGAAGATCTGGGGCATTGTGTCTTCACAGAAGAGGCTAGTGTTGTACTTAAGGAAGAGGAATGTGAAATGTGAGATGGGATACACATGGTAGGGAGGAAATAATGAGGGATTTTAGCACCTTTGAAAGTAGATAAATCACCAGGCCAAATGAAATGTATCCCAGACAAGGAAGGAAACAAAGGAGGCTTTAACAATCGTTTTAAACCATCTCTGAATAGAGATGTGGTGCAAACGACTGGTAATATATTGTTATTTAGAAAGGGAGCAAGGTGAACGTCTCAACCCCGAACTGGGATGATGTGGAATTCATGAGACGCATGCTGGGTAAAATTCCGCACTTAGACTCACATAATTTGATCATAGGGAGTGACTTCAACACAGTCATTAACCCTGTATTGGACCGGTCAAAGTCCTGGTCAGGAAAGCGACCAGCAGCGGCTAAGGAACTGAGGGTTTCATGGAACAGGTGGGGGGCGTAGACCCATGGAGGCTTGCTCGGCCGAGGGAGAAGGAGTTCTCTTTTTTCTCCCACGTCCACAAAGTTTATTCTCGTATAGATTTTCTTTGTTGTGAGCAGGGCGTTAATCCCAAGGGTGGAGGGGACGGAATACTCAGCCATTGCAGTCTCTGACCATGCTCCGCACTGGGAGGACTTGTGACTTTGTGAAGAGAGAGGGCAGCACCCCCTCTGGAGGCTAGATGTGGGACTGCTAGCGGATGACGAGGTTTGTGGGCGGATAAAGAGGAACATTCAAAACTACTAGGAAACAAACGATATGGGAGAGGTAATGGTGACTACGGTTTGGGAGGCTCTGAAGGCAGTTATTAGAGGGGAGTTAATTTCAATCAGATCACATAGGGAGAAGAAAGAAAGAGCGGAGGGAGAGAGGCTAGATCATAGATCATAGAATTTACAGTGCAGAAGGAGGCCATTCGGCCCATCGAGTCTGCACTGGCTCCTGGAAAGAGCACCCTACCCAAGGTTAACACCTCCACCCTATCCCCATAACCCAGTAACCCCACCCAACACTAAGGGCAATTTTGGACACGAAGGGCAATTTATCATGTCCAATCCACCTAACCTGCACATCTTTGGACTGTGGGAGGAAACCGGAGCACCCGGAGGAAACCCACGCACACACGGGGAGGATGTGCAGACTCCGCACAGACAGTGACCCAAGCCGGAATCGAAACTGGGACCTGGAGCTGTTAAGCGATTGTGCTATCCACAATGCTATCGTGCTGCTAGTTGAGGAGATACTCAGAGTAGACAGGGAGTTACGCAGAGACCCTCGAGACGGGGCTACTGAAGGAGCGCCGGAGACTGCAGGGGGAGTTTGATCTGCTGACCACAGGGAAAGCGGTAGCACAGCTGAGGAAGGTAAAAGAGGCAGTCTATGAATATGGGGAGAAAGCGAGTAGAATGCTGGCGTACTAAATTCGTAGGAGGGAAGCGGCCAGGAAAATTGGGGAAGTTCTTGGACCCGGAGGGGGTGAACAAAGTCTTCAAGGTGTTTTATGGTAAACTGTACGAGTCAGAACCCCCGGCGGGAGGGGAAGGGATGAAGCAATTCATCGACAATTGAGGTTTCCAAAGGTGGAAGAGGATCTGGTGGAGGGACTGGGGGCCCCAATAGAGTTGGAGGAGATTGTTAAGGGCCTAGGGAGCATGCAGTCGGGCAAGGCCCCGGGGCCGGACGGCCATCCTGTAGAATTCTACAAGAAATATTCGCAACTGTTGAGTCCACTCCTGCTAAGGACATTTAACGAGGCTAAAGAAAGAGGGACCCTCCACCCAACAATGTCACAGGCTTCGATTTCACTCATTCTCAAACAGGAGAAAGATCCGCTACAATGTGGGTCCTACAGACCGATATCGCTCTTGAACGTGGATGCCAAATTGCTGGCCAAGATTTTGGCCGCCAGAATTGAGGACTGTGTCCCAGGGGTGTTAGGAGAGGATCAGACAGGCTTTGTTAAAGGCAAGCAACTGAACTCCAATGTACGGAGGCTCCTAAACATTATCATGATGCCCTGAGAGGGAGGGGAGGCAGAAGTAGTGGCTGCGATGGATGCAGAGAAAGCCTTTGACCGGGTGGAATGGGAGTACCTGTGGGAAACGCTAAGAAGGTTTGGATTCGGTGAGGGATTCATAGGTTGGGTCCAACTACTTTATCAGGCCCCCGTAGCAAGTGTGTGCACGAACAGGGTGAGGTCGGAATATTTTAGGCTCCATTGAGGGACGAGGCAGGTGTGCCCCCTGTCCCCATTATTATTCGCCTTTGTAATAGAGCCGTTGGCCCTAGCGCTGCGGGCTTCAAAGAACTGGCAGGGGTTGGTTCGGGGGGGGGGGGGGGGGGGGGGAGGCGCATCAAGTCTGGCTTTATGCGGATGATCTGCTTCGTATATTTTGGACCCACTAAAGGGGATGGGGGAGGTCATGCAGATTTTGAGGGACTTCGGCAATTTTTCAGGGTACAAATTAAACGATAAGAAAAGCGAAATGTTCGTGATCGAAGCTAAAGGGCAGAAAAAGGGACTGGGAGAGTTTCCACTTAAGATGGTGGAGAAGAGCTTTTGGTACCTAGGGATACAGGTGGCTCGGAGCTGGGATGCTCTGCACAACCTTAACTTATCCAGGCTGGTAGAGCAGATGGAGGGGGACTTTAAAAGATGGGACATGATCCCACTTTCGCTAGCGGGGAGGGTGCAGACGTTAAGATGACGGTCCTCCCCAGATTTTTGTTTGTCTTCCTGTGCCTTCCCATCTTCATTCCTAAGTTATTCTTTAAGCGGGTGAACAAGATCATCTCGGGATTCGTATGGGCAAAAAAGACCCCGCGAGTAAAGAGACTGCATCTAGAGCGCAGTCAGGGGTGGGGGGGGGGGGGGGGGCTGGCGCTGCCGAATTTTTGCGGCTACTACTGGGCGGCTAATATAGCCATGATTAGGAAATAGATATTGGGGGAGGGGCTGACATGGGAGCGGTTAGAGGCGGCCTGATGCAAAAGCACCAGCTTAGGGGCACTCGTAACGGCACCTCTGCCGTTTACGCTGGCCCACTACTGCTCAAGTCCGGTGGTGGCGACGGCACTAAGGCTCTGGGGTCAGTGGAGAAGACACAGGGGGGGTGGAGGGAGCCTCAGTCTGGACCCCGATATGCAACAATCACAGATTTGTCCCGGGCAAGATAGACAGAGGGTTTCAAAGCTGGCCTAGGGCAGGTATTAAAAGCATGGGGGATCTGTTCATAGACGGGACTTTTCCCAGCTTGAAAGTGCTGGAGGAGAAATTTAATTTGCCCCCTGGAAATGCCTTCAGATACCTTCAGGTACGCGCCTTTCTTAAAAAACAGGTGGTGACATTTCCGTTGCTACCCCCACGTAGGATACAACGTAGGGTGGTCTCCGGCACCTGGGTAGGGGAGGGGAAGGGTCGGACATCTAGCAAGAACTACAGGAGGCGGAGGAAGCCCCAGTGGTGGAACTTAAGGGCAAGTGGGAGGAGGAGCTAGTCGGGGAGCTGGATGTGGGACTCTGGGCTGATGCCCTAAACAGGGTCAATCCCTTTTCATCATGTGCCAGGCTTAGCTTAATCCAGTTTAAGGTGGTCCACCGGGCACACATGACGGCAACGAGAATGAGCAAGTTCTTTGGGGTTGAAGATAGATGTGCAAGGTGTGCGGGTAGCCCAACGAACCATATCCAAATGTTCTGGGCATGTCCAGGTCTTAAAGGATTCTGCCAGGGATTCGCTAAGGCAAGGTCCAAGATCCTAGACACGTGGGTGGTGCCAGCAATCCAGGGGTGGGAGGAGGGGGATGTTACGTATTCTTGTTCTTTTTTCTTCATATAATGTTAACATTCACCTTGTTTTGTTAAATGTTGTTAATGGTTATGCAAAAAATTATGTTTTGGTAAAAATCTGAATAAAAATATATTTTTTTTTAAAGTAGATGTGGGTGGAGGGGAAGGGGGAAGCAAAGGGGCGAAAGGGTTAGGAAAGATGGATAAAATGTTGAAATATACATAAAGAAAGGCAAGAGAGAAAGACATGGTAACAGACAGTTAAAATGAAATGGGATGAAAACATATGGGTCTAGATGGGGCAGAGCTGAAGTAATCATCTGAAGTTGTTGAATTTGATGTTGAGACCGGAAAGCTATAGTGTGCCTAACCGGATGATGAGATGTTGTTCCTCCAGTTGCCATTTAACTTCACTGGAACATTGCATCAGGCTAACGACAGACATGTGGGCATGCGAGCAGGGTTTTGTGCCCTACACTAAAGTCTGTGTAACAGTTCCCGACAGTAAAGTCGATGTAAACAGTGCCCTGCAGTAAAGTCGATGTAAACAGTGCCCTGCAGTAAAATCTATGTAAACAGTGCCCCACAGTAAAATCTATGTAAACAGTGTCCGACAGTAAAGTCTATGTAACAGTGTCCCACAGTAAAGTCTATGTAAACAGTGCCCCACAGTAAAGTCTATGTAAACAGTGTCCTACAGTAAAGTCTATGTAACAGTGTCCTACAGTAAAGTCTATGTAAACAGTGCCCGACAGTAAAGTCTATGTAAACAGTGCCCGACAGTAAAGTCTATGTAAGTGTCCTACAGTAAAGTCTATCCTTTCACTTTCATTGGCGGGACGGGTACAAACGATCAAATCGAATGTCCTACCAAAGTTTTTATTTGTATTTCAATCCCTCCTAATAAGCCTACCTATGACATTCTTCCAATGGATATAATAATTTCAGATTTTATATGGGCTGCTAAATTGACCCAAATTCTAAGGGTGGGAGGGTTGGCGCTCCCAACCTTTTGTATTATTATTGGGCGACGACTATAGAACATAGAACATAGAACATTACAGCGTAGTACAGGCCCTTCGGCCCACGATGTTGCGCCGTCCTGTGAAACCCCTCTAAAGTCCCTCTACACAATTCCCTTATCGTCCATATGCCTATCCAATGACCATTTGAATGCATTTAGTGTTGGCGAGTCCATTACTGTTGCAGGCAGGGCATTCCACGCCCTTACTACTCTCTGAGTAAAGAACCTACCTCTGACATCTGTCCTATATCTATCTCTCCTCAATTTAAAGCTATGTCCCCTCGTGCTGGACATCACCATCCGAGGAAAAAGGCTCTCACTGTCCACCCTATCTAATCCTCTGATCATCTTGTATGCCTCAATTAAGTCACCTCTTAACCTTCTTCTCCCTAACGAAAACAGCCTCAAGTCCTTCAGCCTTTCCGCATATGATCTTCCATCCATACCAGGCAACATTCTTGTAAATCTCCTCTGTACCCTTTCCAATGCTTCCACATCCTTCCTATAATGTGGCGACCAGAACGGCACACAATACTCCAAATGCGGCCGCACCAGAGTTTTGTGCAACTGCAACATGACCTCATGGCTCCGAAACTCAATTCCTCTACCAATAAAAGCTAACACACCGTACACCTTCTTAACAACCCTCTCAACCTGGGTGGCAACTTTCAGGGATCTATGGACATGGACACCGAGATCTCTCTGCTCGTCCACACTACCAAGAATCTTACCATTAGCCCAGTACTCTGCCTTTCTGTTATTCCTTCCAAAATGAATCACCTCACACTTTTCTGCATTAAACTCCATTTTCCACCTGTCAGCCCAGCTCTGCAGCTTATCTATGTCCCTTTGTAACTTGTAACATCCTTCTGCACTGTCCACAACTCCACCGACTTTAGTGTCATCTGCAAATTTACTCACCCATCCTTCTACGCCCTCCTCCAGGTCATTTATAAAAATGACAAACAGCAATGGCCCCAAAACAGATCCTTGTGGCATACCACTAGTAACTGGACATCTGTCAGAGCATTTCCCATCAACCACCACTCTTTGTCTTCTATCAACTAGCCAATTTCTGATCCAAACTGCTAAATCACCCTGAATCCCATGCCTCTGTATTTTCTGCAATAGCCTACCGTGGGGAACCTTATCAAATGCTTTACTGAAATCCATATACACCACATCAACTGCTTTACCCTCATCCACCTGTTTGGTCACCTTCTCGAAGAACTCAATGAGGTTTGTGAGACACGACCTACCCTTCACAAAACCATGTTGACTATCTCTAATCAAATTATTCCTTTCCAGATGATTATACATCCTATCTTTTATAAACCTTTCCAAGACTTTTCCCACAACAGAAGTAAGGCTCACTGGCCTATAGTTACCGGGGTTATCTCTACTCCCCTTCTTGTACAAGGGGACAACATTTGCTATCCTCCAGTCCTCTGGCACTATTCCTGTTGACAAAGATGACTTAAAGATCAAAGCCAAAGGCTCAGCAATCTCCTCCCTAGCTTCCCAGAGAATCCTAGGATAAATCCCATCCGGCCCAGGGGACTTATCTATTTTCACACTTTCCAGAATCGCTAACACCTCCTCCTTATGAATCTCAAGCCCTTCTAGTCTAGTAGCCTGTATCTCAGTATTCTCCTCGACAACTTTGTCTTTTTCCTGTGTGAATACTGACGAAAAATACTCATTTAGCACCTCTCCTATCTCCTCGGACTCCACGCACAACTTCCCACTATTGTCCTTGACTGGCCCTACTCTTACCTTAGTCATTCTTTTATTCCTGACATACCTATAGAAAGCTTTAGGGTTATCCTTGATCCTACCTGCCAAAGACTTCTCAGTCCTCGCTTGGCTCTTCTTGGCTCTCTCTTTAGAGCCTTCCTAGCTAACTTGTAATTCTCAAGCGACCCAACTGAACCATCACGTCTCATCTTCACATAAGCCTCCTTCTTCCTCTTGACAAGTGATTCAACTGCTTTAGTAACCCATGGTTCCCTCTCTCAACCACTTCCTCCCTGCCTAACAGGTACATACTTACCAAGGACACGCAGTAGCTGTTCCTTGAACATGCTCCACATTTCCATTGTGTCCATCCCCTGCAGTTTTCCTCTCCAGGCGATGCATCCTAAGTCTTGCCTCATCGCAACATAATTGCCTTTCCCCAGCAATAACTCTTGCCCTGCGGTTTATACCTATCCCTTTCCATCGCTAAAGTAAACGTAATCGAATTGTGGTCACTATCACCAAAATGCTCACCTACCTCCAAATCTAACACCTGTCCTGGTTCATTACCCAGTACCAAATCCAATATGGCCTCGACTCTTGTTGGCCTATCTACATCAGGAAACCCTCCTGCACACATTGGACAAAAACGGATCTATCTAAAGTACTCGAACTATAGTGTTTCCAGTCAATATTTGGAAAGTTAAAGTCCCCCATAACAACTACCCTGTTATTTTCGCTCCTATCCAGAATCATCTTTGCAATCCTTTCCTCTACATCTCTGGAACTTTTCGGAGGCCTATAGAAAACCCCTAACAGGGTGACCTCTCCTTTCCTGTTTCTTAACTCAGCCCATACTACCTCAGTATTCGAGTCCTCATCAAATGCCCTCTCAGCCACCGTAATACTGTCCTTGACTAACAATGCCCCTCTCTTACCACCTTCCCTGAACTTACTGAAATATTTAAACCCCGGCACCTGCAACAACCATTCCTCACCCTGCTCTATCCACGTCTCTGAAATGGCCACAACATCGAAGTCCCAGGTACTAACCCATGCCGCAAGCTCACCCACCTTATTCCGGATGCTCCCGGCATTGAAGTAGACGCACTTTAGACCACCTTCCTTCCTGCCGGTACAGTCCTGCAACTTTGAAACCTTACTCATGACCTCACTACTCTCAGCTTCTTGTGTACTGGAGCTACAATTCAGGTTCCCAATCCCCTGCTGAACTAGTTTAAACCCTCCCGAAGAGCATTAGCAAACCTCCTCCCGAGGATATTAGTACCCCTCTGGTCCAGGTGTAGACCATCCCATTTGTAGAGATCCCACCTACCCCAGAATGAGCCCCAATTGTCCAGGAATCTGAAACCCTCCCTCCTGCACCATCCCTGCAGCCACGTGTTCAACTGCTCTCTCTCCCTATTCCTCGACTCGCTAGCACGTGGCACGGGTAACAACCCAGAGATAATAACTCTGTTCTAGCTCTAGGTTTTCACCCTAGCTCCCTGAATTCCTGCCTTACATCCCTATCCCTTTTCCTACCTATGTCGTTGGTACCTATGTGGACCACAACTTGGGGTTGCTCCCCCTCCCCCTTAAGGATCCCAAAAACACGATCTGAGACATCGCGGACCCTGGCACCTGGGAGGCAACACACCAACCGCAAGTCTCTCTCGTTCCCACAGAATCTCCTATCTATCCCTCTAACTATGAAGTCTCCAATGACTAATGTTCTACTCCTTTCCCCCCTTCCCTTCTGAGCAACAGGGACAGACTCTGTGCCAGAGACCTGTACCCCATGGCTGACCCCTGGTAAGTCGTCGTCCCCAACAGTATTACTAAGGGGAACGACCACAGGGGATCCCTGTACTGACTGCTTACCCCCAGCCCCTCTCACCGTCACCCATCTATCTTTATTCTTTGGCGTAACTACCTCCCTGAAGCTTCTATCTATGACCCCCTCTGCCTCCCGAATGATCCAAAGTTCATCCAGCTCCAGTTCCCTAACACGGTTTTTGAGGACTATAGAGATGATTCGACAATGGTGGAGAGAGGGAAAAGCAAAATGTGTGCAGGTGGAGGTAGCATCGTGCTAGCTTGAGGGTTTAGCTGCGGCCCCATTCCCATTTACCCTGAGGAAGATTACAGAAAGTCCAGTGGTGACATCGTCCTTAAAAATCTGGAGCCAATTGTGACGGCATTTTGGTTTGGGAAACATGTCGGTGGTAGCCCCTATTTATGGGAACCACTAATTCACCCTGGCAAGATTGGGTACAACAGTCTAACAGTGGCATAAAGTGGGTTGAGACAGGTGAAAGACTTATTCTTAGCAGGTAGGTTTACAAACCTTGAAGAGAGAGGAGAAGTTTAAATAACTTCAATTACGAAATTTGGTGAAAACAGAGTGGTCCTCTTTCCCTCAACTACCAAATAACAATCTACTTGATAAATTGCTCTTGTCAGATGAGTTGGAGGATGGGAGAATTACTAATATTTATAGATGGCTGATGGATACAAAGAAAGCAATGATTGAGATAAAACAGAAGTGGGAGGTTATGGAATGAAATCATATGCAGGGTCAATACTACATCTTCATATGCTTGAACGAGGTTGATACAATTCAAGATAGTACATTGTGCATGACACAGAAAAGAATGAGCATATTCTTCACAGTGGTTGAAGATAAATGTAAGAGGTGTAAAGGAGGAACAACTAACCATTTTCAGGTCATACCCACGATTAGTGGAGTTTTGGACCTTGGTATTTAAAACATTAACAAAAATTGTGGAGTTGGAAATATTACCAGGACCTCTTGAGGCAATTTTTGGTGTGTCGGAGTATCAGAAGGGATAGGAACCTTTGCCACATTGATTGCCCGGAGGGGAATTTTATTGGAATGGACGTCAGATGATCCGCCAAAGGTATGGGGTATGTTGCGGAATTCCTTAAACTTGAGAAAATTAAGTTTGCCTTTCGTGACTCTGATTGAGGGGTTATGGATGAGATGGGAACTGTTCTTGTTTCATAGAATCATAGAATTGACAATTCAGAAAGAGGCCATTTGGCCCATCGAGTCTGCACGGGCCCTTGGAGAGAGCACCCCACTTAAACCCACACCTCCACCCTATCGCCGTAACCCCACCTAACCTTTTTGGACACTAAGGGCAATTTATCATGGCCAATCCGCCTAACCTGCACATCTTTGGACTGTGGGAGGAAACCGGAGCACCCGGAGGAAACCCACGCACACACGGGGAGGATGTGCAGACTCCGCACAGACAGTGACCCAAGCCGGGAATGGAACCTGGAATCCTGGAGCTGTGAAGCAACTGTGCTCACTGCGCTACCATGTTATTTACAGATCTGTTTTTTGCTAGTAGGTAAGGGGAGGTGGGAAGTGGGGGGAGGGGAAAAGGGAAAAGTTTAATGGAAATGAAGGAAACAATCTCAAAATAAAGAACTTTATTTTGTCAGATTCTCATATCTCCATTGCTTCTATTGCCATGACCTAAATCCGTGTCCCCACATTCCCGATCCTTCCACCAGTGGGAACAGTTTTTTCCTATCTACTATGTCCAGACCTCTCATGACCTGGAATACCTCTATCAAATCTCTTCTCGCCCTGTCTTTCTGCAAGGAGTACAGCCCCAACATCTCCAATCTATATACACACCTGAAGTTCCTCATCAATGGAACCATTCTTGTTCATTTTTTCTACCCTCTCTCTGACATCTTTACCACTGGAGGGTAGCAAATGTTGTAGCCTTGTTTAAGAAGGGCTGTAGGGATAAGCCTGGGAACTGTGACCGGTTAGCCTTACTTCTGTAATGGGTAAATTGTTGGAAGATATTCTGAGAGAGATGATCTACAAGCATAATACAAGGGCTAATTAGGGAAAGTCAGCATGGCTTTGTAAGGGGAAAGTCATGTCTCACCAATTTGATTGAGATTTTGAAGTTGTAACCAAGAAGGTAGATGAGGCCAGAGCAGTCAACGTTGTCTAGATAGACTTTAGCAAGGCATTTGACAAGATACCGCATGGTAGGTTGTTGCAAAAGGTTAAATCTCACGGAATCCAGGGCGAGGTAGCCAATTGGATATAAAATTGGCTTGGCGGCCGATGCCAAAGGATGGTTGTGGAGGGTTGTTTTTCAAACTGGAGGCCTGTGACCAGCGGTGTGCCTCAGGGATCGGTGCTGGGTCCACTGTTATATGTTATATATTAATGATTTGGATGAGAATGTTGGAGGCATGGTTAATAAGTTTGCAGATGACACCAAGATTGGTGGCAAAGTGGATAGGAAGAAGGTTATATAAGATTGCAACAGGATCTTGACCATTGGGCCAGAGGGCCGATGAATGGCAGATAGAGTTTAACTTGGATAAATGTGAGGTGATGCATTTTGGTAGATCAAATCAGGACAGAACCTACTCAGTTAATGGTTGGGACTTGGGGAAAGTTACAGAACAAAGAGATCTAGGGGTACAGATTCGTAGCATCTTGAAGGTGGAGTCGCAGGTGGACAGGGTGGTGATGAAGGCATTCAGCAGGCTAGGTTTTATTGGTCAGAATATTGAATACAGGAGTTGGGATATTGTTCAAGTTGTACAAGACAATGGTAAGACTACACGTGGAATACTGTGTTCAGTTCTGGTCACATTATTATAGGAAGGATATTGTTAAACTAGAAAGAGTGCCATGATGTGGAGATGCCGGTGTTGGACTGGGGTGGGCACAGTAATAATTCTTACAACACCAGGTTAAAGTCCAATAGGTTTATTTCGAATCACTAGCTTTCGGAGCACAGCTCCTTATTCAGGTCCACCTGTAGACAAAGTGCAGAAGAGGTTTACGAGGATACTACCAGGGCTTGATGGTCTGAGTTATAAAGAGAGGCTGGATAGGCTGGGACTTTTTCCCCCCTGGATCTTAGAAGGCTGGGGGTGATCTTATAGAAGTCTATAAAATAATGAGGACATTATATCAGGTAGATAGTCAACATCTTTTCCCAAAGGTAGAGGAGTCTAGAACTAGAGGGCATAGGTTTACGGTAAGAGGAGAGAGAGATACAAAAGAGACCAGAGGGGAATTTTTTTCACACAGATGGTGGTGAACATCTGGAATGAGCTGCCAGAGACAGTGGTAGAGGCAGGTGCAATGTTTTCCTTTAAAAAACAGTTAGACAGTTACATGGGCAGGGTGGGTATCGACGGATATGGGCCAAATGCAGGCAAGTGGGACCAGCTTAGTGATAGAAACTGGTCGGCATGGACAAGATGGGCCAAAGGGCCAGTTTCCATGCTGGAAGCATCTATTGCTCTAACTTTCCAAAAGTGTAATGCCCAGAGCTAGGCACAAAATCAATCTATTGTGTTATGCAAGTTATTCTCACTTTTTTTATTATTTCAGAGGATACGGGCATCACTGGTGAGGCTAGCATTTATTAACTATCCCTGATTGCCTTTGAAAAGGTGCTGGTGTGCTGTCATCCTGAACTGCTGCTGTCTCTGTGATGTCGGTACATCCACAGTGATGTTTGAAAGGACTATCAAGATTTTGATCCAGCGACAGTGAAGGAACAGTATTTAGTTCCAAGTCAGGATCCTGCATGGTGTGGTGTTCCCATGTATCTGCTACCCTTGTGCTTCTTTTTTTTTTGTGAAATAATTTTTATTGAAAAATTTTGATTTTATACAACATTGACACACCTTAGTAAAATACCGAAAATAACAATAATATTAACAATCATATACATTCGCCCCACCTCCATGAACAACACAACATTTTAACAACAACGCAAATGAACACACTATAAAGTTACAGAATAGACACCACAATAGTGCACCCCCCCCACCCCCGCCGGGTTGCTGCTGCTATTGACCAAGTTACCTATCTCTGAGCCAGGAAGTCCAGAAAAGGCTGCCATCGTTTATAGAACCCTTGTATTGATCCTCTCAGGGCAAATTTGACCTTTTCAAATCCCGCCATGTCACTGATCCAGGTCTCCACACTTGGGGGCCTTGCATCCTTCCACTGTAACAGAATCCTTCGGCGGGCTACTAGGGACGCAAAGGCCAGGACACCGGCCTCTTTCGCCTCCTGCACTCCCGGTTCTACCGCAACTCCAAAGATCGCGAGTCCCCACCCTGGTTTGACCCTGGATCCAACCACCCTCGACACCGTCCTCGCCACCCCCTTCCAGAATTCTTCCAGTGCTGGGCATGCCCAGAACATATGGGCGTGGTTCGCTGGACTCCCCGAGCATCTGGTGCACCTATCCTCACCCCCAAAGAACTTACTCATCCTGGTCCCGGACATGTGGGCCCGGTGCAGCACCTTAAATTGGATGAGACTAAGCCTCGCACATGAGGAGGAAGAGTTAACTCTCTCCAAGGCATTCGCCCAAGTGCCGTCCTCTATCTGCTCCCCGAGTTCCTCCTCCCATTTAGCCTTCAGCTCCTCCACTGACGACTTCTCCACCTCCTGCATTACCTTATAGATGTCAGACACCTTCCCCTCTCCGACCCACACCCCCAAAAGCACTCTGTCCATCGCCCCCCGCGAGGGCAGCAAAGGGAATCCCTCTACCTGCCGCCTAGCAAATGCCTTTACCTGCAGGTATCTGAACATGTTCCCTTGGGGAAGGCCAAATTTATCTTCCAGTTCCCCCAGGCCCGCAAACCTCCCGCCAATAAACAGATCCCTCAATTTGCTGATGCCCGCCCTTTGCCACCCCCTAAATCCCCCATCCGTGTTCCCCGGGATGAACCGATGGTTGCCACCCAGTGGAGCCTCCATCGAGCCCCCTGTTTCCCCCAGATGCCGTCTCCACTGTCCCCAGATTATTAGGGTCGCCGCCACCACCGGGCTCGTGGTAAACCTCTTAGGGGAGAGCGGCAACGGTGCCGTTGCCATGGCACCCAGGTTCGTACCTCTACATGACGCCATCTCCATTCTTTTCCACGCCGCCCCTCCCCCCTCCATCACCCATTTATGCACCATTGACACATTGGCTGCCCAATAGTACCCCAGAAGGTTGGGCAGCGCCAGCCCGCCTCTATCCCTTCCTCTCTCCAGGAACACCCTCTTCACTCTCGGAGTCCCATGTGCCCACACAAAGCTCAAAATACTGCTAGTCACTCTCCTAAAGAAGGCCCTGGGGATAAAGATGGGCAGGCACTGAAAGAGGAACAAGAACCTCGGAAGCACCGTCATTTTGACGGACTGTACCCTCCCCGCCAATGATAATGGCAGCATGTCCCACCTCCTGAACTCCTCCTCCATCTGATCTACAAGTCTGGTGAAGTTATGCTTGTGGAGAGTCCCCCAGTCCCTAGCCACCTGCACCCCCAGGTACCTAAAGCTCTCCCCTGCCCGCTTAAGCAGGAGCCTACCAATTCCTTCCTCCTGGTCTCCAGGGTGCACCACAAACACCTTGCTCTTGCCTAAATTTAACTTATAACCTGAAAAGGTCCCAAACTCAGCTAGCAACTCCATCACTCCCGGCATCCCTCCTACCGGGTCCGCCACATACAGTAACAGGTCGTCGGCATACAACGACACCCTATGTTCCTCTCCACCTCGCACCAAGTCTCTCCACCTCTCTGAATCTCTCAACGCCATCGCCAGCGGCTCGATTGCCAGTGCAAACAACAAGGGGGACAGGGGGCAACCCTGCCTAGCCCCTCGGTAAAGCCGGAAGTACTCCGACCTCCTCCTATTCGTGGCCACGCACGCCATCGGGGCCTCATATAGCAGCCTTACCCATCTAATGAACCCTTCACCAAATCCAAACCTCCCCAACACCTCCCATAGGTACCCCCACTCCACTCTATCGAAGGCCTTCTACGCATCCAGCGCCATCACTATCTCTGCCTCCCCCTCAATCGCCGGCATCATGATGACATTCAGCAATCTCCGCACATTCGTGTTCAGCTGCCTTCCCTTCACAAAACCTGTCTGGTCCTCGTGCACACCCCCTGGCACACAGTCCTCTATCCTGGTGGCCAGGATTTTTGCCAGCACCTTGGCATCCACGTTGAGGAGAGATATGGGCCTGTATGAACCACACTGCTGGGGGTCCTTGTCCTTCTTTAAAATTAACGAGATCAGCGCCCGCGACATCGTCGGGGGCTAAGTCCCCCCTTCCCACGCTTCATTGAGTGTCCGCACCAGCAAGGGGCCCACTAGGTCCACAAACTTTTTATAAAATTCCACCGGGAACCCATCCGGCCCCGGTGCCTTCCCTGACTGCATCTGCCCGATCCCCTTAACCAGCTCCTCCAGCTCAATCGGCGCACCCAGCCCCTCCACCTTCTCCTCCTGCACCTTCTGGAAAGAAAGCCCGTCAAGGAACCTCTCCATTCCCCCCCTCTCCCCCGTTGGCTCCGACTGGTACAGTTCCCCGTAAAAGTCCTTGAAGACCTCATTCACCTCCACCCCCTTCCGCACCACATTCCCACTCTTGTCTCTCACTCCAGCAATCTCCTTAGCCGCATCCCGCTTACGGAGCTGATGAGCCAGCATCCTACTCGCCTTTTCACCATGTTCGTACACTGCCCCTTGTGCCTTCCTCCACTGTGCCTCCGCCTTTCTAGTGGTCAGCAAATCAAATTTAGCCTGCAAGCTGCGCCTCTCCCCCAACAGTCCCTCCTCTGGTGCCTCTGCATACCTCCTGTCTACCTCCAGCATCTTTCCCACCAGTCTATCCCTCTCACTCCTCTCGCTCCTCTCCCTGTGTGCCCGGATGGATATCAGCTCCCCACGAATTACTGCCTTCAGGGCTTCCCAGACCATCCCCACCTGAACCTCCCCCGTATCATTCACCTCAAGGTACCCCTCAATACTTGCCCGGACCCTCCTACACACCTCCTCCTCCGCCAACAACCCCACATCCAACCGCCACAACGGGCGCTGGTCCCGCACCTCCCCCATCTCCAACTCCATCCAATGCGGAGCGTGGTCGGAGATTGCGATGGCCGAATACTCGGCCTCCTCTACTCTCAGAATCAGTCCCCTACTCACCACGAAGAAATCTATCCGAGAGTAGACCCTATGTACGTGGGAGAAGAAAGAGTACTCGCGTGCCCTCGGCCTCACAAACCACCATGGATCCACTCCATCCATCTGATCCATAAACCCTCTCAGTACCTTGGCCGCCGGCGGCCTCCTACCCGTCCTAGAGCTGGACCGATCCAGTGAAGGATCCAACACCGTATTAAAATCCCCCCCATGATCAGACCTCCCGCCTCCAGATCCCTACCCTTGTGCTACTTGATGGTAGAGGTTGGGGGTTTGAAAAATACTTTTGAAGGCGCCTTGCTGAGTTCCTGCATTGCATCTTTTCGATGATGGATAGGGTGAATGTTGAAGATGGTGGGTGGGGTGCAAATTATGCAATTGCTTGTCCTGGATGTTGTCAAGCTTTTTGAGAGTTGTTGGACCTCACTCATCCAATCAAGTAGAGAGTGTTCCATCACACTCTTGTGCCTTGCAGATGGTGGACAGGCTTTTGGGAATCATAAGGTGAGTTACTCATCGCAGAATTCCCAGCCACAAAGGTCTGGGCTCGAGTGAGAGAGGGGAGAGACCGTACGGTGGAGCAAGGTTAGCAGCAGATGTGGGGTGAAATGGGAAGCGGCCATCGGTCGAGGGACAGTATGAGTGTGAAAAAGAGGGTGAGAAAGGTGAATGTGAGAGTGAGAAAGGGAGGGGTGATGTGTGTGGGTCTCTGTGTATGCTGAGTATGTGTGTGAAAGAGAGGGAGGTGAGTGTATGAGTGTAAAGAGTATGATAGAGAGTCTGTGTCTGATTTAAGAATCGAGAGGATGTTGGGAACCTGAAACTCACTGACTGAAAGGGTGGTAGATGTAGAAACGCACATTGCATTTAAAAATAAATTATAGCCTACAAGGCTGCAGACCAGTGCTGGAAAGTGGGATTAAGAATATACAAAATGGAAGAAGTGTTAACACATTTGGCCCCTTGAGTCTGCTCCAGAATTCAATAAGATCATGGCTAATCCGATTATGGCATTAACTATATTTTCCTGCCTGCCCACTATAACCCTTGACCCCTTTGTCAATCAAAAATCTTTCTAACTCAGTTAGGATATATTCAGTGACCCAGGCCAGGATTCTACGAGCCTCCGCGTTGAAATCGCGCTCGGCGTGGGGACGGAGAATGGGGCATTGGACATGCGACGCCTTCATGCGATTCTCCGGCAACCGGAGAATCACTGCCAGTCTTGCGCACGTGGTTGACGCAGCACCGGTCGAGGGCCGTTCAAAGGGTCCCCTGCGGCAATTTTACGGGGACGACAGGACAAGGTCCCGCCGGTATGGTTATAACATGGTTCCACCCGGCGGGAGATCGGACTCGCGGCTGCGGTGGCCGTCCTGATGGTGGGGGGGGATCTGTCACCGGGGGCTGGCCTGCTTGATGGCCAGCCCACAATTGAGGGTCATCGATCGGCGGGCGCGTGCGATCTGGGTGGGGTTTGGCGCTGGCCCGTTGTGTGGGTCCGCCATGTTGTGCGGGACGGGCGCCTAATGCGCGGGGCCGCAGCCGGAAGTGCAGGGCCCCGTATTGGTAGCAGGAACTGCGTGGAGTTGTGCTAGATTGGGGTTGAGACAGCTAAAGTTGGAGACATTCTGGAGGGCCCTGCAAGACCCCTTAAAAACAGTAAGAAGTCTTACAACACCAGGTTAAAGTCCAACAGGTTTGTTTCAAACACGAGCTTTCGGAGCACGGCTTCTTCGGAGCCGTGCTCCGAAAGCTCGTGTTTGAAACAAACCTGTTGGACTTTAACCTGGTGTTGTAAGACTTCTTACTGTGCTCACCCCAGTCCAACGCCGGCATCTCCACATCATGCCTTAAAAACAGAGAATCACCCCGGACTTTCTAGAAAAAAAACGAGTGATTCGTGCCTGTTTTCTCGCAGGCGTGGGAACATAGCCCCATTATTTCAGAATCCCGCCCCCAGTCTCCATTGCTCACTGTGGAAGACAATTCCAAATATTAACAACCCTCAGAGAGCAGATATTCCTCATTTTGAGAACTGTGCCCCATTATACAGTGCCTCACAAGAGAAAATATCCTCTTGGCTTCTACCCTGTCAAACCCACTCTGAATCATCTTTTTGAAAGTATTTTTATTCAATTTTTAACATTTTAAATATACAACACAACAAAGCAAAACAACCAAACAAAAAACCCAAACTACCCCAGTAACTCAAAGCAAAATTACCCCCACCTCAGCAGCTGACGTTAACCAGCTCTTTAAAGTGTAATATAATATAAACAGACCCATCTCTTGTGGAATGCCTCACTTGCCCCCTTCAAAATGAACTTAACCTTCCCCAGGCACAGGAACTCCATCAAGAACCCCAGCCACACTGAGGCACAGGGTGGAGAGACTGAATTCCCCTCCAACAGGACCCGTCTGCGAGCAATCAGCGAGCCAAAGGCTAAAACATCTGTCCCCGCTCCCATCTGCGGCTCCGGCAAGTCCGACACTCCAAATATGCCCCAGGGCACTGGGCTCCACATCCACATGCAGGATCGCTGACACGGTGCTGAAAAAAGATCTCGCAAATTTCTTCAACTTTAGCTGTATTAACCCCAACCTAGCATATGAGGTTGAGGCATTCACACTCTGCAGAACCTCACACCTCAACTCCTCCTCCAGTGCTATCCCAGCTCCTCCTCCCACTTGGCCTTAATGCCCTCCAGCTTCTTCCACCAGACTCTCCGAATATGTCCCTGGGGCAAACTGGAGCGGTACCGTTACCAGCGCCTGCAACCCTGACCCCTTACAAGATCCTGCCTCACATTCACGCAGATAGCCTCTGGCTCCCTACTCCAACCCAGCACTTTCTCAGTGCCCAGTGATAATACATGAGATTTGGAAGGGCTCGGCTCCCTGACTGCCGCCCTCGCTGAAGCACTGTCTTCTGAATCCTCGCTATCTTTCCTGCCTAGACAAACAACAAAATCAACTGTACCACCCCCATGAAAACTGTTTTCAGCAAAAAGACCGATAAGGACTGAAATACAAACAAAAACCGTGACAAAATATGAATCTTTATTGCCTGCACCCAGCCTGCTAATGACAGGAGAAGGCTGCTCCATCTCAGCAAACCCGCCTTGACCCTGCCCACCAGGCTCGTGAAATTAAACTTACGGAGCCGGCTCCAGTTTCGAGCAACATGTACCCACAAATACCTAAAGTGGGTAGTCGATACCCGAAACAGCAACCCGCCCAAACCAGTTCTTGCTCCTGGTGAAGACACCAAAAAACACACACACTTTTCCAGATTTAGCTTGTAACCTGAAAAAGCCCCGAATTCCTGAGCAGCACCAGTATATCCCTCACGGTAGAACCCGGGTTGGAGATGTGCAACAAACCATTGGCTTAGAAAGACACCATATGCTCCATATACCCCCTCACTATCTCCTTCCGCTTATCTGAGCATCTCAATGCAATGACCAAGGGCTCTATCGCCAGTGCAGACAGGAGGGGGGACATGGGGTACCCTTGCTTCGTACCCCTATGTAACTGAAAGTACCCTAAATTTACCTTATTTGTGTGCACACTCGCCTTCGGTTCCCTACATAAAAGTTTGACCCACAACACAAACTTAGGCCCAATCCCAAATTTCTCCAACACCGCAAACTAATAACTCCACTCTACACAGTCAAATGCCTTCCCCGCATCTAGCGCCACCACCACCTCCGGCTCCCTCCCTTTTGCTGGAGAGATGCCACACATTCGAAGACAACTGCCTACCCTTTCCAAACCCCTTCTGATCTTTCTCAATCACTCTTCCAATCTAAGTGCCAGCACCTTGGCAAGAATCTTGGCATCCACATTTAGCAAAGATATTGGCCTCTTTAACCCGCACTTCACCGGATCCTTATCCTTTTTTAACTACAGCAAAATGGATGCCTGTACCATCATCTCCGGGAATGCCACCTTGGCCACAGCATCTGCAAACATCTCCACTAACAGCAGCGCCAGCCTATCCAAAATGTTTTATAATACTCCACCGGGAACCCATCTGGCCCCAGTGCCCTACCCATTTGCATCTTCCCTATCACCGTCCAAACCAATTCATTCCTCACTGGCTCTTCGAGCCCTGCCCTCTCCTCCTCTCCTACTCGAGGACACTCAAGTCCCCCTCAAAAAATCCCTCATATTCGGCACCACAAGCAGCTCTTCTACCCCATTCCGGGACCGAACAATCTCTCGTGCAGCTGCCTGCCGGCAGAGCTGGCCCATATTCTCCCTATATTCACTATATACCCACTTCGACCACCTTAACTGCCAAACCGCCTTTCCTCTGGACAGAAGGTCACGCCGTGCCTGCAATTCCTTTCTTCTCACCAGAAGTTCCGGAGTGGGATTCTCCGCATACTTCCCATCCACTTCCAAGATTTCCTCTACCAGCCATTTCCGCTCCTCTCTTGCCTCCCTGTTCACCTGAGGCTTAAAGGAGATGATCTTGCCTCTTACCACAGGCTTCAATGTCTCCCAGACCACTGACGGCGAGACCTCCCTGTTCCTATTGAACCCACATCGTCATCCATCACCTTTCCCGAAAATAAAGAATACTCCCTACCCCGTGGATGCAAAAACTGCCACAGATCCACTTCCCCCCCATCTTCATAAATGCAGTCAGCACTTTTGCCCACCCTCGAGGGGGTCAGCTTAGACCGATTCAGCATTGTATTCAATCCTCAACCAGAATTAATTGATGTGTATCAAAATTCTGCATAGAAACCACTATCCTCTTCATAAACCCTACGTCATCCCAATTCGGGGTAGACACACTAACAACAGCACCAGTCTCCCCTCCAAAACATCAATTTCTATAATGCATCTGCTTCCCTGTCTGTAACCAACTTCTCCAACTGAAACCTCACCAGTATTGACTGACCTGGCCCTTCCGAAGCCTCACCTGGTCTTTCACCCTCAAATGGGTCTCCTGAAACAGCACCATGTCAGCTCCCAAGCTCTTTAAGTGCGAGAAGACTCTCGCTCGCTTCACCGGTCCACCCAACCCCCACACGTTCCACGTTACCATTCGGACCGGAGGTTTCTCAATACGTTTCCCACTCTTATCAGTCATGACCACTGCTTACGGTCCCGCCCAGTGAGCGGCACCCAACCCTACTCCTAGTCACCATCAATCAGCTTCCCCCTTCCCAGAATGCCCCCAGCCACTTCCTTTCTAAACCACTTCTCTCTGCATTCTCCACCCCCCCTCCCCCAGCAACCCTAGGCCCATCAAAACCTGTCCCCAGAGGTTCCAACAGCCGCAGCCCTTCCTCCCCACCCCGTTCACTAGTCAACTTGCGTTCTCTAGCAAGGTGGCACTGCCAGCGCCCCTCCCACATACCCAATAGCGAAAAACCAACCAAAAGGCACCCCTCCCACCCAGTTCATCCAAACAATCCAATATAATAAATCCCCAAACAAAGAGAAATAAATCCCAACATATTACCCCAATATCCGAAAACCATCCCCTCCCAACCACAACATGAAGAAAATCAAAATCCAAACTCAGTTCAGTTCCAGTCCTTCATGAACGGCTCTGCCTCTCCGCTGTCTGGTGTTGTGTGCAATTCTTACCTTCTCCAAGTAGACCACCCCAAACCACACGTGGCTCTTACACAACGCTGCCTTCGCCCTGCCAAAGCCTCCCGGCCGTCTTGCCAGCTCCGCCATGAGATCTGGTTATTAACGAATACCACTGCCTTCCCATCTCACCTCTCGATTCTGCTTGGCCCATCTCAGAGCTTTCTCCTTCACCTGGTAGCTATGAAAGCAAACTATCACAGCTCTTGGTGGTTCACCCTATGGCTTCGGCTAGAGCGACCGGTGATCCCTATCCAGCTCACAGAGGGAGGGGTCCTTCTCCTCCTCCCCCCAAAACTTGACAAACAACTGAAATGAAAAAATGAAAATCGCTTATTGTCACAAGTAGGCTTCAATGAAGTTACTGTGAGAAGCCCCTAGTTGCCACATTCCGGCGCCTGTTCGGGGAAGCTGGTACGGGAATTGAACTGTGCTTCTGGCCTGCCTTGGTCTGCTTTCAAAGCCAGCGATTTAGCTGTGTGCTGAACCAGACACCTCCGCCACCTCCGGCCCTCCAGCCCCTCAGGCAGTCCCACAATCAGCAGATTCTGCCGCCGTGACCTGTTCTCCTGGTCCTCCACTTTGGCTCTCAGCTCTTCGTTACTTTCCTCCACCCTCTGCAGCTTCTCTCCCATCGAGGTGAACTGGTCACTGTGCTGTGACAATGCCTCCTCCACCCCCTTCAACACCTCTTCTTGCTCCCACACTACCATCAATATCTTTCCCAGAGCTCCGTTTATTGGGGCCAGCGTATCCTCCACCAACTCCTTGAGTGAAGCCATTATCTCCTTCCATAAGACTGTAAGACCATAAGGCATAGGAGCAGAATTAGGCCACTCAGCCCATCGAGTCTGCTCCGCCATTCAATTATGGCTGATATTTTTCTCATCCCCATTCTCCTGCCTTCTCCCCATAACCCCTGATCCCCTTATTAATCAAGAATCTATCTATCTCTTCCTTGACGACACTCAGTGATTTGGCCTCCACAGCCTTCTGTGGCAAAGACTTCCACAGATTCACCACCTGCTGGCTGAAGAAATTCCTCCTCATCTCTGTTTTAAAGGATCGTCCCTTTAGTCTGAGATTGTGTCCTCTGCTTCTAGTTTTTCCTACAAGTGGAAACATCCTCTCCATGTCCACCCTATCCAGGCCTCGCAGTATCCTGTAAGTTTCAATAAGATCATTCTCATCCTTCTAAACTTCAACAAGTACAGACCCAGAGTCCTCAACCATTCCTCATACGTCAAGTTCTTCATTTCAGGGGTCATTCTTGTGAACCTTCTCTAGACCTTTTCCAAGGCCAGCACATCTTTCCTTAGATACAGGGCCCAAAACTGCTCACAATACTCCAAATGGGGTCTGACCAGAGTCTTATACAGCCTCAGAAGTACATCCCTGGTCTTTTATTCTAGCCCTCTTGACATGAATGCTAACATTGCATTTGCCTTCTTGCCTGTCGACTGAACCTGCACATTAACCTTAAGAGAATCGTGAACAAAGACCCCCAAGTCCCTTTGTGCTTCTGATTTCATAAGCATGACCCAAGTTAGAAAATAGTCTATGCCTAAATTCCTCCTTCCAAAGTGCATAATCTCACACTTTTCCACATTGCATTTCATCTGCCACTTCATTGCCCACTCTCCGAGCCTGTCCAAATCTTTCTGCTTGTTAAATCTTCAAAGAAGTCTAATAAATCTGACAAACACAATTTTTCTTTCACATAACTATGTTGACTCAACTTGGTTGTATTATGATTTTCTGAATATCCTGCTACTTACCTCCTCAATAATGGATTCTAGCATTTTCCCAATGACTGGCATTAGACGAACCAACCTCCCATTTCCTGCTCTCTGTTTCGCTCCTTTCTTTAATGGAAATGTTACATTTGCCATTTTGTAATCCGTTGGGACCTTTCCAGAATCTTGAGAATTTTGTATGATTGCAACTATCTCTACAACCACTTCTTTTAAGACCCTAGGATGCAGGCCTTCAGGTCCAGGGAATTTTATCACATTTCAGTCCTATTAGGATTCCTAATACTTCGAGTGATTATGATTGTCATAAGTTCTTTGCCCATTTTAGCCAACTCTGTCTTCAGAGCCTTGTAGTTGTCTTTATTTAAGTTTGAGATATTTGTTATGGAGCGAGATTTCTCATACTCAAACTGAATATGAAATTCTTTAATATTATGATCACTCTTGCTTAAAAGATCTTTTACTATGATATCCTTTATTAATCTTGTCTCATTACACATTACCAGGTCCAAATGATTCTTGAATATATTATTCAAAAAATATTTCCCAAATATACTCTATGCACTCATCCTCCAGGCTACCTTTGTCAATTTGGTATTTCTGATCCTCAGAATCCCTACAGTGCAGAAGGAGTGCATTCAGTCCATCAATTCATCTGCACTTACTGACCCTTTGAAAGACCACCCACCCAGGCTCCATTAGTATTCCTAATACTTCTAGTGATTGTGATTGTCGTAAGTTCCCAGCCCACTTTAGCCAACTCTGTCCTCAGAGCCTTGTAGTTGCCTTTATTTAAGTTTAAGATAATTGTTATGGACCCAGATTTCTCACACTCAAACGGAATATGAAACCTTTCTTGCAAAGTCCCGCACCATCCCCCACCCTATTCCTGCAACCCCCCCTGACGGGCAATTTAGCATGACCCATCCACCTAATCAGCACACCTTTGGACTGTGTTAGGAAAGCGGAGCTCCCGGAAGAAGCCCACGCAGACAAGGGAGAATGTGCAGACTCCACATAGTGATCCAAGGTCTGAATTGAACCCAGGTCGCTGGCAAAGTGAGGTAGCCATACTAACCACTGTGTTACTGTGGCACTTGTGATATTAAGATTAAATTCACCCACAATTATTATAGTACCTTTCCTACAACCCCCCTGCCATTATTTCATGATTTATTCTCTAATTAGGCTGAATAACTTTATTTTGGTTGGCACAAATGTCATGGCTGAAAGGCCTTCTTCTGTGCTATGGATTTGTATGATTCAATGAACTCACATCAAGTCTCATTTGACTATAATTCACTGCTCACTGACCTACATTGGCTGTCAGTTAAGCAATATTCCATTTTAGAATTCCCATCGTTATTATCAAATCCTTATTATTATCAGCCTTTTCATTCGCTCTTGCTGTCTCTACCGATTTAATGGCAATTCTGGTATTGTCATGACAATGGCTCATAGTCCCGAATTACGTGCGGACATATTGAACTTTTAAATAAGATGTGTTTTACAAAGGGCCATACAAGTCAAAGGTGGCTCTCCCAATGGGTCAGAATGGAGGAGAGTTTGTGTAGAGGGTTGGGATTGAAGGCACTAGCGACAGCGCCGCTCCCGACAGCCCGAGGAAATATTCAGGGAGTCTGGTAGTAGTAGCTTTGTTGAGAATTTGGAGGAAGTTTCATCGGCACTTCGGGTTGCGGGCAGGGTCAAGGGAAATGTCGATTCGGGGGAACCATAGATTTGAGCCAGGGAAGTGGGATGGAAATTTTCGGAGATGGGAGGAGAAAGGATTTTGAACACTAAAAGATTTATTTCTTGGGAGTCATTTTGCGGGATTGAACAAGCTGGGAGTGAAGTATGGGCTGGAGCAGGGGGAAATATTTAGATACATGCAGGTTCGAGACTTTACCAGAAAGGAGATACAGGGCTTCCCAGTAGAGCCGGCTTCCACATTGCTGGAGAAAGTGCTGACGACAGGGGGACTGGAGAAGGGGGTAGTATTGGCGCTTTACGGGGCTATTTTGGAGGAGGAGAAGGCACCACTAGAATGGATCAAGGCAAAGTGGGAGGAAGAGTTGGGAGAGGGTATGGAGGAGGGGTTCTGGTGTGAGGTGCTCCAGAGGGTGAATGCCTCCATCTCGTGTGCAAGGTTGGGGCTGATACAGCTGAAGGTGGTGTACAGAGCGCACCTTACAAGGGCGAGGATGAGCTGGTTCTTTGAGGGAGTAGAAGATGTGTGTGAACATTGCGGGGGAGGCCCCGCAAACCACGTTCATATGTTTTGGTCCTGTCCAAAGCTGGAAGATTATTGGCAGGAGGTGTTTAGGGTAATCTCTAAAGTGGTGAAACTGGACCTGGGCCCTCGGGAGGCCATATTCGGAGTGTCGGACCAGCCAGGGTTGGAAACGGGTGCGGAGGTAGATGTTGTAGCCTTCGCCCCGTTGATCGCCCGAAGGCGGATCCTGTTAGGGTGGAGATCAACCTCTCCACCCTGTGCCCTGGCGTGGTGGGGGGGACCTGCTGGAATTCTTAATGCTTGAAAAAGGCAAATTTGAACTGAAGGGAAGGATGGAGGGGTTCTACAATTCATGGGTATTATTCATTATGCACTTTCAAGAATTGGATCACATCGAACATTAGGGATGTTGGGGGCTTAAACCAGCTGACTCACGGAAGTACTATGGATAAACCAGCTGACTCACGGAAGTACTATGGAGGGTGCGTCGCGGCTAGGAGGGGTCCTAGCCTGGGGGGGGAGGGGGGTGGGGGGGGGGAGGGGGAGGGGGGAAGGGGGGGGCCACCGGGTTGCTGCTGAAAAGGCCAGGGAGGAGAAGTTGAGGACTGGAGGGGGGGGGGGGGGGGGGGGGGCGCCATCGCCATGGGGAGCGGGTCAGAAAGGGAGGGCTGACTCGGGGCGAGCAGGTGACAGGATATGGCTAGTCGGCAGGGGAAAGGGGCGGGCTGCCCTTCGACCCGGCTGATCACTTGGAATGTGAGGGGGCTGAATGGGCCGGTCAAGAGAACGAGAGTAATCTCGCATTTGAAGGGGCTGAAGGCGGATGTAGCAATGCTACAAGAGACCCATTTGAAGGTGGCGGACCAGGTCCGCCTGAGAAGGGGGTGGGTGGGACAAGTGTTCCACTCAGGACTGGACGTAAAGAACCGAGGGGTGGCGATCCTGGTAGGGAAGAGGGTGTCGTTCGTGGCGGCGGAGGTGGTGGCGGATAAAGAGGGTAGATATGTCATGGTGAAGGGTAGGCTACAGGGGGAGAAAGTGGTGATGGTTAACGTGTATGCCCCGAACTGGGACGACGCTGGCTTCATGAGGCGCCTACTGGGCCTCATTCCGGACCTGGAGGCAGGGGGCCTGATCATGGGGGGGGACTTCAACACAGTGCTGGACCCCGTGTTGGACAGATCGAGTTCAAGGACGAGTAGGAGGCCGGCAGCGGCAGAAGTGTTAAAGGGGTTTATGGAGCAGATGGGAGGGGTGGACCCCTGGAGGTTTGGGAGGCCGAGGGCGAGGGAGTATTCCTTTTTCTCCCATGTCCACAGAGTCTATTCTAGAATTGACTTTTTTGTATTAAGCAGGGGACTGATCCCGAAAGTACGGGAAGTGGAGTACTCGGCCATAGCGGTCTCAGACCACGCGCCACACTGGGTAGATTTGGAAATGGGAGAGGTGCAAGACCAGCGTCCGCTGTGGCGTCTGGATGTGGGGTTGCTGGCGGATGAGGAGGTGTATAAGAGGGTCCGGAAGAGCATTGAGAGATATCTGGACATTAATGACACGGGGGAGGTGCAGGTGGGGGTGGTATGGGAGGCCCTGAAGGCGGTGATCCGGGGGGAGCTGATCTCCATACGGGCACATAGGGAAAGGAGGGAGAGACAGGAGAGGGAGAGGCTGGTGGGGGAGCTTCTGGACGTGGATAGGAAATATGCGGAGGCACCAGAGGAGGGGCTGCTGGGGGAACGGCGTAGTTTGCAGGCTAAGTTTGACCTGTTGACCACCAGAAAGGCGGAGACACAGTGGAGGAGGGCGCAGGGCGCGATTTATGAGTATGGGGAGAAGGCGAGTAGGATGCTGGCGCATCAGCTCCGCAAGCGGGATGCGGCTAGAGAAATTGGGGGAGTGAGGGAGAGGGGTGGGAACATAGTGCAGAAGGGGCCAGAAGTAAATGGGGTTTTCAGAGACTTCTATAAGGAGCTGTATCGGTCAGAGCCGCCGACGAGGGGAGGGGGGATGGAGGGCTTCTTGAACAAACTGAGGTTCCCCAAGGTCCAAGAGGAGCTGGTAGAGGGGCTGGGGGCGCAGATAGGGCTAGAGGAGCTAGTCAAGGGGATTGGGCATATGCAGTCGGGGAAGGCGCCGGGGCCAGACGGGTTCCCGGTGGAATTTTACAAAAAATATGCGGATCTGGTGGGCCCTGTGCTGGTGCGAGCCTTCAACGAGGCATGGGAGGGGGGGGGCTCTGCCCCCGACAATGTCGCAGGCTCTGATCTCTCTGATCTTGAAGCGGGATAAGGACCCCGTGCAGTGTGGGTCATATAGGCCTATCTCGCTCCTGAATGTGGACGCCAAGCTGCTGGCAAAGATCCTGGCTACCAGGATAGAGGATTGTGTGCCAGGGGTGATACACGAGGACCAGACGGGTTTTGTGAAAGGTCGGCAGCTTAATACGAACGTGCGGAGACTGCTAAATGTCATCATGATGCCGGCAGTGGAGGGGGAGGCGGAGATAGTGGTGGCACTGGACGCGGAGAAAGCATTTGATAGGGTGGAGTGGAAGTACCTGTGGGAGACGCTGGAGTGGTTTGGATTTGGGGAGGGATTTATTAAATGGGTGAAGCTGCTCTATTCGGCCCCGACGGCAAGTGTAGTGACGAATGGTAGGAGATCGGAGTATTTTGGGCTCCACCGGGGGACCAGACAGGGGTGCCCCTTGTCCCCCCTGCTCTTCGCACTGGCAATTGAACCGTTGGCGATGGCACTGAGGGGCTCAGGGGGGTGGAGAGGGCTGACAAGGGGCGGGGAGGAGCACCGGGTATCGCTATACGCGGACGACCTGCTGCTATACGTGGCAGACCCAGAAGGGGGAATGCCGGAGGTGATGGAACTGCTAGCAGAATTCGGGGACTTTTCGGGGTACAAGCTAAACTTGGGTAAGAGTGAGGTATTTGTGATACACCCAGGGGACCAGGAAGAGGGAATCGGGAGACTCCCGTTGAAGAGAGCAGGAAAGAGTTTTAGATATTTAGGGGTGCAGGTGGCAAGGAACTGGGGGACTCTCCACAAGTTGAACTTCTCTAGGCTAGTGGAACAGATGGAGGAGGAATTTAAAAGGTGGGACATGGTGCCGCTGTCGCTGGCGGGCAGAGTGCAGTCCGTTAAAATGACGGTCCTCCCAAAGTTTTTGTTTTTATTTCAGTGCTTGCCCATCTTCCTCCCTAGGGCCTTCTTCAAAAAGGTGACGAGCAGCATCATGAGCTACGTGTGGGCGCATGGCACCCCAAGGGTGAGGAGGGTCTTCTTGGAGCGGAGTAGGGAGAGTGGAGGGCTGGCATTACCCAACCTCTCGGGGTATTACTGGGCGGCTAATGTGTCGATGGTGCGCAAGTGGATGATGGAAGGGGAGGGGGCAGCTTGGAAACGAATGGAGAGGGCGTCCTGTGGCAACATAAGCCTGGGGGCCCTAGTAACGGCGCCATGGCCGCTCCCTCCCACGAGGTACACCACGAGCCCGGTGGTGGCGGCCACCCTCAAGATCTGGGGGCAGTGGAGGCGACACAGGGGGGAAGTGGGAGGTCTGATGGAGGCACCGTTAAGAGGGAACCATAGATTCATCCCGGGGAACATGGACGGGGGATTTCAGAGCTGGCACAGGGTGGGCATCAGGCAGCTGAAGGATCTGTTTGTAGATGGGAGGTTTGCGAGCCTGAGAGAGCTGGAGGAGAAATTCGGGCTCCCCCCGGGAAACGTGTTTCGACATTTGCAGGTGAAGGCATTTGCTAGCCGCCAGGTGGAAGGGTTCCCCTTGCTCCCCAGCAGGGGGGCGAGCGATAGGGTGCTCTCGGGGGTCTGGGTCGGAGGGGGGAGGATATCGGACATATACAAAGTTATGCAGGAGGCTGAGGAGGCATCAGTAGAGGAGTTGAAAGCCAAGTGGGAGGGGGAGCTGGGTGAGCAGATAGAGGATGGGACTTGGGCTGATGCCCTGGAGAGGGTTAATTCTTCCTCCTCATGTGCGAGGCTTAGCCTCATTCAATTTAAGGTGCTACATAGAGCCCATATGACGGGGACAAGGATGAGTCGGTTCTTTGGGGGTGAGGACAGATGTGTCAGGTGTTCGGGAAGTCCAGCGAACCATGTCCATATGTTTTGGGCATGTCCGGCACTGGAGGAGTTCTGGAAGGGGGTGGCAAGGACGGTGTCGAGGGTGGTGGAATCCAGGGTCAAACCAGGATGGGGACTAGCGATCTTTGGGGTTGGGGTGGAGCCGGGGGTACAGGAGGCGAGAGAGGCCGGAATATTGGCCTTTGCGTCCCTAGTTGCGCGAAGAAGGATACTGATACAGTGGAAGGACGCGAGGCCTCCAAGCGTGGAAACTTGGATTAATGACATGGCAAGCTTTATCCAGTTGGAAAGGGTCAAATTCGCCCTGAGAGGGTCGGTACAAGGGTTCTTCAGGCGGTGGCAGCCTTTCCTCGACTTTTTGGCTCAAAGATAGGGTGCAGAGGTCGCAGCAGCAGCAACCCGGGGGGGGGGGGGGGGGGGGGGGGGGGGGGGGTGGCAACAATGGGTGTGGTGGGTTATTTAAGGTTGAAATGCGGACAAATTTGTTCGCAGTTCATGTTTGATGTTAATTGTTGCTTTGTTTGTTTTTTTTGGAGGGGGGAGGGGGGGGAGGGACAGCGCGCGCGGGGGGTCGGGCGGGGGGGGGGGACATCTGTTAAGAGGGAATATTGTGTAATAGTCTATGGTTAGGGGGGGTAAATATTTTCATGTAAAAAATCTCTTCAATAAAAATTATTTTTTAAAAAAAGGGATGTTGGGGGCTGGGAGGGTTGGGGGAGGGGGACTGTATGTGTTAATGGTGACTATGGGTGATTCCTGATTCCTTTTTGTCATTTGTTTATGTTAACATGCGGGCCAATGTCTGGGGTTTGGTGGGAGGATGGGATCGTTGTTATTGACATGGGGATTGACATTGCATTCGTTACTGATTATTGTTTATTGTTGGGTGTAAATTTGGGAGAAAATGTGAAAAATTAGGACAATAAAAAAATATTTTTAAAAAAGCGTCAAAGATGGCTGAGAATATACAGTCTGAGAATGTGATTCAGGGATTGTCTGAAAAATACATTTTTTAAAAATTAATTTTTTGGACTTATTTCCAGAAGGGCAGTTCACGAGTTTGGAGGAGTTGATGGAGAAGTTTGGGATTCTGCTGGATGAGGCCTTTTGGTATATATATGCAGGTGTGGAACTTTGCGAGGAAGGTTTCCCCAACTTTTCCAGTGGCACCCCCTGCCTCGTTGTTGGAGGGGGTGCTGTCGGTGATGAGGTTGGAGGGAGGGGATCATCTCAGCAATTTATGGGAGGATTTTGGAGGATGATGGGGTGTCGTTGGGAGGGGGTTAAGGCCAAGTGTCAGGAGGAGTTAGGGATGGCGCTGGAGGAGTGGTTGTGGTGCGAGGTGCTGTGGAGGGTCAATGTCTCAACCTCATGTGCGAGATTGGGGTTGATACAACTGAAGGTGGTATACAGACTGCACCTGATGAAGGATCGAGGATGAGATGGTTGTTTTGGGGGGGGGGGGGAGAGGACCTTTGTGGGCGGTTTGCAAGGGGCTCGGCCAATCATTTATATATGTTCTTGTCCTGCCCAAAGTCGGAGAAATTTTGGAGATTGTTTTTCTGCACAGATCATCGATCCTGCAGGTAGATTTGGAGGCTAGTTCCCTGTGGGCCATATTTGGAGTACTGGACTTGCCGGAGCTGCAGTTGTCTCACTAATTGCTCACAGGTGGGCCCTGTTGGGGTGGAGGTCAGCTTCTCTACCCTGTGTCTCAGTATGGCTGGTGAACTTGATGGAGCTTCTGTATTTGGTGAAAGTCAAGTTCATTTTGAGTGGGTGTGAGTGAGTGGGTTTGTTTACATTACACTTTAAAGAGTTAGCTACCGCTAGCTGCTGGGGGATGACGGCATTTGCTTTGAGGTACTGAGGAGTTGGAGGATGGGGGGGTGGTTTGGGATTTCTTTTATTTTTTATTTTATTGTTTTGTATATTTAAAATGTTAAAAATTGAATAAAATATATATTTAAAATATTCATTTGTGAGATGTGGGATGGTTCGGCCAGTATTTATTGCCGATCACTAGTTGCCCTTCAGAAGTTGGTGGTGAACTTCTTGAACCGCTGCAGTCCCTGAGGTGTAGGTACATCCACTGTGCTGTTGTGGGGGGGATTTCCACAATTTTCCCCTGTGGTGATTGGAGATCTGTGTAGATGCAATACAACTGAGCAAGCACTGGAGGGAGCACGGGAGAGCTAGAAACAGAGGAACAGGAAGTGAGGGCACACTTCACAGAAGGGAGAACTGGGAGCAAGACACAGGCAGGCAGGCAGCATTGAGGTAGCTGTAAGTTAAGCTCAGAAGACAGAACAAACTCGCAATAAAGCATCTACTCCAACTTTGAGACTATGAGCTTTATTAAGACACAAGGAACAACACATGGTACCAAGGAGTGGCTTCAGACGCTTACTACAAGATTACTCAGCTGCAGACACACAAAGACCAAAATGGCAAGAAAAACTCCGACCGGGCATTCGACTTGGGAAGATCTCGCCTATTCGATGATGTGGGTTGGAACCCCACCACAGCTGGACATAACCGGTAATGTAAGTAATGTCTGGAAAAGATTTAAACAAATGTTCGATATATATATCGTAGCTAATGATTTAGCAGCAGCCTCAGACGAAATGAAAATAGCACTGTTCATCGCAGGACATGAAGCTAGAGAAGTATATAATGGCTTTAAATACTCGAAAGCTGAAGACAGCAAAAACTTAGAAATAATACTAGAAAAATTTGAAGAGTACTGTATGGAATTTGAACCGCACTGTATGCTCAGAGGCCAAACTGCACAGGGACAGAGTGATGCAAAACTCAAACAATCACTATCAAAACAATGTATAGAAAATATGTAAAGAAAAAAGGGGGATGTGGTGATTGTAGATCTGTGTAGATGCAATACAACTGAGCAAGCACTAGAGGGAGTACGGGAGAGCTATAAATACAGAGGATCAGGAAGTGAGGGTATACTTCACAGAAGGGAGAACTGGGAGCAAGACGCAGGCAGGCAGCATTGAGGTAGCTGTAAATTAAGCTCAGAAGACAGAACAAACTCACAATAAAGCATCTACTCCAACTTTGAGACTACGAGCTTTGTTAAGACACAAGGAACAACACATCCCCCAGTGACATTGAAGGAACGTCGATACATTTCCAAGTCAGGGTGGTGAGGGACTTGGAGGGGAACCTCCAGGTGGTGGGGTTCCCAGGTATCTGCTGCTCTTGTCCTTCTAGATGGTAGTGACCGTGGGTATGGAAGGTGCTGTCTGAGGAACCTTGGTGAGTTACTTCAGTGCACACGGCTGCCACTGTTCGTCGGTGGTGGAGGGTTTGAATGTTTGTGGAAGTGGGAGCAATCATCCAGGAGTATTCCATTACACTCCTGACTTGTGCCTTCCAGATGGTGAACAGGTTTTGGAGGGGTCAGGAGGTGAGATGTGAGAGAATGGAACGTCGCATGCATTTTCAGAGAGAGACATTTTGATGGAAGCGACAATGCAGAAATTGAATTATAATCTACCATGGAGATAATAGAAGCTGAATAGAAACATCTTCTGTCCTGTGAGTTAATATCCCAGACATATTTGTTGTTTTCTCCTTCCAGGGATAATCAGGAAACTGGAATAAAGAGTCAACTGCAGACCTGATCAGAGTGTGTGACACAGAAAGAAGAAAAGACAGCAGTCATCACCCTTGAAAAGTTAGCTTGCAAGAAAAGGGATCTCTTTGTCTCTGTTGATGGAAGAAAGCAGAGTAAAAACCACAAGCCAGAGCAAACCGGAAAGCTTTCCAGCTACCCTGTGTAATCCAGTGTCTCCATACCAACTGCAACTCTGGGCTTTGCATGAGCTAATGGTGTTCTAGTTCCACTGTGCTAATGTATGCTGCGAGGATTACAATTGCAGAACACCAGCTGGTGCTTGCACGTAAACCCGCACTCTCTCTGATTGCTCAAGTCAAGTCAGCAAAGCCACACTGGGTGCTCCAGTTTCCTCCCACCATCCAAAGATATGCAGGTTAAGTGGATTGGCAATGCTAATATTTCCCTTTAGTGGGCAGCACGATGGTGCAGTGGGTCAGCCCTGCTGCCTCACGGCGCCGAGGTCCCAGGTACCATTTTGGATCACTGTCCATGTGGAGTTTGCACATTCTCTCCATGTTTGCGTGGGTTTCGTCCCCATGGCCCAAAAGACCAGCAGGGAAGGTGGATTGGCCATGTTAAATTGCCCCTTAATTAGAAAAAATGAATTGGGTATTCTAAATTTATAAAAAAAACATTTCCCTTTAGAGCCAAAAGCTGCAGATTAGGCGGGGTTACAGGGTTATGGGGATAGGGAGATGTGTGGGCCTAAGGTGCGGTGTTCTATCAGAGGGTTGGTGCGGAATTGAAGGGCTGAATGGCCTAATTCTGCACTGTACGGCGTCTATGATTCTATGAACTCCTCTCAGCTAAACTGCAGAAGTCAGAATTTCCAAGCTCACTGCTTAACTGCCGAAGTCAATGCTACCAGAATCACACAGCTTAATGCCTGGAACAGTGTACCATCTACTCCTCTCAGACAAGTCAAAGCATGATTCGTATCCTTTTTAACTTTTATTTTTGGATTCACTTCCCATTTCTAATCTTTCTATGTATGTTGCGTTTTAATTTTCTTCGCACATTTTAGTAACTAATAAACTCACTCTTTAACTCAAGAAAGCCTGGTTAAATTGGATCCTTTTAAAACCTAAATACATTTAACTTGGAAAAGGTATCCAACAGGGAGGGAAACCTTTTTAAAATCAACATTGTTGAGACAAATGTAGGGAGTTGAATATAGACGGGGAGCCAGTTAAACCAACCTTACGCAGTAGATTAATAATTTTGGGATTAATATCCTGTCCAGAATCAGAACAAATTTGGGCTTGTGCCGAGAAAGTTCCCTCAGAGGGGTCAGAGGGTAACAATTTGGGGATCTCACCCGAGAACCGGTTGTTATAGTTTTGAGGATGACTCTTTCTTGTAAATGGCTGGGTTGACTCTTTCTTATCAATGGTTGGGTAGAAGTGATGTCTATCGGTTCATAAATGCTTATGATCTTAGCCTTGCAAGCTTTCCAAAGGTCAGGACATTGGTCCTTCATGGAAGCTCTGACATTGTTTTTGAAATGTTTCCTTTTGCTTCTGTGTGAACAGGCTTTCTGGCTCCTTGGAAAACAGTAGCAGGATTGGACAGTCAGCATGGATTCATGAAAGGGAAATCATGCTTGACAAATCTATGTGGGTTCTTTGAGGATTGAGGTGTGCCAGTGAATGTGGTGTATTTGGACTTTCACAAGGCCTTCGACAATGTCCCAAATAAGAGTTTATCGTGTAAAATTAAAGCACATGGGATCAGGGTTAATGTATCGAGATGGATGGAAAACTAGTTGGCAGACAGGAAAGAAAGAGTATGAATAAATGGTCCCTTTTCCAATCAGCAAGCAGTGACTACTGGGGTACCGCAAGAATTCTTCTGGGACCCCAGCTATTCACTATATATATATATTAATGGTTTTGATGAAGGTAATAAATGTAATATCTCCAAGTTTGCAGATGACATAAAGTTGAGTGGGAGGGTGAGCTGTGAGGAGGATGCAGAGATCCTTCAGTGAGTGGGCAAATGAATGGCAGATGCAGTATAATTTGTAGAAATGGGAGGTTATCCACTTGGTAGAGGGCAGGCTGTTATCTGAATAAATGAAATGAAAATCGCTTATTGTCACGAGTAGGCTTCAATGAAGTTACTGTGAAAAGCCCCTAGTCGCCACATTCCGGCGCCTGTCCGGGGAGGCTGGTACGGGAATCGAACCGTGCTGCTGGCCTGCTTGGTCTGCTTTCAAAGCCAGCGATTTAGCCCTGTGAGCTAAACCAGCCCCTATATTAGGCCATATATTAGGAGAGGAGAATATGCAATGAGACCTAGATCTCCTTATTTACCAGTCGCTGAAGGTAAGCAAGCAGGTGTAGCAGGCAATAAAGAAGTAAAATGGTATGCTGGCCCGTATAGCGAGAGAATTCAAGTGCAGGAGCAGGAATTTCTTGCTGCAATTATACAGGGACTAGGTGAGACCACCCCCGGAATATTATATGCAGTTTTGGTCTCCTTATATGAGGAAGGAAGTTCTTGCTATAGAGAGGGAATCGTAGAATCCCTACATTTTACCAGAGGTAGGCTGGACTGGCTTATGAGGCGAGATTGAGTCGGTTAGGATTTGCTGGAGTTCAGAAGAATGGGGATGGCGGTGGGGGAGGGGGTAATCTCATAGAAACCTATATAATGCTCACAGGACTGGACAGGGTAGATGCAGGAAGGATTTTCTAGATGGTGGGGGTGTTGAGAATCAGGTGTCAGTCTGAGGATATGGGGGAAACCATTTAGGACAGAGGTGAGGAGACATCTTCACCTACAGAGTGGTCAGCCCGTGGAATTCACAACCAAGAGAAGTAGTTGAGGCCAAAACATTATGGGCCAAATTCTCTGTTGTCAGGATTCTCCATTTTGCCAGCAGCCCGGGGGTTTCCCAACGGCGTGGGGCTGCCCCACAATGGGAAACCCATTAACCAGTCGGCGAAACAGAGAATCCCGACGGCGTACGTACCAGAAATTTGGTGCAGTAGGACGGAAAAATCCACCCAACGTGTTTTGAAGAAGCAGTTAGATATAGCACTTGGGGCAAGGGGATCAAAGGATATTGGATTAAGGCAGGATCAGGCTATTGAGTTGGACGATCAGCCATGATCATGAATGACCGAGCAGATATAAAGGGCCAAATGGCCTCCTACTGCTCCTATTTTTTATGTTTCTATGTAGCTCTGTGTAGAACACATGTTTGGGCAGTTTCCAATCGGGCAATCTAACATCAGGGCACGTCCATTTCGGCTGATGTGAGATCACCATAGCCTTTATGCTTAGCATATCTGTGTCTTGGAGAACTATGTGAACTCATCAATTGTAAACAGAGAGCATGTCAAACCTGCTAACGGGATTCAAACTCCACAGAAAAGAAGCTCACACACCAGAGAGACAAAGCTGAAATTCAAGGAAGAACCTGTGATTTGAGGCTGAGGTAATTCAGCTCTTTGCTAACATGCATAGCATGCATGCCTTTTTCAACGCAACCATAGAGACCTATGGATCCTTAACACATGGGCCAACAGCAGTAAGATCAAAAGATGGCAAGTCTCTCCTCAAAGACACATTACAGTATCAGCACTCACCGGAAAGAGCACTGCATTGAACAACTCAATGAGAACTCTATGGTGGAACTGAACCTATTGGAGAACCTCCCACAACAAGCACTAAGAAGTGAGGTAGACATTGACCCAATGCTCAACAAAATGACAACAACTGTCAAGCAGATGAAAAACAACAAAACTTCTGGTCCCTGTGGAAGTACTGAATCATGTGGGAGACACACTATTGTCTGAGAAACATGCTCTATTTGTGCAGCTCTGGTGGACTGAAGGAATTTCAAGGTACCTTAAAGACACCATAATAATCAGTCTTCAAGAAAAGAGACAGGCCAAACTGCAGAATCCACAGGGACGTAACATTGCTCCCAACTATTGGCAAAATCCTAGCTATGTCACTTCTTAATTCTCTTGCCGATTGCAGAGGATGTCCTTCCAGAGTCTCACTGTGGCATCTGACCATCAGAGGAACAAACAACATGATCCTCACTGCACGCGAACCTCAGGCAAAATGCAAAGAGCACAACATCCCTTTACAGATATTTTCTTCAATCTCATAACTCGGTAAATCAAACTGTCCTTTGGAAAGTGCTGAAGCATTATAGATGCCCAGTTTAGTTCACAAACATCATTTGTCTCGTACAGGACAATAAGCAAATAACAGTACCATGCAATAACTATCACTGTAATAATCTTCAGCCCCACAATGCTCTGAGATGTCTGTCCTTCTATAATTTTAGCCTCTTAAGCATTCCTGATTTTAATTGCTTCTCCATTGGTGACTGTTTCTTCAGTAGAGTTCTGATAATCCCTCCCTAAACCTTTCTATCTCTTCACCTCTTTTTCTTTAAAACCTTGAGATATCTTACAATGTTAAAGGTGCGGTATAAATACAAATTATTGTTGTTGTTGGATTCAGATTTATGCCAGAGTTGGAAATAGAAGGAAGTGCAAATTGAAATAAAATGAGACTGAGATTCCCAGTGATACAGACTGCGAGGCTGCCAATAGCCATGGTGACAGGTCCTAAAATGTGTACGTGTCTCGTGCCTGCAGATCTTTTTCCATGCTACTTCATGAGGAAGAATTGTTTATGCATGGAGACTTGTGCTGTCTGTGATAGTCACTGCAGGAATACAGCAGAAACAAGAAATATGCCATGCTGATATAAAACAGCAAACTTCCAGTCTGACAAAATAATGTTGTCCTACTGCTGAGTACATTTTGTTGACCCAGAATAGATCCAGGCAGCTGCAGAGTGAATAGGGCATTGAGCACAGTTCAACTTAAGCAAGAGACAAAAGGCCCAAGTCCAAGACAGGAGTTGGCAGTAAATCCAAAGCCTCCAGCCTTTTCACTCAGTGCCATAGTCCAAGAAAATAAAATAAATCTGGATGGGCATCATAAACAGGGCAGAAAGAGAACTGAACGATAGGCAGGGAGGTAAGAAAGGCAGTAGTTGGGAAAGCGGTGGAAATAGAACAGAGTACAGCTAGAAGGACAAGATGTCCTGAGATTGGAGTGCATGAGGCGTAGAGAAGACCAGACTGCCTGACAGCAGTTTGAATAGGAGAGAACCATATTGAGGTGGTTGAAGCCAAGATGAACTACCCCACCAGATTTGTTTTTTGTTCAAGATAGGCTGTGATGCCCACTCAGTCACCACACATAAAGTATTTGTATGCAGTAATGCAAATGGGTTATCCTGGTACAAAAAAAGAAGCTAATGTTTTTAATTTGTGAAGTATCAGGATGATCTGGTAAGTAAATTGCAATGCGATTGGTAAAGTTCTCAAACTGTAACTGCGGCAGTGAGCCTGTGTATGGATTGCCTGTTAATAGCTATTGTTTAGCGTTATAATAGTATTCAAGAATACTGAAAGACTGACCAGACAGATAAATATTTGATAAAGTGCTGAATGGTATAGTGTAAGCTATGTTTGTTTGTGAATTGCCATCAGTATGTCAGGAGGAAACTCTATCCATCAATAGATTCAAGTGGTGGGGGCAGCACGGTGGCGCAGTGGGTTAGCTCTGCTGCCTCGTGGCGCCGAGGTCCCAGGTTCGATCCCGGCTCTAGGTCACTGTCCGTGTGGAGTTTGCACATTCTCCCCGTGTCTGCGTGGGTTTCACCCCCACAACCCAAAAGATGTGCAGGCTAGGTGGATTGGCCACGTTAAAATGCCCCTTAATTGGAAAAAATGAATTGGGTATACTAAATTTATTTTTAAAAAATAGATTCAAGTGGCACAACATTTTGAAAATTTGACAATGAAAAATGGGAACGGAACATGAAAAGCCTTAAAGCTCTACACAATCAATAAATTACTTTTGAAGTATAACAATTGTTTTATAGGTCGTTGTGACTGCCAATTAGTACGTATCAAGGATTCACAAACACCAAATAATTTATGCTCAGGGTTCACTAATAGTTTTTGATTGTGCTGGCTGAGGGATAAATAAGATGGGCAGCTCTTCAAGTAGTGCCATGATTTGAGCAGGCAGACTGGCTCAGTTTAATATTTCATCTGAAAACCAACATCACTACCAATGCAATACTTCCTCAATGAAATGTCAGTTTATGTGCTCAATGGGGATATGAACCCATTACATTTTGTTTCAGATATGAGAATGCAGGTGAAGTTTGAAAGATTCAGCATTAGGTTTATGAAGAGCCCAGGAGATCTAACAGGTCCAAACACTTCATGAATCCTTTGTCGCACTGCACTGGGATTGTATTTCATATAGCTTAAGTAATAGTTTAAGTTGGTCTCTTTAAGGAAGTGCGTTTGGGTCTAATGCTTGCTTGAGGTCCACACTGCAAAAATCAGTTTGTCCTGGGGAAATTAGTGCAATCATTGGCAATATTCAGAGAAGCCATTCCTGCAGATTGCCTGGAGAAAATAGGCAAGTACTTATAGGTAATAGGTGCAGAAGCCTGTAAACCACACTCCTAACTTTTCATGGCCTTAGAGCCCTGGCCACCAGACCCACAATCTCCTTTCTCTGATACGTGAGATCCTCTACTCAGGTTCACTTATCTACGTACCAGTAATGGCCTGAACTTCCTGAATTTATCTGCTTGGGTCCATACTATATTCTGTATGGGAATGAAATCTGATCCAATATCTCCTTCGTAAACCCCACCCACACCTTCGTCACCCCCCCCCCCCCTTCCTCAAGGGGGTCAACAAGCGCGGCTTAGACCGGTCTATCTTCGGGTGCAACACTGTATTTAAATCACCTTCTAAAATTAATTGATGTGTGCCCAGACTTGGTATGGCAGCCAACATCCTCTTCATAAACCCTACATCATCTCAATTCGGGGCATACACGCTAACCAACACCACCAACCACCCCTCCAATGCACCTGTTATTATAATGTATCTGCCTCCCTGAATAGATTACCAAATTGCCTCATGCTTCCATATTTGAGAAGGATTATTAGATTTAGCAACTTCACTTCTTCAAGCAATTCAGTGTCAGGAACAATATCTTTTGAATTGACATGTGGAAATGAGTCGGTAAAATAGATTAACGAGAGTAAAAAAGGAAGTTATAGGGTTATTGGTTAATCATTCAAGGTTCCACTGATCCAACCTTGACTGATAGCAGCTATAAAAATGCTGCTGTATGGTCCTTGAATTATTTCTAATATATCTTAACTGGACTATACCATAAAATATTCATACTACTTCCTGAATGTAAGTGAGAGAATTTCCAGAAGTGTCAATATTAGCAGAAGAAGGGATGTTCATCTTCCTTCATCCTCCAGCTAAACTAACAGAGCAATTTCAGGTCAGGCATCATTCAATCAAAATTTATTGTGCCTGAAAACATTTTGCAAATACTCTCACAGGGTGGGTTAACTCCCTTTCTTCTCCAGTAAGATTTTCAATCATTAATACATTTGAAATATTCTTTGGAGCAAATGGTTAATCTATTGAATATAATGTGCATCATTTCACTTCAGTAATCATTGCCAATGTCCTTGGAGAAGATACAAAGTAAAACAAATGTGAATGAGAGTTTTATAGCCCAAAAGAAGTTTGTATTGGGAGAGGACAGTGAAATCACCTTTTGTTCCCTTTGAAATGTTTGTAACTTTGCTTAATAGGATAATATTTACCTTATGTGATCCTCCCATTTCATAGAAAATCCTTAACCAACCAGTACTGTACATTCATTAGTGTGTTTTAAGGAAGTCAGTTTGACAACTTACTATCACCTTGAGCCCATTATTAATGAATTCTTATTTATATTCAACACACTTATATGTCCTGAATACCCTGAGGCTCACTTTAACTCAAAATACAAATCCCATTTACGCTGAGTTAATGACTAATTCTGTAGCTACTGCTGAAGGTAGCATCTGACAATATGGTACCAAGAAGCCCTTCGATGACGAGCACTAACTGAATACACCAGGGTGATGAATTTAATTTCATGTGACATAACTTCATTTAGAAATTTAGGGACTGGACTGTGCTTTGTGTTGGGGCCAAGGCCAAGAATGGGCAGTACGGTAGCACAATGGTTAGTACTGTTGCTTCACAGCACCATGGTCCCAGGTTCGATTCCCACTTGGGTCACCGTCTGTGAGGAGTCTGTATGTTCTAACTGTATCTACATGGGTTTCCTCCGGGTGCTCTGGTTTCCTCCCACAAGTCCCAAAAGACATGCTTGTTAGGTGAACAGGTGCCGGAGTGTGGTGACTGGGGGATTTTCACAGTAACTTCATTGCAGTGTTAATGTAAGTCTACTTGTGACAATAATAAAGATTATTATTATTAAGATGTGATGATGAGTGACAGCGAGCAGGAAGTTGTGGGATTGTTAGTGACTGCAGAATTGAAGCTGTGGCACTTGAGGCTGCGTACGTTACAGCCTCCCTTCCTTCTCTTCCTTTTGCTTGCAGATAGAAAGTCGGAGATGGAACAGCTCTCTCAGTTCTTCTAAATGTGTAGAGGGGGATCATCTCTCTTTTTCTGAGGGCGGCACAGTGGCACAGTGGTTAGCACTGCTGCACCATAGCACTGAGGACCCGGGTTTGATCCTGGCTCCGGGTCATTGTCCGTATTGATTTGTACATGCTCCCTGTGTCTGCATGGGTCTCATCCCCACAACCCAAAAAGATGTGCAGCATAAATGGATTGGCCATGCTAAATCACCCCTTAATTGGGATTTTTTTTTTTTAAATGTCTTTTCTTTGTTGTCAAGTATAATTAGAGGTCCTATGACTCTGTTCCTCTATGTTTGATAAGATAAATAAAAGTTATGAGGCGGGATTCGCGCCGTCCTTGGGGCTGCCGCCTGGCCAATTCGCCGATTGTGATGAATGTCGCAAATGGTCTTTTGAGCCACGGTTCCAATCTGGGATCTTTCAGTCCAGTTATAACATCAGCTGGGATCGTAACAATTTCAAATCATGGAGAAATGGTTATTGGATGCTCATGAGTAATTTATAGTGTCATGTGAGAGTACCTTTAAGAAATGGATGTTTAAGCAATGTACCTTTAAGAAATGAAGGCAGCTCATATTACTGAAGTGATGTCAGAGGGGGGAGCTGAGCTGAGCTCACTTCTGCTTTTTGGGAGTTTTAGTTTCAATTCTGAGGAAAAGAGCTTGGGTGTGTGTGTGTCTACAGTGAGCTGGTTTCTGCTGTGATCTCATGAAAGACTGGACATGAAGGGGCTGGTTTAGCTCACTCAGCTTAATCGCTGACTTTTCAAGCAGGCCAGCAGCACGGTTCGATTCCCGTAGCAGCCTCCCCGAACAGACGCCGGAATGTGGTGACTAGGGGCTTTTCACAGTAACTTCAATGAAGCCTACTCATGACAATAAGTGATTTTCATTTCATTTAAAGACTATCTCTGAATCATTTGAGTGATTTAAACTCACAATAGTAATGTCTTTAACCTGATGTGTTTCTGTTTAAAGGTGTTAAGTCTTTTGGAGGTTTGAAGGAACATTTTGAGCAATTATTTAGTGTTGTATTATTTTCGAGGTTATCTTTGAAGTAAGGGGTGTTAAGGGATCCAATGTTTATTTAAAAAGGTTAAGTTGAATTCATGGAATAAACATTGTTTTGTGTTTAAAAACCCATGTGTCCATAATTGTAATACCACACCTGGAGACCAAGCCGTGTGCTTCAAAAGCAACAATACATTAAAGGGAGAGGTTGGTTGAACTCCATGATACATTTTGGGGTTCTGAAAACGCCACTCCCATAACAATAGGGATACTTTCAAATGTAGAGAGCAAGTCACTGGATGCTGAACAGTAAAACTTGTTCAGGGATCTATTATTAGACGGTGTGATCTGTGAAGCCTTAAGAAAATGTACTGGTGTACTGGGCAAAGAATTGGAGTTACTGTGAGGTATAATGTACAGGTTAGAATCCAAAATAGTATTGAAATTGCGAAGATTTCCGTAAAGGTGGAAGATGTAACATTAGCTGGTTTACAGAAAGTAACCAAGAATTGGCAGATAAATTAGAATTAGATTACCTGTAGGATAGAGGAGATTATTGAAAACATTTCGAAACAAAGGTTTGTCTGGGGGATCAAACATTTCAAAAAGTGAGGAAATTGAATTATCTAAAATTCAATGACAAATGAAACAATTAAAAGTGCAGCAAAAAGATAAAGAAATAGAAATGAAAAAAATGGAACTGGAGATGCAAAAAAACAAAAAGAAAGGGGAAGAGAGGAAAAAGAAAGAGAGAGAGCTTTTAAAAGTAATTGAAATGAAGAAACTTGACATGAAAAGGGAAGTTGAGCAAAGAAGACAAGGAAAAGGAGAAACAGTGAGGATTTCAGGTTAAAATGCAGGAAGTGAAAAAGGAGACACTAGAGCAGGTTGAGGAAGTAGAATCATAGAATCCCTATAATACAGAAGGAGGCCATTTGGCGCATCAAGTCCGCAAAGGCCCTGGGAAAGAGCACCCTACTTAAGCTCATGCCTCCATCCTATCCTCATAACCCAGTAACCCTACCTAACCTTTTGGACAATAGGTGACAGTTTAGCATGGCCAATCCACCTAACCTGCACCTATTTGGGCTGTGGGAGGAAATGGGAGCACCCAGAGGAAACCCACGCAGACATAGGGAGAAAGTGCAAACTCCGCACAATAACCCGAGGCCAAAATTGAATCCGGGTCCCTGGCGCTGTGAAGCAACAGTGCTAATCACTGTGCTACCATGCCACCCTTAAATAACATGAAACTAATGGGGAATTGTTTTTGCAAGCTTTTCCAAAATTTGAGTTAAAGGATTTGGAAGCATTCTATATTTCGTTTGAAAAGGTAGCTAAACAGATAAAATGGCCAAAAGAAATCTGGACGTTACTTTTTACAAAGCAGGCCAGTAGGTAGAGCCAGTGAGGTATATGCATAATTGTTGGAAGAGATATCTGTAGACTACGATGTAGTAAAGAAAATGGGGCAGAAATTTCAAAACGCACGAAAACAGACTGGACAAACTCATTGAAGTTGAGAGTGTGAAGCAAAGAAAGCATTATATATGGGCTTTAAAGGTGGACAAAACATATAAAACCCTTAGAGAGGGTTTTAAAGGGAGAAGTTTTCCCTTACTGTCTAACAAAATAAATAAACAAATAAAAATTTTAGGAAATACAGGAGCAGATCAATCATTGGCAGCTGATATAATTTGTATTCTAAGAAGTTTTATGATGGACAAAATATTAATAAGGGATATTAATGAAAGGGATTCGCCTGTTTTTTTGTTTAGTGCTAATTTAAAAAGTAATTTTGCAAATTGAACTGTGACAGTGGGGATTTGTTACAGTGAGAATTATTCCAAAATTACTAACTGGGGATTAGATTTCATCCAAGGTAATGATTTGGCATGTGGAAACAGTAATGTGATAACAACTTTATTGCAACAGATAGTTGATCATGGCGAGCTCAACAAACTTCTGAAAACTATTGTGGCAAATATGTGCAGATCACAAGCAATTGAAGGAAAACCTAATTTACACTGAAAATCAACTTTCACGTGTGAAAGAGGAAAATACGAATGAAAAAGAGAACTGATGACAACAATTAAGAACTGGCCAAGAAAACTGAAATTAGTGATTGAGGACTTGAACTGTCTTGGAAAAGCAAGCTTGTGAAAAGTTGATTGTCATTCAAAACTTTTTTATAACAAACAATTTTAACGAGGTAATTTTGTCATTACAAACAGCAACAGTAGAAAAGCAATGTACAAAGAGCAACAAACATAGTGCAATCACCGCCTCCCATCCCTCTAAGGCCCACCTATTTGACCCTCTATTCTACGCTACATCTGCCTCTTTCTCCTCCTGGATTCCAGGGTCATCCGACCACCCCAAAAATCGCAACTCTGGACTCGCTGCCACCCTTGTTTTCAATACTCTGGACATGATGACGTCTGCAAACCCCTCCCAATATCCGCTAAGTTTTGGACACACCTAGAACATGTGCACGTGGTTTGCTGGTCCTCCTGCACATTTTACACACCTGTCCTCCACCCCAAAAAATCTACTCATCCGGGCCACTGTCAAGTGGGCCCGGTGGATCACCTTGAATTGGATCAGGCTGAGCCTGGCGCATGTTGCAGTCACGTTGACTCTGCTCAACGTGTCCACCCATAAGCCATGCTTCATCTCACCACCAAGCTCCTCCTCCCACTTAAGCTTCAGCTCCTCGGTCTGCGTCTCCTCTGCCCCCATAAGTTCTTTGTAGATGTCCGAGACGGTCTCCTCTCCCACCCATCCCCTAGACACTACCCTAATCTGGATCCCCCTTAGTGGCAGGAGTGGGAAGGATGATACCTGCCTGCGCAGAAAGTCCCGCACCTGTAAATATCTAAATTTGTTCCCCCTTGCCAGCCCAAATTTCTCCTCCAGCGCTCTCAAATTAGGGAAGCTCCCCTATAAGAACAGGTGCCCAATCCTCTCAATTCCCACCCTTTGCCATACTTGAAACCCCCCATCCAAGCACCCTGGGGATCGTCAGTCGAAATTTGGTGACTGCCCTCTCCCAAGGCCCACAAACCAGGTCCCGTGCCCACTGGTCCGTGACGGTGAGAGGCCGCAAGTCAGCTGGCCCCCTACTGTCTTCTCCCTCTGCCTGCGGTCATGCGCCACCTTCTCCAGGGGAGGGGGAAACAGAAAATGCACCTTGTTAGGCAGTCGGACACTTTGCTATAAGAAAAACATATAATGGAGTAATGGTTATCTAAAGAGCAGCTCGTTAAGGAAATCAGAGAAATGGAGAGAGGTCTCCAGGCAGTCTGAGGTTAAAGGTATGAGAACAGAGGGATGATCCACAAAGACAATCAGAGCTCAGAGGAAGGCTACAATGCCAGAAGTGATCTTCATGTTCGAGAAATTTCACTACAGCCTGTGGAACATGAATTGAAATATCTGTGGGAATCAATGGCTGGAACACGAGTGTGTCAATGCCCTTGAAGATAAAGAAATCCCAAAAAGAGGATGGTGTAAATTCTTGGGGTGGATTTTCTGGTAGAAGTTCATTTGGAAAACATGGACTGGATTTCGAAACACAAACCACTAATGAAAAGCATGATTATGAATTAAGATTTTAATGCGTGCTTTGAGAATTAAGGTTTGCAAACTTGAAACTTGGGTCACTGTCTGTGCGGAGTCTGCACATCCTCCCCGTGTGTGCGTGAGTTTCCTCCGGGTGCTCCGGTTTCCTCCCACAGTCCAAAGATGTGCGGGTTAGGTGGATTGGCCATGATAAATTGCCCTTAGTGTCCAAAATTGCCCTTAGTGTTGGGTGGGGTTACTGAGTTATGGGGATAGGGTGGAGGTGTTGACCTTGGGTAGGGGGTAGGGTGCTCTTTCCAAGAGCCGGTGCAGACTCGATGGGCCGAATGGCCTCCTTCTGCACTGTAAATTCTATGTAAAAAACTCTCACATCACAATCATTTGGGGGGATCCTGAGGAGACATCCATAGACATTCACTTGGGGTTTCAGAGTGGAGTGTTTATTTGACCACGGGCATCCTATGTGCGTCTAAGATACCTTGTGTGTTGATGAGACCATTATAGCTACAAATGTACTTTGTCATCCATGTCAATCTTAAAACCTGTGTGTATGTGTTAAACGAGGGAGGGGATAAAGAAATATTATATTGTATTATAATCCACTTGTTTCATTTTTAATAAATGTATTTTCTTTGTTGAAAGCCTTGTGTCTAGTGCCACCACACTTGGCTGGGATCTGTGCCGCAGGCCGGCTGGGCTTCTGCTCGGGCTGGGGGGACTGGTGGGGGGGGCCAGGAGGTGGGGAGTAGGGTCGTGGGTGGTGGGTTGGGGTTGCGCATGCCGCCATGTTGTACGGCCGGTGCAGGTCGTCAGCTGTGTGCATGCGCGGCCCAGGACCTCTCCGGCTATTTTTGGCCTGGGCAGCGGGGGTTTCAGTCGGCACCGGTGCTAGCCCCTCACAGGTACCCGAATCGGTGAGGGTTTTGTGGTGATATGCATCACTGTAAATACACAAGGGGTTATTGTAAATACACGTAGACTAGCTAGACACTAGAGGGAGTACCAGAGACATGACACACAGACAGTCAACCAATAGGTCAGTAAGATAGGACACGACCAATGGGCAGTCACGATACACACAGAGGTGACACTGAGAACACACACGAACACACACACAGGGGTGCATTACACCAACCCATATATAAAGGACACAGCACAGATGATCTTCCTCTTTCCAGTGGAGATACTCAGTGAGTACAGACTCAGGGTTGATTCAACATCACACCCACCACGTGGATTGTAGCAGACTGGTTCGTCAGTCTGAGTAGCTATAGAAGGATTAACAGTAGAGTCGAATCCAAGTAGGAGAATTATTAATAGTTCAATAAACGTGTTGGAGCTATCTCCACGTCTGAACCTTCCTTTGTCAGAGTGCACATCACGGAAGCGCTTATGCTACGCCAAGAGCATAACAAGGCAGGTTTCACACCTCCCGCTGCCTTGGGAAAGCGGGCAGCATAATCAAAGATCTCTCCCACCCAGCTTACTCACTCTTCCAACTTCTTCCACCATGAATGAGATACAAAAGTCTGAGAACACACACGAACAGATTCAAAAACAGCTTCTTTCCCGCTATTACCAGACTCCTCAACGACCCTCGTATGGACTGACCTGATTAATACTACACTCCTGTATGCTTCAACCGATGCCGGTGTCTATGGGCGCGATTCTCCGCCCCCATGCCGGGTGGGAGAATAGCGGGAGGGCCTCCCGGCATTTTTCACGCCCTCCCGCTATTCCCCCCCCCCCCCACCACGCCCGACCCACGCCACGAATCGCCGCTCGCCGTTTTTTACGGCGAGCGGCGATTCTCCGAGGCCGATGGGCCGAGCGGCCGGGCCTTCACGCCCGTTTCACCATGGCAGCAAACACACCTGCTCGCTGCCGTCGTGAAACGAGCGGCAGATGCCCGTTTGGGGCATCTAGAGGCCCGATTGGCACGGGAGCACTACGACTGTGCTCGGGAGGGGACAGGCCTGTGATCAGTGCCCACCGATCGTCGGGCCAGCGTCCAAAACAGACGCACTCTTTCCCCTCCGCCGCCCGGCAAGATCAAGCCGCCACGTCTTGCCGGGCGGCTGAGGAGAAAGACGCCAACTGCGCATGCGCGGTTGGCGTTGTCCAACCTGCGCATGCGAGGCTGACGTCATCGGCCACGTCAGCCGGCGTGACGCTTGACGTGCGGCCTTGACGACGGTCGTCAAGGCTGCGCCGCCGTGATGCACTGGGCCGAGCTCCTAGTCCCGCCCGGGGTGGGAGAATCAGCCCCGGAAGTGGGCGTGAAGGCTGCCGTGGGTCACGGCCTGTCCCACGGTAGCCTTTACGATTCTCCGCATTTGCGGAGAATCTCGCCCTATATATTTACATTGTGTACCTCATGTTACCCCATTTTGTATTTTCTTTTCATGTACTAAAGGATCTGTTTGAGCTGCTCGCAGAAAAATACTTTTTACTGTACCTCGGTACGCGTGACAATAAACAAATCCAACCCAATGTATATTGGTTTCTTACATTCATCACCCCTCCACCTTAAATAAAAATGAGCCAGCGATTTTCCAAAGCCTTTTCACTTCAAGTATTACTCATTACTAAACACCACTTTTAAAAAATATTTTTGTCAAGGCATTTCCACATAAACAAAAGCAGAAGAACAACCAAACAACATTATAAACAACCAACACCCACTCCCCCTGCTCCCTCAATACTCCTCCCTTCTAACATCACTCCTTCCCCATTTTAACCCCCTCATTCCCCCCATCCCCTACTGACATTCTGACGTACACTGAAATTTCCGATTCTTTTTCAAAAGTTCAGTCAGTGGAGCAACCCAACTGCTGAAATTTGGCAGAAATTTTCTGTAGAAACCGCTCATGCCCAGAAATCTCAGAACACCTCTTTACATTGATGGTATTGGGAATTCCCAAAAACTTTTGTTTTCACATTCTGTAAAGCCACCTGACCATTTCCAACAGTATGGCCAAAGAACGTGACTTGGGCTCTCGCAAACTCACTTTTCGTCGTTTACCACTAATCCAGCTCCTTTAGTTGATTATTTCCCCCACTTTAATTACCCTATTGTCTTAGCCTGTTTTATAGAGCCAGCTTTTCAGTACATTTCTTAAGCCATCAACACTGCAACTTTGTGTATCCAATCTTATTACAATGAAAACATTTAGGTTTTCTTATCTCTCTTCCTCCCTTTTTAGGCAGCACAGTGGTGCAGTGGTTAGCACGGCTAACCACTGTTCCAAAGTCCCGGTTTGATCCCGGCTATGGGTCACTGTCCGTGTGGAGTTTGCACATTCTCCCCGTGTTTGCGTGGGTTTCGCCCTCACAACCCAAAGATTTGCAGGCTAGGTGGATTGGTCACGCTAAATTGCACCTTAATTGGAAAAAATTAATTGGGTGCTCTAAATTTATTTGTTTTAAAAGATTCCTTTTTAACCTGAGGTAAAATCTGTTTAACATCTCCAACTAAACCTCCTTTACCATGACCACCCATGGGTTTCTCATTTCCCCAGTTTCTATCAACCACAGATTGAAATAATGTCAGAAACCAAAGCTTAATAATCACTAATTCAAAATAATCTGCCATATCTGCTGCCAGTCTAGCAGTTTTAACCCTTTGCTCTTCCACATGAGTTCTCACCACTGCAGGAAGTGAATAATCAAATTCCTCCAAAATAATAATAAATACGCCAGATATATTTTTAATGTGTTTATCTACCTATTAAAATTTTTTTTTATACTTTCAAATTCCACATATGCCTGAACTGGTTCTTTCCTTAGATTTCTAAAGTGCTGCCTGTAGGTTTCTGGCACTAGTTCATATGCACGTAAGACTGCTTTACTCACTTCATCATAATCCCTAGATATCCCCTCTGATAGTGACGGAAACACTTCAATAGCTCTACCTACTAACTGTATTTGAACAACACTATATGCATGGCTTTTGGCCCCTTCAATTGTCTCATTACTTCCCCAAATGAGATTTTTTTTAAAGGCTTCCACATCTTTCCCGTCAAACCTTGGCAGTGCTTGAATATATTTAAGCATATCCCCACTAGGCTTTTGATGAGGAAGTATTACTCCTCCCTCTAGACTTTCCTCAACATCTGCATTTACCTGCGGCCACCTTTTAAGTTGATAATCTCCTTGCAGTTCCATTTTCTGATGTTCAAAATCTCTCACCTTGTCTTTTTCTCTGCCATTGCTGTTCTCTCTTTTACCTGTTCTTCTGTCTTTGCCTCTCTTTCCTTTCTCCACCATTGCAGCTCTTTCCTTTTCATCCCTTGCTAATCTTTCTATTTCCACATCAAGTTTTCTCATTTCAATTGCCTTTTGAGAAGCTCTTTTTCCTACATTTCTAATTGTTTCATTGGCAATTGAATGTAAGCAAATTCAAATGATTCCAGTCTCTCTGGCAAATGTAAATGCTGAGCTATGACTTTAATTATCTCCACCTTCCTCACCCCTTCAGGTAAAGTCAAATGCAGCTTGACCATCAATTCCAAAAACTTTGCATTAACCTTTGTAAGCCACCCAGAGTGACCAAGTCAACACCCAGGAAACTGTCCGCCACTGAAAGCCATTTTTACCAGGACTAAATACAATCCCTCATAAATTATCTATTCTCTGGGAAATCTCCAGCATCATAACACTATCCCTTTAACCCTTTATCTGTAACCAAGTGTGGTTGGAATGAATGATCGCCTCACTTTTTATGACTCTTTAATTACAGCTTTAGTAGATACACTGCCTGTGTGTATTTTAAATCAGGGTTTTCAACATTACAGCCACAAATATGAAATATAATATATATCAGTTGCTTACATTCATCACAGGGTGCAGGAGGGGAAGGAACTAAAGGGAAGCCTGTGATAGGTTAGAAGACAGGGGTAATTAAATGACAAAATTGCTGATGAACCTAGGGCCGGAGTGAGTGGTAATTGGACAGCAAGTAAAGAAACAATAAATGGGTGCAGAGAAACAGTAAATGGCAATGATTAAATGGAACAAGTGGTTAGGTTCTGAAATTGTTGAACTCAGTTTTGACCTAGAAAAGCTGCAAAGTGCCATTTGAAAAATGAGGTGATGTTCTTTGAGCTGTGTTAAGCTTCATGACATTTTATTGCCTCTGTTCAATCTATTACAAAAATGAATCACTTTACAGTTCTCAGCTTTCAATTTAATCTGATGTGTCTGCCCATTTCACCAGTCTATCGATGTCCTCCTAGTATTCTCATCATAATTTCTGAGTTTTGCTGCATCTACAAGCTTGGAAATTATGTCCTTTATATCCAAATTTGTGTCATTAATATATATCAAAAAGAGTGGTGGTAAAGCTGACCTCTGGGGGAAACTACTATTCCAAGTACACTTCCCACTGGTCTTAAGAACAACCATTCACAGAACTCTCTTCCCCGAAGCTAATTTTATATCCATGATTTATTGTCCCTTAAATATGATGTACTTTAAGTCTGCAAATCAATCTATGTTGTTGTACTTTATCAAATGCCTTTTAAAAGTCCATGGGCGGGATTCTCCAATAATGGGGCTACGTCCCCATGCCCGCGAGAAAAGGGGCGCGAACCACTCAGGCGTCAACGGTCCACGATATTAAAGAATGTTCCCCTTCCTAGGGGGCTAGGTCAATGTCGGAGTGGTCCACGCAGCTCCAGGCAGCGCAGAGCGGCCGGCGCGAGTCCGTGCATGCGCGGAACGGCTGGCGTGATTCCGCGCATGCGCACTACGGCCGGCGTGATTCCGCGCATGCGCACTACGGCTGGCGTGATTCCATGCATGTGCAGGGGTTCCCTTCTCCGCGCCGGCCCTCGGGCAATATGGCGAAGCCCCACAGGGGCCTGGCGCGGAGGAACATAGGCCCCACGGAACCAGCCCACCCACTGACCGGTAGGCCCCGATCGCGGGTCGGGCCACCGCTGGGGCCCCCCCAGGGTAGGATTCCCTGCCCCCCTCCAGGACGGCCCCCATAGACACACCTTCCAGGTCCTGCCGAGTGGGACCTGAGTAACCCACGTTAGTGGGATTCGGCCGAACTCGGCAGAGACTCGGCCCGTCAGGTCCCAGGGAATCGCTGGGGGAGCCGCTTTCAACAGCCCCCGACCGGCACGGCGAGAATCCCGCAGGCGCCCGAGAATCGGCGGGGGAGAATCGGTAAACCGGCGCCAGGGCGCGATTCTCATGTCCCCCACCCCTGGGGATTCTCCAACCCGGCGCGGGGTCGGGGAATCCCGGCCCATATACACAAAACCATTTTCTTAAAAATATTTTTATTCAAGGTGTTTAACAAATATATACAGAATAACAGAAGAGCAACACGTCAACCAAATAATCTCAGCTCCCCTAACACCGACACTTCACCTTCCCCATTTTAACTCCCTTACCCACCACCTCCCCCCCCCCCCCCCCCCCCCCCCCTCCCCCTCCCCCAAGAGCTCTCCTTGCTGACCCCTCAATTCTTCTTGAAGAAATCGATGAACGTTTTCCATCTCCGGACAAACCCCTCTGCCGACCCCCACAGAGCGAACTTTTCCAGTCTCAAGAATTTTGCCATGTCTTTAACCCACACCACCACTTTCGTGGGCTCCAAGTCCCACCACCGCACGCAGCAAAATTTGTCTCTGGGATATTAGGGAGGCAAAAGCCAATACATCAGCCTCTCTCTCCTGCTGGACTCCTGTGTCTTCCGACACACCAAAATATCGCCACCTTCGGACTCGGAACCACCCCCACACACAGTACCTCGGACATCAGGTCCGGACACCCCTGCCAGAACCCTATCTGTCTTGGACACACCCAGAACAGGTGGACGTGATTCGCAGGCCCCCCTGTGCACTGCCCACACCTACCATTCTTGCCACCAACATATGGGCCCTATACACCACTTTAAACTGGATGAGGCTTAACCTCGCACCCTTCACAAGGCGTAAACCCATGTCCCAGCCCCCACCTCAGCTCCTCCTCCCACTTGTGCATAACATCCTCTACCTGGGCGCCCTCTCCATCAATTCCTTACAGATGTCCAACACCTTCCCCTCCCCTGTTTCGTCTTCCGACAAGAGCTTGTCTTGCAACACCGGAGGCGGCAACCCCAGGAAGGATGGCACCTTTCTCCTCATGAAACCTCGAACATGCAGGTACCTAAAGCAATTACCCTTGGACAACTCATACAATTCCTCCAAGTCCTCCAACCTTGCAAATGTGCCCCTACAGACATGTCCCTGAAGCACTCACTCTCCACCTACTGCTACCCCCAAACCTCGCATCCAACCTCGTTGGCATAAACCTATGGTTGTCACAAATAGGCGTCTACAATGATGTAACCTCCAATCCCGTACTGCCTACACTGCCCCCACAGCCGTAAAGCCTACAGCACCACTGTGCTAACTGGGCAAAGACGCCAACCACAAAGCCCTCAAACTCGTTTGACAATGCTGCCTCCACCTGCCCTCACACCGACCTCGCCTCCACAGCCCATTTCCTCACCATCGCAATATTTGTCATCCAATAGTAACAGACCAAATTCGGCAACACCAGTCACCCTCCCCCCACTCGCACCCATTCAAAAAACGCCCGCCACATCCGCTGGGCCTTTCCCACACACACAAACCCTGAGATCAACCCATTGACTTTCCTGAATAGCTACTTGGGGACAAGAATAGGGATGGTCTGAAATACGAACAGAAACCTCGGCAGCACCGTAATTTTCACTGTCTGCACCCACCTAGCCAGTGACAATGGTAAAACGTCCTAAGTTTTAAAATCCGCCTTCATCCCCTCCACCAAGTTCAATCAATGCAACGGGGCCCAGCTCCTCACCACCTGAATACCGAGGTACCTGCCACTCGTCCCCACCAACTTAAAAGGCAACTCCCCTTGTCTCTTCCCCTGCCCGCCGACATTGATCGAGAACACCTCACACTTTCTCATATTCTATTTATATCCCGAAATCCGGCCAAATTCCTCCAAGGTCTGCATAATCCCCCCAATGCTGCCCAACGGGTCTGAAATATATAATAACAAGTCGCCACATACAGCAAAACACTATGTTCAGCATCCACCCGCTCAATCCCTCTCCAATCCTTTGATACCCTAAGCACCATTGCCAACAGCTCTATCGCCAAGCATCAGGAAGAGCGATGAAGCCCAAAGTACCCTGAACTCATAGAAGTAGGCTGCAAGGGTTGGGCACACTGGATATGTGGAGCTTGTTCAAGGAACAGCTATTGCATGTTCTTGATAAGTACGTACCAGTCAGGCAGGGAGGAAGGGGTCGAGCGAGGGAACCGTGGTTTACCAAAGAAGTGGAATCTCTTGTTAAGAGGAAGAAGGAGGCCTATGTGAAGATGAGGCATGAAGTTTCAGTTGGGGCGCTTGATAGTTACAAGGAAGCGAGGAAGGATCTAAAGAGAGAGCTGAGACGAGCAAGGAGGGGACATGAGAAGTCTTTGGCAGGTAGGATCAAGGAAAACCCAAAAGCTTTCTATAGGTATGTCAGGAATAAAAGAATGACTAGGGTAAGAGTAGGGCCAGTCAAGGACAGTGGTGGGAAGTTGTGTGTGGAGGCTGAGGAGATAAGCGAGATACTAAATGAATACTTTTCGTCAGTATTCACTCAAGAAAAAGATAATATTGTGGAGGAGAATGCTGAGACCCAGGCTATTAGAATAGATGGCATTGAGGTGCGTAAGGAAGAAGTGTTGGCAATTCTGGACAAGTTGAAAATAGATAAGTCCCCGGGGCCGGATGGGATTTATCCTAGGATTCTCTGGGAAGCCAGGGAAGAGATTGCTGAGCCTTTGGCTTTGATTTTTAGGTCATCATTGGCTACAGGAATAGTGCCAGAGGACTGGAGGATAGCAAATGTGGTCCCTTTGTTCAAGAAGGGGAGTAGAGATAACCCCGGTAACTATAGGCCGGTGAGCCTAACGTCTGTGGTGGGTAAGGTCTTGGAGAGGATTATAAAAGATACGATTTATAATCATCTAGATAGGAATAATATGATTAGGGATAGTCAGCATGGTTTTGTGAAGGGTAGGTCATGCCTCACAAACCTTATCGAGTTCTTTGAGAAGGTGACTGAACAGGTAGACGAGGGTAGAGCAGTTGATGTGGTGTATATGGATTTCAGTAAAGCGTTTGATAAGGTTCCCCACGGTCGGCTATTGCAGAAAATACGGAGGCTGGGGATTGAGGGTGATTTAGAGATGTGGATCAGAAATTGGCTAGTTGAAAGAAGACAGAGAGTGGTAGTTGATGGGAAATGTTCAGAATGGAGTTCAGTTACGAGTGGCGTACCACAGGGATCTGTTCTGGGGCCGTTGCTGTTTGTGATTTTTATAAATGACCTAGAGGAGGGCGCAGAAGGATGGGTGAGTAAATTTGCAGACGACACTAAAGTCGGTGGAGTTGTAGACAGTGCGGAAGGATGTTGCAGGTTACAGAGGGACATAGATAAGCTGCAGAGCTGGGCTGAGAGGTGGCAAATGGAGTTTAATGTGGAGAAGTGTGAGGTGATTCACTTTGGAAAGAATAACAGGAATGCGGAATATTTGGCTAATGGTAAAATTCTTGGTAGTGTGGATGAGCAGAGGGATCTCGGTGTCCATGTACATAGATCCCTGAAAGTTGCCACCCAGGTTGATAGGGTTGTGAAGAAGGCCTATGGTGTGTTGGCCTTTGTTGGTAGAGGGATTGAGTTCCGGAGCCATGAGGTCATGTTGCAGTTGTACAAAACTCTAGTACGGCCGCATTTGGAGTATTGCGTACAGTTCTGGTCGCCTCATTATAGGAAGGACGTGGAAGCTTTGGAACGGGTGCAGAGGAGATTTACCAGGATGTTGCCTGGTATGGAGGGAAAATCTTATGAGGAAAGGCTGATGGACTTGAGGTTGTTTTCGTTAGGGAGAAGAAGGTTAAGAGGTGACTTAATAGAGGCATACAAAATGATCAGAGGGTTAGATAGGGTGGACAGCGAGAGCCTTCTCCCGCGGATGGAGGTGGCTAGCACGAGGGGACATAGCCTTAAATTGAGGGGTAATAGATATAGGACAGAGGTCAGAGGTGGGTTTTTTACGCAAAGAGTGGTGAGGCCGTGGAATGACCTACCTGCAACAGTAGTGAACTCGCCAACATTGAGGGCATTTAAAAATTTATTGGATAAGCATATGGATGATAAGGGCATAGTGTAGGTTAGATGGCCTTTAGTTTTTTTTCCATGTCGGTGCAACATCGAGGGCCGAAGGGCCTGTACTGCGCTGTATCGTTCTATGTTCTATGTTCATGCGGTTCTCATCCGCACACCCGCCACCAGCGCCTTGTACAGCAGCCGGATATCATCCACAAACCCCTGTTTGAACCCGAATTGCCTTAGCACCTCAAGCAGATAGGCCTACTCCACCCTCTCAAAAACCTTCTCCACTCCCATCGCCACCACCACTTCAATGTCCTGCCCCTCCGAGGGTGTCATAATCACATTAAGCAACCTCCGCACATTCGCTGAGAGTTGCCTTCCTTTCACAAAATGCGTCTGATCGTCATAGACCTGTTTTGTTATTTCATCAAATAACTTAATCAAGTTAGTCAGACATTATTGTCTTTTAATAAGTCTGTACTGATAATCATTTAAAGAAAAAAAATCACCGAGTCCAATTAGATTAAATCCTAGGTTTCTGGAGAAAGTAATGATGGAAATTGTGAATGCTCTGACCACAATCTTCCAAGCTCCTTAATTTTGATTTGGATTATTACACAGAAACATAGAAAATAGAAGCAGGAGGAGGCCATTCGACCGTTTGTGTCTGCTCTGCCATTCATTATGATCATGGCTGATCACCAAGTTCAATACCATGATCCTGCCTTACCCGTTTGTTGATCCCTTTAGCCCCAAGAGCATCTATGTCTATGTCTCTGTCTAAGAGCTATATCTAATTCCTTCTTGAAATTACACATGATTTGGGCCTCAACTACTTTCCATGGTAGTGAATTCCACAGGTTCACCACTCTTTGAGTGAAGAAATTTCTCCTCAACCTGCCTTAATGCTCCAGTTCTAGTTACAAGTGGTTGTAGAATTCTATCAGCGCCGCCTTGGTGAAGTACAGCCAGCAAACACAACTCCTGACTTTGGCACAAGTAGAAGAAGTGCTTCCTGAAGAGCCAGGTAGACAAAGCCTCCTGTTGAAAGCTCTCAAGCATCTCCTCCTCCTGTGACCTGCAACGAGAGTCCTCGTTGATTTCACCAACTTTTTCAAATTCCTCCAACAATCCAGTACTTCCAACAACTCTGCAAGAGCCAGTGGCAAGCAAGTAGCAACTAAATTACAAGATGGATGCTGTTGCCTTTAAATAACACGCATGAGTGTGTCCTATGTGCTGCTGAATGCACGTGTGCTTAAGAAAGAGGATGTGAACAAGAGGAGTGAGGTCCAAAATAACAGAATGTGTATCAAATTGAAGTCAATGTTGACTGACCGCATGACCTGTATATTTGCCTCGATAACATAGTATTCTGCATAAGACATGGACGTGTCGTGAGTGGAACAAGTGCGATTCTTCACCTGAATTGACACCTGCAGCATTAAAACTGCCTGTGCCACAGAGACAAATGTTTCAGCCTTTGTTAACCTACTGTGTTCTACTTACCTAAATCAAGAGAAATCAGGAACAGGTTGCAAAAGAGGTACTGCAGAAGTTCAACCAACTGAAACAAAATATAATAGAAGGGTGAGATTGTCTGGCCACGTCAGCCGGGAGACCGGAGAATCCCGCCCGAGGTCAATGGACTTCTCCATCATTCACCTCTCAACCTGGCGTTCTTACGGTGGGCGGGGCAGAAGAATCCAGCCTGAAGTGTTTAACATTATGAAAAGATGGAACAGGGAAGATAAAAGTTGTATACAGGAGTTAAGAGTTCTGGAATCATTAAATCATAGAATTCCTACAGTGCGGGCAGCACGGTGGCACAGTGGTTAGCATTGCTGCCTCACGGTGCCGAGATCACAGGTTCGATCCCGGCTCTGGGTCACTGTCCGTTCTCCCCGTGTTTGCGTGGGTTTCACCCCCACAACCCAAAGATGTGCAGGCCAGGTGGATTGGCCACACTAAATTGCCCCTTCATTGGAAAAATGAATTGGGTACTCTAAATTTATAATAAAAAAGAATTCCTACAGTGCAGGAGGAAGCCATTCGACCCATTGAGTCTGCACCAATCTTTCAAAAGATCACCCAACTAGGCCCAGTTCCCCACCCTATTCCTGCAATCCCACCCTAAGGGGCAATTTAGCATAACCAATCCACCTAACCTGCACATCTTTTGGACTGTTGGAGGAAACCGGAACACCCGGCGGAAACCCACGCAGACACGGGGAGAATGTGCAGACTCCGCACAGACAGTGATCCAAGCCGGGAATCGAACCTGGGGCCTTGGAGCTGTGAAGCAACACTGCTAACCATTGTTCTACCGTGCCTCCATATTTTTGCTATGGAGGGAGTGCAGAGAAAGTTTAACAGGCTGATGCCTGGGATGGCAGGACTGCATATGAGGAGAGACTATGTCAGTTATGATTATATCCATTGGAGTTTAAAAGAGTGAGAGGTGATTTCATGGAAGCTTACAAAATTCAAACAGGGTATATTCAGAAAGAATGTTCCCGATGGTGGGGAGCCCAGAACTAGGGGTCATAGTTTGAGGATAAGGGGTAAAAACCTTTTAGGACTGAGGTGATGAGAAATTTCTTCGCCCAGAGAGTGGTGAATCTGTGGAATTCACTATCACAAAAAGTAGTTAAGGCCAAAACATTGTGTGATTTTAAGAAGGAATTACATATAGCTCTTGGGGCTAAAGATATCAAGGGATATGGGGGCGGGGGAGAAGGTGGGATCAGGGTATTGAATTTGATGATCAGCTATGATCATAATGAATGGTGGAGCAGGCTCGAAGGGCTGAATGGCCTATTCCTGCCTATATTTTATATGTATGTTTCTATGTAGTGATAACTAATTGTATTAACCAGAGCAACATAAATCCCCTTCCTGCTCATGGCTATAAATAAAATAACAATTAAAAAAATAATTTGTTGCAACAGTGTTTCTACAGCAACCCTGTATTTACAGGATAATGTTTTTCAAAATTATCAGTATGATTAAACAGCATATACTAATTATATAATTATATAAATCAAGTAAATGATTGCAATATATGTTATACAGCAAAAGAAAGGGATTTGTCAGCAAGAAATTACTTCAAAAATCTAATTGACTAAATATACCCAGTGGAACATTAAGGCAGTGCTTTAGCATTAGATAATCAATGTGCAGCTGCAGGTTAATACATCATCAGACCATTACATAGAGACATGAATATAAAATAGTCAACCACAAAACTCTGATGCAGTTAAGTACGTCTCATCATTGTCTCCCCTACCCCACTCCACCCCACTAGGGACATCGCTCCCTGTTGTCTTTTGACACAAAGAACCCTTGTTCTGCCATTAAGACATTCTGATCACTTAATGTGCCACTATTAGCACCCTTCTTAGCCATGATCACCACCATTTGCTGACCTGCGCCAAAACGACACGGGGCCCAATATCCGACACAGAGGTATTAAAGGGGCTGTAATGAGACAGTCTCACCAGTGCCTGGTGAATCTTTGGTCCCCAAGCCGGAGTTTCAGGGCCCGGGGTTCTCTAGGCTGATGGAGTTGGGGGTATTGGAGCCGATCACTGCCTCGCCTTCTTTCACGCCTTGCGGCCTACTGATGCCCTCCCTCCTCCACGCCGGCAGCCGATTGGTCAGTTGGCACCGGCGCGGTGTCCCCTTGCAGTGTTGGGGTGGTTATACATGATGTTCGTGGATGCTAATCTTGACTGAGAATGCAAAGTCAGAAAATTACCATCAATCTAATTTCTAACTAAATATTTTCCAGCTCATTTCTGAAATTTGCACATTCCCTGTCTTTTTGTCCATATTGTCAATGTCCACCTATCGCTGGCCCTCTATCCAGCCTCACTGCTATCCGTGCCCACCTATCGCTGGCCCTCTATCCAGCCTCACTGCTATCCGTGCCCACCTATCGCTGGCCCTCTATCCAGCCTCACTGCTATCCGTGCCCACCTATCGCTGGCCCTCTATCCAGCCTCACTGCTATCCGTGCCCACCTATCGCTGGCCCTCTATACAGCCTCACTGCTATCCGTGCCCACCTATCGCTGGCCCTCTATCCAGCCTCACTGCTATCCGTGCCCACCTATCGCTGGCCCTCTATCCAGCCTCACTGCTATCCGTGCCCACCTATCGCTGGCCCTCTATCCAGCCTCACTGCTATCCGTGCCCACCTATCGTTGGCCCTCTATCCAGCCTCACTGCTATCCGTGCCCACCTATCGCTGGCCCTCTATCCAGCCTCACTGCTATCTGTGCCCACCTATCGCTGGCCCTCTATCCAGCCTCACTGCTACCCGTGCCCACCTATCGCTGGCCCTCTATCCAGCCTCACTGCTATCCGTGCCCACCTATCGCTGGCCCTCTATCCAGCCTCACTGCTATCCGTGCCCACCTATCGCTGGCCCTCTATCCAGCCTTACTGCAACCGTGCCCACACAAAAGCATAAAACCCATCCTATTTCCAGTTCTCTCTAGCTTTGACAAAGAGTCATCCAGACTCAAAGCGTTAGCTCCGTTCTCTCTCCATGGATGGGTCAGGCCTACTTGGATTGTACTGCATTTTCTGTTTTAGCTCAGATATGGTTGCTGGCTGATGCAATTCTGATCAATGCAACAAATCCAGGATTGATCAACTTGAATTGGATTCCCAAGACAGCAGAGAAACCCACATCCTGATACTGCTCATGAAATGAAATGAAAATTGTTTATTGTCACGAGTAGGCTTCAATGAAGTTACTCATTGAACTTCATTCACATTCCGGCGCCTGTTCGGGGAGGCTGGTATGGGAATTAACCGTGCTGCTGGCCTGCCTTGGTCTGCTTTAAAAGCCAGCGATTTTAGCCCAGTGTGCTAAACCAGCCCCTTTTCGTAGGTTTCACAATAGGAATTGTCTCTTATTTTTCCCCTTTATGGCCACTTCATTGTCAGTTCCTATTTCACATTTTAAAAATTAATTCCAATTGCTGCGTGACCTTCAGCCGCAGTCTCGTAATGGTGTTCTATTGGGAAGAACTTTACCTACTGTCTCCATTGCATTTCTCAGCTGCAGACATTTTAAAAAATCATAGCCAAGTGTTTAAAATGCTGAGGGATGGCATGCAGATTAAAGTCAGCTGTTCAACTTGATTTGTGAATGCCGAAACAAAGGACAGGAGTACAAAATTAACAAGATTCAAGCAAGGTTAGACTTGAGAAGGCTTTTCTCGTCAGAGATACCTGACAAAGAATTCCAGCAAAACCCTTTAATTCTGTGCAAATTTCAGAAATGAGCTGGAAAATATTTAGTTAGAAATTAAATTGATGGTAATTTTCTGACTTTGCACTCTCAGTCAAGATTAGCATCCACGAACATCAGGTATAACCACCCCAACACTGCAAGGGGACACCGCGCCGGTGCCGACTGACCAATCGGCTGCCGGCGTGGAGGAGGGAGGGCATCAGTAGGCCTGTGATGATCGGAATACCTTGCCCCTTTAAGAGGCTTGGCATTGCCCCTTTAAGAGGCTTGGCATTGCCCCTTTAAGAGGCTTGGAACGCTGGGGGACTCCGCCTCTGGCTACACCCCCTGGGAAACAGTATTTAAGATGAGACTCCATTTTGCGAGCACACTTCTCTTGGATGCTGCCATTGTTCAATGCTTATTAAAGCCTTTGATTACTGACCTAACTTTCGCATCGTAATTGAGAGTGCCTCAAGGCCGCAAGAAGGCGAGGCAGTGATCGGCTCCAATACCCCCAACTCCATCAGCCTAGAGAACCCCGGGCCATGAAACTCCGGCTTGGGGACCAAAGATTCACCAGGCACTGGTGAGACTGTCTCATTACGGACCCATTAATACCTCTGTGTCGGATATTGGGCCCGGTGTCGTTTTGGCGCAGGTCAGCAAATGTGTGGGGGTGGGGGGCTGTGATGCGCGCGTCCTCAGGTCGGCGCGAAAGATGCTAAAGTCACGAACCCGGGGGCGATGAGAGGGTGGAGATTACTTCGGCGCCGCCCCCCCCCCCCCCCCCAAGCGGTGCCACTCTTTGGAGGGAGAGGGGAAAAACATCATGCCCCCCCCCCCCCCCCCCCGCCTCCTGCTGCAGAGCGGGCGGTGCCTCGACTCTTGCACCTCGACATTACACCACGCCCCTGGAAGAAAACAGATAAGATGAAACATCTCTCGAACCCTGAGCTGTCGCAACCCCACGAGCAGGACACTTTGGGGCCAGATGCAAGCAAGACAGCACCCTGACCTCAGCATCATTGGGGTGGTAGTGTGGAGGGCCCCCCTCTGCCCCAGCCAGTGCCCCCATCTCTATCCTGGAGCTTTATCTGGAACTGTTCCCGGATCTATCCAGTGGCCTGGCATTGCAAGAGGAGGAGAGGTCTGAGCCGCTGCCTCCCTCTGGCCTGATGCCCGAGAGGAGCCTGCAAGGAACCCGTCTGTCGACGATCCAGGGGGTGGGATCGAGGCAGACCGAGGGCTGGTCGGTGGGAACCGTGCCGTCCGTCACACTCAATGTGGCAGGGGACTCGGTCCCAGACAGCGACTCCACGAAGGAGGGTGGCTGCTCGGTGGGGGGGCACGGGAATGATTTTGGGTCCATCTGCAAGAAGGCAGTGGACTTCCTCGTGCCCGACACAAAGTTGCCCCATATCCCCCCCTTGGGGAACTCCGGGATTTTCTGCATGTAAACCGTGGTCGCCAAACCCGAGTGCAGCTAGCCCTCGACTGGTGGTTAGCTATAGTGCTGCTCATCCGGTCTTCCTGCATTTACGTTAACGAGGCGGAGGATGCGGATGCAGCTGAGCAGCACCGGCTCAAATCTTTCCTTGCCGGACTCCTGAGGGAGCAGAGGGGCCCGCACTCCTCTGCTCCCTCCAAACACTGAAAAGGTGACGGTGAAGGTATACCACTGACATGGAGGTGACCACAGCCAGCCCCAACATTAACGGCAGCAGGACGTGCTCCACAGGTTCCAGAACGTCTCGGTCCTCCGGGACGGGAAGTATGCGACGTGCTTCCTGCAAGAAATCCCACACCGCCCTGGGAGACAAAGCCACATGGCTTCTGGAATGGCAAGTGGGGGTCCATGAGTCGCCTAACCTCACGTTTAGGTGGGGTGGCTGTCTTGTTGTCTCCACATTGATCTTGGGGGTCAAGGGGCCAGTGCCAGATGGCTTGCTGCACCTGACAGTCCATGAGGTGGGGGCGAGGAACGTTACTTTGTGAATGTCTAAGCTCCCCAGGCTGGCCAGCAGCCGACGACTTTCTTCAAGCAAGTCATCTTGGCACCATTGCTGCAGGTGAGTGCATCATCCCGGGATGGGATTTTAATTGCACCCTTGGGACAAAGGCCCGCCTCGGTACCCAGTGAAGGTCGCGCTGCAGGACTTGCAACTTGTCGCATCCCGTGGCACGTGTGTGAGGTCGCGGATCCAGATCCTCACAGACATGCAGCCGCAGTGCCCCTTTCTTCTACTCGGTGGAAAAAAGGCGAGGGGTCTGTCAGCAGTTCCTTACGCTGCTGGCCGATGACGGGTCCCTCGTCTCGCATCCGGAGGAAGTCAGGCCCAAATTTGAAACTTCTACAGCGCATCTTCTCTTCAGATCCGTCCAGCGACGATACTCTGCGGTAGGATCTGCAGCAGGTTGGCTCGAAGGGCGCTGGGAGGCTTTATACCCATGTTTAGCCTGAGGGAGCTGACCGGCGCTCTCAACCGACTGTCCAGGGGCAAAACTCCAGGGCTGGACGGGCTGACGGTGGAGTTCTTCAGGGCATTCTGGGGAGTGACTATGTGGGGATCCTGGTGGAATGTATTGTCACCGGGGAGATGCCCCTCTCGTGGTACAGGGCCACCATTACTTTGCTGCCAAAGAGGGGGGATCTCCGCCACCTTAAAAACTGGCGACCGGTCTCCCTCCTCAGCACAGATTACAAACTCTTCACCAAGGCGATGTGTTTACGTCTTGGCATCATCCTGGACCACATGATCCACCCTGACCAGTCTAACATGGTCCTAGGCCGCACAATTCACACCAACATCCATCTGGTCCAGGACCTGATTCATCATTCCCAGAAGGGCTGATCTGTCAAGCGCTTTTCTGTCCCTTGTTCAGGAGAAGGCGTTCAACAGGGAGAATCAGGAATATTTATTCGGGACTCTGCAAGCATTCGGGTTCAGGGATTCCTTTCATCGCCCGGATCCGACTTCTGTACACTGCTGCAGAATGTCTCACAAAGGTTAACGGGTCCCTGACGGCGCCCCTTCGCTTTGGGTGAGGAGTGTGTCAGGGCTGTCCCTTCAGTGGCCAACTCTAACCTATTTGCATTGAGCCTTTCCTGCGCCTCCTACGGAGGAGGTTGTCGGGACTGCTTCTGCGTGGGCCGGGCATTGGGATGGTCCTCTCGGCTTATGCTGGTGACGTGCTCCTCATGGTCACTGACCTTGCTGACCTGCAGAGGATGCAGAGTGCCAGTCTATGTACTCCGCCACGTCCACTGCCAAGATCAACTGGGCCAAGTGTTCTGGACTCCTGGTCAGTTGGTGGCAGATGGACTTGCTCCCAGAGGAGCTCAGGCCTTTTACCAAGAACAGGACCAGCCTCCTCTTCTCGGAGTCCATCTTTGCCCAGCTGAGGAATCCTGGCTGGAGCTGGAGGCCAAGGTCACCGCTCGCTTGAGACACTGGACATGACTGCTCTGAGTGCTGTCCTACAGGGGTCGAGTTCTTGTAATAAACCAGCTGATAGCCTCCACATTGTGGTACCAGCTGGTCACTTTGACCCCTCCCCTGACTTTGTCACAAAGCTCCAGAGAATGCTTGTAGAGTTCCTCTGGGACAAGAGACTGCACTGGGTCGCTGCTGAGGTTCTGTGTCCCACTGAGGGAGGCGGCCAGGTGCTTCTGTGCCATCGCACGCAGGTGGTGACCTTTCGCGTTCAGACCCTGCAGCAGTGGTGTGCCCTGGCGACTCATTTCTTCCGCCAGGTGCACATGCAGCTCCTGTTTATAGATCTGCAGGGTCTTCGTTACTGGCGCTGTCTGTCTTTTACCAGGACCTGCTCAAAGTCTGGGAAATGGTCGCCTCGCGCCACAGCTCCCCCCGTCAGGAGTGGTGGCTGTCATCAGGGAGCTGCTACTCAGGATTCCACACCTCCACCACATGCAGCCATTTTGAGTGGTTGGCGGAGGGGCGAGCTGTGGCTGCTGGTATGACCAGGATCGGGGACGTGCTGGGTGATGGAGGAGTGGGTTGGATGACACCCCACGAGTTAGCACAACGTGCAGAGATGGACGTCCGGCCCGTATCCAATGACTTACGAGACCGCAAAACGATTGTGTATGGACCCGATGGCACTTGGGTTTGGAAGACCTGCAGATGTGTGGTGATACCCCGTCTGGGCGCACCAATGCCAGGACGGAATTCCACATTGGTCCAAGGTCCTGACACCTCCCTCGGGGGCTGGTGACCCCTGATCCTAGCTGCCTAGCAGAAATACCCTCCGTGTCTTTTCGCACTGTATGGAGGGGTTTCCTGTACGGGCTGCTGCTGCACACACTTCACCTCCTTACCCTTGCCCGTCGTCCGGACACGCCATGGCGTGCCTTATTGCCATCCGGCGGCAGAGGGTCCCACTGGAGGTCCCTGTATGAAGGAGTCCCCCCCCCTTAATCTTGGGCACAGTAAGAAGTCTTACAACACCAGGTTAAAGTCCAACAGGTTTGTTTCAAACACGAGCTTTCGGAGCACGGCTCCTTCTTCAGGTGGAGAAGGAGCCGTGCTCCGAAAGCTCGTGTTTGAAACAAACCTGTTGGACTTTAACCTGGTGTTGTAAGACTTCTTACTGGGCTTAATCTTGGGGACCTGGGATGGAGGGTGTTGCATGCAGTAGCGCCATGCAATCGCGATTGCACCGGTTTACAGACTCCCGAGAAGCCTGCCATTTTTTGCGGCCATCTGGAGTCTGTGGATCATGTTACATGCACACCCTTTTTACTTTTCTGACCAATCTTTTGCTGGAGTTTTGTTTGCATTTCAGCCCCACGCTCCTGATCTACGGGCACCCGGTGTGGGGAAGGCGGAGGACCTCCTTGTGAACCTGCTCCTGGGCAAGGTGAAGCGCGCCATTTATAGGTCCATGCAACAGGCGACCGATGGGGTCGTCTGACCAGACTGCCAGCCCCACTTCCGTGGCTACATTCGCGGCCGGATGTCCCTAGAAAGGGAGCATGCGGTGTCCACGGGCACCATCGAGGTCTTGCGTGCCCGGTGGGCACCGCAGGGGTTGGGGTGCTTTATTGGCCCCTTAATTGCACTCTTATTTGATGATTTTAAGTTTCCGTTGATCTTTGTTATGTTCGGGCAGTACCCCTAACAGGAATGGCCTTTTTTGCTTTGTCCCTGAGTTTGTTTCCTTTCTACTATTTTGTTGGTGGACCTCAAAAGAGTGAGCAATCCACCTAACCTGCACATTTTTGGATGGTGGGTGGAAACCGGTGCACCCGGAGAAAACCCACACAGGCATGGGGGGAACGTATAAACTCCACACAGGCAGTGATCCAAGGCTGGAATTGAATCCGGGTCCCTGGCGCTGTGAGGCAGCAGTGCTAACCACTGTACCACCATAAGATCTCAGAAACAAAATGAGATGAAAGGCCAGTGATTTTATTTTACAAGTGTATTTCCAAGTATCTTTCATATCTGATGATGTTAGCTAATCTCCATCCATGCTAATGTTTTACCTCCATCATCATGGGCTCTTGTGCAGCAACCTTTTATGTGGCATCTTATGAATGCCTTTGGAAATGGATATGGAAATGGATATCCGTCCTGCTCCTTAAATCCTTGCCCCCCCATTAATGCACCAACTGCCTCCCTCGGGTGCATTAATACCACCTCCCCTCTGGAGACTTGTGCTCCCATTATATCAAGACCCCACCCCCCCAGATGCATCAATACCCCTCCCCGAAATGCATCAACCACCCTCCCCAGATGCATCAAACTCAAGCTCCCCCAACTACCCAGTTAGCTTCCACGGGCTCACGCACCCAACCCAAACATCAGCCCTCATGCATTAACCCAACCCTGATATATCAAACTCCCCTCTGCACCAGCACCCCTGCCATAGATCAAGCCCCTTCCCCGGATGCATCAACCACCCCAGCCTCTAAGCACAGCACTTCCCACATGCACCGATTCCCCCTTCTGATTCATCAACCGCCTATTCCAGATGCATCTCCCCCATTCATCATCCCAACCCGCCAATTCATCATCTTTCCCGTCCTTTCATCTTCTGCCCTGCCCATTCATCTTCGCTCCCCATGCATCAACCCACCCCCCCGTACATCACTATACTTACCCATGCATGCAACCCCCCACCCATGCACAAACGCACCCCACCAGTGCACAGATGTCCCCCACTCATGCACGGACACCCCCACACCCGTACATACACACCCCCACATGTAGATCAACACACCCCACCCGTGCGTCAACACCCCCACCCTTGTGAATGCATCAGCTCCTGTCCCAACACATCAATCCCCCTACCAATGTAGCCACTAATGCACCAACCCCCTTCCCCCCATTTACCAACTCCCTGCCCCCCTATTCATCAACCCCCTTCCCCCATTCATCAACCCCCTTCCCCCATTCATCAACCCCCTTCCTCCCATTCATCAACCCCATTCCTCCCATTCATAAACCCCATTCATCAACCCCCCCCTCCCCATACATCAACCCCTCCCCCATTCGTTAACCTCCTCCCCCATTCATTAACCCCCTCCCCCATTCATCAACCCCCTCCCCCCATTCATTAACCCCTTCCCCCATTCATTAACCCCCATTCATCAACCCCCTTCCCCCATTCATCAGCCCCCCTCCCCCATTCATCAACTCCCCTCCCTCTATTCATCAACCCCCGTCCCCCATTCATCAACCCCCTTCCCCCATTCATTAACCCCTTCCTATTCAACAACCACCCCTCCCCATTCAACAACCCCCCCATCCCATTCAACAACCCCCCTCCCCCATTCAACAACTCCCCCTCCCCCATTCAACAACCCCCCCTCCCCCATTCAACCCCCCCTCCCCATTCAACCCCCCCTCCCCATTCAACAACCCCCCTCCTCCATTCATTAATCCCCTCCCCCATTCATCAACCCCCTCCCCCATTCATTAACCCCCCATTCATCAGCCCCCCTCCCCCATTCATCAGCCCCCCTCCCCCATTCATCAACCCCCTCCCCCCATTCATCAACCCCCCTCCCCCCATTCATCAGCCCCCCTCCCCCTATTCATCAGCCCCCACCCCCCATTCAACCCCCCATTCATCAACCCCTTCCTATTCAACAACCCCCCCCTCCCCTTTCAACAACCCCCCTCCCCCATTCATCAACCCCCTCCCCCATTCATTAACCCCCTCCCCCATTCATTAACCCCCTCCCCATTCATTAACCCCCCATTCATCAGCCCCCCTCCCCCATTCATCAGCCCCCCACCCCCCATTCATCAACCCCTTCCTATTCAACAACCCCCCATCCCCCATTCAACAACCCCCCTCCCCCAGTTCAACAACCACCCTTACCCCCATTCATTAACCAACCCCCTCCCCCATTCAATTAACCCCCATCTCAACCCCATTCTATTCACAACCCCCCCCCATTCATCAACCCCCTCCCCCATTCATCAGCCCCCTCCCCCATTCATCAGCCCCCCTCCCCCCATTCATCAGCCCCCCTCCCCCCATTCATTAACCCCTCCCCCATTCATTAACCCCCTCCCCCATTCATTAACCCCCCCCATTCATTAACCCCCTCCCCATTCATTAACGCCCCCATTCATCAACCCCCTTCCCCCATTCATCAGCCCCCCTCCCCCCATTCATCAGCCCCCCACCCCCATTCATCAGCCCCCACCCCCATTCATCAGCCCCCCACCCCCATTCATCAGCCCCCCCACCCCCATTCATCAGCCCCCCTCCCCCATTCATCAGCCCCCCTCCCCCATTCATCAGCCCCCCCCCCATTCATCAGCCCCCACCCCCCATTCATCAGCCCCCACCCCCCATTCATCAGCCCCCCCCCCATTCATCAGCCCCCCATTCATCAACCCCCCCCCCATTCATCAACCCCCCCCCATTCATCAACCCCCTCCCCCCATTCATCAACCCCCCTCCCCCCATTCATCAACCCCCCTCCCCCCATTCATCAACCCCCCTCCCCCCCATTCATCAACCCCCCTCCCCCCCATTCATCAACCCCCCTCCCCCCATTCATCAACCCCCCTCCCCCCATTCATTAACCCCCCATTCATCAACCCCTTCCTATTCAACAACCCCCCTCCCCATTCAACAACCCCTCTCCCCCATTCAACAACCCCCCCTCCTCCATTCAACAACCCCCCCCCTCCATTCAACAACCCCCCCTCCTCCATTCAACAACTCCCCCATCTCCATTCAACAATCCCCCCCTCCTCCATTCAACAACCCCCCCTCCTCCATTCAACAACCCCCCCTCCTCCATTCAACAACCCCCCCATCTCCATTCAACAACCCCCCCATCTCCATTCAACAACTCCCCCCTCCTCCATTCAAACAACCCCCCCTCCTCCATTCAACAACCCCCCCTCCTCCATTCAACAACCCCCCCTCCTCCATTCAACAACCCCCCCTCCTCCATTCAACAACCCCCCCCTCCTCCATTCAACAACCCCCCCCTCCATTCAACAACCCCCCCCTCCTCCATTCAACCACCCCCCCTCCTCCATTCAACAACCCCCCTCCTCCATTCAACAACCCCCCCTCCTCCATTCAACAACCCCCCCTCCTCCATTCAACAACCCCCCCCTCCTCCATTCAACACCCCCCCCTCCTCCATTCAACAACCCCCCCCTCCATTCAACAACCCCCCCCTCCATTCAACAACCCCCCCTCCATTCAACAACCCCCCCCTCCATTCAACAACCCCCCCCTCCATTCAACAACCCCCCCCTCCTCCATTCAACAACCCCCCCCTCCTCCATTCAACAACCCCCCTCCTCCATTCAACAACCCCCCCATCTCCATTCAACAACTCCCCCATCTCCATTCAACAACCCCCCCCTCCTCCATTCAACAACCCCCCCTCCATTCAACAACCCCCCCCCTCCATTCAACAAACCCCCCCCCTCCATTCAACAACCCCCCCTCCCCCATTCAACAAACCCCCCCTCCACCATTCAACAACCCCCCCTCCTCCATTACAACCAACCCCCCCCCTCCATTCAACAACCCCCCCCCTCCATTCAACAACCCCCCCCTCCTCCATTCAACAACCCCCCCTCTCCATTCAACAACCCCCCTCCTCCATTCAAACACCCCCCCTCCCTCCATTCACACCCCCCCCTCCTCCATTCAACAACCCCCCCCCTCCTCCATTCAACAACCCCCCCTCCTCCATTCACCACACCCCCCCTCCTCCATTCAACAACCCCCCCCTCCTCCATTCAACAACCCCCCCCGCCTCCATTCAACAACCCCCCCCCTCCTCCATTCACAACCCACCCCCCCTCCTCCATTCAACAACCCCCCCCCCTCCATTCAACAACCCCCCCCTCCTCCATTCAACAACCCCCCCCCCTCCTCCATTCAACAACCCCCCCTCCTCCATTCAACAACCCCCCCCTCCTCCATTCACATACCCCCCCCTCTCCATTCACAACTACCCCCATCTCCATTCAACACCCCCCCCTCCTCCATTCAACAACCCCCCCCCATTCAACAACCCCCCCCCTCCATTCAACAAACCCCCCCCCCTCCATTCAACAAACCCCCCCCCACCATTCAACAACCCCCCCTCCATTCACCCCCCCCTCCTCCATTCAACAACCCCCCCTCCTCCATTCAACAACCCCCCCTCCTCCATTCAACAACCCCCTCCCCTCCTCCATTCAACACCCCCCCCTCCTCCATTCAACAACCCCCCCCTCCTCCATTCACAACCCCCCCCCTCCTCCATTCAACAACCCCCCCCCTCCTCCATTCAACAACCCCCCCCCCTCCTCCTTCAACAACCCCCCCCCTCCTCCATTCAACAACCCCCCCTCCTCCATTCAACAACCCCCCCCTCCTCCATTCACAACCCCCCCTCCTCCATTCAACAACCCCCCCCTCCTCCATTCAACAACCCCCCCTCCTCCATTCAAACAGACCCCCCCCTCCTCCATTCAACAACCCCCCCCCTCCTCCATTCAACAACCCCCCCCATCTCCATTCAACAACCCCCCCCTCCTCCATTCAACAACCCCCCCCTCCTCCATTCAACAACCCCCCCCTCCTCCATTCAACAACCCCCCCCTCCTCCATTCAACAACCCCCCCCTCCTCCATTCAACAACCCCCCCCTCCTCCATTCAACAACCCCCCCCCTCCTCCATTCAACAACCCCCCCCCCTCCTCCATTCAACAACCCCCCCCCTCCTCCATTCAACAACCCCCCCCCTCCTCCATTCAACAACCCCCCCCCCCCTCCTCCATTCAACAACCCCCCCCCCCTCCTCCATTCAACAACCCCCCCCTCCTCCATTCAACAACCCCCCCCCCCCTCCTCCATTCAACAACCCCCCCCCCTCCTCCATTCAACAACCCCCCCCCCCCTCCTCCTCCTTCTCATTCAGCTGGAGTGCTATCGGAAGTGACGCGAGTGTAAACGGTCGGTGCGCTCCATGGTAACGGCGTGAGCGTGTGTGTGGAACAACAACAATAGCGGCGGTGGGAGAGACGGGCAGCGGCACCGAGCTGTCAGCCTCAGGGCCACCATGGCGCTGACGTGCAGCCTTTGGCGGCTGTGAACCATGGCCGGCCGCCACTGGATGCCGTCCCCGGGAGCTCCGGCTCCGAGTCTGCAGCCGTGCCGGGCCGCACAGCTCCCGTTGCCCGGTTAGTCTCTGCTGCCTTCAGCGGCGGCCCCAGCCCCCGGGCGGCTGGCTACCGTCCCGCTGTCGGCGGTCGATTCATTCCCGTCTCCTGGCTGATCGGTAGCGGTGGGTGGCGGGGCCGCTCGGCGCGGAAAGCGGAAGATGGCGACTGGTGTCAGCAGGCAGCAACATCACAGCGGCACAGCCGGCAAACTGGGCTCCACAGCCGGAGGGGCTGCCGAGTACAACCAGGAGCTGCACCTGAAAATGAGCAAGAAGATTGCGCAGCTGACCAAGGTGAGTGAGTGTGAGCGAGGCGGGGGGACCGCTACATTGCCCCACTGACCCTCCTCAGCAGCATTCAGCAACGCAGGCCGCTCCCACAAACTGTAACATAGCTTCATACATTTATTCATGTGATTTCTTAAACTTGGCAAGGTCCCTATTAAACTCCCCCACCCCATGACATTTTCACCGTAATGACCTGGCAGTAAAACAACATATTTTACTTGCAAAACACGTTCGCGTTTTGTGCTGTTTTTGGCGAAGAGGGCATAATTGGGGCAGGTTACTGCTCCCCTAGACTTCTCGTTCGCATAGGCAGTAATCGCCTCTTTATGTTATTGATTTGGCGACATTAACTTTTGACAAGGTATTTAATCAACGTTGCTTTGACCAGTCGGCAGAGTGAAATGAAAAACTCCGTTTCTGTTTCGGATTGGATTTCTGTGGAATAACTTTCAAAAGTAGATCTTCACTTTTGTGATGATTCGTTTGTGCTGGTTAATGGGAAAGCTCTGATACTTCCTGAATTTAAATTCATCCAATTCTAATCTCACATTTAACACAATTGGCAAAGTTCATATTTTAAGCGCTGGATGCCACTTTCGACTATCTATATTTCCTTGTATCAATCAGTGAAACAAATGATGAGTTGAACAGTGCCTGAAACTATTTTACATTACTTGTACTTTTGATTTAGATTTCAAAAAATATCATAATCAAAATTGAATTTGAATGATCTTTCACCAAGGTTTGATCTGTAAACTGAATTGCTATAGCATCTCATCTCATTGTTGATTTAAACTAACAAAATAATTGTAAAAGCAAATTACTGTGGATGCTGAAATCTGAAACAAAAGCAGAAAATACTGGTAATCTCAGCAGATGACAGCATCTGTGGAGAGAGAAAGGAGCTAACGTTTTGAGATTGGATGACTTTGTTGAATAATGATGCATTGATTGCTTTTATGGTCTATTGATCTTTTTGCTCTGTGTTATGCAGTAACATTGTGATGTACCTTTAATTTTGTCGTAAAATATTCGGGGGGGGGGGGGGGCAGTCTGAACTACTAGGTTAACCAAAGTTTTTATCTGCAATTTGGCAGAACTGTATGGTGTTAACTCACAAAACCATATTTTTCTGAGAGAACAGTACATGAAAAATATTTTTATATTTAGATTTAATTTTAAAATTATTTAAATTGAAGAATGTGAAGTTCCTGAAATGGAAAGATCAGCTTTTAAAAAAAAAATTTGGGCTCAAAAGAAACATTTGAATGTTCCAAGTGGTTTTATAACAGATTCTGTGTAAGTAATATCAGTGAAAACACTGCAAATCACTGAAGCTGGTTGTGACTATTAGATTTGAATGAGTGTTCCTGACTGCTTCAGGTTGCTGCTTTACAATCTCCAAGAGAGGAAATGACTTATGTTGTTCTAAATAAAAGTGTCATGAAGTGGAAGGAGGTCTGGCATTTTGTTAATCAAAAGCAAATGTTTAGTGTATAAACTGGAAGTTTACCTCTGTTTCAGAGTGACAAGGTTATCATTGTTCATTTTAAAAGAAAGCTTGCTGTATTTTTATGGTTGCATCTTTTGAAAGTGCTGTCAAAGAATCCTTAGCAAATTTCTTGAGTGCATCTCAATGAGATAAGATAACAATATTAATGTCACAAGTAGGCTTACATTAGCACTGCAATGAAGTTACTGTGAAAATCCCCTCTTCACAATCCGGTGCCTGTTCGGGTACACGGAGGGGGAATTCAGAATGTCCAATTCACCGAACAAGCACGTATTTCGTGATTTGGTGTACTGGTGGTCGATGGGGGTGACAGTCAAATGCTGACTTAACTATCCCTTCAGTATAGCATATTTAATTACGTTTTTGGTCTTTCAGGCTAACACCGGTCAAATATATCTGGTATTTGACCTGCTCTTGAAGAAATAAGGATAAAATTACAACATTGTAACTATATCAAAAGATATCTGTCATGGTTGTGCCATATCCCTGTAAAACCTGTGAGGAATATGGACATTTTATTTTCAAAAGGAAACCTGGACTATGGACAATTAGCTTTGCAAAATGGGCCCCAGAGGGCCAGGTGATGTTTGTGGTTTGTGCAAAGGCAAGGGTTAATTTCATGTTTGAAAATGCTTCTGCAAAGGCATGAAAATATAAATGATCTTGAATGTAAATGACTGTTCAGCTTGTTGACCCCATGAAGGCGGAATTGCAAATGAAGATATATCTGAGGCTATTCATAGCTAGAATATTGATAGGTTATCAAAAATACAGTCTGGCAAATTGCTTGGCCATCAAACCAGTGTGTGGACAGTGAAAACCAGTGATACGGCTGTCAGATGACAACCTGGCTTGTGATCTGAAAAACCTGGAAGTACTTTATTCACCCAAAACGATAGGACAGGTAAGGCTGGGATACAATGATGCGAGGAGGCCATTTATTGCCCTGCCACAAAAGTCACCATGGGTAGAGAAGTTGGGCGTATTCATTTTACCAGCACAATTCTTTGCGACAGGGACTCAACCAAATTGTAAAACCAGAAGCTTGTTGTTGGTTGGGGTGAAATCATCAAGAGAAACGTCAAGACTTAATTTTTCTTCAGTGACTCAAGAGGCCTGCAATGTTTCAAATATCATCTTGAGGACTGATTACAAATGACCTTTTTGACACTTTGCGATTACTTGATGCAAGCAACATACAACATCTTCAGAAGTTATCTGGTGTGAATGAGGAGTGGGTTTTGTTGCATTTACATTTCGGGTGTTGTGTTCCTTTTGATTTAAACCTACAAGCGAGCCTGTTTTGGTGTATGTCCTTAAAAGTCAAACTCTCTCATGTGCATCCTGTTGTGGTCAGCCGAGAGGTGAAAAAAGGCAAAGAATGATCCCATGTTTCACTGTCCATGTCAGATTACAAAGGGTGGGTACCATGTGTGACTGGTGTGTGCATGCACACGTGCATATGTTGGATTGGATTGGATTTGTTTATTGTCACGTGTACTGAGGTACAGTGAAAAGTATTTTTCTGCGAGCAGCTCAACAGATCATTAAGTACATGGGAAGAAAAGGGAATAAAACAAAATACATAACAGGGCAACACAAGGTATACAATGTAACTACATAAGCACCGGCATCGGATGAAGCATACAGGGTGAATTGTTACTGAGGTCCGTCCATAAGATAGTCATTTAGGCGTCTAGTAACAGCGAGGAAGAAGCTGTTTTCATAGAATTTACAGTGCAGAAGGAGGCCATCCGGCCCATCGAGTCTGCACCGGCTCTTGGAAAGAGCACCCTACCCAAGGTCAACACCTCCACCCTATCCCCATAACCCAGTAACCCCACCCAACACTAAGGGCAATTTTGGACACTAAGGGCAATTTATCATGGCCAATCCACCTAACCTGCACATCTGTGGGAGGAAACCGGAGCACTCGGAGGAAACCCACGCACACACTGGAGGATGTGCAGACTCCGCACAGACAGTGACCCAAGCCGGAATCAAACCTGGAGCTGTGAAGCGATTGTGCTATCCACAATGCTACCGTGCTGCTCTTGTTTTGAGTCTGTTCGTGCGTGTTCTCAGACTTCTGTATCTCCTGCCCGATGGAAGAAGTTGGAAGAGTGAGTAAGCCGGATGGGAGGGGTCTTTGATTATGCTGCCCGCTTTCCCCAGGCAGCGGGAAGTGTAAATGGAGTCAATGGATGGGAGGCAGTTTGTGTGATGAACTGGGCGGTGTTCACTACTCTGAAGTTTCTTGCAGTCCTGGGCCGAGCAGTTTCCATACCAGGCTCTGATGCAGCCAGATAGGATGCTTTCTATGGTGCATCTGTAAAAGTTGGTAAGGGTTAATGTGGGCATGCCAAATTTCCTTAGTTTCCTGAGGACGTATAGGCGCTGTTGTGCTTTCTTGGTGGTAGCGTCGACGTTGGTGGGCCAGGACAGAATTTTGGAGATGTGCACCCCTAGGAATATGAAGCTGCTAACCATCTCCACCTCAGTGCCATTGATGCTGATGGGTGTGTACAGTACTTTGCTTCCTGAAGTCAATGACCAGCTTTTTAGTTTTGCTGGCATTGAGGGAGAGATTGTTGCCGCTGCACCACTCCACTAGGTTCTCTATCTCCCTCCTGTATTCTGACTCGTCGTTATTCGAGATCCGGCCCACTATGGTTGTATCGTCAGCAAACTTGTAGATGGAGTTGGAGCCAAATTTTGCCACGCAGTCGTGTGTGTACAGGGAGTAGAGTAGGGGGCTAAGTACGCAGCCTTGCGGAGCCGCAGTATTGAGGACTATTGTGGAGGAGGTGTTGTTCATTCTTACTGATTTGTGGTCTGTTGGTCAGAAAATCGAGGATTCAGTTGCATAGTGGGGAGCCAAGTCCTAGGTTTTGGAGCTTTGATATGAGCTTGGCTGGGATTATGGCGTTGAAGGCTGAGTCAATAAATTGGAGCCTGATGTAGGAGTCCTTGTTGTTGAGATGCTCTAGGGATGAGTGTAGGGCCAGGGAAATGGTGTCTACTGTGGACCGTTTGCAACGGAATGTGAATTGCAGTCGATCAATGTGTTCTGGGAGTATGGAGGTGATGCGCTTCATGATCAACCTCTCGAAGCACTTCATTACGACTAAAGTCAGGCCACCGGACGGTAGTCATTGAGGCACGTTGCCTGGTTCTTTGGCACCGGTATAATGGTGGTCGTCTTGAAGCAGGTGGGGACCTCGGAATGGAGTAGGGACAGGTTAAAGATGTCCGTGAATACCTCTGCCAGATGGTCTGTGCAGGCTCTGAGTGCACGACCAGGGATCCCGCCGCCTTCCGAGGGTTCACTGTCAAGAAGGCCGCTCTGACTTCGGAAGCTGTGATGGTGGGTATTGTCGAGTTATGGGCTGCTGAGGCACTCGACAGCGGATTGTTGGTTACTTGCTCGATCCGTGCACAGAATGCATTGAGTTCGTTTGGGTGGGGGGGGGGGGGGGGGGGGTGCTGCTGCCGGAGATGCTGCTCGGCTTCGCTTTGTGGCCCGTTATGTTGTTTAGTCCTTGCCACAATCGCCGAGAGTCTGTGACTCTAGCTTGGTTTGATATTCTCTCTTGGCATATGTTTGGAGAATACAACTGCTTGCAAATGGGATTTGTGCATTTGTGCTTGGAATGTTTCATTAATACGTGCAGCCGCTCGCTAATTTAAACATGTTTAACCAACCTCCAGCTCTAAAAGATTGAGAGTATCTCCCTTAGAAACTATTTTACAAACAGCTGGGTAGCCTATTTTATTTTATAGCTGATGCACCATCAATTGCACGCGAGGCGAGTGATTTACCAATGTCAGGCTTTAATTAACTAGAACACAGCCTGGCGATCGTCTACAGTGGGAAAGGCCGATCGTCAGGCTTCTGAGCATTTATACCTCGTTGATAGAGGCGTGGTTAACTCAGCCTCTCGGCCAATCGGTCGAGAGGCACATGACCGACCAGGGCCAATGGTAAGCCGACGTTCTGGCCCAATGGCAGACGAGTATGCAGATCATATCATCACATTCACCCCTTACGGAGAAGGAAGGCGGGGGGGGGGGGGGGTGTGAACGAGACCCGGGGTGGGGGGGGGGGGAGAACTGATGATATGAGTAGCCGTCGGGAGAATAATTTTCTCTCCGTACCCTTGTCGAATTTGGGGGCTTGCCACTGGCCCAGACATAACAATATTTACAAAAGGAAGTCCATGGGACCGTAGAACTCTAGATGGATTCGATCAGTTGTTTGGTGGTCCTTGACGTCCTGGCCGAGCGCCGTAGTGGAGGAGGAGTCGTCGGATCGGCTGATGGTCCTGCTGATGTCCTGGAGTCCGGGAGCGATAGACCTCGAGTAGTCTCCGTCACCTGAGCTGGCCGTGGAGACGCCATGGATGAGGGATGGGGAAGCTGAGTGGGGTGCTGGGGTGAAAAAGGGGAGGGGGGGTCTGTGGTGGGGGGGGGGCTGCACGCCGGCGGGTGCCAGGTCCCGGAGGGAGACCGTGTCCTGCCGACCGTCGGGGTACTCCACATACGCATACTGCGGGTTAGCGTGGAGTAACTGGACATGCTCCACCAACGGATCGGACTTGTGCACCCGCACATGCTTCCGGAGCAAGATGGGTCCGGGGGTGACCAGCCACGTCGGGAGAGGGGATCCAGAGGACGACTTCCTGGGGGAAAACAAGAAGACGCTCATGAGGTGTCTGATTAGTTGCAGTACAGAGGAGTGAGCGGATAGAGTGCAGTGCATCGGGGAGCACCTCTTGCCATCGGGAAATAGGGAGATTTCTAGACCGGAGGGCTAGTAGTATGGTCTTCCAGATGGTACCATTCTCCCGCTCGACCTGTCCGTTACCCCGGGGGTTATAGCTGGTCGTCCTGCTAGAGGCGATGCCCCTGTCAAGCAGGAACTGACGCAGCTCGTCGCTCATAAATGAGGACCCCCGATCGCTGTGAATGTACGCGGGGTAGCCGAACAGTGAGAAGATGGAGAGTAGGGCCTTAATGACGGTCGATGTGGTCATGTCGGGACAGGGAATGGCGAAGGGGAAGCGGGAGTGTTCGTCGATAACCGCCAGGAAGTAAATGTTGCGGTTGTTAGAGGGAAGGGGCCCCTTGAAGTCAATGCTGAGACGTTCAAAGGGGCGGGATGCTTTGATCAGGTGTGCGCGCTCGGGGCGGTAGAAGTGCGGTTTGCACTCGGCGCAGATGTGGCAGTCACGGGTTACTGTCCTGACTTCCTCGATAGAGTAGGGCAGGTTGCGGGCCTTAATGAAGTGGTGTAGGCGGGTCACCCCTGGATGGCAGAGGTCTGCGTGGAGGGAGCGGAGGCGGTCTATCTGCGTGCTGGCGCAGGTACCGCGGGACAGGGCATCAGGAGGCTCATTGAGCTTCCCAGGACGATACAAGATATCATAGTTGTACGTGGACAACTCGATCCGCCACCGTAAAATCTTGTCATTTTTGATCTTGCCCCTTTGTGCATTATCAAACATGAAGGCTACTGACCGTTGGTCTGTGAGGAGGGTAAACCTCCTGCCGGCCAAATAGTGCCTCCAATGTCGCACGGCTTCGACTATGGCCTGGGCTTCCTTTTCCACAGATGGGTGGCGGAGTTCGGAAGCCTGGAGAGTTCTGGAGAAGAAGGCCACGGGTCTGCCCGCTTGGTTCAGGGTGGCCGCCAGAGCTACTTCTGAAGCATCGCTCTCGACCTGGAAGGGGAGGGCCTCGTCGATGGCACGCATCGTGGCCTTTGCGATGTCCGCTTTGATGCGGCTAAAGGCCTGGCAGGCCTCCGTCGACGGCGGGAAGGTCGTGGTTTGCATGAGGGGACGGGCCTTGTCCGCGTAGTTGGGAACCCATTGGGCGTAGTATGCGAAGAACCCTAGGCAGCGTTTGAGGGATTTGGGGGTATTTGGGAGAGGGAGTTCCATCAGGGGGCGCATGCGTTCGGGGTCGGGGCCTATCACTCCGTTACGCACTACGTAGCCGAGGATGGCTAGGCGGTCGGTGCTAAACACGCATTTATCCTTATTGTACGTGAGGTTAAGGAGTTTTGCGGTTTGGAGGAATTTCTGGAGGTTGGCGTCATGGTCCTGCTGGTCGTGGCCGCAGATGGTGACATTATCAAGGTACGGGAAGGTAGCCTGTAATCCGTACTTGTCGACCATTCGGTCCATCTCCCTTTGGAAGACCGAGACCCCATTCGTGACGCCAAACGGAACCCTAAGGAAGTGGTAGAGGCGCCCGTCAGCCTCGAACGCGGTGTACAGTCGGTCACTCGCGCGGATGGGGAGCTGGTGGTAAGCGGACTTAAGGTCCACAGTTGAGAAGACCTTGTATCTCGCGATCTCGTTTACCATGGTAGAGATACGGGGGAGAGGATACGCGTCCAGTTGCGTAAACCGATTGATGGTTTGGCTATAATCGATGACCATCCGGTTTTTCTCCCCCGTCCGGACCACCAGCACTTGGGCTCGCCAGGGACTGTTGCTGGCCTCGATGACCCCTTCCGTCAGCAACCTCTGGACCTCGGACCTGATGAAGGATCGGTCCTGGGCGCTGTACCGTCTGCTCCGTGTGGCGACGGGTTTGCAATCGGGGGTGAGGTTAGCAAACAGGGAGGGAGGGTCTACTTTGAGGGACGCGAGGCTGCAGACAGTGAGGGGGGGTATAGGGCCGCCGAATTGAAAAGTCAAGCTCTGCAGGTTGCACTGGAAGTCCAGTCCTAGGAGTGCCGGTGCGCAAAGGTCAGGGAGGACAAGGAATTTATAATTTTTAAAAACCTTCCCTTGGACCGTGAGGTCCGCGATGCAGCACCCGGTGATGTGGACGGAGTGCGAACCTGAGGCTAAACCGATTTTGCGTGTTACGGGATGGACAGGGAGTGCGCAGCGTCTTACCGTGTCAGGGTGAACGAAGCTTTCCGTGCTCCCGGAGTCCAGCAGGCAGTCCGTCTTGTGGCCGTTGAGGTGGATCAGCGTAGTCGTTTTGGCGAGCGTGCGTGGATGAGACTGGTCGAGTTGAACGGCCGCGAGCCGTGGAGAAAATCCGTCGTCGCTGTCCGATTCCATGCTGGAGGGACCTTGCGTGGCAGATGTGGAAGTCGGTGGCCAGGATCCATATGTGGGGTGAACGGCCGCGAGCCGTGGAGAAAATCCGTCGTCGCTGTCCGATTCCATGCTGGAGGGACCTTGCGTGGCAGATGTGGAAGCCGGTGGCCAGGATCCCCAGGTGAGGTCTGTTCCCCAAGATGGCGGCGCCCAGGACCCGCACGTGGGGTCGGGGCCCCAAGATGGCGGCGCCCAGGACCCGCACGTGGGGTCGGCACCCCAAGATGGCGGCGCCCAGGAAGCCCTCGTGGCCGCTGGAGGCGGAGCTAGCGTTCCCGGCGCTGTGAGCGGAGAGGCGCGCAGGCCGGCTCCAAGAGGTGAGTGACCGGCATCAGCTGCGGGGATGCACAAGCCGGCTCCAGGACGCCGGCTAGGTGCATCAGCTGTGGGGATGCGGAAGCCGGCTCCAGGACGCCGGCTAGGTGCATCAGCTGTGGGGATGCGGAAGCCGGCTCCAGGACGCCGGCTAGGTGCATCAGCTGTGGGGATGCACAAGCCGGCTCCAGGACGCCGGCTAGGTGCATCAGCTGTGGGGATGCGGAAGCCGGCTCCAGGACGCCGGCTAGGTGCATCAGCTGTGGGGATGCGGAAGCCGGCTCCAGGACGCCGGCTAGGTGCATCAGCTGTGGGCGGAGGTAAGGCGCGCGGGCCGGGTGCGGGGGGCCGGGGGCGGGGGGGAGCCGAGTCGCGCTGCGGGCAGGCAGGGACCGGGGGGCCCGGAGAGGCGAGCCGGTCGGGCGCCGGGGCCCGGGGGTGGGGGGAGCCGGGGTCCGGGAGCGAGGGAAGCAGGGCCGCTGCGGGCAGGCAGGGACCAGGGAGGCCCGGAGAGGCGAGCCGGTCGGGCGCCGGGGCCCGGGGGCGGGGGGGAGAAACGTGCGCGGCGGGCAGGCAGAGGCCTGGAGGGGCCGGGGAGGTGCGCATGTCGGCCGGCGGGGCGCGAGTCGGTAGCAGCTGGGGCGGCCCTGGGGGAGAGAGGGAGGCACACAGGCCGTTTGCAGAGGCCTGGGGGAGGGGGGGAGAGTGCTGTGCAGCTTCCAGAAGCGCTGCAGCCAGCGTTTTGGCCTGGCAGACCGTGGAGTAGTGGCCCTTCTTCCCGCAGCTCTTACAGAGGGCGGAGCGGGCTGGGCAGCGCGAGCGAGGGTGCTTAGCGTACCCACAAAAGTAGCAGCGGGGCCCCGCGGATTTATCGGGGCGCCCCGCGGCACAAGCCTGAGGGAGGCCGGGAGCGGTGGGTAGCTGGTGGGAAGCGTGCCAGGAGGCGGCCTGGCCAGGGTCATAGGTGCGCGCGCTTTGATCTGCGACCTCCAGGGAGGCGGAGAGAGTCAGTGTCTCCGTTAAACTGAGTTCGTCCCTTTCCAGCATCCGCTGGCGGATCACGGGGGACAGCATCCCAGCCACGTAAGCGTCTCTGACGAGTAGCTCCATGTGCTCTGTAGCGGACACCGCTTCACAGGCGCAACCTCTCCCCAGGGCACAGAGGGCCCGGGCGTATTGGTCTAGAGACTCACCGGGGACCTGCTTTCTGGTGGCCAGCAGATGTCGAGCGAATACCCTGTTGATGGGTTTGAGGAATTGTCCTTTTAGCTTCCGTATAGCTTCATCATAGTCTGTTTCGTCTTCGATTATTGAGTAAGCGGCAATACCCACGCTGGAGTGGAGGACGTGCAGCTTCTGTGCCCCGGTGGGGGAGTCGGTTGTAGATGCCAGGAACCCTTCGAGGCAAGTCAGCCAGAGCTTAAAGAGTTCTGTAGAGTTCAGAGTTTGCGGGCTGATGCGGAGGCATTCGGGCTTGATGCGGAACTCCATCTTCAAAGTTGTAGTTAATTAAATTGATGCACCATCAATTGCACGCGAGGCGAGTGATTTACCAATGTCAGGCTTTAATTAACTAGAACACAGCCTGGCGATCGTCTACAGTGGGAAAGGCCGATCGTCAGGCTTCTGAGCATTTATACCTCGTTGATAGAGGCGTGGTTAACTCAGCCTCTCGGCCAATCGGTCGAGAGGCACATGACCGACCAGGGCCAATGGTAAGCCGACGTTCTGGCCCAATGGCAGACGAGTATGCAGATCATATCATCACAATAGCCTTTAAGCGTAAATCTTAATTTTTATTTGTGTCTTATTTGATCTGCCAAGTTAACAATTCTGAATTTAACAGTTGAGGAGCTAATCTGTTTGGTCATCATTGATAATAATGAAATTTCCAAGAGAGAAATTGGACAAAATGAGAATATGCTCATAGCAGGGAGCAAGTTGTTATTTTTACAAGTGATGTGAATTTTCCTTGAGGCAATATGTCAAATATAATAGCGAAACAAGTAAATATGGTTTGTGTAATGCCCAGCTATAGTTTTGTGACCTTTCATCATTATCAAATTTTTGGTGTGAAGTGCTTTGATCTATTTTGTTACTAGTTAAATGTCTGCCATTTTCTTCAGTTTGTTACGATCCCTGTAAAAACTGATTTTTAATAATAGATTATTTCCCAGCAATTAAATGATCAGATTTCATGTTTTAAGACTTTTACTGGAACTAACAACCAAAAATCAACCTTGATTAAATATTACTTAACAGGCAACTATTACATCAAATTAAAATTGAGTAAACATAGAAAATGGGAGCAGGATAAGGCCATTCAGCCATTTTGAGCCTGCTCCGTCATTCATTAAGGTCATGGCTGATCATCCAACTCAACCGTCTGATCCCTTCGCCCCAAGTGCTATATCTGCTTCTTGAAAATAAACAATGTTTTGGCTCCAACACAGGCTGGCCACTCTGGGTGAAGAAAATTCTCCTCATCTCCGTCCTAAACAGTCGACCCCGCATCCTCAGATGTGACCCCTGGTTCCAGATACATCTACCATCGGGAACATCCGGGAATATCCAGTCTTGTTAGAATTTTATAGGTTTCTATTGGATCCCCCTCATTCTTCTGAACTCCAGCAAACACAATCCTATCCAACTCAATCTGTCCTCGTACATCAGTCCCGCCATTCCAGGAATCAGTCTGGTAAACCTTTGCTGCAGTCCCTCTAGAGCAAAAACGTTTTCCTCTGATAGGGAGACCAAAAGTGCACATAATATTCCAGCTGTGGTCTCACCAAGGCCCTGTATAATTGCAGCAAGACATACCTGCTCCTGGTCTCTAATCCTCTTGCTTTGAAGGCCAGTGTCATGTGAGAGTACCTTTAAGAAATGTGTGTGTATATAAGTATCTGTAGTGAGAGTACCTTTAAGAAATGTGTGTGTATATAAGTATCTGTAGTGAGAGTACCTTTAAGAAATGGGTGTTTATTACTACCGTGATATCAGAGAGTGTGTGGAGCTGGGCTCTGAAAATTAAACTAAAACACACCCTGCAGCAAACAACCTAAAACGAAAGTAAAAAGCTGACAGACAGCCCAGCTCCACCCACTCTCTGATATCACGGTAGTAATAAACACCCATTTCTTAAAGATACTCTCACTACAGATACTTATATACACACACATTTCTTAAAGGTACTCTCACATGACACTGGCCTTCAAAGCAAGAGGATTAGAGACTAGGAGCAGGTATGTCTTGCTGCAATTATACAGGACCTTGGTGAGACCACAGCTGGAATATTGTGTGCACTTTTGGTCTCCCTATCAGAGGAAAAAGTTTTTGCTCTAGAGGGACTACAGCAAAGGTTTACAAGACTGATTCCTGGAATGGCGGGACTGATGTACGAGGACAGATTGAGTTGGATAGGATTGTGTTTGCTGGAGTTCAGAAGAATGAGGGGGATCCAATAGAAACCTATAAAAGTGTGGGTCAGGTGAACTCCATGATACACGTTGGGGTTCTCTAAATCCTGGCCCATAACAGCCAGCATAACATTTACCTTCTTTACTGCCTGCGGCACCTGCGTGCTTTACTTCAGCGACTGGTGTACAAGGACACCAAGGTTTTGTTGCACATTCTCCCCTCATAATTTATGACCATTCAGATAATCTGTCTTCCTGTTTTTGTTACCAAAGTGGATAACTTCACATTTATCCAAATTATACTGCATGTGCCATTTATTTTCCCACTCACAAGTTGTCCAAATCCCATTGAAGGATTTCTGCATCACAGAATCTACAGTGCAGAAGGAGGCCATTCGGCCCATTGAGCCTGCACCACCCGAGGAAAGAGCACCCTATTCCGCCCTATCCACGTAACCTAGTAATCCCACCTAATCTTTTTGGACACTCAGGGTAATTTAGCATGGTCAGTCCACCTAACCCAATGTTCTTCAAACTCGGGGGCGCGACCCGCGGGTGGGTCGCGGGCGGGTGTTGAGACGGTCACGGAGCCGTTGTCCGCGGCGCACCTGATCGCGCAAATCTCCGCGCAGTAGCCGGCTTTTCATAACGCCAGCTGCAAGCGGCCTTTAAAATGGCCGCGAACATGTAAAAGAAATTCGGCCGCATTGCGCAAGCGCGCACGATCATCGGCCGCATGCGCACTGTGGCCGCTATTTGTTTTGGTGGGGCTCTCAGTGTGAAGGTGGGGGGGTCTCGGGGTGAGGATCTCTCCCTCCCTCCCCGGTGGAAGTGCGCTGTTTCCGGGTTTTGTTTGAAGCGGTGATGGGGTTTGGAGCGGGGCCGGGGCTCCGGCTCCAATTTGTGGTGAGCGAAGCCTCGGTGCTGAATTGTGTTGGCTTTGTCCTGGGCCCGGGGGTGCCTCATCCCGGGGCCGCGCTGCCGAGCGACAGGCCCCGCAGCTCTCCCACCCCCGCCCCAAACACACTGGCCTCTCTGCGGGGCTGCTACCCCTCCCTGCCCGGATCAGTCACCCAGCCTGGGTGGAATTAAGGGCCCCCCCCCCAAGTGTGCCCTGTCCCCTCCCACTCACCATCCTGCCCTCTCCCCTCCCCCCATCCCCAGTGTGCCCTCTCCCTCACCCAGTATGTGCCCCCCAGGGTGCCCATTCCGGTGCCCAGTTCCCTCACTCTGTCTGTGACTCCGGCCCCTCCCGCGCCGCAATTTGTTTTTTAAACGGTCGCAGCTTTTTGTTTTACAAGTTCCGGGGGGGGTTATTCATTTGATTCATTTATTTTATTCATTTAATTTTTATTTCTTTCATTTATTTTACTCTTTTTTTTTTACAAGATCCGGGGTTTTTTTTATTCATTTATTTTATTCATTTAATTTTATTTTATTCATTTTATTTTTTATCTCTTTTTTTACAAGTTCGGGTGGGGGGGGGGGGTTCTTACAGGAAAAAAATACAGAACTTTGGACAGATGGAGACTCCATACTTTCCCACACTGGAAGGCTTCACCTTCATTCAACAGGTTCCATAGGAGGAGCGTGTGCGAGGGCCAAAGGGACCCAAAACCGTTTCCTCCATTTTTATCAGCAGCAAACAAGGTAAGATAAAATGGTGGGTCGCTCAGGTTGGCCGCCGTGGGTTGCGAAGGTCGGCCGGGTTGGGTCCCGAAGGTTGGCCGGTTGGTAAAAATGTGTATCCGGAAAAAAAGTTTGAAGAACACTGACCTAACCTGCCCATCCTTTTTACAGCTGACCCTCCCACCCAGCTTTGTGCCATCTGCAAATCAAGATATTACTTTGAATTCCCTCATCAAAATCGTTAATATATATGACAAATATCTGGAGTCCCAGCACCGATCCCTAAATTACCACACTAGTCAATTCCTGTAATTTGAAAAAAGACCCATTTATTCCTACTCTTTGTTTCCTGTCTGCCAACCAGTTGTGATGGGTGGCACAGTAGCAAAGTTGCTTCACAGTGCCAGGGTTCCAGGTTCAATTCCTGCTTGGGCCACTGTCTGTGTGGAGTCTACACATTCTCCCCCTGTCTGCATGGGTTTCCTTCGGGTACTCTGGTTTCCTCCCACAAGTGCGAAACAACGTGCTTGTTAGATGAATTGGATATCCTGAATTCTCCCTCTGTGTACCCGAACAGGCACCGTAGTGTGGCGACTAGGGGATTTACACAGTAACTTAATTGCAATGTTAATGTAGGCCTACTGGTGTTACTGATAAAGATTATTCTTATCCATCTCCATGCACTACCCCATACCACACGCTCTTTAATTTTACACACTAATCTCTTTTGTGCAACTTTGTCGAAAGCCTTCTGAAAGTCCAAAGTAACCACATCCACTGGCCTCCTCTCATCAATCTGTAGTTACATCCTTAAAGAATTCCAATCGATTTGGCAAATTATGTCCATGCTGACCCTGTCCAATCCTGCCACTGTTTTCTAAGTGCTCTACTATAAAATCTTTGATAATTGTTGCGTGAAAATATTCACAAGTAAACCTTAACGTGAGCAAAATAAGCAATTTATTGTTGCAGAGCTCTGGGAGAAAGGTCCTAGACCCCTCAGTCTTGCTGGCAAGACTTTCTCACTGAGCTGTGTCTTAAACTGGGTTAATATACTCTTTCAAAAGCAGAATTAGTTTGCATTCTCATTTACATAGAGCCAATCAATTCTCTTAGTATTGCAGTTCATTCCATATATTGTTATCAATTCTTTACACAGTATGTTACATTTGTCCAATCAATATGTTGCGCACATGATTACATAAGGTCATAAGATTATGAATTACCAGTCACAATGTCATAAATTGCCAGTCCTGGATGTGGATTTAGAGGCCCCCTCTCCTGTCACAGCTGTTTTGACAGCTTAGAATAACAGCTTCTGCAGTTCGTGGAGCACTGGTCATCACTGACCCATTGTCTTTGGAGGATACATCTGTTAGAGGTACTCTTAGTCCAAAGTTCACTGTCTCAGCAGAAAATTTATACCATCAATAGTGGTTTCTAGAATTTTCCCCACTACCGACATCAGGCTTACTGGTCTATAATTCCCTGTTTTCTCTCTACCTCCCTTTTTAAATAGTGGGGTTACATTAGTTACTCTCCAATTGTAGAAACTGTTCCAGAGTCTGCAGAATCTTAGAAGATGACCAGCAATGCATCCACTATTTCTTGGGCCACTTCCTTAAGTACTCTGGGGTGTAGATTATCAGGCGCTGGGGATTTATCAGCCTTCAATCCCATCAATTTCCCCAACACCATTTCTCTACTAATACTGATCTACTTCAGTTCCTCCCTCTCTCTGAACCCTGCGTTCCCCAACATTTCTGGTATCTTATTTGTGTCTTCATTTGTAAAGACAGAACCAAAGTATGCATTTAGTTGGCCAGAGATTTCTTTGTTCCTCATGTGAAATTCCCCTATTTCTGACTGTAAGGGACCTATCAATCTTTTTCTCTTCCTATACTTGTATAGAAACTTTTACAGTCAGCTTTTATGTCACTCAAAAGCTTACGCTTGTACTTTATTTTCCCCTTTTTAAAAATGAATTTAGAGTGCTCAATTCATTTTTTCAAATTAAGGGGCAATTTAGCATGGCCAGTCCACCTTGCCTGCACATCTTTGGGTTGTGGGGACGAACCCATGCAAACACGGGGAGAATGTGCAAACTCCACACGGACAGTGACCCAGAGCCGGAATCAAACCTGGGACCTCGGCGCCGTGAGTTAGCAGTGCTATATTTTTCCCTTCTTAATCAATCTCTTGGTTCCTCTTTGCCAAATTCTAAACTGCTCCCAATTTTCAGGAAGAAATCAGATATAGCTCTTGGGGTTAAAGCGATCAACGGATATGGGGTTGGGGGGGGGGGGGGGGGAGGCAGGATCGGGGTATTGATCAGCCATGATCATAATGAATGCAAAGCAGGCTCGAGGGGCCAAATGGCCTCCTCTCGCTTTTATTTTCTGTTTCTCAAGTCTGTTGTTTTCCTTGGTCAATTTGCGTGCATTTTCCTTGGATCTAATACCATCTCCAATTTCCCTTCCACTCTCTTGGGCAGAAAGTTACGCAGGAGCCCAAGACACTCTGCTATGACAGGCGAAGTGTTAGGCGAAGTGTTAGCCTAATGCTGACCCTGCATTTACTTCCTTCTGCACTGTATGTTCTATGTTCTAAACCAGGGTTTGGCCTGTTTTACTTTTGCACCAGGCAGGAATATACAATTGTTGCAGTTCACCCATGCACTCCTTGAATGTTTGCCATTGCTGATACACTGTCATCCCTTTAAGTAACATTTCCCAATCTATCATAACCAACTTGAGCTTCATTTCACTGTAGTTTTCTTTAGTATCCAATTCATTTTTCCAATGAGCGTGGCCACTCCACCTAGCCTGGACATCTGGGTTGTGGGGGCGAAACCCACACAAACACGGGGAGAATGTGCAAACTCCACATGGGCAGTGATCCAGAGCCTGCATCGAACCTGGGACCTCGGCGCCGTGAGGCAGCAGGGCTAACCCACTGCGCCACCGTGCTGTCCTTAGTTTTCTTTATTAAGATTCAGGGCCCTAGTCTCAGAATCAACTACACCACTCTCCATTTTGATGAAAAATTCTATGATGTTATGGTCATTCATTCGCAAAGGGTTTCGCGTAACTAATTGCCAATGATTTCTTATTGCACAATACCCAGCCTAGGATGGCCTGTTCTCTAGTTGGTTCCTCAATTTATTGGTTAAAAAAAACATGCGGGGGGGGGGGGGGGGGGGGGGGGGGGGGCTGGGAGGGGGGGGGGGGGGGGGCTGGGAGGGGGGGGGGGGGGGGCTGGGAGGGGGGGGGGGGGCTGGGAGGGGGGGGGGGGCTGGGAGGGGGGGGGGGGGGGGAGGGGGGGGGGGGGAGGGGGGGGCGGGCTGGGAGGGGAGGGGGGGGGCTGGGAGGGGGGGAGGGGGGGGGGGGGGGCTGGGAGGGGGGGGGGCTGGGAGGGGGGGGGGGGGGGCTGGGAGGGGGGGGGGGGGGGGAAGTCCGAGGTGCTGCAGTGTTCCAGCACCACCCCTGTGGGAGTCACTGGCATGGACCCCATCATCACCACCACCTCCTTCCTCGGGGTGCTCGAAGGACCACGGACTACTCCTTGGGACAGGGATGCAAACAGAGCTAACCCCTGAGGCTCCACCGCCATTTGGCGCGGCCAGTCCAGAAGACCCACTCGTGGCCACGGAGCACAGGGAGTGGACCATCTCCGTCTGGGACTGCGCCACATCAATCACTGACTGCCACTGCCTTCAGGGTTTGTTTCACATCAGCCAGCGATTACGCCGTCCCCTTCTGGGACTGGGCCACCTCCTTCTGTGTCTGCACCATGTCGGCCAGCATCTTGGCAATGCCGCTGACATTCTCAGCCATGGCCTGCTGTGACTGGGCCACGCTCAGAAACATCACTGCAAATTCCAGGTGGCTCTAGGGGAGGGGGAGGGGGAGGGGTGGGGGGTAGCTTTGGGTGGCACTGGCACTGGCTGGAATGGGGCGTGGAGGCACCAGATGGGCCCGCCCCATCTCCAGCAAGTCCTGCAAGACAAGATGCGTGACTAGACGTGGGCCAGAATGGCGTGAGCATGGTGTGGGGGTGAGGGGTAGTGTTTTGGGGTGGGGGTGGGGGTTTGACACACGTGTCACGGGGAGCTGCAACTCCGCAGGGTGTCTCTTCCTTGCCCGTGGTCGGAACTCCATCCCGGCGACCTTCCTTTCTTCCGGGCTGCCGACCAGTGCTGAAGTTCATTTAAATTCATTTTGACTGAAAAATTGCTAAACCTTATTAATTATTTTACAGTTGCCTTAAAATAAAGGCTTACTTTAATTCCTGGAAAGAAAGCTGTAATTTAAAAAGATATTTAGTCTCCAAATGTAATGACTACCTTAAGGTGATATTGTAACTTGAAAATAATGTTTAGTCACAACATTATGTTTGCTTTTTATGCAACTAGTGCAGACTTGATTAAATGGAGCAGCAATAATGAGGATCATGCAGGATACTGTTTTGATTGTGTTTTATCCACAGATAAATGCTAGCGCAGATTTGTATTAAACAGGCACTGTCTTTGAAATTTCAGACATCCTTTTTAACGATACATTTTGCATTAAATATGTGAAAATATTATAAAGTTCAGTGCTTTTTTCATCAGCTATTTTCATGAGGTTAATGTTACAGTGGGCGGCAAGGTAGCACAGTGGTATTAGCATTGTTGCTTCACAGTGTTAGGGACCCATGGTTGGCTTATTAAGAAAGTAAGGAGGTGTGGGATAGAGGGAAATTTGGCCAATTGGATAACTAACTGGCTGTCACATAGAAGACAGAGGGTGGTGGTGGATGGAAAATTTTCAGACTGGAGATCAGTTACCAGCAGTGTACCACAGGGATCAGTGCTGGGTCCACTGCTATTTGTGATTTTTATTAATGGCTTGGAGGAGGGGGCTGAAGGGTGGGTCAGTAAATTTGCTGATGACACCAAGATCGGTGGAGTAGTGGATGAGGTGGAGGGCTGTTGTAGGCTTCAAAGAGACATTGAAAGGATGCAGAGCTGGGCCGCAAAATGGCAGATGTAGTTTAACCCTGATAAGTGCGGGGTGATTCATTTTGACAGAAAAAAATTTGAATGCGGATTACAGGGTTAACGGCAGGGTTCTAAGGAATGTGGAGGAACAGAGAGATCTTGGGGTTCATGTCCACAGATCTCTGAAGGTTGTCACTCAAGTGGATAGAGCCGTGAAGAAGGCTTATAGTGTGTTAGCGTTTATTAACAGGGAGCTTGAGTTTAAGAGCCGCGGGGTTATGCTGCAACTGTACATGACCCTGGTGAGACCACATCTGGAGTATGGTGTGCAGTTCTGGTCACCTCACTATAGGAAGGATGTGGAAGCATTGGAAACGGTGCAAAGGAGATTTACCAGGATGCTGCCTGGATTGGAGGGTAGGTCTTATGAGGAAAAGTTGAGGGAGCTAGGGCTTATGTCTTTGTGTGAATGCGTCTCTAATTCACTTGTCTCTCAGTCCGGAAGAAAGTCTCGAACACGTTTGTACTTCAGAATATTCTTTATTGCGATCGGGGCCGCTCTCTAGGTATTCCGGGGAACCACCTCGGAGAGTGCCAAAGTATTGCTCAAAACATCCTTTTTTTATATGTATTATTAGGGGGCTGTCCCTTACATTCACTTGAGCTTGCCCCCATTACAAAGCATAAACTTGTTTTTGCCATAAATCCAATACATGATTAACTTGTTATTGCCATAGTTTTGATACATGATTTTACAGACTTTGAGGTTATCTATTGGCACATGAGTATATAGTAGTCTTAGCATAAACAGCAGGTGTTTAGCCATAGTTGCAAGCGGCTCCCACATTTCATATTCCGTCATCCAGCCATCTTCCTTGTTTCTCAAGGCTATTCGGCTTACAGTCATGAGTCGGCTCACGAATTCAATAACGACTCCCCTATTTGTAATTTTCCACTAATGTGTCCCATTAATTCTGGCTTGTTTTAGCTATTAACCCTTGCTTCGCATTCTCATTTGGAGCAGAGGAGGATGAGAGGCGACTTAATAGAGGTTTATAAGATGATGAGGGGGATAGATAGAGTGGACGTTCAGAGACTATTTCCTCAGGTGGATGTAGCTGTTACAAGGGGGCATAACTATAAGGTTCAGGGTGGGAGATATAGGCGGGATATCCGAGGTAGGTTCTTTACTCAGAGTGATTAGGGTGTGGAATGGACTGCCTGCTGTGATAGTGGAGTCGGACACTTTTGGAACTTTCAAGCAGTTATTGGATAGGCACATGGAGCACATCAGAATGACAGGGAGTGGGATAGCTTGATCTTGGTTTCGGACAATGCTGGGCCAACATCGAGGGCCAAAGGGCCTGTTCTGTGCTGCACTGTTCTATGTTCTATAAGAAATAGGACAGGATGTATGCCATTCAGTCCATCAAGCCTGCTTCATCATTTGATAAGATTATCGCTGATCAGATTGTGGCCTTAACTCCACTTTTCTGCCTGTTCCCCATTATCCTTAACCTCCTTGTTAATAAAATATAACTCATCCTTCAATATATTTAATGACCCAGCCTCCACTGGTCTCTGGAAGAGGATTCCAAAAACTAACAAACCTCTGAAAGACAAAGGACGAGATTCTCCGCAAATGAGGAGAATCGTAAAGGCTGCCGTGGGACAGGCCGTAACCCACGGCAGCCTTCTCGCCCACTTTCGGGGCCGATTCTCCCCCCCCGGGCGGGCTAGGAGCGCGGCCCCGTGCATCACGGTGGCACGGCCTTGACGATGGTCGTCAAGGCCGCACGTCAAGCGTCATACCGATGATGTCGGCCGCGCATGCGCAGGTTGGACAACGCCAATCCACACATGCGCAGTTGGTGTCTTTTCCCTCAGCCCGCAAGACGTGGCGGCTTGATCTTGCGGGGCGGCGGAGGGAAAAGAGTGCGTCCGTTATGGACGCACGGCTCGCGATCGGTGGGCACCGATTGCGGGTCTATGCCCCCTTGGCATGGCTGTGGTACTGCTGTGCCAATCGGGCCCCAGATGCCCGAAACGGGCATCTGGCGCCCGTTTCACGACGGCAGCGAGCAGGTGTGTTTGCTACCGTGTTGAAACGGGCGTGAAGGCCCGGCCGCTCGGCCCATCGGCCTCGGTGAATCGCCGCTCGCTGTAAAAAAACGGCGAGCGGTGATTTGTGGCATGGGTCGGGCGTTGGGCGGGGTGAGAGAATAGCGGAAGGGCGTGAAAAATGTCGGGAGGCCCCCCCGCTATTCTCCCACCCAGCGTGGGGGGCGGAGAATCGCACCCAAAGTTTCTCTTTACCTCCATCTTAAATGGGAGACTCTTTATTTTTAGCCCCCGCGTTCTAGATTCCTCTGAGGAGAAGTACCCTTCCAGCCCCAACCTTGTCAAGCTCCTGCAGAATTTTATATGTTACAAAAAGATCACCCATCATTCTTCTAAACTTCAATAAGGATAGTCTCAACCTGCTCAACCTTTTCCCAGAAGCCAACCACTTCATCTGAGGAATCTGCCTAGTGAACCTCCTCTGAACTGCTTCCAATGCAACGATACTCTTTAAGTAAGGAGAACAAAATTGTACACATTACTTTACGGTCTCACCGATGCCCTTTCCAGCTGGAGTAAAACTTCCCTACTTTTCTGCTTCATCTCCTTGCAATAAAAGCCAACATTCCATTAGTCCTCCTATTTACTTGCATGCTAATTTTTCAGATTCATGTGGCAGGATATACTGCACTCTACTCAGCATTCTCTCCATTTAAATGATATTCTGCTTTTCTATTCTTTATTCCAAAATGGACCACCTCATATTTTACCACATTATACTCCTGCCAAATGTTTGCTCACTCAATTAATCTATCTATATCCTTTTCAGGCTCTTTATATTCTCCTCACAGCTTGCTTTCGCAACTATTATCAGCAAATTTGACTATGGTATAGACTTTCCCTTCTTTGAACTGAATGGAAATCAATCTTTTAAGCTGTCTCGCTTTTGTGTAATACTGTATACTGGTGATTTTTGGTGATTGATATGTTCAAAGGAAACTAGATTTGGACTGAATTTGTAGTTAAAATGTGGTGATAATTGATTTAACAGCTGTCACTGCTGTCATTAAATAAAGTCCTGTTTAAAGCTGTGTTATCAGTTTTTGAACGAGCATCAAGTTTTTAAGAATGACAGGTTTCAATTATAGAAAACAGTCATGAAAAGTGATTGCAATCATAAGAGGATGGAAGTAGTATTGGTTATGTAAGTGATTGGTTGTAAAAATGATTTTTCATTAAAAGTGTGCCTTTTCAATCTGACTCAGCTACTCAGTACATATCCCAGTTGAACATGCAATTAGCCAGGTACAAATATTTTATACCTTGAGATCTATTTTTTTAGGATTACCTTGAGGTATTCCAACCTGGCATTTATTCTGTAATTGCAGGGTTGTCTTGGGTGACATTGGGTGCCTAACTGTATCTTTCCTTCAAAATACTTTTATTTGCATACTGACTATTTACAAACTATAGATAAACAAGGTACAGCTCCATTCTTAGACCCTTAGAACTATATAACCATAGATTTCGTACAGTGTAGAAGGAAGCCATTCGTCCCATCGAGACTGGACTGACCCTCTGAAAGAATACCCTACCGAGATCCACTCCCTCACCCTACCCCGTAACTAGACATAACCAGAATATCCTTGTACACTCGGGGGCAACTTAACATGGCCAATCCACCTAACTTGCATATCTTTGGACTGTGGGAGGAAACTGGAGACACCGGAGGAATCCCAAGCAGACACGGGAAGAAAGTGCAAACTCCACACAAATAGTCACCCATGGTTGTTTGGTTGATTGATTGATATATTGTCATACGTACCGAAGAACAGTGAAACATACTTTTCAGTGGCCAAAGGAACATACACAGTACGTACAAAGTAGACAAAAAGAATAATCAACAAATAAGTAATTGGTTATAGCGCCAAACAAAGCACATGAGCAAGAGTAGCATAGAGCGTGAATAGTGTCTTACAGAGAACAGATCAGTCCGAGGGAGAGTCGTTGAGGAGTCTAGTAGCTGTGGTATAGAAGCTGTTCCTATGTCTAGGTGTGCAGGTCTTCCGACTTCTGTATCCTGATAGAAGGATCTTGAAGATGGCAAAGTCTGGGTGTGAGGTGTCTCTAATAATGCTTTCTGCCTTCCTGAGGCAGCGGGAGGTGGAGACAGAATGGGAGGGGAGCAAGATAGTGTGATGCATTGGGCTGAGTTCACCACATTCTGCAGTTTCTTGCGATCTTGGGCCGAGCAGTTGCCATACCAAACTGTGATGCAGCTGGGTAGGATGCTCTCTATGGCACATCTATAGAAGTGTGTGAGAGTCGATGCAGATAGGTCGAATTTCCTTAGCTTCTGTAGGAAGTAAAGACGTTGTTGGGCTTTCTAGACTGTCGACCATCTCCACTTCGGAACCATTGATGTAGACAGGGGCGTATGTCGTACTACGCTTCCTGAAGTCGATGATCAGTTCCTTGGCTTTACTGACATTTAGAGAGAGGTTGTTTTCGGTACACCATGCAACCAAGAGATCTGTCTCCCTTCTGTAGTCTGACTCGCCGTTCTTTTGAGATACGACCCACTCCAGTCAATCAACTCTCGAACATCTCAACAACAAGGATACCTACGTCAGACTGCTGTTCATAGACTACAGCTCTGCCTTCAACACCATTATCCCAACAAGATTAATAACCAAACTCTGTAACCTTGGACTTGACCCCTCCCTGTGCAGCTGGATCCTTGACTTCCTCACCAAAAGACCGCAATCTGTCAGGATAGCTAACAACACCACCTCCACAATAGTCCCCAAAACCGGGGCCCCGCAAGGATGTATGCTCAGTCCTCTACTGTACTCCCTGTAGAGACACGTTTGTGTGGCAAGATTCAACTCCAATTCAATCTATAAGTTTGCAGATGATATGACTGTGGTGGGTCGTAACTCAAAGAACGACAAATCCATCAGGCAGATAGATCACTTGGTTGCATGGTGTACTGAAAACAACCTCCCTCTAAATACTGGAAAGACCAAGGAACTGATCATCGACTTCAGGAAGTGTAGCACGGCACCCCCCCCGGTCTACATAAATGGCTCCGAAGTAGAGATGGTCGATCGTACGGCAAGCCAACAGGGACGCCAAAAGACAATACCAGATTAAGCTAGAGTCCCAGGCCAACGATGCAAGCCCAAGACGTCTATGGCAGGTCTTGCATGAGATCACAGGCTACAAAGCAAGGCCAGGCAGAATCGCTGGGGCAGGAGCATCCCTCCCCGATGAACTGAGCAAGTTCATGCCCTCTTTGAACAGTCAGCCAATAGGTTGCAGAGCAATTTTTTTTATAGCCACTAAACTTTGCGAGATAAAATTGAGACTCCAGCTCCTGTATCCAATTTAAGTTCCTGGGGGTCACCAACAGTCTATCCTGGTCCACTCACATTGATGCAATAGTCAAGAAAGCCCAACAACGTCTCTACTACCTACGGAAGCTAAAGAAATTCAGCATGTCGGCATCGACTTTCACAAACTTCTACAGATATGCTATAGAGAGCATCCGATCCTGCTGCATCACAGCCTGGTATAACAACTGCTCGGCCCAAGATCGTAATAAACTATAGAGTGTGGTGAACTCAGCCCAAAGCATCACACAAGCTTGCCATCCTCTCGTTGATTCTGTATACACTTTCTGCCTCAGAAAGGCAGCCAGCATTGTCAGACACCCCTTACACCCAGGCTTTGTCCTCTTCCAGACCCTTCCATCAGGCAGAAGATACAAAAGTCTGAAGACCCGCACATCCAGATATAGGAACAGCTTCTTCCCCGGTTACAAGACTCGTCAACGACCCTCCTTTGGACTGATCTGTTCCCTGTAAGAACACTATTCATGACACCCTATGCTGCTCTTGTTTGGCCTTGTTCCGCACTATAACCAATCACTATTTGTTGATGCACCACTGTCAATGTACTCTGTCGATTATTCTTTTGTCTACCGTGTACGTATTGGCTGCAGAAAAATACTTTTCACTGTAATCAGGTACATGTGACAATAAATATCAATCAATCAAAAATATCAATCAATCATATCATTCTTTGGAAAATCTCCGGTGCAGATATGATATCAAAAGGCAGACAGTTGAAGCAGTAACACTGAAAGGATATTATGAAGGTGGTAAAGACTTATGATTCCTGAACCAGTGGTAACTGCCAGAATCCGCAGTTTGTGTTGAGCTTGTTAAAGATTGTAGTTTTGTGAGTTTAGTTAAGTTTTTGTCTACCGATGCCATTGGATGTACTTCTCATTCCACAGCCTTGTTCAGTTGTGTCAGGTTAACGCAGATTTGAATGAAGCCATTTGGTTTTGAAACTGGCCACAGCTTCCACTTCTGGCTCAATCATTTCAGAAGTCAATGTGGGCCCCTCCTGCATATAAATAGACAAATAACTTTTGCATCTGTCTTGAGTGTGCTGTGATGCACAGTTTTCAATTTTCTCAAGCCAATGTGAAGAGTTTGGGAAATTTTCTTCTAAATTCATTGCCTGGTTCTTGTCCATTGACTTCAACTTTTAAGGATTAGGTTCAGATCTGCAGAAGCTTTCCTACTCAAAGAGCATTCCTGATTCTGAATAACATACATTGTCTCTGAGATTTTTCATTCTTTGTACCTCAGTGTTGCATCAAGCTGACTTTAACATTTAGCTTAATTCCTTCTGGACTTTTCGATGGATGAAGGTTGCAGAGCAATTTTTGTTTTATCGCCACTAAATTTTGTGAGATAAAATTGAGGCTCCTGTATCCAGTTTAAATTCGATATAATGCCTACTGATTTCAATGTTTGCATTCCAGTATTGGCTGGTGTTTTCTTTAATTTCTCATAGGAAGGTAATTTCCTGGTTGTCTGGTCCAGTATTGCTTATATAGAGCCTCCTGTAAAGGATCCCATCTTTCTGCTTTGCCAACACCGGTTTCTTTGATTAACATCCTGTTTTAAAATGACCAACTTTGTCACACCCATGGCATTACTAGGGTCATTCTTCAAGTCTGTGGACCTTCTTCCCACCTCAGTGTGAATATTGGAAAATGGAGGTTGGTGCTCTTTAAGCATGCTTCCTAAGTTGCTGCCTCAATACTTTCAATTTTGCACTCTACAAATTGAATGACTTTATTGGGCTGTTCCTGTGGAGTAGTTTCTCTTACATCTCTTACAAATACCAACGCGATCCAACGGCCATTCTGTGGCAGAAAAGCAGGCCCCGTGGCGCAGCATAGCCAATGAACTAATGTGGCAGGGGGATCGGATGCAGGAAGTTGGAAGGTAGTAAAACAGGGACAGAAGCAAAAGGAAGTAAGGGGGAAAGTGTAAGGCAGAGAAGCCATAGTCAAAAATCAAAAAGGGTGACAGTACAAGGTACAGTGACTGAGGGGAGCTCAGTCAATAGGCCCAGTAATACTAAAAGGAATAAAACTGGAGATGTTAAGATTCAAAACAGAGGTTAAAAAAAACAACACAAGTGTACTTTACCTGAATGCTCGTAGTATTCGGAATAAAGTAATGAGTTGATGGCACAAATCATCGTGAATGACTATGATTTAGTGGCCATTACTGAAACATGGTTAAAGGATGGTCACGACTGGGAGTTAAATATCCGAGGGTATCAAACTATTCGGAAGGACAGAGTGGATGGTAAGGGAGGTGGTGTAGCTCTGTTATTTAAGGATGACATCGGGGCAATAGTAAGGGATGACATCGGTGCTATGGAGGAGAAGGTTGAATCCATTTGGGTGGAAATCAGGAATAGTAAGGTGAAAAAGTCACTGATAGGAGTAGTCTATAGGCCACCAAATAGTAAAGTTATGGTGGGGCAGGCAATAAACAAAGAAATAACTGATGCATGTAGAAATAGTACAGCAGTTATCATGGGGGATTTTAATCTACATGTCGATTGGTTTAACCAGGTCGGTCAAGGCAGCCTTTAGGAGGAGTTTATAGAATGTTTCCGCGATAGTTTCCTAGAACAGTATGTAATGGAACCTACGAGGGAACAAGCAGTCCTAGATGTTGTCCTGTGTAATGAGACGGGATTGATTCATGATCTCATAGTTAGGGATCCTCTCGGAAGGAGCGATCACAATATGGTGGAATTTAAAATACAGATGGAGAGTGAAAAGGTAAAATCAAATACTAGTGTTTTGTGCTTAAACAAAGGAGATTACAATGGGATGAGAGAAGAACTAGCTAAAGTAGACTGGGAGCAAAGACTTTATGGTGGAACAGTTGAGGAACAGTGGAGAACCTTCCAAGGTTTAGCTCACTGGGCTAAATCACTGGCTTTTAAAGCAGACCAAGCAGGCCACGGTAGCATGGGCAGCACGGTAGCATGGTGGTTAGCATCAATGCTTCACAGCTCCAGGGTCCCAGGTTCGATTCCCGGCTGGGTCACTGTCTGTGCGGAGTCTGCACGCCCTTCCCGTGTGTGCGTGGGTTTCCTCCGGGTGCTCCGGTTTCCTCCCACAGTCCAAAGATGTGCGGGTTAGGTGGATTGGCCATGCTAAATTGCCCGTAGTGTCCTAATAAAAAGTAAGGTTAAGGGGGGGTTGTTGGGTTACGGGTAAAGGGTGGATACGTGGGTTTGAGTAGGGTGATCATGGCTCGGCACAACATTGAGGGCCGAAGGGCCTGTTCTGTGCTGTACTGTTCTATGTTCTATGTTCTAATTGATAGGCCAGCAGCACGGTTCGATTCCCGTACCAGCCTCCCCAGACAGGCGCAGGAATGTGGCGACTAGGGGCTTTTACAGTAACTTCATTGAAGCCTACTCGTGACAATAAGTGATTTTCATTTCATTTCAAGCGTTTTTTCACACTGCTCAGCAAAGATTTATACCAACAAAATGGAAGGACGGTAGAAAGAGGGAAAATCTACTGTGGATATCTAAGGAAATAAGGGAGAGTATCAAATTGAAGGAAAACGCATACAAAGTGGCAAAGATTGGTGGGAGACTAGTGGACTGGGAAATCTTTAGGGGGCAACAGAAAGCTACTAAAAAGGCTATAAAGAAGAGTAAAATAGATTATGAGAGTAAACATGCCAAATATAAAAACAGATAGTAAAAGTTTCTACAAATATATAAAACAAAAAAGAGTCGCTAAGGTGAATATTGGTACTTTAGGGGATGAGAAGAGAGTTTTAATAATGGGAGATGAGGAAACGGCTGAGGAACTGAACAGGTTTTTTGGGTCGGTCTTCACAGTGGAAGACACAAATAACATGCCAGTGACTGATAGAAATGAGGCTATGACAGGTGAGGACCTTGAGAGAATTGTTATCACTAAGGAGGTAGTGATGGGCAAGCTAATGGAGCTAAAGGGGCTAAAGGTAGACAAGTCTCCTGGCCCTGATGGAATGCATCCCAGAGTGCTAAAAGAGATGGCTAGGGAAATTGCAAATGCACTTGTGATAATTTACCAAAATTCACCAGACTGGGGTGGTCCCGGTGGATTGGAAATTAGCGAACTTGACACCACTGTTTAAAAAAGGAGGTAGGCAGAGAGCGGGTAATTATAGGCCAGTGAGCTTAACTTCAGTAGTAGGGAAGATGCTGGAATCTATCATCAAGGAAGAAATAGCGAGGCATCTGGATAGAAATTGTCCCATAGGGCAGACGCAGCATGGGTTCATAAAGGGCAGGTCGTGCCTAACTAATTTAGTGGAATTTTTTGAGGACATTACCAGTGCAGTAGATAACGGGGAGCCAATGGATGTGGTATATCTGGATTTCCAGAAAGCCTTTGACAAGGTGCCACACAAAAGGTTGCTGCATAAGATAAAGATGCATGGCATTAAGGGTAAAGTAGTAGCATGGGTAGAGGATTGGTTAATTAATAGAAAGCAAAGAGTGGGGATTAATGGGTGTTTCTCTGGTTGGCAATCAGTAGCTAGTGGTGTCCCTCAGGGATCAGTGTTGGGCCCACAATTGTTCACAATTTACATAGATGATTTGGAGTTGGGGACCAAGGGCAATGTGTCCAAGTTTGCAGATGACACTAGGATGAATGGTAAAGCGAAAAGTGCAGAGGATACTGGAAGTCTGCAGAGGGATTTGGATAGGTTAAGTGAATGGGCTAGGGTCTGGCAGATGGAATACAATGTTGACAAATGTGAGGTTATCCATTTTGGTAGGAATAACAGCAAACGGGATTATTATTCAAATGATAAAATATTAAAGCATGCTGCTGTGCAGACAGACCTGGGTGTGCTAGTGCATGAGTCGCAAAAAATTGGTTTACACGTGCAACAGATGGTTAAGAAGGCAAATGGAATTTTGTCCTTCATTGCTAGAGGGATGGAGTTTAAGACTAGGGAGGTTATGCTGCAATTGTATAAGGTGTTAGTGAGGCCACACCTGGAGTATTGTGTTCAGTTTTGGTCTCCTTACTTGAGAAAGGACGTACTGGCACTGGAGGGTGTGCAGAGGAGATTCACTAGGTTAATCACAGAACTGAAGGGGTTGGATTACAAGGAGAGGTTGAGTCGACTGGGACTGTACTCGTTGGAATTTAGAAGGATGAGAGTCGATCTTATAGAAACATATAAAATTATGAAGGGAATAGATAGGAGAGATGCGGGCAGGTTGTTTCCACTGACGGGTGAAAGCAGATCTAGGGGGCATAGCCTCAAAATAAGGGGAAGTAGATTTAGGACTGAGTTTAGGAGGAATGTCTTCACCCAAAGGGTTGTGCATCTATGGAATTCCTTGCCCAGTGAAGCAGTAGAGGCTCCTTTATTAAATGTTTTTAAGATAAAGATAGATAGTTTTTTGAAGAATAAAGGGATTAAGAGTTATGGTGTTCGGGCCGGAAAGTGTAGCTGAGTCCACAAAAGATCAGCCATGATCTCATTGAATGGTGGAGCAGGCCCGAGGGGCCAGATGACCTACTCCTGCTCTTAGTTCTTATGTTCTTATGAAAGCTATGAATGCGCTCCTCGGGTCTACCCGACTCGCCATGGCGTGCAAGATCACATCGACTCTTGCGAGACAATGAGATGTAAATCCTATCCATTATGGGCGGGATCACCTTTTGGCAAATCTGCATATTATAGCGAGACTAAGTCTCACTCTAATGTGCAGATTCCCGAGGTACCTGAGGCTTTGTAATTCATCCCCTTTGCCTTGGGCGAGTGTTGTTCAGTCCCCATAAACGGGATGTCCCTACCTGCATGCCCTTTGGGCAGGGTAGAGCCCTGGCACTGCTGGTGCCACTGGGGCACCCCGGCAGGGCCAGTTTGGCACCTTGGCAGTGCCACATGGGTGCCAGACTGGCACTGCCAAAATGCCCAGGTGGCACTGCTAGGTGAAATAGGCACAACTGGGATTCCAGGTTGGCGATGCCAAGCTGGCATTCACGTGTGCGATCGGTCCGGGGTGCCCGGCATTGGTGTTGGCAGGGGACACCGTTCCTCCCACAGTGCATTTGGGGTGGGAGGATGTGGGGAGGTCGGGGATCATTTTGGGGGCTTCGGAAACACTATTTAAAAATGGTGTCCTGATCTCTTGCTACATTGGCGTGATCTAGCGAGTGGAGCTCCCGACTGCACAAAATGGAGCTATGTGCAGCCTCGGCTGCGCGATCCCCGTTCAGGCCCCTTATATGCATTGAATAGCCATGTGTTTCTTAGCACTGCGAGCGCTGGGAAACACGTGGTTAAATGCGCTCACTAGGGGATTTTGTTCCCCTTCGGGAGAATAGCATCCTTTATTTTGCCTTAGCTTTCAACCTATTTGGCCAGTTACATGGATTTATCTTGTGTCATGTCTTCCTGAGATTGTAAACCGTTTGTGGTTTTCTTCTTAAACCTCTATAACTATTCTATCTCTGATCAACTTGTCTTTTAATGTTCTGTACTCAGAATTGTCAATGAAATGGTGAAATGCCTTCTGTAGTTTTGCCATTGCTTAGCCTGTCTGGGGTCTCTATGTTCTGGCACGATTTTGGGAGAGGTAGGGTAGAAGGCATTGCTAACCCAGAGTGGGGGTTCCTGTTTCCTATGCTACTTTCACTGCTAGTCGTTGGGCTGTCCTTGTGTTTTTCCTGTCTAGTTTTATTGCTTGGTTTGCCTTGAAGTCCTCTCTGCTGCTGTTGCTGAGCTTCTCTTCAGGCTGTTTCTTGCTGTTGTTTTTTACAATTCCTCTCTTGGTGTTGTCACTGCTGCTACAGTTTGTTGTTGTTGGGTTGTTTTGGGAGACATTGGATGTTGTACTGTCGTAAGAGATGAGCTGGAGGCAAAGCCTTTCAAAATATTTTTATTTACTTAACTATTTGCAAGGTAATAGAAAAACAGGAGATACTTCTTGGGCTTTTCTCACTCATCTCTCGCTTTGAGTAACATCATTATGACAATATTTTCACCTGATTTTGCAATTACATTTTAATCAATCATTTCATTTTGAAAGACATTAGTGACAATCCCAAAATACGGTATTTTATAGGGAGCAAATAAACTGCTGCACCAACTATTTTAACTTCTGAGGTGCAGTAGGAAACAATAGTGCATTTATTTTATATTAATGCCATTCTAATAATTCTTTGCCAAAAGAAGATACATTATTGGGTCATCTTTGACAGTTAACTATAGTTGGCAGTTGACTATAGTTGATACAAACAATCAAGTAATTTACCAAGTATGAATTTCATTATCATTGATGTTCCCTGCCTTATTTTCCTGATTTATTTATGGTGTACTAATTCACCTGGAATGCCTGCTATTCCCAGGGAAATTGAAATTGAATATTGATATTTAAAGTTACTGCAGCCTGCTTACATTATTATGGAAGTTATTATGAAAGATTAATTCACGGTTAAAACCTGTACATTTGAAATTATTATATAAACATTGCATGGCACAAAGAAAATTGTGCATACATTTCCAAGTATGTGATGAAAATATGAAATGGCCTATGTTTTCCTTCTCACGAATCATTTATACTCTGGCTCAGATGAATTTCACAGTCTAGCTGCGATTGTGAAATTTCATTCAATAGTATAACGTGTAAACCTATTTGGTTCAGTAATTCCTTTCTCTAGTCTTTTTTGTACTTTGCCTTTCCAGTTTTGTGATCTTTGCGATTGGATTCCATTTTTCACCCAGCAATGAATGTTGACTGCACCTTGCCACCCCATGCCTTAACATGTGGTGAATTTCATGGCCTAAAAAATAATAATTTTCCTGTACTGAAGCAGTTTCCTCCCTTCCACTTACCCTCCTGTGAACTTTCAATTCACTACACCACCCAAACTCAGGTTATTCTTGGCATTCCATAGCTGAAAGGATTTCCTTCTTACACCTTCCTCATCCTGATTCCATCCTTCCTCACTTCTCTTTTCATGACCCTTTCCCCCTTTCCTCCACTCCTCCCCATTGACTTCTTCCCCCATTCTCCCTTACCTATTTTTGCCAATATGCTTTCTCTTTCCCTTTCCCCCCACACATTACTCTGCCATTAATTTCCGTTCTCTTCCTTACCCAGTTATTTCTTCACCTGTCTGTTTATTCCTGCCAGCCTCTAACCTTGCTTGACATGATTGCTGCACTTGCTGTGTTAGAGTGCCACAGGAGAATGACTGCTTAAATGTAATCCTGAAAAGTGTCAGCCTACTTATGGGAGCATGAGTTGACTAAAATGAAGAAATGGCAACAAATTGAAACTGCCTCAGTAGATTCTGTATCTGTCTGTTTTAATTAATACCAATTGAGCTTCTGTTATAGTTGATTTTCAGAAAGCAAAATCCTAGTATCGTAACGAAAGAAAAAGTGCTCGTGACAATCGTGAGAGATTCATTGGACCAGCTGTTGTTCCTCCCCTGTCATTTTTATATGTTAATTAATATCATTACAATTAAGTCAAATTGAGACTCAGAGTTCATAAAACTTGGATTTATTATAGAAAGCAAGAACTGGCATTAATATAGAGCTTTTCACTTCAGGATGCCTAAACTAACTAATTACTCTTGAACTGTAGTCATTTTTCTATAGACCCACATAACTGCCACTTAGCACACAAACAGGTCAGATTATTTGGTCATTTATCTTTTTGTTGTCTTTGTTTTAAATGATAAATGATGGCCAGGAACGACTCTGCTAGTTTGAAAATTGTTATTAAAAAGGATGGAATAAAATTTATGAACGGTCAAAAAGAAATATGATCTAATCGACATGGACGTGAATCTTTAAACCTCTCTAGTAGGCTACGGGGTTAATCAGTGTTGCTGAAGCGGACTTTAATCTAATAATAATCTTTATTAGTATCACAAGTAGGCGTACATGTTCGACACAGTAATACAGTGGTTAGCACTGTTGCTTCACAGCGCCAGGGTCCCAGGATTGATTCCGGCTTGGATTATATGTTTGCGGAGTCTGCAAGTTGTCTCTGTATCTGCGTGGTTTTCCTCCGGGTACTCCAGTTTCCTCTCTCAACTCCCGAAAGGCGTGCTCTTGGGTATTCTCCCTCCGTGTACCCGAACAGGCGGCGAGTGTGGCTTTTCACAGTAACTTCATTGCAGTGTTCATGTAAGCCTACTTGTAACAATAAAGATTATTATATAACACTACAATGAAGTTACTGTGAAATTCCCCTAGTCGCCTCTTCAGAGTGCCTGGAGGAAACCCACGCAGACACGGGGTGAATGTGCAGACTCTGCACAGAGACCCAAGCCGGGAATTGAACACAGGTCCCTGGCACTGTGAAGCAACGGTGCTAACCAATGTGCTACCGTGCTGCAAGAGGAGGCCAGAACGAGGCTGAGTTTTAATGTTCATCCGTAGCTTCCTCTTCAATCAATGAGACTGCCCTGCTTTTGAAATTTCATTGTGTTACCTGATAGAAAATGTGGAGCAAATAAAACATACAATGGCTAATATTTTCCTGAATTCATTGTGTTAAATTTTGATATGTTGATTTCATATATGTTACAATACAATTGAGAATTCCAGATAGATAATAGTGGCCTTTTAAAAAAAATTAGTCTTATTTTGCCATTATAAATGAGCTCGGTTGCATTATAGATGAGCTCAGTTGCAAGAAAGGGTTTCCTTGCTCGGGATAAATACAATGTACTGCTTATTATCTTAATTTTTTAATCCCTCTTTTATCAATTGAGACACTTTGACACGAGAAAGCAATTTTTTTGTATGTTATTTGTGCAAACAATTCCATAAAGAGCCAATGAACCACTTGTGAACAGAGGGGAATACATTACAGCTGGCAAACAACATAGAAATACCCAACAATTTAACATTGACGTTATCCATTTAGAATAAAGCTAGAGTAGTCAAAGTTAGCATATTTATATATAGAACATGAATGTCTTGAACATGTGGATGATCTGGCTTGATGATGTAGTTTCATCTCAGCGATATAATTTCCCTTTTACCGCATCTAATTCCTTCACCGATTGAGGATACTGCCATGTCAAAATCCTTACTCTGCTCCTTTCCTCCCATCTTCACCTTCACACTAAATGTGAGATGCTTATAGATTTATTACCTTGTTCCTAGCTGTTCCAAAAAAAATCCAATTAATTCCCTTTAACTATTTACTTCTCTCAAACCTTCATAGCCAACTTGGGAATGCGTCAAGTTTCGTAAGTGGTTTCCTTTTTCACCTGATCTAAATGCTGCCACTTGTTGACTTAATTGGAAACATAGAAAATAGAAGCAGGAGCTCTGTGAGCCTGCTCCGCCATTCAGTATGGTCATGGGTGATGCTCTATCTCAACACCATACTCCCGTGCTCTCCCCTTATGTCTTAATGCCTTTAGTATTTAGAAATCTATCTACTTCCTCCTTAAGTATATGTAGTGTCTTGCCCTTCAAAACCTTCTGTGAGAGAGAATTCCACAGGTTCGCCACTCGCTGAGTGAAAAGGTTCCTCCTCATCTCAATCCTATGTGGTTTACCACATATTCTAAGACTAAGACCCTTTGTTCTAGTTTCCCAGCCAGGGGAAACATCATCCCTGCATTCAGTTTGTCCAGCCTCTCAGAATTTTATGTTTGAAGAGATCACTCTTCATTTTTCCAAGAACGAAGAACAAAGAAAAGTACAGCACAGGAGCAGGCCCTTCGGCCCTCCAAACCCGTGCCGACCATGCTGCCCGCAGAACGACAATCTTCTACACTTCCTGGGTCCGTATCTCTATTCCCATCCTATTCATGTATTTGTCAAGATGCCCCTTAAATGTCACTATCGTCCCTGCTTCTACCACCTCCTCCGGCAGCGAGTTCCAGGTACCCACTACCCTCTGTGTAAAAAACACTTGCCTCGTACATCTACTCTAAACCTTGCCCCTTGCACCTTAAGCCTATGCCCCCTAGTAATTGACCCCTCTACCCTGGGAAAAAGTCTCTGACTATCCACTCTGTCTATGCCCCTCATAATTTTGTTGACCTCTATCAGGTTGCCTCTCGACCTCCGTCGTTCCAGTGAGAACAAACCTAGTTTATTCAACCGCTCCTCATGGCTAATGACCTCCATAACCAGGCAACATCCTGGTAAATCTCTTTTGCACCCTCTCTAAAGCCTCCGCATCCTTCTGGTAGTGTGGCGACCAGAATTGAACACTATACTCCAAGTGTGGCCTAACCAAGGTTCGATACAGCTGCAAATGACTTGCCAATTCTTATACTCAATGCCCTGGCCAATGAAGGTAAGCATGCCGTATGCCTTCTTGACTACCTTCTCCACCTGTGTTTCCCCTTTCAGTGGCCTGTGGACCTGTACACCTAGATCTCTCTGACTTTCAATACTCTTGAGGGTTCTCCCATTCACTGTATATTCCTTACCTGCATTAGACCTTCCAAAATGCATTACCTCACATTTGTCCGGATTAAACTCCATCTGCCATCTCTCCGCCCAAGTCTCCAAACGATCTAAATCCTGCTGTGTCCTCTGACAGTCCTCATCGTTATCTGCAATTCCACCAACCTTTGTGTCGTCTGCAAACTTACTAATCAGACCAGTTACATTTTCCTCCAAATCATTTATATATACTATGAACAGCACTGATCCCTGTGGAACACCACTAGTCACAGCCCTCCAATTAGAAAAGCACCCTTCCATTGCTACTCTCTGCCTTCTACAACCGAGCCAGTTCTGTATCCATCTTGCCAGTTCACCCCTGATCCCATGTGACTTCACCATTTGTACCAGTCTACCATGAGGGACCTTGTCAAAGGCCTTACTGAAGTCCATATAGACAACATCCACTGCCCTACCTGCATCAATCATCTTTGTGATCTCTTCGAAAAACTCTATCAAGTTAGTGAGACACGACCTCCCCTTCACAAAACCATGCTGCCTCTCACTAATACGTCCATTTGCTTCCAAATGGGAATAGATCCTGACTCGAAGAATTCTCTCCAGTAATTTCCCTACCACTGACGTAAGGCTCATTGGCCTGTAGTTCCCTGGATTATCCTTGCTAACCTTCTTAAACAAAGGAACAACATTGGCTATTCTCCAGTCCTCCGGGACACCACCTGAAGTCAGTGAGGATCTAAAGATTTTTGTCAAGGCCTCAGCAATTTCCTCTCTTACCTCCTTCAGTATACTGGGGTAGATCCCATCAGGCCCTGGGGACTTATCTACCTTAATGTTTTTCAGGACGCCCAACACCTTGTCTTTTTGGATCTCAATGTGACCCAGGCTATCTACACACCCTTCTCCAGATTCAACATCCACCAATTCCTTCTCTTTGGTGAATACTGATGCAAAGTATTCATTTAGTACCTCGCCCATTTCCTCTGGCTCCACACATAGATTCCCTTGCCTATCCTTCAGTGGGCCAACCCTTTCCCTGGCGACCCTCTTGCTTTTTATGTACGTGTAAAAAGCCTTGAGATTTTCCTTAACCCTATTTGCCAATGACTTTTCGTGACCCCTTCTAGCTCTCCTGACTCCTTGCTTAAATTCCTTCCTACTTTCCTTATATTCCACTCAGGCTTCGTCTGTTCCCAGCCTTCTAGCCCTGACAAATGCCTCCTTTTTTCTTTTTGCCGAGGCCTACAATATCTCTCGTTATCCAAGGTTCCCGAAATTTGCCGTATTTATCCTTCTTCCTCACAGGAACATGCCGGCGGCTTTCAACTGACACTTGAAAGCCTCCCACATGTCAGATGTTGATTTACCCTCAAACATCTGCCCCCAGTCTAGGTTCTTCAGTTCCCACCTAATATCGTTATAATTAACCTTCCCCAATTTAGCACATTCACCCTAGGACCATTCTTATCCTTGTCCACCAGCACTTTAAAACTTACTGAATTGTGGTCACTGTTCCCGAAATGCTCCCGTACTGAAACTTCCCTAGTTGGACTGTCTACATATTGTTTTAAGAAGCCTTCCTGGATGCTCCTTACAAACTCTGCCCCGTCTAAGCCCCTAGCACTAAGTGAGTCCCAGTCAATATTGGGGAAGTTGAAGTCTCCCATCACAACAACCCTGTTGTTTTTACTTTTTTCCAAAATCTGCCTACCTATCTGCTCCTCTAGCTCCTGCTGGCTGTTGGGAGGCCTGTAGTAAACCCGCAACATTGTGACTGCACCCTTCTTATTCCTGATCTCTACCCATATAGCCTCACTGCCCTCTGAGGTGCCTTCCGTAGTACAGCTGTGATATTCTCCCTAACCAATAAGCGCAACTCCGCCACCCCTTTTACATCCCCCTCTATCCCGCCTAAAACATCTAAATCCTGGAACGATTAGCTGCCAATCCTGTCCTTCCCTCAACCAGGTCTCTGTAATGGCAACAACGTCACAGTTCCAAGTACTAATCCAAGCTCTAAGTTCATCTGCCTTACCCGTAATAATACTTGCATTAAAACATATGCACTTCAGGCCACTGTGTTCAGCAACATCTCCCTGTCTGCTCTGCCTCAGAGCCATACTGGCCCTATTCCCTAGTTCTCCCTCAATGCTTTCACCTTCTGACCTATTGCTCCAGTGCCCACCCACCTGCCATACTAGTTTAAACCCTCCCGTGTGACACTAGCAAACCTCGCGGCCAGGATATTTATGCCTCTCCAGTTTAGATGCAACCCGTCCTTATACAGATCACACCTGCCCGGAAGAGCTCCCAGTGGACCAGATAACGGAAACCCTCCATCCTACATCAGCTGTTTAGCCACGTATTTAGCTGCTCTATCTTCCTATTTCTAACCTCACTGGCACGTGGCACAGGGGTAATCCTGAGATTATAACCCTAGAGGTCCCGTCTTTTAACTTTCTGCCTAGCTCCCTGAACTCCTGCTTCAGGACCTCATGCCCCTTCCTGCCTATGTCCAATATGTACAACGACCTCGGCCTGTTTGCCCACCCCCTTCAGGATGCCCGCTACCCGTTCGGAGACATCCTGGACCCTGGCACCAGGGAGGCAACATACCATCCTGGACTCTCTTTCACGTCCACAGAAGCGCCTATCTGTGCCCCTGACTATAGAGTCCCCTTTGACTATTGCTCTTCTGCGCTTTGACCCTCCCTTCTGAACATCAGAGCCAGCCGTGGTGTCACTGCTCTGGCTGCTGCTGTTTTCCCCTGATAGGCTATCCCCCCGACCGACAGTATCCAAAGGGGTATACCTGTTTGAGAGGGGGACAGCCACAGGGGATTCCTGCACTGACTGCCTGCCCTTTCTGGTGGTCACCCATTTCTCTGCCTGCACCTTGGGTGTGACCACATTTATATAACTGCTATCTATGACACTTTCCGCCACCTGCATGCTCCTCAGTGCATCCAACTGCTGCTCCAACCGAACCATGCGGTCTGTGAGGAGCTCCAGTTGGGTGCACTTTCTGCAGATGAAGCCATCCGGGACGCTGGAAGCCTCCCGGACCTGCCACATCTCACAGTCAGAGCACTGCACCCCTCTAATTGACATTGCGTCAATTAATTAGTAAATTAAATTTAAAAGTTTTTAAAAAAAGTTACTGTTAACTATATGTTTCCTAGCACTAGATTTCTACTATAAATATGAAAGCTAAATACAGTACATTCCGATCTCTGGCTTAGCTACCCCTCTAAATTATAATTAAGTAATTATGTTTAATTAGTTTAACAATGCTTACTTTTTTAATTTGGCTTCCCAACCAGCCAATCAGGTCACAGCTTTACTGTGGTCACTTCAGTCCCCCCCCCCCCCCCCCCCCCCCACACACACACACACAATTTGAAAAGGTAAGAAAAATAAATAAATATCAATTACATTCCCAGGTTCTCAGATGCTCTCTGGTTCTCTCTCAGTTGCCTTTCCTGATTACCTCAATGCACCAAATTACCAAGTTCCAATTCCCATTCTGGATGTGTCTCATTCAGGCTGTGTCTCCTTGACTTGCTCAAAGCTCCATTCCAAACTCCAGTGAATACAGATCTAGTTGACCCAATCTCTCCTTATTCGACATCTGCCATCTTAAGAATCAGTCTGGTGAACCTTCCCTGCACTCCCTCTGTGGCAAGTATATCCTTTCTTAGGTAAGGAGACCAGAACTGCACACAGCACTCGGTGTGGTCTCACCAAGGCCCTGTACAGTTGCAGTAAAACATCCTTCCTTGCTGTTGTACTCCAGTCCTCTTGCAATGAAGACGAATATACCATTTGCCTTCTTAGTGACTTGCTACACATGCATGTTTGCTATCAGTGATTGGTGTACAATGACACCGTTTGTACATCAACTTTTCCCAATCTATCACCATTCAATAATCTGCCATTCTGTTTTCCTTTCGGAGCGGAGAACTTCACACTTATCTGCATATTACTGCAACTGGCATGTATTTGCCCACTTATTCAACTTGTTTGAATTGCATTGAAGCCTCTGAATGTCCTCTTCACTTTCATGTCATCAACAAACTTACCAACTTTCATGTCATCAACAAACTTGGAAATGTTGCAATTCAATCCATCATCCAAATCATTGATATATATTCTGAATAGCTGCGGCCCAAGCACTGATCCCCTCATTACCCCTCTAGTCACCACCTGCCACTCAGAAAAACTCAGTTATTCCTCCTCTCTGTTTCCTGTCTGCTACCCAATTTTCAATCCATGCTATTAATAATAATAATATCTTTATTGTCACAAGTAGGTTTACATTAACACTGCAATGAAGTTAGTGTGAAAAGCCCCTAGTCACCACATTCCGTCACCTGTTTGGGTACACGGAGAATGTCCAAATTACGTAACCACCCTAACTAATTCAATCTCTCCTCGTGCGTCTGTCCCAGCATCCTAGGAACTAGTCTGGGTAATCTTCATTGCACTCCCTCTAGAGCAGAACATCCTTCCTCAGATAAGGAGACCAAAACTGCACACAATATTCCACGTGTGGCCTCACAAAAGCCCTGTATAATTGCAGCAACACATCCCTGCTCCTGTACTCTAATCTCGCAATGAATGCCAGCATACCATTTGCATTCTTTATCGCCTGCTTTGCCTGCATGCTTACGTTCAGTGACTGGTATACGAGAACACCCAGGTCTCGTTGCACATTCTCCTCTGCTAATATATGGCCATTCAGATTATAGTTTACCTTCTCGCTTTTGCTACTGGAGTGGATAACCTCGCATTTATCCAAATGTCGCTACATCTGCCATTCATTTGCCCACTCACTCAACTTGTCCAAATCACACTGAAAGATCTCTGCATCTTTCTCTCAGTTCACCCTCCCACCCAACTTGGTGACATCTAAAAATTTGGAGATGTTAAATTTTGTTCCCTCATCTAAATTATTCAAATATATTGTGAATAGCTAGGGTACTAGAATCAATCCTCCACTAGTCATTTCCTGCCAATTTGAAAAATACCCTACTCTTGTTAATTCCTATTCTTTGTTTCCTGTCTGCCAGCCAGTTTTCTATCCATCTCAATACACTACCCCTAATCCCATGCGCTTTAATTTTACATGCTAATCTCTTATGCGGGACTTTTCTCAAAAACCTTCTGAAAGTCCAAATATAACGCATCCTCTCGTCCCCACATCAAGTCTACTAATTATCCTCGAAGAATTCAAGTTGATTTGTCAAGCATGATTTCCCCTTCATAAATCCATGCTGACTCTGTCCGATCCTGTCACTGTTTTCTAAGTGCTCTGCTATAAAATCTTTGATAATGGATTCAAGAATTTCCCCAACTACCGACGTCAGGCTTACTGGTCTATAATTTCCTATTTTCTCTTTACCTCCCTTTTTAAACAGTGAAGTTACATTAGCATGCCTCTAATCTGCAGGAACTATTCCAGAGTCTATAGAATTCTGGAAGATGACCACCGATGCATCCAATATTTCTCCAGATACTTCCTTAAGTACTCTGGGATGTAAATTATCAGACCCTGTGGAATTATCAGCCTTCAATCCCATCAATTTTCCCCACACCAGCTCTTTATTATTATTAATAAGTACTGTACACACCCCTGTCAGCATCAATGGAGCCGAGGTAGAGATGGTGAGCAGTTTCAAATTCCTAGGGGTGCACATCACTAAAAATCTGTCCCGGTCCACTCACGTTGACGCTATCACCAAGAAAGCACAACAGCGCCTATGCTTCCTCAGGAAACTAAGGAAATTCGGCATGTCCACATTAACCCGTACCAACTTTTACAGATGCGCCATAGAAAGCATCCTATTGGGCTGCATCACAGCCTGGTATGGCAAGTGCTCGGCCCAGGACTGCAAGGAACTTCAGAGAGTCGTGATTACCGCCCAGTCCATCTCGCAAACCTGCCTCCCATCTATGGACTCCATCTACACCCCCGCTGCCTGGGGAAAGCGGGCAGCATAATCAAGGATCCCTCCCACCCGGCTTACTCACTTTTCCAACTTCTTCCATCGGGCAGGAGATACAGAATTCTGAGAACACGCACGAACAGACTCAAAAACAGCTTCTTCCCCACTGTCACCAGACTCCTAAATGACCCTCTTATTGACTGACCTCATTAACACTACACCCTGTATGCTTCAACTGATGCCAATGCTTTTGTAGTTACATTGTATAATCTTTTGTTGCCCTATTATGTATTTTCTTGTATTTTCTTGAATTTTGTTTAATTCCCTTTTCTTCCCATGTACTGAATGATCTGTTGAGCTGCTTGCAGGAAAATACTTTTCACTGTACCTCGGTACACGTAACAATAAACAAATCCAATCCAATATTGATTACCTTTGGTTCCTCCTTCTCACTAAACTCTGCGTTCCCCAACATTTCTGATTTGTGAAGACAGAACCAAAGTATGTATTTAGTCGCTCAGCCATTTCTTTGTCCCCTACTATACATTCTCCTGTAAATGATTTCCATTTTTCTTCACCAATCTTTTTCTCTTCACATATCTATAGAAACCTTTATAGTCATAGAATTTACAGTGCAGAAGGAGGTCATTCGGCCCATCGAGTCTGCACAGTCCCGCGGAAAGAGCTCCCCACCCAAGCCCACTCCTCTACCCCCATCCCCGTAACCCCACCTAACCTTTTTGGACACTAAGGGCAATTCATCATGGCCAATTCAACTAACCTGCACACCTTTGAACTGTAGGAGGAAACCAGAGCACCCGGAGGAAACCCACGCAGACACTGGAAGAACATGCAGACTCCATGCAGACAGTGACCCAAGCTGGGTATCTAACCTGGGACCCTGGAGTGGTTAAACAACTGTGCTAACCACTATGCTATCGTGCTGCCCCGGTAGTCAATGGGAGTTATGTCCTCAAAAGAATTCCAGTGGTTTGTCAAACATGATTTCCCTTCGACAAATCTATGTTGACTTTGTCTGATCCTGTTGATATTTTTCAAGTGTCCTGTTGTCACATCCTTTATAGACTTTACCATTTTCCCTACTATTCATGTTATGCTAACCGGGCTGTAACAGCCTGTTTACTCCCTCCTTTTATTCCTACTTGGGTCACTGTCATAGAACATAGAACATAGAACATAGAACAGCACAGCACAGAACAGGCCCTTCGGCCCTCAATGTTGTGCCGAGCCATGATCACCCTACTCAAACCTACATATCCACCCTAGACCCGTAACCCAACAACACCCCCCCCCCCCCCCCCCCCCCTAACCTTACATTTTTATTAGGACACTACGGGCAATTTAACATGGCCAATCCACCTAACCCGCACATCTTTGGACTGTGGGAGGAAACCGGAGCACCCGGAGGAAACCCACGCACACAGGGGGAGGACGTGCAGACTCCACACAGACAGTGACCCAGCCGGGAATCGAACCTGGGACCCTGGAGCTGTGATGCATTTATGCTAACCACCATGCTACCCTGCTGCGGAGTCCGCACGTTCTCCTTGTGTTTTCATGGGTTTCCTCCAGATGCTCCGGTTTCCTCCTACAAGTCCCAAAAGACGAGCTGTTAAATAATTTGGACATTCTGAATTCTCCGTCTGTGTACCCGAACAGGCGCTGGAGTGTGGCAACTGGGGGTTTTTCACAGTAATGTCATTGCAGTGTTAATGTAAGCCTACTTGCCAATAAAGGTCATTATTATTATTATTTATTATTGTGGCCTCTTCCAACCAAAGTAGTTGTAGGATCTTTTATTTATTCTTGGAATAAGGTACTCAATCCGGTTGAAAAGTTGTGCAAAACATTCTTTATTTTTCAAGAATTCACTTAATCCATTTGTACAAAATTAAATTGAAAAACTTGGATCAAAAAAGTACTTAACTTTTGAGAGTACAGCGAAATGTCTTCCAAGTTTTGAGGTAAGGGAGAGTAAAAGAAAAGGCTTCAAAATAAATGTAATTTCAATAAACGCTTCAAAATAAATGTAGTTTCAACAAACGCTTCAAAATAAATGTAGTTTCAACAAACGCTTCAAAATAAACGTAGTTTCAACAAACGCTTCAAAATAAATGTAGTTTCAACAAACGCTTCAAAATAAAAGTAATTTCAACAGAGGCCTCAAAATAAAAGTAGATTTCATGGGTTCTTCAAGAATCTCGGAAGGCTAAAATTCTTCTCAGCAGCATCGGAGGTATCATGGAGATCCTGGGTGTTTGGCTGGTTTTCAGGATAAAAATTGAATATGGGAAAGAGTGAGGTTTACGCGATTAAGGGCAGAGGACTGGAAAGGAGATTAGGGGAGTTGTAGTTTAGGGTATTGGGGGCGAGTTTCAAGTATTTGGGTGTCCAGGTGGTGTGGAGTTGGGCCCAGTTGCATAAACAGAACTTGGTTTGGCTGGTGGAGTAGATGAAGGTGTGTAGCCATCTGGGATGGCCACTTCCAGAATACAAAATGGATGATCGCAAAGGATGTAGGGAACTGTGGACAATGTCAGGAAAACAAGCAGGCACAGAGCCTGCATGTGTATTGGAGAGACAGCTCCCAGACGGAATTGAAACTATAGGTCGATTAGCGTATTGATGGCCCATCTCCGGGAACAAAGGAAAGACCCTCAAGCTACCGATACTGTTTCAGACATCCCGGCGCCAGTTCCCCAAACCGAAAGCACAAACAAAGCCAGGCCAACGGCCACCTAAGACACGTCCAGCCATCAGGGCATCCATCCCTTTATTGGTCAAGATCGATACCAATGATCGGGAAGCAGCCCAATTAATTGGGGCCAGGTTTAAGGCCCGCCTAAAAGCGCGCGAAGCCGCTCCAGGTATAAGAAGGAACCCCCACGAGAGATTTGCTCTCTTGGACTTGGCTCTCAAAGGGGAGAGACCTGTCCACAGCTGCACCAGAAGCAAATAAGTTCAATGTCAATGCTCGCTACCAGATGGACGAACTTCGCTGTTCTCCTGTACCTCTTCGAACCCAAGACCCTCAGATGCGAACAACGGCCATTGTTCCTCTGACTGAGTGGGCACCCGAAGTTAAGTATAGGCGTTAGCGTTAGAGATAGTTTAGTTTGTAGTACTTGTGCATGAGTAGATCTTACTGTGTGTGTAAATAAATAGTATTGACTTTGAACTAACTGGTGTATTGGCTCTTTGATCAGTATTTGGGTTTGAACCTTGTGGCGGTGTCGAGAGATACCTGGCGACTCGAAGTGTAAACATAATCAGGATTAAGGAAGGCGACCATATTGACTGCTATATTTATAGCAAGTAAACAGAGCAACATTACTGGCGACATCTGATGGGGCTCTACCTAGAAGTGGCCTAGTCACTCTGCGAAAACCCAAATTTGAATTAGAAACCCAATTGGAAAAAGAAAAACCACAAGCATAAGACCAATATCGATCAAACCACCAAAATTGGGAAGTGTGTTATTTGCATGCGTACTAACAAGGATATAAGGCAAAACTGAGAGATTTGTTACGTAAAACTGTTGGGCGTTTGGAGGCCAGAATAAGCGATGTGATGTCCTATCGCTGGCAGGGTGGGTACATACAATTAAAATGACAGTGCTGCCTAGGTTTCCATTTGTTTTTCAGAACCTCCCCATCTTCGTCCTTAAGTCTTCTTTCAGAAAAGTGAATGAGCTGATCTCGGGGTTTCTGTGGGCATGGCAGGTTCCTTGCGTGTGACGGGATTTTCTGGGGTGAATATGGGGGTGTTGCTGGCATTGCCAAATTTGATCAATTGCTGTTGGGCAGCAAACATTGCGATGGTGAGGAAATAGGCCGTGGAGGAGAGGTCGGCCTGGAGATGACTGGAGGCAGCATTGTGTGGGGGAACGTGCTTGTGGGCTTAGTTCTTGGCGTCTCTGCCGTTCTTAACGGTCAGATATTATGTTTGTGGTAGTGTTGGCTTAAAGGGTGTGTGGGCAGTGTAGGCCACACTTGGAATTGGAGAGCATGTCATTGTGGGCACCTATTTGTGATAACTATAGGTTTGTGCCTGCGAGATTGGATTTAAGGTTCTAGTGCTGGCGGCAGGCAGGGAATTGAGTATTTCAGGAATCTAATAATAGGGGGAAAGTTTGTGGGGCTGGAGTAGTTGGAGGAATTGCCTAAGGGGAATGGATTCCGGTACCTGCAGGTTTGGAATTTTGTGAGGAGGGAGGTGCCGCCTTTCCCAGGGTTTCTGCCTCCGGTGCTGCAAGACGAGCTTCAGTCATAGCGGTGGACAAATTATTGGTGGGCAAAGGTATTGGATATTTACAAGGAGCTGATGGAGTGTGAGGGCACCCAGCTAGAGGGTCTTAAGCACAAATGGGTGGAGGAGTTGGGAGAGGGGCTGGGACGTGGGCTGAGGCTTTGCAGGGGATTAATAGTCCTCGTCATGTGTGAGGTTAATAGGGCCCACATGACGGTGGCGAGGAGGAGTAGGTTTTTTGAAGGGGTAGATGGTGGGTGTAGACAGTGCGCGGCGGTACCCGTGAATCACATCCATGTGTTGTGGGAGTGTCCCAAGATTGAGTTGCTTCTGGCAAGGATTCTCAGATGTTATGTCCGTGATTCTGGGGGCGAGGGTGGCCTCGAGTCCAGAGGTGGCGATATTTGGGGTGTCAGAAGACCCGGGAGTGAGGGGAGAGGATATGCGTGAGGCCGATGTTTTGACCTATGCCCGGAGACAGATTTTGATATGTTGGAGGGACTCTGAGCTGCCGAAGGTAGGGGTGTGGGTGTGCGACCTGGCAGAAGTGGAAGTGTTCACTCGAGGTGGAAACCGTTCATCGATTTCTTTAAGGAGGATTGAGGGGTCAGCTAAGGGGGAATGGGAGGTAAGGGGGGTTAAAAAGGGGGAAGTTGGGGCATGGTAGGGGGTCGGTGTCAGAGGGGCTGGAGGGCTGGGGTTGGTGGATGGTTTTTGTTTTATATTTATATTTTGTTGAAAAGCCTTGAATAAATATACATTTTTAAAAAATTTTAAAAATTGGGCTCAATAAATGTAGAAAAGCAAGTTATAATATGCCTGTTTTAATAAACATGAATTGCACAAACAGTTACCTCTTGCATACTATTATTTGCATGTATGTGTATGTATGCAGAAATAGTTTGCAGATAGACTCTTCTGTTACAGTGGCTTCCAATCAAATGAACTGCACAATTTGCTTCCAACATTATCTCAAGTTAGCAGACTATTTAACTATCTATGTTGGGTTACAGTCTTTCGGAGGTCTTATTCTTAATTTCTGTATTTTGTTAACCATCTGGATGTCAGTACTTCTAGTTAAGGTAGATGTAACATTACAGGGTGAAGTAGAGTGTGGAACTGTTGAAGTGAGGTGAGCTTTGTGATCACACATGAACGACCAGTCTAGACCATGAGGACAAACTAATTGAGATCCTTTGGCATTGCATGTAGTGAGTCAAATGCAAGTGGGTCAAAGTGAGTAAGAGGCATGAGAAAATGTTGGAACATGGCAGATAAATGCCAAAACTGAGGGAAGAAAGGACAGATGAGAAGTGGGACTACAGGGTAAAGATGTTTTTCTCAGGTGATTTAGAGGTCCAAACATGCTCTGTGGCAGTTCTTTTTTATTACTTTATCCAAGATACAAAGACAGAGCTCAGAGTGTGAACAGGGGCAAACCCCTGATCCAGCTCCTTGCCTGCTCCAAAAAACAATTCAAAATGAATCCAATTCATGGTCCCTACAAGAGAGACATCCCAAATCCAGGCATTACACCTGACCTCACGCCCATCTTAGCCAAAAGGGCGAGAAACGAACAGTGGCGGTTTATGCTTATGTACTAAAGGTTGGGTTCAGCAGTGCACAGTCACATCTAGTTTGTCAGCTTCATCAAATGTGTTTATTGGAAATACTTATCAATATGTCACCCACTGTATGATTGGAATTGCAGGTTGAGGTTAACACGATTTTTCATTATTTTGAAATGGAATGTTTCAACCCATCCGGCATTTTTAACATAACGGGTATCCCAAACAACTGAAGAGCTTTTTTTGAAAATTTAGAGTGCCCGATTCATTTTTTGCATTTAAGGGGCAATTTAGCGTGGCCAATCCACCTACCCTGCACATCTTCGGGATGTGGGGTCAAAACCCACGCAAATACGGGGAGAATGTGCAAACTCCACACGGACAGTGACCCAGAGCCGGGATCGAACCTGGGACCTCGGCGCCATGAGGCAGCAATGCTACCCACTGCGCCACCCTGCTGCCTGGTGAAGAGCTTTTGGCATAATTCCTTTTGTCTTTGTGGCACTCCAGGTGGCACTGCTATGCACCTTGGTCCCTTTCATTCCTACCTGTTCTTAAAGGCGAGTGACAGCTTGCAGCTGGATCATCAGGGCACCAACAGCTAGTCTCCAGGGAGCAGTCTCAGAGGGCGCAAATCAGAGCTGTAAGCATAAAGTAACTTACCTCGGGGATTCCCCTGAAGCTGAAAAAAACTGAAAAAGTGGCATCACCGTAAAGCTGTGACCTGATCGGCTGACAGGGAATCAGGAATCAATTTCAAAAAAACATTGAAAAACTAATTAATTAACTGAGCAGAGATGGCTGGGCAAATTATATGCTGTAGCATCATGATGTGGGAGCTGGCAGATCCCATTACGAGTTACTGACTACATCTACAATAAGTGTTTGTTGCTCGAGGAATTCCAGCTTAGGATTGATGAGTTGGAGTCTGACCTTCAGACACTGTGGCACATTCAGGAGGGGAGAGTTACCTGGACTCTTTGTTTGAGAAGGCGGTCACACCCATAGATTAAGGACCTCAAATTCGGCCAGAGGTCAGGGACAGAAGTGTGTGACTGAGTGAGGCAGGTAGAGGGATCTTGAATTCTGAATGAAGGCGCCTCAGCTCTTGATTTTGTCCAACAGGTATGACGTACTTTCTCCCTGTGTGGATGATGAAAAGGAGAGTAGGGTGAGCTAGCTGACTACTGCACCGTGGTACAGGAGTCCATTCAAGTGGCTGGAGCAAAAAGACAAGTGGTAGTTATAGGAGATTCTATAAGTAGGGGAACTGACAGCATCCTTCATAAGCAGGACTGAGCGTTCTGCATGGTATGTTGCCTGCCCGGTTCTAGGGTGAGGGACATTTCCAACAGACTTGAAAAGATATTGGAGTGGGAGTGGGCCGATCCAGTTGTTGTGGTCCACATTAGGACAAACAACATAGGCAGTACTAGGAAAGAGGACCTGTTTATGGATTATCAGGAGCTAGGATCAAAATTAAAGAAGAGGTCCTCAAGGATGACAATCTCTTGACTATTACCCGAGCAGTGTGAAAATTGGCATGGGGATCTCTTGACTATTAGTTGAGCCGTGTGAAAATTGGCATGGGGTGAGAAAATTAGGGAAGTTAACACGTGGTTAAAGGAGTGGTGCGAGTAAGAGGGGTTAAATTTCATGGGGCACTGGCATCACTATTGGGACAGGATGGATCTGTATCGTTGGGACCGTCTTCACCGGAACCAATCTGGGGCCAGTGTTCTAGTGGAAAGGATAAATAGGGTGGTCACAAGGACTTAAAACTATCAAATGGTTGGAGAGGGAAGGTCTCAGGGCAATTCCTTTCAGTTTCAAAAAAACTAACAAGGCAGCGAGTTAAGAAATAGTCAGAAACCTAACTTTAGGAACTGCAGCTAATGGTAAAACTACAAGTAGTATAATAGTTAATGGAAACCAAAGCAGCAGGTCAGCATGTGAGAAGGTAGAGGTTAATAGGATGAACAGGCAGGGCCAGTCTAACAAATATGGAGGGGAACAGAAACGTAAAAAATCAAAATGTAAGGTGACTGGGAGTGAAAGGTGGGGATCAAGCGGAGTGGTATCAGAGATTAACAAAGGAGGTTTAAAATGTGTGAAAAGCGTTGTGCATAAGAAAATCCTGCAAGGGAAAGACAAATCAGTAGGTCATATTTAAAAACCTTGTATCTAAATGCACGCAGTAGTCGGTATAAAGTTAACGAGCTGATGGCAGAAATAGAGACAAATGGGCATGATTTGGTGGGGATTACTGAATCATGGTTGTAGAAGGATTGGTGCTGGGAGTTGAATGTCCAAGGGTACTCAGTATTCCAAAAGGATAGACAGGATGGAATAGGAGGTGGAGTTGCTTTATTGGTTAAAGATGACATTAGGATTGTGTTAAGAAATTATATTGGCACTAAGGGCCAAAATGTTGAATCGATGTGGGTGAAAATAAAGAACAAGGGAAACAGCTCCTTGGTAGGGGTAATTTGCAGGCCCCTGAGCAATAGTTCCAAAGTGGGGCATAGTATAAACAAAGAAGTAATGAGGGCTTGTGAGAAGGACACAATGGTAATCATGGATGATTTTACCATGCATATTGACTGGATTTTCAATTTGGTAAGAGTAGCCTCGAGGGAGATTTCATAAAGTGTATGAGGGATTGTTTCTTAGAGTAATATGTTTTGGAGTCAACCAGGGAGCAGGCTTTTTTAGATTTAGTATTATTTAATGAAGAAGGGTTGATAAATAGTCCTGTTATTAAGGATCCCCTTTGAAGGAGTGATCACAGTATGCTAGAATTTCTAATTCAGATTGACCGAGAGAAGACAAAGTGCCATACCTGAGTTTTAACATTAGCCAAAGGCAATTTACAGGCCTGATGAAAGAGTTTGGCCAAGTAGACGGCACAAATAATTGAGGATAGAACAGTTGAAGAACAATGGTGGATGTTCAGAGAGATATTAAATCCTCTCAATCCAAGTATATTCCTGAGAAGAAGAGGAATTGTAAAAGGGAGAAAAACATTCCATGGCAAAAAAAAGGAAGTCAAAGAGGACATAAAGGTAAAAACTAGGGCATACCATACTGCAAAACGGTAGCATTGTGGATAGCATAATTGCTTCACAGCTCCAGGGTCCCACGTTCGATTCCAGCTTGGGTCACTGTCTGTGCGGAGTCTGCACATCCTCCCAGTGTGTGCGTGGGTTTCCTCCCACAGTCCAAAGATGTGCAGGTTAGGTGGATTGGCCATGATAAATTGCCCTTAGTGTCCAAAATTGCCCTTAGTGTTGGGTGGGGTTACTGGGTTATGGGGATAGGGTGGAGGAGTTAACCTTGGGTAGGGTGCTCTTTCCAAGAGCCGGTGCAGACTCGATGGGCTGAATAGCCTCCTTCTGCACTGTAAATTCTGCATTCTGGTAAATTGGAGGATTGGGAGAATTTTTAAAAATAAACATTTTATCGAGATATTTTTTGGCATTATAACAACAACACAATAAACAATGTACATGAAACTATAAACATAGTGCAAAAGCCGTCACCCTCCCTTGCAGGTCACGCCTTTATAACCCCCTACTCTAAGCTAAACTAACCCCCCCATCCCCATCTGCTGACGATTAATTTTCCGCGAAGAAGTCGACAAACGGTTGCCACCTCCGGGCAAACCCTAACAGTGACCCTCTCAAGGCAAACTTGATTTTCTCCAAACAGAGAAAGCTAGCCATGTCAGAGCCAGGTCTCCGAATTCGGGGGACTTTGAGTCGCTCCAAGCTAATAGTATCCGTCTCCGGAATGTCTGCCTTTTCTCCTGGATTCCCAGGTCTTCCGACACCCCGAAAATTGCACCCTTGTTTTTAACACCGTGGACATGACATCTGCAAACCCCTGCCAAAATCCCCTAAACTTCGGACATGCCCAGAACATGTGGACATGGTTCGCTGGTCCTCCTGCACATTTTGCACACCTGTCTTCCATCCCGAAGAATCTGCTCATCCGGGCCACTGTCATGTGAGCCGGTGTACGACCTTAAATTGTTTCAGGCTGAGCCTGGCACCTGTTGCGGACACGTTGACTCTACTCAACGTGTCTGTCCACAGACCATTTTCTATCTCTCCTCCCAGCTCCTCCTCCCACTTGCGCTTCAGCTCCTTGGTCTGCGTCTCCTCTGACCCCATAAGTTCCTTGTAAATGTCCGAGACGCTCCCTTCTCCTGCCCACCCTCTGGAAACTATCCTGTCCTGAATCCCCTTTAGCGGTAAGAACGGGAAGGTTGACACCTGTCTACGTAGGAAGTCCTGGACCTGCAGATACCTGAATTTGTTTCCCCTCGCCAACCCAAACTTCTCCTCCAGCGCCCTGATGCTCTGAAAGCACACCTCTATAAACATATCCCACATCCTCTCAATCTCTGCTCTCCGCCATATCCGGAACCCCCATACATACTTCCCGGGGCAAACTGGTGGTGATTACAGATTGGGGACCAGACCAATGCTCCCTCTGCTTTGACAAAGAGTCATCGGACTCTAAACGTTAGCTCTTTTCTCTCCCTACAGATGCTGCCAGACTTGCTGAGATTTTCCAGCATTTTCCCTTTAGTTTCAGATTCCAGCATCCGCAGTAATTTGCTTTTATCCAATGCTCCCTCTGCGCCCACATGTCTCCTCCATTGCCCCCAGACTCTCAGGGGTGCCACCACCACGGGGTTGGTAGAGTACCGTGCCGGCGGGAATGGCAGAGGTGCAGTTAACTCCCCCAAACTGCATGAAGTTTGCATGAAGCCCATGCCGACCCCTCCCCCACCACCCACTTCCTGATCATGGCTATATTCGCCGCCCAGTAATGCGCAAACATTACCTTCCTTAACCTGCGGGGTCTTGCCTGCCCAAACAAAGCCAGAGATCACTTTGTTGACCCGTTTAAAAAAGGAATAAAGATGGGGAGACATTGAAACACGAACATGAATCTTGGGAGGACCGTCATCTTCATTGTCTGCACCCTCCCAGCTAATGACAATGGGAGCACGTCCCATCTCCGAAAATCGTCTTTCATTTAGTCTATTAGCCGGGCCAGAGTTAATTTATGCAACCAGTCCCATTCCTGCACCACTTGAATGCCTAGGTACCTAAAGCTTCCCCCTACTAATCTAAACGGCAGCTCCCTCAATCATCTCTCCTGTCCCCTCGCCTGGACCACAAAAATCTCACCTTTCCCCATATTTAGCTTATACCCCGAAAATCGGCCAAATTCCCAAGTATCCTCCTGATTTCTTCCATCCCCTGTAATGGGTCCGATACATACAGGAGCAGGTGTTCTGCATAGAGCAAGCCTCTGTGCTCCACCCCCCCCCCCCCCCCCCCCCCCCCCCACCCCCGGATCTGCCCCTTGAGGCTCTCAGAGCAATTGCCAACTGCTCTATAGCTAGCGCGAACAACAGGGTGGAGAGGGGCATCCCTGTCTCTTCCCCCAGTTCAGTCTAAAATAGTCCAATGTTGTCCTATTCGTCCGTAGAACTTGCCACAGGAGCCTGGCACAGCAACCTGACCCCAGTCAATAAAGCCCCGCCCTAATCCAAACCGTCCCAGTACCTCCCAAAGATAATCCCATTCTTCCCGATCAAAAGCTTTTTCTGCATCCATTGCGATCACTACCTCCACCTCCCTACCTTCCGGGGGAATCATGTCTATATTTAACAACCTTCTTACATTGGCCACCAATTGCCTACCCTTAACAAACCCTGTCTCGTCCTCCCCAATAATGTCCGGAACACAATCCGCAATCCTGGAGGACAAAATTTTGGCCAGCAGCTTGACATCTACATTCAACAGGGAGATCGGCCTGTAGGACCCACACAGCTCCGGGTTCTTGTCCAGCTTCAGAATCAGCAAAATCGTGGCCTGTGACATCGTCAGGGGCAGCACCCCTCTTTCCCTTGCCTCATTGAACATCCTCATCAACACCGGCCCCAATATCACAGAAAACCTTTTATAAAACATAAAACTCGACTGGTTACCCGTCCTGCCCCGGGACTTTGCCTGCCTGCATGACCTTCAGACCCTCTGCTATCTCTTCCAACCCGATCCAAGAAGTGCCTGATCCCCTCTGGCCCTGAAGGGGGTTCCGACCTATACAGCCTACTGTAGAAATCCCTCAATGCCTTATTCACCCCTGCTCTATCTCCAACTGTGATTCCCATCTCCGTCATTTACTTTCCCTCTCTCCCTGGCTGCCCCTTCGTCAGCCAAAAGTCCCACATCTAACCTCCAGTGAGGGCGCTGGTTACTGTCTTTACTAACCTGCAGATCAACCCAGTGCCGAGCATGGTCTGAGTTTGTGATCGCCGGGTACCCCGTGTCCACCACCCCTGCCAGTAAGGTCCTGCACAAAATGAAGAAATCGATCCAGGAGTACACTTTATGCAGGTTCGAGTAGAAGAACTTCACCTTCGGCTGCCCAAATCTCCATGGATCCACTCCCCCCCCCCCCCCCCCCCACATCTGCTCCATGAACCCTTTTAGTTTCTTTGCCATTGCTGGCACCCTGCCTGTTTTCAAGCTTGACCGGTCCAAGCCAGGGTCAATAACTGTTTTGAAGTCCCCTCCCATGACCAACCTGTGCGAGTCCAGGTATCTTCCCCAGCATCCTCTTTATAAACTCCATATCATCCCAATTTGGCGCATACACATTTACTAATACCACCTGCACCCCCTCTAGTTTCCCACTGACCATAATGTACCGAAATCCCACATCCAAAACTATTCTACCCGCCTCAAACACTACCCGCTTATTGATCAGAATCGCGACCCCTCTAGTCTTTGAATCCAGTCCTGAGTGAAAGACGTGACTAACCCAGCTTTTCCTCAATCTAATCTGGTCAGTTATTCTAAGGTGTGTCTCCTGTAACATTGCCACGTCTGCCTTCAGCCCCCTAAGATGCGCAAACACACATGCCCTCTTGACAGGCCCATTTAACCCTCGAACATTCCAGGTGATCTGCCTAGTTGGGGGGCTCATTGCCTCCCCCCCCCTCGCCGATCAGCCATCCCCTTTTTTGGGCCCGCCTTCCGCCCATGCTCTGCACCTCCACTGGCCCGCCCCAGGCTGCCTCCGTCCCCAACCTCCTCTCTGTTTAGGGGGCTGTTTAGCACAGGGCTAAATTGCTGGCTTTGAAAGCAGACTGAGGCAGGCCAGCGCACGGTTCAATTCCCGTACCAGCCTCCCCAAACAGGCGCTGGAATGTGGCGACTAGGGGCTTTTCACGATAGAGGATAATAAAAAGTTTCCAAAAACTGCAGATAATGAAGAGGAACTTGGTGCAATAACCATCACCTAGAGACAAGGTATTGAATAAATTAATGGGATTAAAGGCAAATAAGTATCCAGGATCTGATGGCCTGCACCATAGGGTATTAAAGAAGGTGGTAGCAGAGATAGTGGATGAATTGGTTACGATATTTCAAAATACCCTGGATTCTGGAAAGGTCCCGATGGATTGGAAACACGTAAATGTGACACGCCTATTCAGAAAGGGAGAGAGACAAAAAGAAGGAAACTGTGGATCAGTTAGCTTGACCTCTGTTGTGGGGAGCTTGTTGGAATCAATCATTAAGGAGGAGCTGACGGAACATTTGGAAAGACAAAGCTCAATCCACCGTTGTTAACATCGTTTTGTGAAGGGTAAGTCATGTTTAGCAAACTTGCTTGAATTCTTTGAGAACGTAACTAGCAAGGTGGATAATGGGGAACCAAGGTGGATATGATATAGCTAGACTTCGAGAGGCATTTAACTAAGTGTCACGTAAAAGACTGATCCAGAAGGTGAAATCGCAGGGAACTGGGGATAGAGTACTAGATTGGATTGAGAATTGGCTAACTGACAGAAAACAAGCAGAGGGTCAGGATAAATTGGTCCTTCACTGGCTGGTGAACTGTAATTAGTGGGGTGCTGCAGGGGTCAGTCCTCAGTTCTCAACTGTTTACAATCTATAAATGATCTATAAATGATCCCGTAACAGTCTCCCCGAACAGGCGCCGGAATGTGGCGACTAGGGGCTTTTCACAGTAACTTAATTCAAAGCCTACTTGTGATAATAAGCGATTTTCATTTAATTTAATTTCATTCATCTGCAAGCACAGATAGAGTGTAACATAGCAAAATTTGTGGATGATACTAAAATAGGTGAGAATGCAGGCAGCGAAGAGGAGATTCGAAGAGGAGATTCGGGTAGAGGGATCTGGTGTCTTTGTTCATGAATTGCAGAAAGTCGGTATACAGGTACAAAATTTAATAAAAAAGGCAAATAGAATTTTAGCGTTTATTGCAAAAGAACTTGAGTATAAACGTAGGGAGGTGTTGTTGCAATTGTATGGGGTATTGGTGAGACTACATGTGGAGTATTTTGTCCAGTCTTAGTCTCCTTATTTGAGAAAGGATGTGGTGGTATTGGAGGCATTTCAGAGGTGGCTCACCAGATTGATTCCAGGGATGAAACGGTTGACATATGAGAGAGATTGAACAGTTTGGACTTGTACTCCCTCGAGTTTAGAGGAATGAGAGGGGACTTTATCGAGGTATATAAAATACTAAGAGGGATTGATAAGTAAATATACACCAAATCTTCCCCCTTTTGGGGCAATCTAGAACGGGAGGTCACAGATGTAGGTTGAGAGGTGGTAGATTTAAAACTGAAATGAGAAGGAACTACTTCTCGCAGAGGGTGGTGAATTTATGGATCGCGCTGCCCCATAGTGCAGTGGAGTCTGAATCGTTAAATGGTTTCAAAAGAGAGATAGCTGTATTTCTGATTTAAAAAAAAAAACGGGTTAAAGGGATATGGGAAACAGGCAAGGAGATGGATTTGAGACCAAGAAGAAATCAGCCTTATCTGATTCAATGGCAGAACTGGCTCAAAGGGCTGAATTGCCTACTTCTGCTCCTAATTTATGTGTCCCATCTTAAGCAGCAATACAATATTTGCAGCCCTCCAGGCTTTTGGCACCATTCTTGTAGCAAGAAAGAGTGGGAAATGATGGTCAGAACCTCCGTAATCTTTTCCCCGTGCTTTGTTTTAGCAGTCTGGAATACATTTCAAAAAGGCCTGTCGATTTATCCACTTTTAAATATGCTAAACCCCTTAAGATCAATGCTGTTTACCAGCCTTTGATGTCGTTACTGCACAAAAATGTATTGATTGTAGTTTTCAGATATTAACTCCCCGAATTTACACCGCCTTCCAGGGTAAAGGGTTCCAAATTTCCAGCTACCTTTGATGTGAAAAAGTACTTGCTGATTTCATTCCTGAATGACCAAACTCTAATTTTAAGCTTCCATTCCCTTGATCTAAATATCTTCATCAGAGTAAAACAGTTTCTCTGCATTCACCATATCGAATAATTTTGTCATTTTTAAACACCTTGTTTAGATCATCCCAGAAAATTTTATAATTAAGGGAATACAAGTCAAGTGTATGCAAACAGTTCTCATAGTTCAAAACCCTTTAAGCACCAGGAACATTCTGGTGAATTTGCACTGTATCTCCTCCAAGCCCAGTATATTTTTGCTGAGGTGCAGTGCCTCGAATTGAACTCAGTACTCCAGATGGAGTATGACCTGGACTCAATACAACTGAAGTATAATTTCCATTTTTATCATCTTCCCCTTGAGATCAAGCTAAAACCCAATGGAAGTGTAAAACAAAATGGAGCTGGATGTTATGGCCGCACATTGGGTGCTCCCCCCACCTCACCCCACTCCCAAACTCCTGCACTTTGGCAATCCAATGACATCACGCCAGTCTCTGATAATATAGAAGGTGCTCGGGCCCCAAAATCTGAAGTCCGCCCACCATATTTTATTAAATCATTTAAAGAGTAATTGAGCTTATTAACCACCCAATCGACTGGTTTTTATGTTGCCCACTCCATTTTCTATTGGCGCAGAGGAAATGCATTGGATGTGCAGTAAATCCCCGCTCTGCTTCAAATTGCCAAGTTTAAAGCTTAAACCTCACTCTGCCTGTGGCCTCACTCTGCCTGTGGCCTCACTCTGCCTGTGGTCTCACTCTGCCTGTGGCCTCACTCTGGATGTGGTCTCTCTCCCACTGCTCGTGTGCAAAGCCCACTGTGACTATGCTCTTTACTTAAATAGAGCTGAGACGACTGTGACACCAGTTAAGCTTCAAATGCTGTAATCAACGCCTCTTGCTTGCTCATCAGGCTTCAGATTTAAGAGTCAATCACTTTGCTATGGATCTACAATCACATGTAGGTCAGATCAGGTAAGAACATTAGTGAACCAGATGGGTTTTCAACAACAATCAACAATGGTTTCATGGTTATCATGAGCCTTCTAATTCCAGATTTTTTTCTTTGCCATCTGCCATGGTGGGATTCGAACACCAGTCCCCACTGAACTACCCTGGGTCTCTGGATTATTAATACAGTGACAATACCACTTCACCACCATCTTGCCTGTCTTCCAGATACTATTATGTGGTGCACCCCCTCGCCCCAGCTGTACAGCCCTGTTGTCGATTATGGCAACTTAACTGGTATGACTGTCAGGTGTCCTTTGGCCACCTTAGGCCATGAGGGCCTCAGCATGTTTGTGGTCTCTACACATATGTCACTGTGGCATTTTGGTGTCAATGGCAGAGGGGCAGTGGAGAAGGTGTCCATGTCAGGAGCACTTTGAGAGATACCCTCTGATTGGGACAACAACTGCGCATCCACTGTCTTGAGATACATTTTGCCTTTGGTGGTTCCCTGAGATGAACCAGGACCTGGCTGTGACTAAATCGTATGATTCTATGATATATTGCAAGTATTTTATCACCAAAGCTCTGCCACATCTCCCATGTATCTTGTGTTTGCCACTTAATGGACAACTTCAGAGGTTCATCATCAGCCTGAGTTTTCCTCCAGCAATCCTCCGAGCATCAGAGGCCTACACTATTTCAGTCTTGCAACTGTGATATACTCACGCCAGTGTGTAACCCTTTCAGAGACTTGCATCACCTGGTCCATTGGATAACTCCATGACTACTAACTTATCAGACCTTTGTCCATGCTTCTCTGCAGGAGATGTGGGTCTTCAAGTGCTGTGATTGGAGTCGAACCTAAATTTCTAGTTTTGGTCTTGATCATTATTGGATCAATCAAGAAGTCAATGGGTATTAGGAGCAAACTCATATCTCACACAAAGGTATGGTGACTGTTGGAATGGCTGGATTCATGCAATACAGATTTTGGTGATAAAATACTTGCAATATATCATCGAATCATACAATTTAGAAACAGAGCATTCCGCCAATTGTGCCTATGTCGGCTCTTTGAAAAAACTATCCAGTTAGCCCTCCACCCTTGCCCAGATGGCTGTGGTTTTTAGAGGCAAATGACCATGCCCTGAACAACTCTGCAGGAGTTCCTCAACATGGTGTGCTTGGTGTAAACATATCCAGCTGCTTCATCAATGACCATCCCATCTTTATAAGGGCAGAAGTGGGAATATTTGCTGATGATTGCAGTGTTCAGTTCCATTCGCATCTCCTCCAAATATGAAATTGTTTGTCTCCGCATGCTGCAAGACTTGAACAACATTCAGGCTTGGGTGGATGAGTGCCAAGTGCCATTTGCACCACACAAGTGCCAGGCAATGAACATTTGCAAGAAGAGGGAATCTAACATCTCCTTGTGACATTCAACAGCATTACATTTACTGAATCCTCCACCATGAATATCTTGGGAGGTTAGCATCGACAAGAAACTTAACCAGATCTGTGACTATCAGAGCAGGTTGGAGGCTGGGTGTTCTGTAGTGAGTAACTCACCTACTGACTCTCCAAATCCTGGCTACTACCTGTAATCCACAAGTAAGGTTTGTGATTAAATATCCTCCACTTGAATGGATGGGTTTCGTTCCAACAACACTCGAGGGTGGCACAGTGGTTAGCACTGCTGCCTCACAGCACCAAGATTCCTGGTTTGATTCTGGCCTTGGGTGACTGCGTGGAGTTTGCATGTTCTCCTTGTGTCTGAGTCGGTTTCCTCCCACAGTATAAAGATGTGCACGTTAGGTGGATTGGCCATGGTAAGTTTCCCTGTAGTGTCCAAAGAGGTGCAGGTTGGGTGGATTGCCATGATTGATCATGATCAATGTGCACGGTTACAGGGATAGGGAGGGAGTGGGTCTGGGTGGGTGCTCTTTCGGAGATTCAGTGCAGACTCAATGTGCCAAATGCCTCTTTCTGCACTGTGGGGATTCTATGGCTAGAAGCTGGACGCTATCCAGGTTAAAGCAGCCCCTGATCGGCATTTCATTCACTATTACTTCCTTCACTAGCTTCAGTGTCTATCCTCTCAGATGTAGCACCTTGTCGCAGTTCCTTTGATGGCAACTTCCAAACTCGCAATCTCTTTCACCTAGAAAATAAAGTCTGCTGACGCATGGGAAAGCCTACGGGTTTACTTTCAAGTTACGCTCCGTCCTTACTTGGAATATATGTTGCTGTTTTTAAACTGTTGCTGGATCAGAATCCTGAAACTCCCTGCTTAATGTCACTGTACCTTACACCCCATGAACTATAGTGTTTAATAAAGATGGCTCTCCTCAATCTCTCAAAGGTTATTAGGAATGGGCAGTGGTTACTGGCCTTGCCAGCGAATCAAAACTCCATGAGCGAACCAACAAAATGACGGTCTAAATAAACGCCTTTCATGCACCACACTCTAACAGTAGGTATTCCATATTTCTGCATGGTTAGGTAAGATTAAATGGGATATGGTGGCCAGCAGTTTTTCCAATCCTGGCAACCTTGCCACTGAGTGAATCTCTGAATGGAAATGATGCTTTATGTTTAGAATATGCTTCCCTTTGACAAGGCAACATGTTTCTAACTTGCATCTCATTTAATTTAAATTTGTGTTTGAGCTTTAACAAATCTTTGATAGTACTAGAATGCTCAAATCTTAAACTATTGTGAGATTTCCATTGAAATTTTTTTAAAAAACTTCATGCCCATGACTGAATAATATGACAAATTACAACATTTGTAGGTTTCTATGCATTTCTCCACTTTGTGTCAAACTGGTTAAAATTCACATCAAATCTGTGTCATTTTCAACTATGTGTTTCTGTATTGTGTCAGACATTGAGACAAATGTTATGTTTCTAACTCTTATTATGATACAGTTCTGTTTAGTATATTTCTGAATAGTATGTTTCAGTCGATAGATCTTTACTGTTACTTACGGTGCTCTTCAGTACAGCAAATGTTTACATACAGTGTGTAGTGTGGAGAACTGGTGACTGCACAATGTTCATTTCTTCCATTTCGTCAAGCACAGCTGTCTAATTGAATTTGTAGTAAAATGCCAGTGACTCGAGTTCCTTGAGGGTTGGATTGTAAAGATAATCAGATTTGCAGAGCCTACAGCATTTTTTCTGAGGAGTGGTTTAATCTCTTGTGCTGTAGAAGTGATGAGGTTTTATTTTATGGTACTTGCTGACTATCTGCTTGTGTATTTGCAAGTTGACCGTTAGTGTTTATATGAATTGTCTAGTGTTTGGAGATATTTTTAACTGCTCTTCAACAGTGACTTATCAGGGCAGCACGGTGGCACAGTGGTTAGCATTGCTGCCCATGGCGCTGAGGACCTGGGTTCGAATCCCGGCCCTGGGTCACTGTCCGTGTGGAGTTTGCAAGTTCTCCCTGTGTCTGCGTGGGTTTCACCCCCACAACTCAAAGATGTGTAGGATAGGTGGATTGGTCACACTAAATTGCCCCTTAATTGGAAAAAATAATTGGGTACTCTAAATTTTAAAAAAAACAGTGACTTATCAAATGATGTATTCCTCTAGAAAATGACCATGCTAGGAGCTGTAGTTTGATTACGCATCTCCATATAATTTCACTCGAGATTACTTCAGACTTTCAAAGTAAATGCACTGCACTCAATGAGTGATTGGAATCAAAAATAGCTTCTTTTGACTGACATTATGATGCATTTTCGATTTCCTTGGAGGACAGAGTTTCTGGGTCTTGAGAAAAATTAGATAAATAGAAATGTATCTTAAAATATAATCCAAAAAGACTTAAAACATGTATGTCACAATATCCTACACAACACACAGTTGAAGATGATAGACTTAATATGAATGTACAAAGAACACTAATGCAGAAATACAACAATTTCCAGTATGCAGGTTTTTGTGCATTTTTCAATCATTGGTATTAATTTTTTAAAAACAAAATATTCAGTGAAAGACTCAATTGTAGATTTGAGCATTCTTTTATTATCTGAGATTTATTAAAGCAAAAACACATAAATGATCTGAAATGGAAACTAGAAATGTGCTGCCTGATCGAAGGAAATAATGCATTGTTATGATTGGACTCCTTGTTTACTAAATGGTCAGCTTGTAGCATATTGTATTTGCAGGAGATATTCTTTTCTGGTTTAGCATCACCAATTCCTCATGTGCCCTAACTTCGAAATGTAAGACATTGTGAAGTGTTCCATTATCTGTCCAAATTTTGTCTTTTGTTTTCACTGATATTGGACAAAGAACCCTTAATACTGCACACATTACTGGCATGTACCTTGTGCTGTCACTCGGTTCCTCTCATCTGCCAAGCGATACTGTAGCCATCTAAGATGGCCACTGGTAACACAAAATGGAAGACTGCAAAGAATGCAGGGAAAAACGGACATAGTAAAGAGCAAACAGCTTGCAGAAGCTTTCAGCATTGAGACACTTGCAAAAACCGGTTTCCCGACAGCTGCAGAGTTCAGGCAGCGCTGTAAATGGGAAAACAGTTTACATATTAATGAGGTGATACCGGGACAGTCCCGGGCACAATAGATACACTCAAGTATCAATCGATACTTTCAATAGCGAAGCAGACACGATGGAGCCAGCGAAGCCAGGACAATGAGTCCTAAGAACCGCCCCAGCCATCAAGGAATGGCCCTAGGATAGGGGGGTTCAAATCATATCGATTGGGAAAAGGCCCAATCGATCCCCAGCAGGTGAGGAAGCCCGCCCCAAGGGGCACGGACCCCCATGGTTCAGTCTCCTGTCTCCAGCCTCCAGAATCCTGTCTTTTACACCAGCCGTCGAGCAGCAGCCATCGATAAGTAAGTGCCAAATGACGATCGCTACTTGACCCGGGCATTACTTATACCCTTGCCGACCAATAGTGATTCGAAGTTGCAGACCAGAACGGAATGAAGGCCTTGTTCCCTGACCTTGCCGGTTCCTTCTTAGATAAGTATTAGTCGTTTAATGGTAGAAGTAAGTTAGTCTTTAGCGTGTGCATGAGTGTTATTATATTTGTTTTATAATAAACTCTAATTGTTTTGGAATTACTAATTGGTGTATAGTTTTATTGATTTGAACTTGACCTTGATACTTGTGACGGTGTCTGTTACGTCACCTGGCGACTCCAGAGCATAGAGAGAGAAACAGAGCCAAGTGAGTGTTAAGCACACTTACTCAGAACGAGCAACAATACCAAATATTGTACATCTTTCAAAAGAATTTCTCCCATGTCTTTGGCATTGTTCAGCTCTCCACACCATACTGAAGATAACCCTCATAATCCTATGATGCATGTCTTCAGAGTAATTTCCACAGTCATTAACTATTTGTTTTGACTTCTCACATCCTCTATTGTCTGTAAACTTATTCATTACTTCTCCACCTTCATCGCTCATGTTTAGTTCTTCAGTCGTTTTCCAATGATGAATTGAGGCTATATTGTCTTTGGAATTTTTTCTTCCTTCATGGTGGACCACAATGATCCAACCCAATGTAATCCATTGGAAGACCGTTAGTAAATTATCATGGAAGTTCAACTCAACTGCTAGTCACTGCTAAGATAACTCATTGTACAGTAACATTTGTTTTGATTCTTGGGTTGCCTTTAAGAGTCTTCCTTGGAGTTGATAGTTATGCAGCTTGTAGTTGAGTTTTGAGTTTTGCAGTTCATGGTCTCAAACTTATTTTAGATAGACCTCACATGAACAAATGCATTGAAAACTGCATTTATCTGATTAAGTTTTAAAAAAGCAAGCCTTCCAATGCATGATGCAAAAGAGCTTCCTCGATGCAGGAATTTCATGCACTGACCTATGAAAAAGATCAATACAGAAGATATGCCCCCTTTTATGGCACCGGCTGCCATATTCTGCAAAATTAATTACTGAGGATTAGTGAATGGGCATGGGTAGGTCGGTGGGCATGAGTGGATTGGTGGATATATGAGTGGGTGAGGTAGTTCTGTGCTTGGGCTTTTGTCAGGGCTTGTCAAATGGTGGGGGTTAGGTGCTTAGGAGGGTAATGAGTGGATCGGTTACGGAGCTTGTTGTAGAGGTGCTTTGATGTCAAATATTACATTTTGTGTTTCATCTGCTGACCGCAACAAGGGAGTCTCAACTGTTAAAACAAATACACCGACTTAAGATGGCTGCCACAAATCACCTGACATGTCTGAAGTTGCAAGTTGGTCAGTTTCTGTAAGTTTGCAATATGGATTGCAATTAGGTCATTCCCAGGAAAACCACCTGTAGAATTTCACACATGTTGATGTAAAGAATTACTTGAAAAATTGATTGACAACTTGTGATTGACTGTCAGCATTTAAAGTGCTAAAGTGAACTCTGCCTATTTGCATCATATTGGGGACAACAGACAGAACAATTCTGAAGGAGACTTCAAAATTCCAATAAAAAATAAAACCACCATTTAAAGAACTGCCTCAACCACAAACAACAGTGAAGGACACATAATCAGTGATTCTTTTTTTGCCTTTTATCGTTGAGTCTTAATTTTTCCTGAAGTTAATCCATTTTGTCTTTAAACTGAAAAAAAATCTGTCAAATAGAGTCATTTGCAATCAACTTGTAAACACTTACTTTCACACACAAATTGATACATTCATCTTTATAACTTTCAAAAAACCCCTGCTATGATCAATTGAAGAGTGGGGATAAAGGCATCTGTCCCCAGCTGATCAGAACAACTTTCACAGGTGTTAGACTAGGTTTTAATCTGTCTAACATTTCCTGGGTAACTGTGCAGATTTGTCTCTGACTCCAGCTCAGAGTTGGTGAAATTTGCGCAGGGTCACTGGGAGGAAGGTAATTGCGCGTCAAAAGTTTAAACTTTCTTGGCAGTTCCCACATCTGCTCCTCAAAACTTCGACAGGGTCCTGATGCGCATCTTTGGTTTTAAGTCCGATCTTCGATGAGACAAGAAGATTCGGTCCGTTACTTCTGTGATGCTCAACATAAAAACATTGAGGAATGAGAATAACCGTTTATCCACCAACCGTTTATCCACCAACCATACCTCTCCATTTAAAAAAGTTATTTGTTTAGTGACCTTTGTACCACAGGTTGGCCTGATGTTCCTTCTTGTTTCTAACTACTTTGTTGGTTCGTCTCTTTTAGTTTTTGAATCTAACAGCGAACAATGGGCGGCACGGTAGCAGTGGTTAGCATGGGTCCGAGGTCCAATACCCAGCGTGGGTCACTGTCTCTGCGGAGTCTGTATGTTCTTCCTGTGTCTGCATGGATTTCCTCTGGGTGCTCTGGTTTTTTCCCACAAGTCCCGAAAGACGTGCTTGTTGGGTGAATTGAATTGGACATTCTGAATTCTCCCCAGTGTACCCGGACAGCGGCTGAGTGTGGCGAATAGGGGCTTTTCACAGTAACTTCATTGCAGTATTAATGGAAGCCTACGTGACAATAAAAATTATTAAATTATTATTACAATGTTCATTAAACAGTTTTTATTAGTTCTTGTCATCATCTTCAAATTGTAAGTTTTTCTCTGAAGCCATTTTTCTCCAAGTAAACAAGCACAGATGTTTAAGCTATCGTTATAGCCCATTTATAAGATTATTACTTTGAATCCACCAAAGTATTAATTATTTTCAACCATTAACCCATGTTAGCGCATCAATTTTCACTGTCAAAGGGCAGCATTTATTAATTCCAATTTGCAAGGCGTGGTAATTAGTAGGATCATAGGCTACCTACATTTGATTTCACTTTTCCTTGTAGCCTCCTGCTTAGTTTTCCTACCTGCTTTCCATATATTCCCCGGACAGGCGCCGGAATGTGGCGACTAGGGGCTTTTCACAGTAGCTTCATTGAAGCCTACTCGTGACAAGCGATTTTCATTTTTTTTTCCATATGCTTGATATGTCTGCGTCATACGCTTTTAGTTGTGCTTTCGATTGGCTTAAATTTTGTTTTCCTGAAATAGAAATCAGCTCCAGAGGTCAATGATCATGTACACTAGTGTGATGGACGTTTAGTAAATATATATCCTTAGTCGCTTTATCTTGTCTTTACTTAGTAGAAGACAGGTTCTCGGATAAGTACAGAGAGGAACACACCAACATAAAAATACAAAACGCTGTAGATGCTGAAAATCTGAAATAAGAAGTGCTGGAAATAGTCAGCAGGGCTGGCAGCATTTAAGAAGACGGAGGGAAGAGGGTGCCATTTAAAACCAAAGTTTCTGGCAGGGTGGGCTCGGATGTTGTGGGATACACCCCTCCATTTTATTTTTGGCTGTGAGCCGAACGAGGTGACAGAAAAGCCGCTGTTTGGGCTGGCAGCTTCAATACCGTTTATCCCGCCTGCTGTGCTACTCCGCCCATACTCTGTTCCAGTTCAGTAATGTGAAGCAAACTCGAGGGCAGTGAAGGGGCATGCTCAGGCAAGTAGTCTTGTGCTCTTTTCTGGCAAAGTTAGGAATGACATGGTGGACAAAGTAGGGGTGGATGAATAGGAGCACTGCTGGACATGATAGACAATTACTGAAAAAAGAAAGGTTCCTTGTTGAAGTGTATAGGAAAGAGGAGCATGGAGGGAGTGCAGCAACAGATTTTGTTTGGTTAATGCCTAGAAGTCGCACCTAATGCAACAAAATTCCCTCTTATTTTTATTGATTTACACTGGAAAATGGGTCCTACATTTATCTCCACCTTGCCTCAATGTGTATCAATAATTTCATTGCATTTGTGGCGACAGACTGCTTCTCCAAAACTTAGTCTTGGAGGAACTGCAACCTTTTTCTATTAAGGTTTTGATTTTGGGCCCTGCCACAAATCATTTCATTTCATTTCATTTCATGTTTTCATTTAATTTAATTATTTTGACGCTAATCTTATAGCGCCTCCTGACCACTGTCTCGGGCTGAATCAAACTCATTGTAATCTTGACATCTGACCTGATCCTTTCTATCACAAAGGTTGGCTACTCCTACTTCTGTAACATTACCCTACACCTCCTGCCTCATCTTCTGTTAAAACTCTCAACCATGCTTTTGTTAGATCCAGATTTACCCATTCCAATGGTTTGATCAGACTTCAAATTTCATAAACTTGATCTCATCCAAAACTCCACTGCTCTTATTCTAAATTGCATCAAGTTCTGATTGCCTGTCACCCTTGTGCTTGCTGATCTACATTGTTTCCCAGTCCACCAACGCTTCAATTGAAATTCTCATTTTTGTGTTCAAATCTCTTATAACATTTCCAGGAACTTTGGTCTCTTCTGCATCCCCAATCATTTGAACCCATCATTAGTGATTGTTCCTTCAGGCATTTAGGCCCTCCATTTTTTCTGTGGAATTATAGTGATGGGATTTATTAGAAAATCAAAGCATAAGTGCTTACAATATGGATATATTGTTCAAAAGGGACAGTATTCTCCCTTTGGCAATTTTATCCAGCATCAGTATTACAAATCTGCAGAGAAGGCTTGACAGAACAATAAGAAGCAATAGATAAAAGGAATATTGTGTTGATGCAATCAGTTTGACAGTGTCTGTTTTTAAAATTAAAATGCATTTGATAGACACAGAATTCATTTGAAGAGAAATGCTGTGTTCAGATCAAAATTGTTCATGAATCATGACTATTGTAATCGAAATTAAAATAGACAGTTTCCTTATCAGCATCTCTCTGAAAATAAAATCAGAACACCCACTAATAAATTATTTAAAAAAAAACAATAACCTCCATGACTTTTAATCTAGATTTGCCATGCCTAATATTTGCAATATTTTTGAAAACCGATATTCCACCTGACCTGGATGAGGATCAGATATTTTGTGCATACAATCAAATATTTCCACTATATTTTTTCTATGATATTTTTCACTGTTTAAATTTTCATTTGGTAAAGTAATCAGATGGAGAGAGATAGAGAGAAAGATGTAGGGTGAGAGGAGAGAGAGATAGAGATGCTGGGGGAAGGAGAGAGAGATGCTGGGGGAAGGAGAGAGAGATGCTGGGGGAAGGAGAGAGAGATGCTGGGGGAAGGAGAGAGAGAAGCTGGTGGAAGGAGAGAGAAAAACATGTTGGGGAAGGAGAGAGGGAGAGGGATAAACTTGTTGGGGGAAGGCAATAGAAAGAAAAACGCTGGGGAAGGAGAGAGGAAGAAATCACAAAGAGCGAGAGAAAAACGATTAGGGGAAGAAGAAAGAAAACAAAAAAAACACGCAGGGAGGGGGAGACAAATACAGACACTGAGATGAGGAGCAGAAATGTGTTATTCGGCCCATTAAGCCTGCTCCCCCATTCAATGAGAACCTGACTGATCAACTTCACATTCCTGCCTTAGCCCATAATCTGTAATTCCCTTACGGATTAAACATGAAAATTTGACTGTAATACAATACTCCTTCACTCCAACTTATTTCCACAATTGTACACATTTTAAGCATAACACTTGTTAAAACATATATTGTATGTTTAATGTTCTCAAAGTGCATATACTCTCTGAAGCAATAAGCCAACTGTGGTCAGATGCATCCCACTCTGAAACTAAGTGGTAGCTGTTGGGGGAAGGCAATTTGGGCAGCACAGTAGCAGAAGTGGATCGCACTGTGGCTTCACAGCGCCAGGGCCCCAGGTTCGATTCTCTACTGTCTGTGTGGAGTCTGCACCTTGTCCCCGTGTCTGCGTGGGTTTCCTCCGGGTACTCCGGTTTCCTTCCACAGTCAAAAGACGTGCAGGTTAGGTGGATTGGCCATGATAAATTGCCGTTAGTGACCAAAAAAAGGTTAGGAGGGGTTATTGGGTTATGGGGATAGGGTGGAAATGAGGGCTTAAGTGGGTTGGTGCAGACTCGGTGAGCCGAATGGCCTCCTTCTGCACTGTTTATTCTATGTTCTAGTGTTGCACGTTTTACTTGAGTGTATTACGCGTTTATTGGAGTGTATTAACACGCCTCCGTTTAAAGGCCGTGTGCTTAACACTGCTACAGCTCTGTGTGTGTATTTTCAGCTCGGAGTCGCCAGGTGCCGTATTTAGACACCTCACAAGTATTTCAAGGTCAGGTTCAAAGTAATAAAACTATACACCGATTAGTAAGTTCAAACGATTGATATTTATTATACAAATATAATAAATACGCATGCATACGCTAAAGACTAATACCTATTTCTACTATTAAACGACTAAATACTTATCTAAGTAGGAACCAGCAAGGTCAGGGGACAAGGCCTTTGTTCCTTTCTGGGCTGCACCTTCTGTTCGCTAATAGTCGAATAATGTATAGGCAATGCAGGGTTCATGTAGCGAGCGTCGTTTTGGCACTTACTGAAAGATGGCTGGTGCTCAACGGCTGGTGATGGGAGACAGGATCAACGGCTGGAGTCGGAGTCAGGATACAACAGCAGATCTGGGCCGGAGTCAAAGCAGCAGTCCAAGCCGGAGCACAAAAACAGCAACGGAGCCGGAGCACAGCAGACAGCGAGGCCGGAGCAAAACAGCAACGGAGCCGGAGCACAACAGACAGAACCATGTGCGGGGTCTACCTTTATAGGTCCCCCAATGTCCGTGCCTTTTCGGGACGGGCCTTTACCTACCATGTATCGATTGGGTCATTTCCCAATCGATGTCTTACAAATCCCCCAATCTGAGGGTCTCTTCTCGATGGGTGGGGCGGTCTCTAGGGTCTTTTTGTGATGGATACTTCTGGTGCCGTTTCGTCTGGGCGTCCACTCAAAGTATCCATTCAAACCCAAATGTTGCTATTGTGTGTGCCCAGATCTGGATTGCCTCATTACTATGCAAAGCGTTTTGCTATTTACACCTTAGGTTGAGATTTTGCACCTGGCCATAAACTAGTTTCGATACATGCAGAATGCTAATTAGCCTTTGCAGACTGCTTGTCCTGGCTAAGACTGTTTTCTCCCTACAGCCTTAGCAGTTCTCCATTTTGTTAGCCCAGTGTCCATCTTAGGTGGCTACACTAGATGCCACCAAATTTAACTTCTGTGGATTTCTGCTCAAATACCCCCAGATGACTAATACACTGTGAACAGCTGGTCTTTCTGGACTCCAGACATGTGTTTCTAAACTCCGCTCTCAAAAAGACATGTCTTAGAATATTATTCCATACAACACTTTCCCTCAGCTGTTGTAAGTCGTAATCCACTTCCAGGATTTCCAATTCTCCTTTTAGTATCCCTCTACTCTGAATTGCGGCACGCTCATTTAAGCTTCCACATAACAGGTACCTAGCCATTCCAATAGAACTACTGATTCACAGGCTGTATCAAACTTTTGATTGACCTCTGAAGTCTTGATCCCTCCCCATTAAATCTAGTTATTTCAACTGTCTCCTTTACTTGGAACACTTTCCATGCCTTTTGTTCCAATTCCAATGAATAGCCCCTTGTTCAAATTCCAGTTTATTTTCTCCCTTTGACTTCAATGTTCCTGGGACCTCTCTTTTCATTCCCTGGCGCTTTCTTTCATCCCATTACTCTCTTGTCCTGCTTCTGCTTCTGCTGGAGTTGTTGGAGCTGTTTCCCCTTTAGCTGCCAAACTCCTACTATCTTGTGTGCAGTTAAAACTAAACTCAAAATGACTTTTAACCTATTGGTGGCTCCTGGTTTCTGAGCAAAAGCCTATTCCTTTACACTAGTGAAGAGGTAGAATTCCGAATGGATTACAGAAGATACAAAATGGATGCCGCCTGATATAAAATGGACTCTGTCAATGTTCTTGATCCTATGTTATTATCAGTGTCTGCTGCTGAAGTAGTAAAGCTTTGTGCAAAACAAGTGATCCACAACCAGATGCATCCGGAGAGACAATGAGCCATTGGCAACCTTTGCCCAATGTCTGTATTCATAGCGACTTGTATCTGACAAAGAGGCCCCAATTGAGGAACTAGCAAGGAATGAGGAAGGACATGTTCAGCGTGGCTGGACTATTGACCCGATGACTTTATGTAACTTTATGAATAAGGGCAGCAAGGTGGCCTAGTGGTTAGCACAACCGCCTCACGGCGCTGAGGTCCCAGGTTCGATCCCGGCTCTGGGTCACTGTCCGTGTGGAGTTGGCACATTCTCCCCGTGTCTGCGTGGGTTTCGCCCCCACAACCCAAAAATGTGCAGAGTAGGTGGATTGGCCACGCTAAATTGCCCCTTAATTGGAAAAAATAATTAGGTCATCTAAATTTATTTTTAAAAAAATCAAAAAAAAAAAAATCTATGTAATGAATTGATCGGGTAAGGCAAACTGTCAATTAGAGGCTATAGGAGCTAACTTGTAGCCATTTATGGCATTGAAGATGCATGTTATGAATTGTGACGTGAACACAACTGATTGGGTATATGTAAATGCGAATGCAAACTAATTCCGCTTTCCTTCTGTATATTAACCCAGTGCGACCTCTGCTCAGGCGAGAAAAGGTGCTGCACAGACTGTGGGGGCAAAGGCCTTTTCTCCCAGAGCTCTAAAATTAATAAATTGCTTCTTTACTCACTCAAAAGGTCTATTCGTGAATATTTTCACCTACACTAGTTTGCTTTTCACATCATAAGTTCTCTAAGCACAATACAGACATAGGTTTACATGAAACCAAAACCCCCATACATGCAAACATCTTTTTTTAAAAAATAATTTTTATTAAAAAATTTGTATTTATACAACAACGTCGAACCATAATAAAATACTAACAATAACAATAATAATGGCAATCATAAACATTCGCCCCATCTCAATGAACAACACAATATATTAACAACAACTTAAATTAACACAATGTTAAGTTACATAACCATAGGAAAAAAAAATAGAAACTACAATAAGGAACACCCCCCCCTTCCCCCCCCCCCCCCCCCCCCCCCCCCGGGGTTGTTGCTGCTCTTGACCAAGATACCTATCTTTGAGCCAGGAAGTCCAGAAAAGGTTGCCACCGTTTATAGAACCCTTGTATTGATCCTCTCAGGGCAAATTTGACCCTCTCCAATTTTATAAATCCCGCCATGTCACTGATCCAGGTCTCCATGCTTGGGGGCCTTGCATCCTTCCACTGCAGCAAGATCCTCCGCCGGGCTACTAGGGACGCAAAGACCAGGACACCGGCCTCTTTCGCCTCCTGCACTCCTGGCTCCACCACAACTCCAAAAATCGCGAGTCCCCACCCTGGTTTGACCCTGGATCCAACCACCCTCGACACCGTCCCCGCCACCCCCTTCCAGAATCCTTCCAGTGCCAGGCATGCCCAGAACATATGGGCATGATTCGCCGGACTCCCCGAACACCTGGTGCACCTGTCCTCACCCCCAAAGAACCTACTCATCCTAGTCCCGGACATGTGGGCCCGGTGCAGCACCTTGAATTGGGTGAGACTAAGCCTCGCACATGAGGAGGAAGAGTTGACTCTCTCTAAGGCATCCGCCCAAGAACCGTCCTCTATCTGTTCCCCAAGTTCCCCCTCCCATTTAGCTTTCAGCTCCTCCACTGACGACTCCTCCACGTCCTGCATTACTTTATAAATGTCAGACACCTTCCCCTCTCCGACCCACACCCCCGAAAGCACTCTGTCCATCGCCCCCTGCGAGGGCAGTAAAGGGAACTCCTCGCCTGTCGCCTAGCAAACGCCTTTACCTGCAAGTATCTGAACATGTTCCCTTGGGGGAGCCCAAATTTATCTTCCAGTTCCCCCAGGCCCGCAAACCTCCTGCCAATAAACAGGTCCCTCAGTTTACTGATGCCCACCCTTTGCCACCCCCTAAATCCCCCATCAGTGTTCCCCAGGATGAACCGATGATTTCCACCTAATGGAGCCTCCATCGAGCCCCCTGTTTCCCCCCTATGTCGTCTCCTCTGTCCCCAGATTCTTAGGGTCGCCGCCACCACCGGGCTCGTGGTATACCTCTTAGGAGAGAGCGGCAACGGCGCCGTTGCCAAGGCACCCAGGCTCGTATCTCTACATGACGCCATCTCCATTATTTTCCACGCCCCCCCCCCCCCCCCATCACCCATTTACGCACCATTGACACATTGGCCGCCCAATAGTATCCCAAAAGGTTGGGCAGCGCCAGCCCGCCTCTATCCCTCCCTCGCTCTAGGAAAACCCTCTTCACTCTCGGAGTCCCATGTGCCCACACAAAGCTCAAAATACTGCTAGACACTCTCCTAAAGAAGGCCCTGGGGATGAAGATGGGCAGGCACTGAAAGAGGAACAAGAACCTCGGAAGCACCGTCATTTTGACGGACTGCACCCTCCCCGCCAACGACAATGGCAGCATGTCCCACCTCTTGAACTCCTCCATCTGATCCACAAGCCTAGTGAAATTATGCTTGTGAAGAGTCCCCCAGTCCCTGGCCACCCGCACCCCCAGGTACCTAAAACTCTCCCCTGCCCTCCTAAGCGGGAGCCTACCAATTCCTTCCTCCTGGTCCCCAGGGTGCACCACAAACACCTCACTCTTGCCTAAATTTAGTTTATAGCCTGAAAAGGTCCCAAACTCAGCTAGCTGCTCCATCACCCCCAGCATCCCTCCCACCGGGTCCGCCACATACAGTAACAGGTCATCGGCATACAATGACACCCTATGTTCCTCCCCACCTCGCACCAAACCTCTCCACCTCCCTGAATCCCTCAACGCCATCGCCAACGGCTCGATTGCCAATGCAAACAAGGGGGACAGGGGGTAACCCTGCCTGGTCCCTCAGTAAAGCCGGAAGTACTCCGACCTCCTCTCATTCGGCCCCGGCGCCTTCCCTGACTGCATCTGCCCGATCCCCTTAACTAGCTCCTCCAGCTCAATCGGCGCCCCCAACCCCTCCACCTGCTCCTCCTGCACCTTCGGGAAAGAAAGCCCGTCGAGGAACCTCTCCATTCCCCTCCTCTCCACCGTTGGCTCCGACCGGCACAGTTCCCCGTAAAAGTCTTTGAAGACCTCCTTCACCTCTACCCCCTTCCGCACCACTTTCCCACTCTTGTCTCTCACTCCAGCAATTTCCTTAGCCGCATCCCGCTTGCGGAGCTGATGAGCCAGCATCCTACTCGCCTTTTCACCATGTTCGTACACTGCCCCTTGTGCCTTCCTGCACTGTGCCTCCGCCTTTCTAGTAGTAAGCAAATCAAATTTAGCCTGCAGGCTGCGCCTCTCCCCCAACAGTCCCTCCTCTGGTGCCTCTGCCTACCTCCTGTCTACCTCCAGCATCTTTCCCACCAGTCTATCCCTCTCACTCCTCTCCCTGTGTGCCCGGATGGATATCAGCTCCCCACGAATCACTGCCATCAGGGCTTCCCAGACCATCCCCACCTAGACCTCCCCCGTATCATTCACCTCGAGGTACCCCTCAATACTTGCCCAGACCCTCCTACACACCTCCTCCTCTGCCAGCAACCCCACATCCAACCGCCACAACAGGCGCTGGTCCCGCACCTCCCCCATCTCCAACTCTATCCAATGCGGAGCGTGGTCGGAGATTGCAATGGCCGAATATTCGGCCTCCTCCACTCTCGGAATCAGTCCCCTACTCACCACGAGGAAGTCTATCCGAGAATAGACCCTATGTACGTGGGAGAAGAAAGAGTACTCCTGTGCCCTTGGCTTCACAAACCTCCATGGATCCACCCCTCCCATCTGGTCCATAAACCCTCTCAGTACCTTTGCCGCCGCCGGCCTCCTACCCGTCCTAGAGCTGGACTGATCCAGTGAAGGATCCAACACCGTATTGAAGTCCCCCCCCCCCCCCCCCCCCCAATAATCAGACCACCCGCCTCTAGATCCGGGACCCGTCCCAGCATACGCCTCATAAAGCCCGCATCGTCCCAATTTGGGGCGCACACACTAGCAAGTACCACCTTCTCTCCCTGTAGCCTGCCCCTAACCATAACAAACCTACCCCCCTTATCCGCCACCACCTCAGATGCCTCAAACGACACATTTTTCCCCACCAGAATCGCCACTCCCCGGTTCTTCACATCCAACCCAGAGTGGAAAACCTGCCCCACCCACCACTTCCTCAGACGGACCTGGTCCGCCACCTTCAGGTGGATCTCCTGAAGCATTGCCACATCTGCCTTTAGCCCCCTCAGATGAGCAAGTACCCTCGACCGCTTCACCGGCCCACTCAATCCTCTCGCATTCCAGGTGACCAACCGGATCAGAGGGCGTCCTGCCTCCCTCCCCCGTCGACTGCCCGCCCCAGACCAGCACCCCCCTCCCGACCCAGTCCCCACAGCGACAACACCTCACCCTGTCCCCCCGGCCCCCACCAGCTCCTTCCTGACCCTACCAGCAGCAACCCGGTATTCCCCTTCCCCCCCCCCCCCCCCCCCCCCCCCCCAGGCTAGGAACCCTCCTAGCCGCGAACCGTCCTCCATTGTACTTCCGTCGGTCAGCTAACTTCTGCTCCCTCCAGGCACCGCTCCAGCGTGGGGAAGAACCAGTTAAGGCCCCCCCTCTGTAATCATCTCCACCCCCCAGCCCCACAACGCGGGAAACCAGAGGAAAGCCCATGCTTTCGCACTGCCCCACCACACCCTTCTGATGCAGCTCCAAAATACCAGCCCCACTCCATACCCCCAACCCGACATAGAATACAACAAACCCCCCCCCCAACCCTCCCCGCAAGATACAAAACTCCAACAATGCCCCACAACAAAAAACAGAACAACACCCCAATAAATAATCATATAAAAATTACAGAAGTACAGAAAAAGAGAACACAGCAACAGTAGAAACCAGCAATAAAGTATTACAACCGCCCCGCAACCCCCAACCCCTAGTTCGAGTCCAGTTTCTCCGTCTGCACGAAGGCCCACGCCTCCTCCGGGGAATCAAAATAATAATGCCGGTCCAAATAAGTTACCCGCAGGCTGCAACATTCCGAACTTTATCTTCTTCTTGTAGAGCACCTCTTTCGTCCGATTAAACCCGGACTGCCGCTTAGCCACCTCCGCACTCCAGTCCTGGTAGATCCGTACTACCCTATTCTCCCAGTTGCTGCTCTTCACCTTCTTGGCCCAGCGCAGCACACACTCCCGATCACTGAACCGGTGGAACCTCACCAGCACTGCACGCGGGGGTTCATTCTCCTTAGGCCTCCTGGCCAGTACCCTGTGGGATCCCTCCAGCTCCAGGGGCAGATAGAAAGATCCGGCCCCCACTAACGAGTTCAGCATCATAGCCACGTAGGTTGTCAGATCCGACCCCTCCAGCCCCTCCGCAAGATCCTCAGATTTTTCCGCCTCATGCGGTGATCAAGCTCCTCGAAGCGGTCCTGCTACTTCTTCTGGAGTGCCTCGTGCCCCTCCACCTTACTCACGAGGACCGTGGCCTCCTCCTCTCGTTCAGTAGCCTGCGTCTGCACCCTTGATGGCAGCACCCTGGGTCGTCTGAATCTCTGAGAGCCTTTTGTTCGTTTCCTGCAGAGAGCTCAGTACCTCAGCCTTGAAATCTGCAAAACAGCGCAGGAGAGCAGCTTGCTGCTCCTGGGCCCACTGCTTCCACTCCTCTGGTGCTCCGCCGGCCACCATCTTGGATTCCTTCCCCCGTTTTTTCTGGGGAGCTGCTGCCGCTTTTTCCCCCTTTCCACTCCGAGTTCGGGTCTTGAAATGCGGAGAAAGTCAACCAGCACACCACCTCCCACCGGGAGACGTCGAAAGAATTCCGTTTTGGGCTCTGAAAAGAGCCGAAAAGTCCGTTTGAAACGGGAGCTCCCAAATGTGCGGCTTCCTACGTCATCGCCGCCACCGGAAGTCCACATGCAAACATCTTCATTTAACATGAATAGGTCTTTAGTTTTACCTTTTCTTGCACAGAAACACAAAATTAAACTCACTTAAATCTATACCCTGGGCAGAATTCTCCGACCCCCGTAGGGTCGGGGAATCGCCTGGAGCCAGCGTAAATCCCACCCCCATTGTGACCGGAATTCCCCGCCACCCGGAGTCCTGTTGGGGGGGGAGGGGGGGTGTGTGGGGCGATCGGACCCCGGGGGGGTGCCCCCACGGTGGCCTGGCCCGCGATCGGGCTTATCAATTGGTGAGCGGCCCAGTGCCGTGGGGGCACTCTTTTCCTTCCGCCGCCGCCACGGCCTCCACCATGGCGGAGGCGGAAGAGACCCCCCCCACCGCGCATGCGCCGGTGGTGACGTCAGCGGTATGATGTGCGCGGCTGACGCACCGGCGCATGCGCGGACCGGCGAAGGCCTTTCGGCCGGCCCCGACGCCGGGTGGCATAGCGCCAAAGACGTTGGCGCCGGGTTTGGCGCCATCGGCGGAGCAGAAACCACTCCGGCGTTCTCCGCACCTTTGGGGAGGTCTGACGGCGGAGTGGTTGACGCCACTCCGCTACGCCGGTATCCCCTGCCCCGCCGGGTAGGGGAGAATCCCGGCCCCTATTTCTAATATCCAACAATACAAACATAGATTACTTCAACTACCTCTGTTTTCTGACATTATTCCAGATGTAGCATAACTAGTACCTTGTATAGTTTTTGCAAGGCTCCCCTAATTTTATACTCAATTACCTTTGAAATAATGGCCAACAAGCGGTGGCATGCTGGTACAGTGGTTAGCACTGCTGCCTCAGAGCCAGGGACCCAGGTTCGATTCCGACCTCAGGTGACTGTCTATGTGGAGTTTGCATATTCTTCCTGTGTCAGCGTGGGTTTCCTCTGAGAGCTCCGGTTTCCTCCAAAGATGTGCAGGTTGGGTTGGTTGGCCATACACAATTGCCCCTCGGTGGGTTCCGGGGTTAGGTGGGGGATTGGGCCTGGGTAAGATGCTCTTTCAGAGGGTCGTGCAGACATGATGGGCCAAATGGCCTCCTTCTGCATTGTAGTGGTTCTATGATTTGCCTTCCTTACTACCTGCTGCACTTGCAGGCTAGGCTTTTATGATTTATGCACAAGGGCCCGCACCGTTCTGCAGTCTTTCTCTGTTTAAATAAAATGCAGCTGCTTTATTCTTCCCATCAAGGTGAGATGAATATAAGAGTTGGTATACATAGTGTATTTTATATCTGTTGCAGTAATGTTTTTAAAAGCCCGAGTTCGGGTGTGTACTGTTTCAGTAACATTATTAAAGATTCTAGGTTAATTAAGGTGCAATAAGTTGTCATAAAAGTGTGATCGTCATTCATTCCAACCAAGTATGAGTTTACAAAGAGTGATTCCCAGGGGAGTAGATAATTTGAGACTTCGGTAAGCAGATCAGAGGATTTCAGTGGGGTAAAGATGATGTAATCGATGGGAGGGGCAAGTCTGTAGCAAGCAGTTTTTTTTTTAGTTATGCTAGGAGCTTTGAGCTGATCAGCTTTTGCCAGAGGCTGCCCGGTTAAGCAGTAGTCTAACAGAGACACAAGTATTACGATCCCAGACCAGACTGCAACAGTGGCTAGAATACTGGACTGAAACTCCAATATTTTAGTTTATTTTAATACTGTGTGGAAAGAATGATTTGCTCCAGGAGTGATTGCATGAAAAATAGGGCTTTGGTGTTTTGAAAACCAAACTTTATTACGAATACAATATTAAACGTTTAAATTCACACGCAAAAAGAACAGTTTTCAATTACACCTTAATACGACTATACATTTCCCCATTAAACAACAAGATAATAAACATACAGCTCTTTATCCACCTTAAAATGAGCAGGGCATAGAATAATACTTGCCTCATAAAACAGATTTGGCTCCGGTTGGAACCCCTTCAGACTCTTGCTGAATATCTTCAAACAGCTGCGTCAACTAAGTTGTTTCACCCTCTTCCTTGTCTTCAGAAAAGACAGCTCTGCTTTAAAAAAAAAAAAAAATTATCCTATTTGCAAAGAATGATGGACAGAGTCAGGCAGATCAGAACTCGGCTCCTCTCTCACTCAAAGCTTCTCCAAACTCTCTGCTGTTCTGCCTTTTTAGGCTTCACCTCAACTCTCCAAACTAAAAAACAAATTATCTTTGCAAGCTGCAAAACAACACTAACTCCCCAGGGAGTTCCCCAGGCAAACAACGATGCATTAGTCCAGACTGAAAAAAAATCCTTTCATCAATTTCACTTGCTGGCTGCTAAAAGCTCACATGCCTGCACAAAACAAAATCCTTTTTAAAACCTTTACCATTACAGCTAAACACACTATACCCCCAGGCTTTTAACTCTTAACTTTTCCCAATATTTAGAAGCCAATATTTTTGCAATCACTATACAAGGAGTCTGCAGCTACAGGATCTCTCGCTCTCTTCAAGCAGTATTTTCAGGAAACCTCTATTCAAGTGTACAGCAAGTAACCATGTTTTTACAATTGTATTTAGAAATGGATTTTGCTTGATTGGAGCTGGAGAATGTATCAGTTAAAAGTTAGTGTTTTATTACAAATTGTTTAACTGTTCATTCTAAGCTATTTTCTGTGATAATGTTGTTTAATCCTGTGTTAATCGTTTGTTTTTATATAACATATATCCCTGTTTGTCACTGATATCATTCCTGGAGCAAAGTATCCTTTACCCACAGCTTTATCAACTTAAAAAAAAGTGTTTTGGCTTCTTGTCTAGTATCCTGACAAATGTTGGGATCTGGTCCAGGATCATAACAATGGTGCATAACTTCATATTTTCTTATGTTATATTCCATCTTCCAAGTTTTTGCCGACTCACTATATAACTCTTTTACTCTTTTGTGTTATCCTCACCACTTGTGTTCATAACATAATTTTGTGCCATCCGCAAACTTGGCAGTAGTACATTCCCTTCCTTCATTCAAGTTATTAATATTTTGTAAATAATTTTGACCCCAGCACTGATTCCTGTAGCACTCCACTAGTTATAGGTTGCCATTCTGAAAATGCCCCTATTACCTATTATCCCAACGCTCTGTCTTGTATTAGTTAGCCAATCCTCTATCCTCTATCTATTCTGCTTCTTACAATTTCAAAGAATTCTAATAAATTTGACAGGCATGATTTCCCCTTCATGGAGCCATGTTGATTCTGCTTTATTGTATTTTGCATTTTTAAATTCTCTGCTATTACATCCGTAATAACGGCCTCCATGTAACGTTTTCCCAATGACCAATGTTAAGCTAAATGACATGTAGTTACCTGTTTTTTGCCTCCATTTCTCTTTGAATAATGGTATCACATTGGCAGATTTCCAATCCTCTGGACATTTCCAGAATATAAGGACACTTGGAAGATTACTACTAGTGAAACCACTATCTCTGTAGCTACAACCTTTAATATTCAAGGATGCAACTCAACAGGTCCAGAAGACTTATCGGCCTTTAGCCCCATTAGTTTCCCTGCAACTTTTTCTCTAATGGTAGCTATTGTATTTATTTCCTCCATCCGCCCCCCCCCCTATTTTGCCTGTTTATTATTTTGCATTTTTGAAATTCTATTAATATCTTCTATAGTGAAGACTGTCGCAAATTATTTATTTAACCCCTCTGCCATTTCTTGGTTGACATTATTATTTCCCTGGTCTCATTCTCGAAGGGGCCTATATTCACTTTCACCTATCCCTTCCTTTTTATATATTTAATGAAGCTCCTACTGTCCATTTTAATGTTACCTCCAAGTTTGCCCTTATAGTTATCTTTCCCTCTTTATTATTTTTCGGTCACCTTCAATTGATTTTTTAAAACTTTCCCAATTCTCTGGCTTAGCACTAATCTTTGCCACATTTTGTTCACGCCAGCGGGATATTCTGGTCCCATGCCATTGCACGGGTTTCCCAGCGACAAGGGGTGTAGTAACCGGGAAATCCAGTTGACAACGGCGGGGTCGGTAAATCCTGCTGGTGGGCCGCCTCCACCGCCGAAAAGCGAGATATCTCTACTGTGAGTCTTGAACTATTTTCATAAACATCTGCCATTGCTGATCACTGTCTTTTCTGCTAAAATCCTTTCCCAATGCACTTAAGCCATGTCTGCCCTTATTCCTTTGCAATTACTCTTATTAAAGTTTAGCAGTTGTTTCTGATGCATGTTTCTTACTTTCAGTTTGTGCCATTAATTCATTTATTTCATGCTGAATACCTAAATATGCATTCGAGTAACCAACCATTAACATTGCCGCCTTACTCCCCAGTTGACTCTCTTTGCAGCTACTTTTTAATATTTGTGTACACTGTCCATTCTTGTCACTCTCTAGGTTTCATTACCTAAATAGCTCCTTGTAATGCTGCCATATCCTTTTGCCTTTGTAAGCTTACATATCCCCTCTCCAGAACCATCCTTCCCCTCTAATTATGCGGTTTGTAAGAACACTGGTCCCAGCATGGTTCAGATGCAGGCCACATCAGAGCAACATATTCATCTCTCTAATTTTATGTATCCTATGCCAATTTACATACAGCTCAGGTAATATTAAGAAATCATAACCTTGGAGGTTCTTTTGTTTAATTTTGTGCCTAGCTCCTCAAACTCTCCATGCAGAACTCTTTTCCTCATTCTACCTATGTCATTGGTTCCTACATGGACCATGGCAATAGGAGCCACCCCCTTCCCACTGCAAGTTTCTCTTCAGTCTCCAGCAGATCTGAACCCTGGCACCGGGCAGGCAACACAACGTGCCACGGTGTCCGCAGCTCAGCCTCCAGCTCACTGATTCAGAGCAGAACTTCCTTGGGCTGCAGTTACTGCAAACATATTTGCCCTGGATCACAATGTTATCCAGGAGCTCCCACAAGCTGCAGCCTTGACACATCTCCTGTCTTGCCATCCTTAATGTGTTTTAAATAATTAATTCAATTCTTTACTTATTTTTTTAGATAATCACAAAGTTGTGCACTATTTTAAACCATTGAGAAAGAGTATAACTTACCTCTTTACCAGACTCTCACCAAAGAGCTTACTCTTTTCCCTGTTGTAGATTAACAACCAATCCGAAAGAATGAGAAAGAGAGAAAGCAAAGGGAAATAAACACTTCCTTCTCCCAAGCTTGCACTCTGATCCTTGATGCAATCTGTTTGCTCGACGATTTAAACATTATATCCTTAAATATTTATATCCTATTTCTCTTGATTCACAAATTGTTATTTAATTCTCCAAAAAATCAAAACAAAACAGCATCACATGATTAAACCATATGCTTAATCACGTGAGCGAATGTCATGTGATCTCACATGACCTACTGTCTACTAATGCATCAAACCAGAATTGGAAATGCTACCGAGAAGCACAATGTCCCAGATGCCTGGAAATGCCAACTTCAATTTCCTGACTAAATCACATACAATCTGGATGTTTGTTCATTGTTATAGACTCAAAATTCCAGAACTTGCTAACTAACAATGTGAGAACCTGTCACAACGCGGATAGTAAATAAAATTCAGCAAGAGACACTCTTGTTGGGCATGTTGTGTTGCAGGTTATTGCTTACTAGTTATCTGTTAAAATTTGTCATATGACCACCAAACATCTCCTGGGAAACGGACATATTTGTTTCCTTTGTTTTTGGTGTGAACGAGTAGCATTAAGGCTTGCCACCCTGTGGCTCCTTCAGCATTTGTCACACGCACTAAGTTTAATGGAAAATGCTTTATATACAATATAATGCACAATACACATATATTCACCTGACAAGCATCTATGATCATTCAGTGTAAAACTTTGCAGCCCTTCTCTTTCAGCACAATTTGAAATTCTGGTTCAACAATGTATGTAATGAGACCTGTTTCTGCTTATTTATTTCCAGATTTTTAAAAACAGATATTAAATTGTCAAGCTGTCATTTGTCCTCATTTTCTGGATTATTGCTCCAGTCCTTTGGATTACGAGTCCAGTAACGCAACTATTACATAATCACACCTCAATTAAATGTGACTAGAACAGTAAGGAGTGCTCTGGTTGTAACCTGCAATATAATTCAGCATACTACATACTACTTACTTTGTTTAATGCCATCAAATTGCAGTTCAGGCATGGCAAGGGACTAAACCCGTACCTGAAATCTTTTCAAGTTTCTTTCTTGATAAATTCAATCCCACCCATGAAATGAATGGTTTTGCTTTTAATATCTGGAGCTTTAATTCATCTATATTAGACAAAATAACAAAACAATCCATTTCAGGAGGGGTGTCTTCATGTAACGCACCTTTGCTGCAGCTGTAGTGGCCAATCCTGAGAGGCACATTCTGCCGAAAGTCTTGTGCCAAGCTACCAAGTGTTAGTTGCAGGTTGTTATTTCTGATGTTGGAGTCTGTTGCCAAGTCACTGTAGCCACTGGTCATTGTGCTGGTGCACGCCGGCCCACAGGACGTGTCGCACTTTCATTTGTTGTTAGCTAGCAACACCCAAGCACAATGTGTTTTCGTCTTCACTTTAAACCTTGGTAGATTGTAGAGTATTATGGGCCAGAGTTTAGAGAACACCAAAGTATACCATGGGAGTTCACCTGACCCACAACTTTAAATAGATTTTGGTTATGGGCAGCACAAGGGTACATTTCCAGGTGTGGTGCAATAGAGAACTAAAGTATGTTTAAAACAAAACAATGTTTATTCTGTGAATTCATTTTATAAAGGCACAGTAAACATCTGATCAACTAAAAACACTGATACTTTCCCAAATATAATATTCTATAGGTAACTCTTAATAATTTCCCAAACAACATCCATAAGTTAGATCCTTTTTAAAATAAAGACAGCAGGTTTAAATGCTCTACAGAAACAGGTATTACTTTGAAATCATCAATGACCTGGAGACATTCTTTAGCTTGTAGAGAGAGAGATCGTTACACAGCTGCTTGTTTTGGATGCAGCTATCCACCTCTTAAAACAGGACCAAAAACCCACTGCAACTGACAGCTCAAATCAAAAGTGAAAGACAGACAGCCCAGCTGCACCCACACACTGACATCACTGCAGCTATTTGATAAACCCCCATTTCTTAAAGGTACATCCACCTCACACAAGTTTACCATCTAACCTAGTACAAAAGGGCTGGTTTAGCTCAGTGGGCTAGACAGCTGGTTTGTATGCAGAACAAGGCCAGCAGCGTGGGTTCAATTCCCATACCAGCTGAGAATTCTGACATCTCCCTCTGTGTACCCGAACAGGTGCCGGGATGTGGCGACTAGGGGATTTTCACAGTAACTTCATTTCAGTGTTAATGTAAGCCTACTTGTGACAATAAAAAGATTATTATATGGGCAGCACGGTAGCATGGTGGTTAGCATAAATGCTTCACAGCTCCAGGGTCCCAGGTTCGATTCCCGGCTGGGACACTGTCTGTGCGGAGTCTGCACGTCCTCCCCGTGTGCGCATGGGTTTCCTCCGGGTGCTCCGGTATCCTCCCACAGTCCAAAGATGTGTGGGTTAGGTGGATTGGCCATGCTAAATTGCCCGTAGGGTCCTAAAAAGTAAGGTTAACGGGGGGGGTTGTTGGGTTACGGGTATAGGGTGGATACGTGGGTTTGAGTAGGGTGATCATGGCTCGGCACAACATTGAGGGCCGAAGGGCCTGTTCTGTGCTGTACTGTTCTATGTTCTATGTTCTATAAGCAGCTCCTTCCATAGCTGGGGGAGGGCAAACATTAGGAGCATGAAAAAGATGCTGCCCAACAGAATGGGCACGAGGGTGCAGTCCTGTTTCACTCCATTGTTCACTCTGAAACCGTCTGAAGTGAAGTTTATCAATCTGTACAGTGTGTATTTTGTCATAGGAGGAGCAGATGGCTGAGGAGGTTTGGTATACTGTGATGATTTTTACATCATTTTATCTCCTATAGGATGGCGCCTACTTTCTAGTGGAGGAGATCATAAAGATATGGCAATAATTGGAATATTCCATGCTTGAGCAGTTAGGCTGAGATTCTGTTTGTGAAGCAGTCTATGGCCTATTCGATCTCCAGTGATAACTCCTCCATAACAGGAAGCTGTGGGAGAACATCAAGTGTGGACTGGGACCGCCTGGTAGATAGGGACGACACCGTACTGGACGCAACAAGAAGGAAATGGGAGGACGACCTGGGGATGGAGATAGGGTGGGGACTCTGGAGCGAAGCACTGCATAGGGTCAACTCCACCTCCACGTGCGCAAGGCTCAGCCTGACGCAACTAAAAGTGGTACATAGAGCCCACTTAACGAGAAACCGTATGAGTAGGTTCTTCCCGGAGGTGGAGGACAGATGTGAGCGGTGCCAAAGAGGCCCGGCCAACCATGCCCACATGTTCTGGTCTTGCCCCAGACTTGTGGAGTACTGGACAGCCTTCTTCGAGGCTATGTCCAAAGTGGTGGGGGTGAGGGTGGAGCCATGCCCGATAGTGGCGGTCTTCGGGGTTTCAGACCAGCCAGATCTATTCCTGGGGAGGAGGGCGGACGCCCTTGCCTTTGCCTCCCTGATCGCCCGCCGTAGAATCCTGTTTTGCTGGCGGTCAGCAGCACCGCCCAGAGCTGCAGACTGGCTGTCCGACCTCTCGGAATCTCTCCAAATGGAGAAAATCAAATTCGCCATCCGAGGGTCGGACGATGGCTTCCACAGAACGTGGGAGCCATTCATGCAACTGTTCCGGGACCTGTTTGTGGCCAACGTACAAGAGGAAGAATAGTCGTGTGGCCAAGAATCAGGGGAAAATGGACGGGAATAGGGGGAAGGTGGAGGGGGGGGGTTACGGGCTCGTTATGGGGGTTTGATGGCAAGCCAAGGCCCAAAAATAATAAATAAATGCCTATAAACATGTGCCTCGGCCTTATTGGGGAATGTAAAATATGTATGCTGCCAAAAGGGGGCGGCCACAATTGTTGTTATGAAGATGCTTACCTGTAAATATTCATGTTAAATTTTTGTGTTTTCTTTTTTTTTCTCTCTAATAATTGGTAATTTGTCATATATAAAATATGAAAACTCAATAAAAAACATTTATAAAAAAAAAGTGTGGACTGGGAGATGTCATAGCCATGTTCAGCACAGCGGGACATCTGTTTACTTTTGTTGGTGAATATTTCATCATCTGCTGACTTCAGGGGGCATGGTAAGGTGATGGTAGGGCCAAGTGCCCTCTTGATCCCTTCATACATAGCTCTTAGATTTCCATTGTCGCAGGCAGTTTGGATTTCTTGGCAAAAGTTGATCTAGTGTTTATTTGCACTGAATCTCCCTATCTTTTACATGGCTGTCTTGGCTTCTCTCAGGTCTCGTGCACTCTTTTAGCTATTGGGTTCTTTTGTGCGTGATGTCGACTTTGCTTTTTTGCATCAATGACAGATGTCACATCAGCCAAGTCAGTCTCAAATAAATCCTTGTTGAGAGTTCTGCCTTTACTAAATGATGCTACTGATGCTTTGTAGATGAGGCAGCTTAGTGACATCCAAGCTTCATTGATACTCCATTGGTGCTCCTGGATAGCAACAGTACAAAGTGCTGGAATTTGGCATCCGTATTGTGTAAGGAATATTGATGATGATCATTATAATCTTTATTAGTGTCACAAGTAGGCTCACAATACTGCAATTATGTTCGTGTGAAAAGCCCCTCGTCGCCATATTTTGGCACCTGTTCGGGTATACTGAGGGAGAATTTAGAATGCCCAATTCACCAAGCAAGCACGTCTTTCGAGACTTGTAGGAGGAAACTGGAGGGCCCGGAGGAAACCTGTGCAGGCACGGGGAGAACACGCAGACTCCACACGCAGTGACTCAAGCAAGAGTGCTAACCACTGTGCTACTGTGCCGCCCATGAAATAATTGGATACTCTAAATCTCTAAATTAACGGGGCGAATGTGCTGACTCTGCACAGACAGTGACCCAAGCTGGGAATTGAACCTTGGACCGTGGTGCTGTGAAGCAACAGTGCTAACCACTGTGCTGCCAAGAAGAGGTATGTGGCAGTTATTGCGTTTGGAATTGTGAAACTTTCAGAGAAGCACGTTCAGTCTACTAACAAGAGGGTAGTTGGTATTGTGATCTGTGCTAAGTGTAGGTATGGAGAACACGAGGAAGATTACACCTTCCTGTGGTGGTCTAGTATAATTGCTGTCAATATGCATAATACCTTGTGGTGATTATACCGTGTGATATTTGCCCTGAAATGAGGTACTGGTGATCCAGAGCTCATTCAGTGAACAAGGCTCAAGAGGCGTTGCCCTTTATTGTTGATCCTTCCCACCCTATGACAATGGAAGCATATCGACTATGAATCACTGTTAGCATAGATCGTGCATTGAAGCCGCAGATAGTCGTAGAAATGCTCTTTGTCTGAGATGCTGGCACGCGGAATTGGTGCATAGGCACATATGATATTGATTGCGCCTTCGTCGGATGGCAGGCTGCAAGGGGTCCAGAAGCGGGAGGAAAAACCATTGCAAACATTCTCTGCTGTAATTTGTGGATAAGATTGGAGTCGGGCAAGATTAGTGCCACTGATCTTGACTACAGAGGAACGGTGTTGGTAGAGGATCGTAGGAGGTCGAAAAGGCAAAGTGTACCAAGGTGACAGCCACATTGAATGTTATCTGATTTCCGTGCTATATCATAGATGGAAATTTGATAGATATCTTTTAGATTTAGAGTTGTGGGAACGATGTGCATGGAATTATGAGGCAACAGTATATTCAAGGACTTTGGAAAGGAAGTTGAGGTTGAATATGGGGCAGTAGTTTGGGACGCGTCCGCCCAGAGGCCATCCTCTATCTCTCCTCCCAACTCCTCTTCCCACTTGCGCTTCAGCTCCTCAGTCTGCGTCTCCTCTGACCCCATGAGTTCCTTGTAAATGTCAGAGACCCACCCTTCTCCCAACCATACTCTAGAAACTACCCTGCCTGTATCCCCCTTGGTGGTAGGAGCGTGAAGGTTGCAGAGGAAGTCCCAAATTGTTTCCTAACTTCAGTATCTAAATTTGTTTCCCCTCACCAATCCTCCCGCTCCCTCAGGCTAGGAAAGCTCCCTTCTATTAACACATTCCTCCATCCTCTCAATCCGTGATCTCTACCATCTCCAAAACCCTCCATCCATCCTTCCTGGGGCAAACCGGTGATTATTACGGATTGGAGCCCACACCGATGCTCCCTCCGCTTCAACGTGCCCCCTCCATTGCCCCCTGACCCTCGGGGCCGCCACCATCACGGGGCTGGTGGAGTACCGTGCGGCAGGAACGGCAGAGGCGCTGTTATCAACACCCCCAAGCTGGTGCCCTTGCATGAAGCCGCCTCCACACGCTCCCATATCGACGCTCCCCCCACCACCCACTTCCTGATCATGGCTATGTTCGAACCCGCCCTCCCCCCGTCTCCGCTCGAGCATACCCTTTTTTACTCGCGGGGTCTTGCCCTCCCATACAAAGCCAGTGATTACCTAATTGACCCGTTTAAAGAAGGACCGTGGAATAAAGATGGGGAGACACAAACACAAACCGGAATCTCGGGAGGACCGTCATTTTCACTGTCTGCACTCTCCCAGCTAGTGACAACGGGAGCGCGTCCCATCTCCGAAAATCATCCTTCATTTGGTTTACTAGTCGAGCCAGATTTAGCTTGTGCAGCCGTTCCCACTCTCACGCCACCTGGATGCCAAGGTACTGAAAGCTTCCCCCTACCATTCTAAATGGCAGCTCCCCCAGCCGCCTCTCCTGTCCCCTTGCCTGGACTGGAAACATCTCACTTCTCCCCATATTTAGCTTATACCCCGAAAACCGGCAGAATTCCCCCAGAATTCTCACAATTTCTTCCATCCCCCCCGAATGGGGCCGATACATACAGGAGCAGGTCATCTGCGTAAAGCAAGACTCTGGGCTCCACCCCACCCCCACCCCCCACACTGGACCAGTCCCTTGAGGCCCTGAGCGCAATTGCCAGTGGCTCTATGGCTAACGCGACCAACAGTGGGGAGAGGGACATCCCTGTCTCGTCCCCGATGCAGCCTAAAATAGTCCGATATTGTCCTATTCGTCCGTACACTCGCAACAGGAGCCTGACACAACAACCTGACCCAGTCAATAAAGCCCCACCCAAATCCGAACCATCCCAGTTCTCCCACAAATATTACCATTCTACCCAATCAAAAGCCTTCTCTGCATCCATTGCAACCACTACCTCCACCTCCCGACCTTCCGGGGGCATCATAATCACATGTAACAACCTTCTTACATTGGCTACCAACTGCATTCCCTTAACAAACCCCGTCTGGTCCTCCCCAATAACGTTCGGAACATAATCTTCAATCCTAGAGGACAAGGTTTTGGCCAGCAGTTTGGCGTCCACATTCAAGAGGGATATCGGCCTACAGAACCCACACAGCTCCAGACCCTTGTCCATTTCAGGATCAATGAGATAGTGGCCTGTGACATTGTCGGCGGAAGCACCCCAAGCTCACTTGCCTCATTGAATGTCCTCATCAACAGCGGCCCCATTATCCAAGAGAACTTTTTATAGATCTCCACTGGGTACCCATCCGGCCCCGGGGCTTTACCTGCCTGCATGGCCTTCAGACCCTCCCCTATCTCTTCCAACCCGATCGGGGCCCCCAGCCCTTCTACCAACCCCCCATCCACCTTCGGGAAATTCAGCCCCCTTAAGAAGTGCCTCATTTCCTACGGCCTCGCTAGGGGTTCCGACCCATACAGCCTACTGTAAAACTTGAATGCCTTATTCACCCCTGCTCAGTCTCCAACCAGGCTCCCGTCCCCATCATTCACTTTCCCTATATTCCTGGCTGCTTCCCTCTTTCTAAGCTGCTGTGCAAGCATTCTGCTGGTCCCCCCTTGCCTTCCTCAGCTGCTTTACGACCCTCCCTGTAGTTAACAAGCCAAACTCCACTTGTAGCCTCTGTCGTTTCCTTAAAAGCCCTGCCTCTGGGGTCTCCTCATACTTCCTGTTGGCCTGCTCCTTTCCATCTCCTTTATCAGTCAGTCCATCTCTGCTCTGTCTACCTTCTCCCTGTGGGCCCGTATCGAGATCAGCTCTCCTCTAACCACTGCCTTCAATGCCTCCCAGACCACCGCTACTGAAACTTCACCTGTGTTGTTGACTTCCAAGTAGTTCTGAATACATTTCCTCAGCCGTCCGCACACTTCTTCATCAGCTAAAAGTCCCAAGTCCATTCTCCAGTGCAGGCGCTGGCTACTCTCCTTGCTAACCTTTAGGTTAACACAGTGCGGGGCATGATCGGAGATTGTAATCACCGAATACCCCGTGTCCACCACCCGTCAGTCGAGTCCTGTTCAAAATAAAAAAATCAATCCGGGAGTACACTTTATGCACATGTGAGTAGAAGAGTAGAAGGAAAACTCCTTCAGTCTGGGCTGCCCAAATCTCCATAGGTTCTCTCCTCTCTTTCCCCCCCCTTCCCCCCAATCTGCTCCATTAACCGCTTTAGCTCCTTTGCCATTGTTGGCACCCTGCCCGTCTTTGAGCTTGACTGGTCTAAACCAGGGTCAGTAACTGTGTTGAAGTCCCCTCCCATGACCAATTTATATGAATCTAGGCCTGGGATCTTTTCCAGCATCCTCTTTATAAACTCCACATCATCCCAATTTGGCGCAAACACATTTACTAGTACCACCTGCACCCCCTCCAGTTTCCCACTGACCATAATGTATCGGCCTCCCACATCCGTAACTATTCTTCCCACCTCAAACGCCACTCACTTATTAATCAGGATCGCGACCCCTCTAGTTTCTGTGTCCAGCCCCGAGTGAAAAATCTGTCCGACCCATCCCTTCCTTAATCTGATCTGATCAGCTACTCTAAGGTGCATTACTACGTCCGCCTTCAGTCCCCACAGATGCACGAACATGTGTGTCCTCCTAACCGGCCCATTTAGTCCTCATACATTCCAGGTGATCAGCCTACCCCACCCCACTGTGCCGAACAGCCATCATCTTTCTTGAGCCAGTCTCCAGTCCGTGCCCCATGCTTTCACCGGCCCGCCCCCAGGCCGTCTCCGCCCCCGACCTCCTTTCTGTCCCTCAGCAACAGTCCCTTCCTCGTCAGCAGAACATCTTCCTGCTCCCTTTCCCTCCCTAACTCACCAGTAACAGCACAATGTAAACCGAGCCCTTCGACAAGCACAACATCTGCTCACCCCCCACTGCACTTCCGTGAGCTAGCCCGCCCAGCCAGCTTGGTGGCCCCCTCCCATGGTGCCAGACGTTCTCCCACCTATTGTCCCCCCCTCAGCTCATACACACATACTCAAATGAAAAACCAGTCCCAACACAGTTGCCCTAGAAAAAAAGAACGATAAACAAGGAAAAGATAAAACAGAAGATCCATCATCTAACAAATACACTTCCATCCCCCATCAGTGCAAATGTAATCTTTAACTCACTCCGCTCCACAACTGGTCCCAAATCAATACAAAAGGCATTAGAAATAACATCTGAAAAACAAAAAACAAGAACCATTTTTGACGTGAGCGTTTCAGCAAAGTTCAAAGTCCTCAGTCCGCCACCAGCCCTTTCCTTTTCGCGAAGTCCATCGTTTCCTCGGGCGACTCAAAATAAAAATGTTGCTCCTCATACATAACCCAGAGACGAGCTTCGACTGACTGTCTACCAGGAAGGCGGTGTGCCAACCGAGACAAGCAAGGGGTGCAGTTTATGAACATGGAGATTAGGCGGGTGTATGTTAGCAGGTCAGCTCCGGAGGGAAGCAGCAGCAAGGTAAATTCTTCAGGTGAGGGATAGGGCAGGGAAGTTGGTGATGGCTCCGGAGCTGATTAACAAGGTTTTTGAGGAGTTTTATGAGAGGTTGTACAAGTCAGAGCCACTCAGGGGAGACTGTGAGATGCAGGAATTTCTAGTTGGGTTGGAGTACCCGAGGCTAGGGGAGGGGACAGGGCTACATTAGAAGGAGCAATAGTGGAGCAGGAGATAAGGATGCGATTGGGAGGATGCAGGCGGGGAAGGTGGCAGGGCCACATCAGATTCTGGTGGAATATTATAAAAAATTCAAGGATAAGCTGGCACCCCTGATGGTGGGGATGTTTCAAGAGGCGATAGGGAAGGGGGTGTTCCCACAAACCTTGGGGCAGGCATCGATTTCACTTGCTAAAAAAAGATAAGGATCCGACGGAGTGTGGGTCGTATAGGCCCATATCACTTCTGAATGTGGATGCAAAAGTGTTAATGAAGGTACTGGCGGGTAGGCTGGAGGAGTGCCTCCCGAAGGTGATGGGTGAGGATCAGACGGGGTTTGTGAGAGGGAGGCAGCTTTTTTTGAATGTTAGGAGGGTTTTGAACATGGTTATGGCACCAGCGGAAGGGAAGGAAACAGGTGGTGTGGCATTGGACGCTGAGAAGGCGTTTGACCGGGTTGAATGTGGGTACTTGATGGCAGTTCTTGAGCGGTTTGGGATTGACCGGGTAGAATGGGGATACTTGATGGCAGTTCTTGAGCGGTTTGCGACTGGACCAAGATTTGTGAACTGGTTAAAGCTACTATATAAGGAGCTGAAGGCTAGTGTCCGCACAAACAACATTAGCTCGAGATACTTTTCTCTCCACCGTGGGACGAGGCAGGGATGTCCAATGTCCCCCCTGCTGTTTGCACTTGCGATTGAGCTGTTGGCCATTGCAGTAAGACGTTCGGGTGCATGGAAAGGAATAGTGCCCGGTGGGGTTGGGGGGGGGGGGGGGGGGGGGGGGGGGGTAGAGCATAAGGTGTTCTTGTATGCCGACGACTTGCTGTTACATGTGTCGGAACCGAGTGTGCCGATAGGGGTAATATTGGAGCTACTGCACGTATTTGGGTCTTTCTCGGGGTACAAGCTGAACCTGGAAAAGAGTGAGTATTTTATGGTGTCTCGGCCGGGGGGTGGGGGCAGGGGTGGGGGGGTGGCTGCCATTCCGTAGGGCAGGGACTCACTTTAGTGTATCTGGGGGTGCAGGTTGTCCGGGAGTGGGGGAGGCTCCGCAGGTACAACATCACTAGTTTGGTGGGGAGAGTGAAAGCCGATCTGACAAGGTGGGATGGTCTCCCTCTGACACTGGCGGGTCGGGTACAGGCGTTTAAAATGAATTTGTTGCCGCAATTTCTGTTTATTTTTCAATGCCTACCGATTTTCCTGCCAAAGGCTTTTTTCAGCGAGATTGAGGGAAGGATTACCTCGTTCATATGGGGAGGGAACGTGGCCAGAGTGAGAATGGTGCTGCTATAGAGGGGAAGGAAGGCAGGGGGTTTGGGTCTCCCAAACCTGATGTACTACTGCTGGGCGGCGAATGTGGAGAAGGTGCGGAGCTGGGTCAGAGGGGTTGATTCCCAGTGGGTCAGAATGAAGGAGTGTTTGTGCAGGGGGTCGGGACTGAAAGCACTAGCAACAGCGCCGCTCCCGATAGCTCCGGGAGTCCGGTAATAATAGCTTCATGGAAAATCTGGAGGCAGTTTCTCAAACACTTTGGGTTCGGGCCAGGATCAAGGGAAATGCTGATTTGGGGGAACCACAGATTTGAGCCAGGGACGTGAGATGGAAATTTCTGGAAATGGGAAGGGGATTAAGACACTAAAAAATTTGTTTCTTAGGGGTTGGTTTGCAGGATTGAAGGAGCTGGAAGTAAAGTATGGGCTGGAGCAGGGAGAAATGTTTAGATACATGCAGGTTAGAGATTTTGCCAGAAAGGAGATGCAGAGCTTCCCGGTGGAGCCGGCCTCCATATTGCTGGAGGAGGTGCTGACGACAAGGGGATTGGATAACGTAGTGTCAGCGGTGTAAGGAGCTATTTTGGAACAGGATAAGGCACCACTGGAAGGGATCAAAACAAAGTGGGAGGAAGAGCTGGGAGAGGTTATAGTATGTAGTGGGAGGAAGAGCTGGGAGGGGGTCTGGTGTGAGATGCTCCAGAGAGTAAATGCCTCCACCTCATGTGCGAGGTTGGGGCTGATACAGCTGAAGATGGTATATAGAACGCACCTCACGAGGGCGAGGATGAGCTGATTCTTTGAAGAAGTAGAAGATGTGTGTTGGGGGGGGGGGGGGGGGTGCTAATCATGTTCATATGTTTTGGTCCTGTCCAAAGCTAGAGGATTACTGGAAGGACGTCTTTAGGGTACTTTCCAAGGTGGTCCATGCGAAACTGGACCCATGTCCCCGGGAGGCCATATTCGGGGTGTCAGAGCAGCCAGGGTTGGAAACGGGTGCGGAGGCAGATATCGTAGCCTTCGCCTCGTTGATCGCCCGAAGGCTGATCCTGCTGGGATGGAGAGCAGCCTCTCCACCCTCTGCCCTGGCGTGGCAGGGGGACCTGTTGGAATTCTTGACTCTTGAGAAGGTTAAGTTTGAACTGAGGGGAAGGACGGAGGGGTTCTACAAGTCATGGGCATTATTCATTCTGCACTTTCAAGAACTGGATAACATTGAACATTAGTTGGGGGGGGATGGGTGGATTAAGAGTGACTATGGGTAATTCCTGATTCCTTTTTGACATTTGTATATGTAAACATGCGGGCTGATGTTTGGGGTTGGTGGGAGGATGGGATCATTGTTATTGTTATGGGGATTGACATATTTGTTGCTGATTATTGTTTATTGTTGCTGGGTGTAAATTTGGGAGAAAATGTAAAAAAGGAGAATAAAAATATAAAAAAAAATACATGACCTAGAGACGGGCCGGATTACAGCAGTCCAAACTTCACCTTTTTAAAAAAAAGTTTCGACTTTATATGATTGAACCCTGTTCTTCTCCTCGCCACCTCTGCACTCAGGCCTTAATAGATCCGCAGGATAATGTTCTCCCATTTACAGCTCCGTGTCTGCCTGGCCCACTGCAAAATACGCTCCTTGTCTAAGTACCTGTGGAATCTCACCACCATTGAGGGGGAGGGGGGGGGTCCCCCACTTGCGGCCTCCTCTCGAGCGCTCTGTGAGACCTGTCCACGTCCAAGGGTCAGGAAAAACGTCCCACTCCCCAGCAACTTCTCGAACATGCCCGCAGTTTATGCCCGAGCGTCCGCTCCTTGGATCCCCTCTGGGAGACTGACGATTCAGTTTCTGTCGGCGGGATCTATTCTCTAGGTCCATCACCTTCTCCAGGAGCCTTTTCTGCTGATCTCTCACCTCCAACTCCACCGCAGTTTGATGTTCCACCTGCTCAGCCAGCGCCGATCTTGGGCATCCAATCTGAGCTCCAGCCGCGCAATTGATTCTTTAATCGGGTCCAAGCATTCCTGCTTCTGCTTGGCGAAGCCCACCTGGATAAATTGCATCAGCTGCTCTGTTGACCGCTGTGTCGACAAGCCAGGACTCCGGTCATCCACCATGCTTTCTCCCACTGCAGCTTCAGCCGAAGCCTTCACTGTTCGTCTGTTTCTTCCTTTGCGAGCACTTCTATGCACCGATGTGGGAATCCAATCGACAATGGCCTCTACCATCAATTTTCCAAATCATGTCCGGTTAAAAAATCGGGGGGATAGGTCCGAAGGTCCGACCCGAGGGGGAGCCGCCAAATGTGCGACCTACTCCTTCATAGCTGCCACCAGAAGTCCCGAAAATTGAGCCATTTACAGTATTAATTAACGGGGCTGAGGAAAGGAAGTTGGATGATCAGTAGTTTAGTGGGAACAGGGTTGGGGGTGCAGGAGGTGGGTCACATGGATCAGATGAGCTTGGGAAGAGGTGATAAGGCGGCACAGTGGTTAGCACTGTGCCTCACAGCTCCAGGGTTCAATTCCAGCCTTGGGTATCTGTGGGTTTCCTCCGGGTGTTCTGGTTTCCTTTCACAGTCCAAAGATGTGCAGATTAAGTGGATTGACCATGCTAAATTGCCCTTAGTGTTCAAAAAGCTTTGGTAGGGTTACGGGGATAGGGTGGAGGCATGAGCTTAAGTAGGGTTCTCTTTCCCAGGGCCTTTGCGGACTTGATGGGCCAAATGGCCTCCTTCTGCACTCTAAATTCTGTGACAAGCTAATAAAAGTTTCAAGTTCCAGGTTATGACAGTTCTCCACAAGGCAGATCTTTATTCCTATTCATAAAGGGGTGAACACATTTTTTTTCAGTTATCTGAAATATTGTTTTGTATGGTTTAAAAATCCTTACAAAATGGGGTTAGAATAATTAGCTGGTTGTTTTTAACCGCACAGACACGATGGGCCGAAGGGCCTTTTCTGTGCTGTAGGACTCTTTGACTGTAAAATAATAAACAATGCTCTGACTGATCCTTTACTGTAATGTATGTCTTTTTTTTTGCAGGTCATCTATGCTTTGAATACTAAAAATGATGAACATGAGGCTGCTATTGAGGCACTCAAAGAGGCACATGAGGAAGAAATCCAACAAATTTTTGATGAAACAAAAGAGAAGATCCTTCAGTACAAGGGTAAAATTAATGAGGAAGTAGAACTAAGGAAGAAAATTCAGTCCTTGGAAGAATCTCTGGAACAGCATGAACAGATGAAACAGAAAGCACTGGCGGAATTTGAAGCTTATAAGCAGCAAGTTGAAGTTGTGCAGCTTTCTGCAGGGTCCCATCAACTGCAAGGTGTTGAAGTTATGTCTAGAAACATCCAAGAAATTAAGGAAAACTTTGATGATAAGTTACAACAGTTTATCCAGTTAGAGACTCAGTTTGGACTGAATAAACAGCAAACTTTAGAAGATCTGGAGGCAGCTCACAAGCTAGAGATCCAAAATCTCTTGAGCACTCATCACAATCTGCATGAAACTTCAAGTAAACAACAGGAAAAGTTACAGCAGCTGCTGAAAGATGAACTAATTTCTACGAATAATAAAATTAAAGAACTTTCACTCGAAAAGCAGAAGCTGGTGGAAGAATTTGAAGCTAAATTCAGCAAAGCTCAAGCCTTTCACAAATATGAAATTGAAGGCTTAAAATCTCAACAGACGTCGGAAAATTTGCTTCAGTGGAAACAGAAGCAATCTCAGCTAAAGGCAGAATTTCAAATTCAAGAGACTACTTTGAAAAAGGCACTTGACAAGCTACAGATGGAATTGCAGATCACTCAGGAGGATGCCAATCAAATGAGGAAAAAATGTGAACAGTTTCAGGGAGCATTAAACAAAGCAGAAAACAACGTTCAAGTAAGAGCTAATACAAATGATTAGATAAAGTAGCATTTGCTGTCCTGAATTTTAAAAATAATTGCAACCCAAGATGAGGATGAATATAACCTGAGTTATGTTTGAACTCGTCTACTTTTGGAACTTCTCTTTTTTTGTTATTGACTGGCATGTCTGAAATAACTTTGGTGCTAAATTTACAAGTTTCGTCTATTAATGTCTTAAATACCCAGTCGGGTGTGTTGGTCAGTAAAATTAATATTGTGTATCATGTTTGGATTGAATAATACAGTAGGATATTGTATAAGGAACTTGATACTCTCATTTAAAAATGTTTAAAACCTGTCAAGCATGCAAGACTTAATTGGATAACTTTGAAGTAGTCGGGAAAGAAAATTGCCTTTGAATTGCCCCAATGGTATCATTAATTTTGATTTGAAACTCCCTAACCGACCCCAATAGCTTGGTTAATTCAGTCACTGTGCAGTTTAGCACTTGCCATTCAGGCGCAAATGCCTCGACTTTCAATTCTCAGGCAATAATGAATTTGCCGTTTTCACTGGCCTGTGGCACCGTCCAGCAATATCTGGATACTGAAACCCAAGGGATAATACTGAGCATTAGAAAATTGCAAATGGGGGGCCCAGATTTTCATTGAGTCAGAATGACTCTGGACCGTTTAATAATCTTGGGTGAGACTTGATTTTAGGATTCCTGCCACCTTTCACAGAATCACAGAATACTACAGTGCAGAAGAAGCCCTTCGGCCCATCGAGTCTGCACCGACGCATGAAAGGCCCTAACCTGCCCACCTAGCCCCACTTGCCAGAACTTGGCCCATAGCCTTGAATATTATGGCATGCCAAGTACTTATCTAGGTACTTTTTAAAGTATGAGAGGCATCCCGCCTCTACCACCCTTCTAGGCAGTGCATTCCAGACCGTCACCATTCTCTGGATAAAAACGTATTTCCTCAAATTCCCCCTACATCCCACCGTTTGAACCTGTGTCCTCTCGTAACTGACCCTTCAATTAAAGGGAACAACTGCTCCCTATCCACCTTGTCCATGTCCCTCATAATCCTATACACCTCAATCAGGTCATCTCTCCTCCAGTCTTTTCTGCTCCAGAGAAAATAACCTAAGCCTATTCAACTTCTCTTCATAACTTAAATGTTCCATCCCAGGCCCCTTAGCCAAGCATGCAAAATTAGCTCAGCAGGAAACTTGCTGTGACAGCTGAAGAGCACTGTTGCTTTTGCTTGATTGGCATCTTTCTAATCATATAAAGATGGCAATCAAGCAAAAGCAACAGTGCTCTTCAGCTATTACTTAAGTTACTTTCTCTGTGATTTATTTTGTCAATGTCTCATTGTTTACTTGCAGTGTGAAGTGCTTGAAGGCTCTGCTGTTGATACTTTAATGGCCTGTATGATACATTTAAAAAAAAAAAAAAAATTTCTTTTGAGATTTTCAAAAACATATCCAAAACAGAAAATAACAAGAAAACAACAAAAAGGAGAGATAGATAGACACCCGGCATATCCAATAAACACATATACACATTTCTCCTTTCCCCCAAAACAGTCCCCCCACCTGTCTTCGCCTCTTTTGCCTCCTGCACCCCCGACTCCACTGCAACCCCAAAAATTGCGAGTCCCCAGCCTGGCTTGACCCTGGATCCTACCACCCTCGACACCGTCCTTCCTACCCCCTTCCAAAACTCCCCCAGTGCTGGGCATGCCCAGAACATATGGGCGTGGTTCGCTGGGGCTCCCCGAGCACCTAGCACACCTGTCTTCGCCCCCGAAAAACCTACTCATCCTCGTCCCAGTCATGTGGGCCCGGTGCAGCACCTTGAACTGTATGAGGCTAAGCACAGGAAGAGGAGGAATTCACTCTTTCCAGGGCATCCGCCCACGTCCCTTCCTCAATCTCCTCACCCAGCTCCTCCTCCCATTTACCCTTCAGCTCCTCCACCGAGGCCTCATCCACCTCCTGCATGACGTGGTACACGTCCGAAATCCTCCCCCCTCCAACCCACACCCCGGAGAGCACCCTGTCCCATACCCCACGTGGGGGCAGCAGAGGGAACCCCTCCACCTGCCGCCTGGCAAATGCCCTAACCTGCATGTACCTAAACATGTTCCCCGGGGGGAGCCCAAACTTCCCCTCTAACTCACCCAGGCTCGCGAACCTCCCATCCACAAACAGGTCCCTCAACCTCCTAATACCTACCCTGTGCCAGCCCAGAAACCAGCCATTGATGCTCCCTGGAACAAACCGGTGGTTTCCCCCGTATCTGGGACTCCATCGAGCCCCCCCATCTCCCCCCATGCCGTCTCCATTGCCCCCAAATTTTGAGGGTAGCCGCCACCACCGGGTTCGTGGTATACCTTGTTGGAGGGAGCGGCAACGGCGCCGTTACCAGCGCCTCCAGGCTCGTGTCCACGTAGGACGCCATCACCATCCTCTTCCATACTGCCCCTGCCCCGTCCATTACCCACTTACGCACCATCGCTGCGTTGGCAGCCCAGTAGTACCCACTGTATGATACTTATAACGGTACGGTTGGAGGAACAGAATATTTTTTTCAAAAGAATATTTGTGGGTGTTCTTTTCACAATTCCACTCATGCCATTGTTACTGTCGGGTTCACTGGTTCTTCACACCATGTATACTGGGTAAATGGGCATGGAAAGGTTATTAATTGTCATGGGCGGTATGAAGGACCATCGGGGTAGGTTGAGGGCATGAGCAGATATTTGGCTTGAAATGGGCCATGAGGTGGGTGAGTGGGTGCATAAGTTGCATGGTGGTACAGAGAGTGAATGAGGGGCTGTCGGGCGAGGTCCAGAAGGCCTAAAATATCACACTACAACTGGGATGAAGTCCCAGAGCACATTAGGTATGCCTTTTAACCAGCCTGCCTGGGTAGTCAGCTGCCTCCGTGGTCACGTATGCTCCCTTTCTGGGTCAGTGGGCCCAATCCTATCCTGCACCCACCCTCCCAGAGTAAAGATTGGACCATTCAGGGGCTTTTCAACTCACACATATGGGAAATTTTGTGAAAGGAGCTTACACGACTTTACTGTGAAAATCTGCCTATCAATATTTCCTTAACTGCAGTCACTTTGCATAAGAAGTCCACTCTTACCTGGACATGTTATTGTCTCATTGGTAATAATCCTTGGAGGCAGTGGGTGGCAGGGATGTGACAGAATGCATCTCAGTAGATTTTTGTCTCTGTCTAAACTAGATCTTCCAAAATATTGGCACAGATAAAGAAGAAAGCCACTTTCTCTGATGTCTTCATCTGGGGAAACAATACCGTTGACATGGAATTTCCATATGATTGTTATAGATCACGTGTGGCATGAAACTATTAAAATTGGCTATCCCACTTTCTTTTTAACTTCCTTTTTTGATGTATGTGATATAACAACATTGAATTCTAAAAAAGGAGGCCAGTTGTAACAAATGATCTTTTCCTAAGAATTATGCTATATGTTCTTTCAGATGCTTCAGCATCAGCTGAAAGAGGGTCAAGAAAAAGGTGATGCTACTCTTACAAAACAAAAGCAGTTAGAAGATGAACTTCTTACTTGTAAAGACCGTATTCAACAGCAGTCCACAGAACTGCTGCTTAAATCAAGTAGGTCCATCTTCTATTTAAAACCCATTTATCTAATTAAAACGGTATTTCCACTATCCGATGTATTCTAGTTGTCTGACTTTTTCTGTAATAGTTCTGTTGAACACTGCATAATATGCATCTTAGTGGATTAATTGACAGGGTATAAAAGATTTTCTTCATAATGTGCAATTCTTCAATTTTGCAAGACTCTTACTGATCCCGCATTTATGATCTCCTGGGGCAGTGTATTCTACATTCTTGAAATGCTTTGCATAAAGGATTTTTCCTTAGATTCACTTTTAACTGATTTTGTTCCAATTGTAAGATTGTGCTCTCTTGCTCTGGGTGCCCTTGTTAGAGAAGAGTCATGGGAGGCGTTGGCATAATGGTATTGTCACTGGACTAGTAAATCAGAGACCCAGAGTAATGCTCTGGGGACCCAAGTTCAAATCCTGCCACTGCAGATGGTGAGATTTGAATTCAATAAAAATCTGAAATTAAAAGTCTAATGATGACCATGAAACCATTGTTGATTGCAGTAAAAATCCATCTGTTTCACGAATGTCCTTTACAGAAGTAAATCTGCCTTCCTTACCTGGATCTGGCCTACATGAATGTGACTCCAGATCAACAGCAACGTGGTTGACTCTTAACTGCCACCTCAAGGGCAATTAGGGATGGGCAATAAATTCTAGTCCAGGCTGCGATGCCCACGTCCCATGATTGAATGAAAACAAAAATTCCCTTGCAATTTTCTTCACTATTTTAGATTCTTCAATCAACTCCCCCTTTAACCATCTCATCTCTGGGACTGTAACTCAAGTTTATGCAGATCTCGCCTCAGCAAAGCTTTTTCATCCTAAGTATCACCCAATGAACCATGGCTAGACCTCTTCCAGGGTCTGTATATTGTTTCTGAGATAGGGGATTCAGAACTGATCACAATACTCTGTTTAGGTTTGACCAGCACTTTGATTTGTTTTCACTTCAGAATGATTATTGGCTTCCCGCGGATGACTTTCACTATTTTGTAGATGTGTTTCCCTTCGTGTTAACAGTTTTAAATACCCAGCTTGGTGATTTATCAGTTTTAACTCCCTTAAATTTAGGGCTTTAGGATGTCCATACAAGTAATATAAATCATTAAGTTTAGTGATGGAACCCCTTCAGATAAGTTGAATAATTTGTTTTATTCAGCGAATATTTCCATGAAATAGTCAATTAATATATGTTCACTATTTTTAGACATCCTCCTTTTTAATTCTGTTTGAATTTATTTTATTTGTTCAAAGGATTTGCAAGTCACTGGCAAAACCTGCTTTTATTGTCCTTGAAAAAGTAATAATGAGTTACTTTCCTGAACCACTGCAGTTCATGTAATATGGTTAGGTATACCATGCTGTTAGGAAGGAAATTCCAAGATTTTGACTCCGTGACAGAGAAGGAACAGTGTTACGTTTCGAAGTCCGAATGGGATGTGACTTGGAGGGAAACATACAGATGGTTGTGTTCCCATGTACAACTGCCCTTGGGTGTGAGTGATAGTGGGCTTGGAAGTTGCTGTCAAAGGAATTTTCCCAAGTTGCTGCAGTGCTGCAAGATGCAGTAGATGGACACAGCTGCCACTGTGCACTTGTGGAGGAATTGAATTTTTCAGGTGGTGGCTGGAGTGCCAGTTAACTGGGCTGCTTTTTCCTGGATGATGTTAAGCTTCTTAAATATTGTTGGAGTTGCACTCATCCAAGCAAATGGGAGAGTATTCCACCACAATGCTGACTTGTCCTTTACAGATGTTCGACAAGCTTTGGGGAATCAGGTGAGTTACTTGCCAGAGACTTTCAGTTTCTGACCTCTTGTAGCCACACCCTTTATATGTTGGGTTCAGTTCAGCTTCTGGGTGCGTGATTCAGTGATGATGATGTTTTTGAAATTCAAAGGGGGATGGTTTGATTCTCTCTTGTTGGAGGTGATCATTGCCTTGCACTTGTGTGCATGAGTGCTACTTGCCACTTACCAGCCCAAGTTACAAATGGCACTAAATATTGTGAAGTCATTAAGTGAACATCACAACTTCTGACCTTATGATCGAATTCTGCTCTTTCATCTATATTTGGACCATGATTGTTTGAATCTATAAGGCATTTCAGGTCTTTGACAAGTCTCTGCTGTAATAATTCTCAAAGCATTGTTCACTGACTTCTACAACTACACAAATTTCTATTTTTCTGTCGAGTCACTTTGACCTTGTTGTAAAATTGTTCTTGGGTATTCCTGAATCAGCTGACTGGTTTTCTTCTACTTCGTTTTTGGCAGCTTTGTGTAGTTTGCTATGACTTATTTATAATCATATAATCTTATTAATCAATTTAGGGGCAAGTTTCTTTAAATTGTGCTTGCTATTCTTTGAGATGCTGCATGCTCAATAGTATGTCTTTATTAGTTGTCCACAGTTGATTCTGTTAAAGCTCTTTTCACATTGCCTTGAGGCCCAATTCTTTTGAAGCTGTATATCTGATGTCGGCTTACTTTAAATCTAGTCAAATTATTCTGCAACATGACAAGATGGGGTACTGCATCTTCTGTTCCATGAGTAGTATGGATTACTTTCAAATATTACATTGAGATGCAAATGTACTCTCCTGGCATTTCAAATACACTGGGTTGGAAAACATTCAGGAATGACTTTCAATAGTTCCAATTCTAGACCATTTGGACATTCTGACAAGATTTTCTGAGGTACCTCCAGTGAGATAGTGGAGTCAGTGCAAGAGTCGTTTTAGAACATCATGGGTACATAACTGGTGATTTTACTTTATCTAATAATGTGAATGGGTTGAAAATTATCGGCAATGTGCCTTTGATTTTCTGAACTTTGCTTGCCCTTGAAATTTGAGATTAGTAATTGTATTGGAGATGATAAAGTCCTTATTCGTACAATCTTTCTCTTTCCACATATCTCTCGCCACTGCTTAAATTAAACTGACGTTTTTGTTCTGACCTAATATTTGGCAACTATTAATAAAGAAGGGGGAAAGAGTCTGATAAACATTTGAAAATTGCTTTATCTAAGACTCTAATGTGGTGATAAGTAGTAAAAATAAATTGGGTATCGTCAAGTTCAGCAAACATTTTCCTTTAAATTTCAAAAATCACTACGCTGTCTCAAAAAAGGATGGTGAATAACTGACCAAATCATTCAACTGGAATAGTGGATATTAAACTGAAGAAATTGAATAATATACTGCCCTGACCAAAAAGCAAGTAAAAATTAGAGTAATTGAATAAGTCCTCACAACCATCCTTACTATAACGTGTATAAGGTTTGCAGAATATGATATCATGGTCGCACACGGGGCAACACAGTAGCACAGTTGTAGCTCCAGGGTCCCAGGTTCGATCCCTGGCTTGGGTCACTGTCTGTGCAGAGTCCGCCGTTCTCCCCGCATCTGCGTGGGTTTACTCTGGGTTCTCCAGTTTCCTCCCACAGTCCAAAGATGTGCAGGTTAGGTGGATTGGCCATGCTAAATTACCCTTGGTGTCCAAAAGGTGGGGTTACTGGGTTACGGGGATAACGGGGAAAGGGTGGAGGCGGGTGGCTTAAATAGGGTTCTCCTTCCAAGGGCCGGTGCAGACTCGATGAGCCGAATGGCCTCCCTCTGCACTGTAAATTCTCTGATTCTAAGTTTGTTTTTATATATTTACCATCTCCTCTAATTTCCCATTTCGTATATTGCCAAGTATGAAGTTTATTTCAGGAAAGGCAAATATTTTTTACATTTAAAAAGAATGCTGACCTTGATGCCACCTCACTTATTTTTACCATTTTCTTTCGCTCGTGCCAGAAATTTTAAACTGTCATCATCCGCTTCCTGTGTGAAGAACTTAGATATTCTAGTTGCTGTATGAAGACAAGTTGTGCTTGTATGGCAGAAAGCATATTTCTTTGCTTCATACATCGCATTGTTTATTGAGATTATGCAAATTTCTTTGAAAAAACTTTATGCAAGAAAAAAAATAGTTTAAATGTTAAGAAATTTTGCAGATGGATAAAAGAATATCTATGCAGGGATTTTCATTACATCTTAACACCAAATTCCACTTTACAGCGGTGAATTACTTTTGGAAGTGTAGTCACTGTTATAATGTAGGAAATGCAAGAAACAATTTGTGCGCAGTCTCATAAATAGCAATGTGACATTGAACAAGTAATCTGTTTTCATGATATTGGTTGAGATATAGGTATTAGTCCGACACCAAGGGAAATTTTCTTTGTGCCATGGAATCTTTTACATTCATGCAAGAGCGCATGCTCAAGGGGCTGGTTTAGCACACTGGGCTAAATTGCTGGCTTTTAAAGCAGACCAAGGCAGGCCAGCAGCACGGTTCAATTCCCGTACTAGCCTCCCCGAACAGGCGCCGGAATGTGGCGACTAGGGGCTTTTCACAGTAACTTCATTGAAGCCTACTTGTGACAATATGCGATTTTCATTTCATTTCATGCTCTTGTGCTCTGTTTAACATCTTTTCTGAAATATGGCACCTCCAGCAGTGCAGCATTCTCCCGGTGCTGGACTGGAGTGTCAGCCTAAGTTGTGAGTTCAAGTCTCTCAAGCGGATATTGAATCCACAGCCTTCTAACTCAGAGGTGGAAATTCTATTGCTGAGCCAGGGACAGATGTTGCCGTAATTTTAGTATTGAAATACGAGTTACATAAGGCTTCTCAGCATCAAATATAAAATTGCACCATACTGTGTTTAGGTCAGATTGGAACACTTCAAGCTACTCAATTGACCCATGAAGCTACAATCCGGGAGTTGGAATCACAGCATTGCAGGTTAAAGGAGAGGTTATCACACCTTGAGGAAGAAAGGAACATTTTGCAGAACAACAACCAGACCTTGGATGAGCGACAGAGGCAGCAACTACTGACCATTGAGAAGGTTGCGTTTTTTTATTTGAAATTTTTATTTTCTGTTCCCAAATTTCTGGACCAAAATGGAATGTAATGTTGATATATTTTGGAAGCAGGATCAATCGCATTAAGTTCAAAATGACATTGCTGCTTAATCCTTTGGAAAAGTGAATTTCTATTTCTATGAAAATACATAAGTATGATTTATTTTAAGGACTGATTTGTTTTCTAAACTTCAAATCTCAATATGCTGAAATTATTTCATATTTTCCATTTGGGTTTACTAAGCATTTATTTTTTTCCCTCACTCTGGTGCTAAAGCACCTCCCTCCCCACCACCACAACCCTCTGCTCTGGGGTGGGGTGGGGGGACGGGGACGGGCTGTCAACCGTCCTCCTGAGCCTTCTCTAGAAGCAGGGGAGGCATCAGACTGCCTTCTCACCCGTGGGCCAGTTTAGGCATTTACGGACTTCCTTCTACTGCCGCATGGATTTTACTCACAATATGGTGAACTGGCTTTGGTGGGCAGCTACTGGGCAAGTGTGGTGTCTCCTTTACTGGCTCCCCATGCCAATCCGAGCTGCCCTCCCACTCCCCGATAATTGTCCCTCACCATATTTTCTTTGGCTCTTTCACACACTGTCCACTCAAGCTTGCACACCCCTGACTCCGGTGAGACCCAAGACTTGGCTTCGGCTGTGATCCATCGGCATTTACACTTCAGGAGCCTTGCATTTCCAGCAGTGCTGCCAACCAGGAAACAAATTGGTCAAGTGGAAGTGGGTACATCCTGGGTGGGTTGGAGGGTGAGTGGTGGTTTCAGAAGGAAGATTCAGACTATGACTGTATATATCTCGTAATAGGTGCTGGTGAAGTGGGTTTCTACTGAGAGAAGTTAAAGTTGCAAGTTTAACCTCTAAACCTATAAAAGTAGATCTCTCCTAAGCTAGAGTGAGGTTAAACTTGTAATACCAGACAGTAGACAAATGTGAATTATTTCACAAGAGTTACTTTCCAACACTCGGCTAAGGATCGATGCATGGGTGCAGTATGTGTGAAGTGACATTTTCTAAATTTTCTCGGATATTTTACTGACTATGTATGCAATAATTTATAATATTTGTTGATTGTGTTGAGAATTGATTAAGGAACATGGTGAAGTACACAATGTGAGGTATAAATGAATACATTTGTGTCCCTGAAATATGAAATGAAAATTAAGAATAAGGGGCTGGACTCTCCGCCGACGGGATGCTCCATTTTGCCGGCAGCCTGGGGGTTTCCCGGCAGCATGAGATTGCCCCACAATGGGAAACCCCATTGACCAGCCGCGGAGCATCCCGCCGACGGGGTGGACCTGAAATGCATCGGGGTGGAGAATCCAGCCCAAGGTTTCTGGCACAACAGAAAAGCAGTTATAATTACTAGACTCATAATTCAGACAACTGGATTAGGCATTCTGAGACATGAGCTCAAATTCCAACACAGGAATTTACGATCTTTTAATTAGATAAAGTTTGGAATAAAAAAGCTAGTTTCATGAATGATGAGCATGAAAGTACCAGATTGTTGCAAAAGCTCTTTTGGTTTATTAATGTTCATCAGAAAAACAAATCTGTTGTCCTTACCCTGTTTGCGACTCCAGGCTTGCACCAGTGTGGTTGATACACTCTCAACTGCCGCAGAGTGAAGGGTTTGGTTGAATTCAAGGGATCGCTCACCACTACAAGGGCAAGTAGGCGTGGGCAATATGTGATTTCTTTTGTTTAGGTGTAGTGACAAATCCTTGTTATCGATGCAGGTATGGTAACATTATTTATTACGTTTAGCCAAACAAAGTGCTTCACAAAAAAATTTGGTTTGGATCGAAATAAAGCATTATTCTTACCATTTGATTTCACGTATATTTTTTCATTTTTTTTAAATTGAAGGAATAGTGTAAGGGGATTATTTTCAATTGTCCTTTAATCCTAAAATAATGTCCTAATTCTATCATCTTAAGCATTGAATGTCAGCACCACAGACAGATCAGTGTAGGTCACAACCTTGTTGCAGGGAGTCCATTTGGTAACATCTGTTCCAGGTAGATAATGGAGCTGCTTCACAGAGCATCTTCTGGATCAGCTAAAGATGCTCACACGCCTGGAATCATCAGCATTGTCATAAATGAACCTTTCTGCTTGCACTGCATTTCACTGTGTGCGCACATTTAATTCTGACTGGGGGATTTCATGCTTAGTGACATATCCTTTCCTATCTCTGATCTCCATATGACTTAATTTCCCAGAATTAAATGAAACAACATTATTTTTCCCATTATTATGCTACATTGCTGATCTAGAAACCAATCTTAAATACCTTCTCCGATTTCTCATCTACATGCTCCTCCTTGAATAGATCATCAAAAAGCACAGCATTAGTTTTCACATATATGCTGATAACACCCAGCTGTACCTCACCACCACTGCTCTCAATTTCTCCACAATTGTTAAATTATCAGACTGCTAATTTGACATCCAGAAATTTTGGCCAATTAAATATTCAGAAGACTTAAGTCAGTTTTTGAACCCCTGATCCAAACTCCCTTCTCAGCTATTGACTCCATCCCTGTCCCTGGCAACGGTTTGAGACAAAGACCTGGTGATACTTTAGAAGTAAAGTTGCTTCACGGAGCATCTTATGGATCAGTTCAAGAGGCATGAAGAAGAGTGTCCTGGCGTGACTGAAAAACAGCACGAGAGAGACTCGGCGAGATTTGAAAAGCAGCACGAGAGGAAGAGACCCAGCAAGACTGAAAAGCTGCAGGAGAGAGAGAGAGAGACCCAGCAACACTGAGAAATAGCAGGAGAGGGAGTGACCCAGCAAGATTGAAAAGAAGCACAAGAGGAAGAGACCCAGCAAGACTGAAAAGCAGCGGGAGAGGGAGAGACCCAGTGACATTTTAAAAGCAGCAGGAGAGGGAGAGACTGAACAAGACTGAAAAGCAGTGTGAGGGAGAGACTCTGCGAGATTCAAAAAGCAACGCGAGTGGGAGACTGGGCAAGACTCAGAAGCAACGTGAAAGGGAGACTCAGCAAGACTTTTTAAAAATGTGTTTATTGGCTTTACAATTATTTACAGTAGCATTTGTTATGGATAGCAATTATAAAAGTAATGAAGAAAAATGGAAATGTACAAAATGGGTGTGTGTGGTATTATTATAACTGTCAGCATTACAAGGGTTAATGTAGTATCAAGAATAGCCACTACCACTACAGTGATGCTAGACCTTAGTGTATGCAGGAGACAGCTAGTGAAGGTCATAAGAGCAGTTAATGTGAGAAGGTTAGATTATAGCTTATACCAGTAGTGAGATTAGCAGTAGATGAGTGTAGTTAGATATTATTGATCAATTCTTTATTCTAAAGGACGAAGTGTCGAACCCTGTTTAGTAGTGTAAATAAAATCATAGCTTTGTTTGTTTTTTTAGAAATTTAGAGTACCCAATTTTTTTCCAATTAAGGGGCAATTTAGCGTGGCCAATCCATCTTTAGGTTGTCGGGGTAAAACCCATGCAGACACTTGAGAGAATGTGCAAACGCCACACAGTGACCCGGGGCCGGGATCGAATCCAGGTCCTGAGCGCCGTAGGCAGCAGTGCTAATCACTGCACCACCATGCCGCCTTTCATAGCTTTGTATAAGTAAAAGCTATACTGTGGTCTTTGTGGAGCACTACGCCAACCATCCCAAACAAGCAACATAAAGAACACCACAGTACACAAATGGAAATATAAACCTTTATACAATCGTGCAAATTGACCTAAGTTCAGGAATGTGGGCCCCTGCTTTTGAGTCCTCGGGAATTGGTTGTTACAACTGTACTTTCTCATTTACGCCTTTGCTGCCCCCAATAGTAGAACATAGCGTTGGGGTGGCGGGGGGTCGTTTGGCATTCGCTGTGCATGCTTCGGGTTTGCTGCTATGGCCGCCCCAATGTGTCCCTTCGCCCATTGTCCCTTCTGGCTCCCCTGTCCTGATTGCCTTCGCATCTCTTTCCCCCCTCTCTAAACTCCCCTTCTAACCTACCCCCTATCCTACCCCTCTCCTTCCCTATACTCCTTTCCCCCCACCCCTCCACCTCTCTTGGCGGTCCAGTTAAGTCCTTCCCCCTTGCTTATTGGTTGCTGTTCATGAACAGGTCTTGGAACAGCTGGTGAATAGCCTCCACATGCTGTGCAAGCCTTTCTCCGACCCCCGAATGTTTTTGTTTTTTTCTAATTTGAGAAACTCTGCCTAGTCGGACAGCTAGTCTAGTGCCTTGGGTGGCGATAAGGGAGGCAAAGGCTCAGGCGTCTTCTACTCTCCCTAAAGCTCCAGCAGTTCCGAAACCCCGAAGACTGCCATTAACAAGCGTGGATCCACCCTCACCCCCATAACCTCAAAACATTACCTTGAAAAGATGTGTCTTGGGCAAGACCAAGACATGCATAGTGTGGTTGGCCGGGCCTTTGTGGCACCGTTCACATTTGTCCTCCACCTTCGTGAAGAACCCACTCGCTCATGTTCTGGTTAGGTGCGCCCTGTGCCCCACCTTTAGCTGCGTAGGGTCAGCCCTGTGCATGAGGAGGTGGAGTTCGCCCTGCACAGTACTTGGATCCCGAGTCCTCCCACCATCTCTGTGCCTAAATCTTCCTCCCACTTCTCCTGGTTTAGGGGCTGATTTAACACAGGGCTAAATCGCTGGCTTTGAAAGCAGACCAAGGTGGGCCAGCAGCACGGTTCAATTCCCGTTCCAGCCTCCCCGAACAGGCGCTGGAATGTGGCGACTAGGGGCTTTTCACAGTAACTTCATTTGAAGCCTACTTGTGACCATAAGCGATTTTCATCTCATTTTCATTTAATTTAATTTCAGTTCGTTCTTCCAGTGGTGACCGTACCTCGAATAGCTGTCCATAGATGCCCACCCGGTTCCCATCCCCTAATTCGCCCATGGTCAGATGTTTGTCCAGTAGGAAGTGTCCTGGTCACTGGGGAGACATTGCACTTTCCCTACGGAGGAAATTCCTTATTTGTATGTATTGTAGCTCATTCCCTTTCAGGAGCTGGAGCTGATCCGTGAGTTCCTCCAGGGTCGCTACTCTACCGTCTCAGTTCCCTACTGTCAGAACCCTTTGTCTTGTCTCCACCTCTTAAAGGTGGTGTCCATCGTCGCAGGGGGACTTATGATTCTTGCAGATGGGGGCCTTGGTGGACATTGAGATCAGACCGAAGTGCTGCCTCAGTTGGTTCCATGTTCTCAGTGTGGCCACTGCTACTGGGCTTCTTCAGTATCTGGCTGGGGGGGAATGGGAGTGGTTCCAAAGTTGGTGCTAGGAGGGATGTCTCCATGCAGGAAATCTCCTTTATTTTGATCCACTCTGCTCATGGCTGATTTATCCGTCCCCATACTCCTTCTGCAGTAGCTGCCCAGTGGTAGAATAGGAGGTTTGGGAGGGCCAGGCTTCCCATGTTCCTCCTCCTTTGTAATACATTCTTTCTGATCCTTAGGTCTCCCCTTCCCCCTACACAAATGCCATGATTAGTTTGTCTACCTTTGTAAAGAAGGCCTTGGGGGTGAAGATCGGGAGGGATCTGAACAAGAAGAGGAACCGAGGCAGTGCATTCACTTTGATTGCCTGCACTCCTTGCCAGGGAGAGCGGGAGCGAATCCCACCTCCACAGATCTCCCTTTACAACTTCCAATAGACCCGACACGTTCCACTTGCAGATCCGTGTCCAGTCATGGGCTATTTGCATCCCGAGGTATCGGAATTTGACTTGGCCTGCTTGAGCAGCAGCTTCCTCAGCTCTGATCCCACCCCCACCATGGGTTCAAGGGGAAGATTTCGCTTTCTTTCAGGTTACATTTGTAACCTGAGAAAGCTCTGAACTCCCTTACGAATTCCATTATTCTTTCCATGCTGGCTACGGGGTTCGAGACATAAAGGAGCAGGTCATCTGCAGAGAGTGAGACTCTGTGCTCCCTATCTACCCTCTGAATGCCCCTCCACCATTTCACAGAACTGAGAGCGATAACCTGTGCCTTGATTGCCAGGGCAAATAGCAGTGGGAATAAGGGACATCCCTGCCTCGTGCATCTCTGCAGACAAATACAGTCAGAGTTGGTGGCGTTTGTCCGGACGCTTGCGATGGGAGCACTGTACAGCAGTTTCACTCACGAGGTGAAACCTGGCCCAAACCATTCCAGTCCCTTCATTCGACTCTTTTGAAGGCCTTCTCTGCTTCCCGGGAGATGACCACTTCTCGTGTTTCCTCCCTGGGAGGGGTCATGATCACATTCAGCAGACGGCTGAAGTTTGACGTTATTTGCCTGCCCTTGACAAAGGCCGTCCAATCCTCCGTGACTTCTCTGGCACACACTCACCAGTCGCATCGCCAGGGCCTTTGCCAGAACTTTGACATCAGTGTTTAGGAGTGAGATGGGTCTGGATGACCTGCACTCCATTGGGTCTTTGTCCTTTTTTGGGATCAGTGATGTCGAGTCCTGTGCCACTGTGCACTGGGATCAGTGATGTCGAGTCCTTCTCAATTCCTCCTTCTAAAGTGTATAACCTCACACATTTCCACATTATATTCCATCTGCCACTTCTTTGCCCACTCTCCTAGCCTGTCCAAGTCCTTCTGCAGCCCACCTGCTTCCTCAATACTACCTGACCCTCTACAGATCTTTGTATCATCTTCAAACTTAGCAACAGTGCCTTCAGTTCCTTCTTCCAGATCATTAATGTATATTATGAAAAGTTGTGGTCCCAGCACTGACCCCTCAGGTACACCACTAGTCACTGGCTGCCATCCTGAAAAATACCCCTTTATCCCCACTCTCTGCTTTCTGTCAGTCAGCCAACCCTCTATCCATGCCAGGATCTTACCCTTGACACCATGGGCTTGTAACTTATTTAACAGTCTCCTATGCGGCACTTTGCCAAAGGCCTTCTGGAAATCTAAATAAATCACGTCCACTGATTCTCCTTTGTCTATAATTCCTTGTTACTTCCTCAAAGAACTCTAAAAGATTTGTCAGACATGACCTCCCCTTGACAAAGCCGTGCTGACTTAGTCCTATTTTATCATGCACTTCCAAGTACTCCGCTATCTCATCTTTTTTTTTTAGAAAATATTTTATTGAGGCATTTGTAATTTTCACAATTTAACACGTTGACATTTCTAAAACAACCGTGTGGATCGACGAACAAAATACCCCCTAAAAGAACAACAAACAATAAATCACGTTCCCCACTTCTCCCACCCTGTCCCCAGTTACCCGTATACTAAGCTCCCTTATTTAACATTGCCCTGCCTCCTGTTTTCCTCCCTCCCACCTTTTCTCTCTCCCCCCCCCCCCCCCCCCCCCCCCCCCCCTCCCTCCTCCCTTACTGCTGACGTTTAATATTTGTTAGAGAAATCGGTGACCGGCTGCCAACTCCGGGCAAATCCCTGTATTGATCCTCTCAGAGCCAACTTGATTTTCTCCAGACTGAGAAACCCTACCATATCTTTGACCCACACTCCTGATTTCGGGGGCTCCGAGTCCCTCCATCTCAGCAAGATCTGTCTCCTGGCCACCAGGGAGGAGAAGGCCAGGATACCAGCCTCCCTCCCCCCCTTTGCCCCCGGATCCTCCGACACCCAAATATTGCTAATTCTGGACTCGGAGTTACCCTACCTTCTAGGACTTCTGACATAACATCTGCAAATCCATGCCAGAGTTCCCTCAGTTTCGGACATGCCCAAAACAGAAGAAACTGGTTGGCCGGGCTCCCCCCACACCATCCACATCTGCCCTCCACCTCCTCGAAGAAGCTACTCATCCGGGCTACCGTTATGTGGGCCCTGTGAACTACCTTGAACTGAATCAAGCTAAATCTAGCACAGGACGAGGATGCATTTGCCCGTTAGAGGCTTTTTCCCACCGTTCAGTTTCCAGCTCCCCTCCTATCTCCTCTTCCCACTTCCTCTTCACCTCTCTAATAGGAGTCCCTTCCCACTCTAACAATTCCCTGTATATCTCTGAAACCTTCCCACCTCCAACCCCTGTTTTTGACAGCACTTTATCCTGTAGTTCCCTCGGGGTGGCGAGGAAAGCTTGGGACCTACCTCCATACAAAGTCCCGTACTTGAAGGTACGGAAACCTGTTCCCATCCGGCAATCAAACTCCTCCTCTAATGTCTCCAAAGTCGGAAAGCCCTCCTGGATAAATAGATCCCCAAACCTCTCAATCCCTTCCGCTGCCACACCTTAAAGCCCCCATCCAGCCCCTCCGGGACAAACCGGTGATTGTCACAAATCGGTGACCACACTGACGCCCCCTCCAGTCTCATATGCTGCTTCCATTGCCCCCACACCCTTAGGGCTGCCATCACCACAGGACTTGTAGAGTACCGAGCCGGTGAGAACGGCAGGGGTGCCGTCAGCAAAGCCTCAAAACTTGTCCCTTTGAAGGATGCTGCCTCCATCCGCTCCCAGACCGACCCCTCCCCCACTAGCCACTTCCTGACTATCGATATATTGGCAGCCCAGTAATAGTAACCCCTCCATGATTACGGTCAACCCCCATACGCTGCTCTCAGGGCCATTGCTAAGGGTTCTATGGCCAGGGCAAACAGTAATGGGGAGAGCGGGCATCCCTGCCTTGTCCCCGACATAGACTAAAGTATTCCGACCAGACTCGGTTAGTTCTTGCGTTTGCCACCGGGGGCCGGTACAATAACAGGACCCACACCACAAATCCCTGCCCAAACCCAAAGCCTGCCTAAAATATCCCACAGATACTTCCACTCCATGGCGACTACCACCTCAGCCTCGTGCCCCTCTGCTGGCATCATAATTGCATTAAGAAGCTGTCTAATGTTGGATGTCAGGTGCCTGCCCTTTACAAATCCCGTCTGATCCTCCCCAATTATCTCTGGGACACAATCCTCTATTCGATTGGCCAGGACCTTTGGCAATATTTTGGCATGTACGTTCAAGAGAGAAATTGGCCTGTACGACCCACAGCTCTCCGGATCTTTGTCTCCCTTCAGGATGACAGAAATTGATGCCTGTGGGGAGTACTCCCAGCTCCTTAGACTCGTTGAAAGCCTTAACCAGGAGCTACCCCAGTAATCCAGAGAACTTCTTATAAAATTCCACTGCAATCAGTCAGGTCCCGGGGATTTACCCGATTGATTGTCCCCCCAGTCCATCTATCACCTCCCCAAGCCCAATCGGGTCCCCAGGACCTCCACCAGCTCCTCATTTACTTTTGGGAACTCTAGCCTCCCCGGGAATTGATTCATGCCCTCCTCCCCAAACAGGGGTTCCGACTCGTATAGCTGGTTATAAAATTCCCGGAACATTTCATTCACCGCCCCGGGTCTGTCACCGTTTTCCCCCAGATATCCTTTATTTTCCCTTTTTCTCTCGCCGCCTCCTGTTTCCTCAACTGATGTGCCAGCATCCTGCTAGCTTTCTCCCCATGCTCATATATTGCCCCTTTTACCCTCCTCAGCTGACCCTCCGCCTTGCCTGTGGAGAGGAGCCTAAACTCCATTTGAAGTCTCTGATACTCCTTCAGGAGCTCCTCATTTGGAGACTCCGAATATCTCCTGTCCACCTGTAAGATTTCTCCTACCATCTGTCCAGCTCCGACTGCTCAGTTTTATCCCTGTGGGCTCGAATCGAAATACATTCTCCTCTAATAACTGCTTTCAGTGCCTCCCAGACTACCCCAGCCGCAATCTCTCCCGTGTACCCCCGAATGGCCTCTTGAGCTCGTTCACAGATCTCCTCATCTGCTAACAGCCCTGTATCTTGTCTCCACTGTGGGCGCTGGGGCATCCCCGAGCCTGCCCGTAGGTCTATCCAGTGTGTTGTGAGATCTGAAACCACAATTGCTGAGTACTCAATGTCCTCAACCCCTGCTTTATCTAGCACGAAGAAATCTATCCTGGAGTATGCCTTATGTACATGGGAGTAGAATGAATATACCCTGGTCCTTGGTCTCTCAAATCTCCACGGATCTACCCCTCCTATGCGCTCCATGAACCCCCGCAGTTTCTTTACCTTTGCTGATAATTTCCCCGACCTAGCACTCGACCGGTCCAATCTCGGGTCCAGCACCATATTAAAGTCACCATCCATGAAGAGCCGGTGCGAGTCAAGTTCTGGGATCTTTCCCAGCACCTTCCTGACAAACGCGACATCATCCCAGTTTGGGGCATATATATTCACCAGTGCCACTGCCATTCCCTCTAGCTTCCCGCTAACCATAACAAATCTGCCTCCCGGGTTTGCCTTTATCTTCCCCACCTTGAATGTCACCCTTTTGTTAATCAGGACAGCCACCCCCCTTGTTTTAAAGTCCAGTCCTGAATGAAACACTTGCCCAATCCATCCCTTCTTTAATCTAATTTGGTCTCCCAGCTTCAGGTGTGTCTCCTGTAACATGTCCACATCCGCGTTTAACTGTCTCAGGTGTGTGAACACAAGGGCTCTCTTAACAGGCCCCGTTCAGTCCACGAACATTCCACGTAACCAGTCTGGTCAGGGGGGCCCTTGTCCCCCTCCGCTGTCAGTCAGCCATGGCCTTTCCTAGGCCAGCTCCTAGCCCGTGTTCCACACCTCACTTGATCCGCCCCTTGGCCCTCTGATCTCCATCTCCAGTCTCCTGGCTGTCCCTTACCCGTCAGCAGTATACCCCCCCCCCTCCCACTTCATCTTTCCTCCGCTCTCCCCTACTTTGCTCCCGTGAACCAGCTAGCCCATCAGCTCCCATCCTCTGGTGTCAAAAAACCTGCCAGATTCTATCCCCCCCTAAATATAGCACAAGCACTCAACACAGTAACAACAATCCCCAAAAGCAAACACACCATCCCCCAACGTGTAGGCAATAGGGACCCACCCTCCCCCTTTAACCAATTCCTATCAGTCCCATCACCTTCAAACAGAATCAAACACAATAGAAGAAGCTTCAAGCGGCAGAAGCAAAATTATGCATGCAAGAATCAACCATCTTTCTTACAGAAAAGAAAAACCCCCATTGCAAAGTTAAAAGTTTTTTCCTTTGTAACCCAGTACATAAAGCAATAAATCAAAATCAAATTACCCAAGAAACTCCCCTCCCTTTTCTTACCGAACATCGCAACTTAACTCACAGAATTAGAAAAACTGAAATTTTAAACAAGATGTAACAAAACATAGAACTATTTTTCTCTCCGCCAAACTCAGTCCACCACAGTTTTAATTTAAAAGTCCTTAACCCAGATTATTGTCCTTCATAAAAGTAGCACCGCTTCCAGAGAGTTGAGGTACAGCTCCCGGTTCTTGTGGGTCACCCAAAGATGAGCCGGATGTAGCAGTCCAAATTTAATGTCTTTCGCAAACAGGGCCGCCTTAAACTTTGTTGAAACTTGCTCTCCTCTTTGCGAGTTCTGGTAACTTGGTACACCCGGATCTCTGATTCTTCCCACGTGTACAATTTTGTCTGCCTGGCCCACTTCATGATGCGCTCCTTGTCGAGGAATTGATGTAGCCTCACCACCATGGCCCTCGGGGACTCATGACCCTGGGGCTTAAGTCTGAGCACCCTATGTGCCCAGTCCACCTTCAGCGGCTTGTCAGTCACAACAGCCCCGACCATCTCCTGCAACATCTTCCCCACATACGTACCCGCTTCTGATCCCTCCTTTCCTTCTGGCAGCCCGACGATTCGGATATTTTGCCTGCGAGACCAATTCTCCAAGTCCTCTACCTTATCCAGCAGTCGTTTCTGTCTGTCCTGTAGTATGCTAATTTCCAAAGCCATCGCAGTGGACTCCTCCTCTCATTCAGTCGCCTGCTCCTGCAACTTTCCAGTCCCTGGGTCTTCATTTTCTCCTCCATCCGGTCAACCACCTCCTTAATCGAGGCTATCGCCTGGGTCATGTCTTCTGCACACTCCTTAAGATGCCGTGCGAACTTCTCATCCAGGTGCTCGACCCATTACACCATCGACCAGTGAGCTGGCGTGGGCACGCTTTGTCTCGTTACCATTGTGCTCGATGGCCTCTAAACTTTGCTTTCACTCATCTTTTGGTTTCTTCTTTTTCGACTCTTATTTGGACACAATCCCAAATTGAGGGTCACCTCCTTTCCCTCTCCCTTCGATCAACGTATGTTGAGAAATTTCCTGAAAAATCCAGCTTAAAAACCATTAAAAAAACAACTAAGGGCGAGAGCTGCTGAATGTGCGACCTTTCACTCCATTGTCGCCACTGGAAGTCGATTTCATCTTTAATAATGGACTCTAAATTCTTACCAATGACCGAAGTCAGGCTAACCGGCCTATCATTTTCCATCTTCTGCCTCCCTCCCTTCTTAAACAGAGGTGTTACATTAGCCACTTTCCAGTCCTCTGGGACCCTTCCTTCCTCCAGTGATTCCTGAAAGATCACCACCAATGCATCCACGATCTCCTGAGATATCTCTTTTAGAACCCTGGGGTGTAGTGCATCGGGTCCAAGAGATTTATCCACCTTCAGACCTTTCATTTTCCCCAGAACCTTCTCCTTCGTAATGGTCACTGCACTCACCTCTGCCTCCTGGTTCTCCTGGAACTCTGGCATCCCACTGGTGTCTTCCACCGTGAAGACTGATGCAAAGTAACTATTCAGTTTGTCTGCCATTTCTTTGTTTCCTATTATTACTTCTCCAGCCACATTTTTCAGTGGTCCAATGTCTATTTTTGCCTCTCTCATACCTTTTATATATAGACAGCACATTCCAAACCCACAACCTCTACCATTTAGAAGGACAAGGGCACGATGCCACCTGGAAGTTCCTCTCAAAGCCACTCACCATCCTAACTCAGAGAATAGAATTCCGACAGTGCAGAAGCCCATTCGGCCCATCGGGTTTGCACCGATCCTCCGAAAGACCACCGCACCTAGACCAACTCCCCCACCCCTGTCTCGTAACCCCACCTAACCTACGCATCTTTGGACACTAAGGGGCAATTTGGCATGGCCAATCCACCTAACCAGCACATTTGAACCTGGACAGCGGGAGCACCTGGACGAAACCCACACAGACACGGGAGAACGTGCAAATTCCACACAGATAATCACCCAAGGCTTGAATTGAACCCGGGTGCCTATCGCTGCGAGGCAGCAGTGCTAACCACTGTGCCAATGTGGAGGTATATCGCCATTCCTTTCCTGTTGCTGGGTCAAAATCCTGGAACTTCTTCCCTAACAATACTGTGGGTGTACCATCTCCACATGGGCTGCAAAGGATCAAGAAGGCAGCTCACCACTACCTCCTCAAGTACAATTAGGGCAATAAATTCTGGCCTCGCCAGTGACGCCCAAATTCCAGCAATGAATAAAAACGTGAGTTCGCAAAGGGCATAGATAGGTTGTGTGTGGGCAAAAATTTACAGATGGAGTATAATGTGGGAAAATGTGAACTTGTCCATTAAGGCAGGAAGAATAGAAAGAAGCATATTATCTAAATGCAGAGAGATTAAGGTCATGCATGAGTCTGTGCTCCCTGGAGAGTGGTAGAGGTAGTGTTGTTGAATATTTTGAAGGCGATTCTTGACTGAAGGGGAATCAAAGGGGTATCGAGAGTAGGCAGGATAGTGGTGTTGAGGCCAAAATCAGATCAGCCATGATCCCTAATTTTAATCACTCCACCATTGATGACCGTGCCTATGGTTGCTTTGGTCCTTAAATCTGGAATTCCTCTCTATATCTCGCCACCTTTCTACCTCTTTTCTCCTTTCAGGCACTGCTTAAAACCAATGCTTAACCAAACTTTTGGTCATTTGACCAAATATTTCCCTATGCAGCTCGGTGTCATATTTTGTTTTATAATGCTCCCTTGAGAGATTTAATGTTAATGATGCAATATTACAAGTTGTTGCTGCAGTGTTATTTTTGAATAGTTCAATAGCTCTGAACTGTTTTCAGATCTCCACCTCAATTTCTTCATTGTTTTGTGGCCTGTAATGCATTGTACTGTTAGCCTCCCTATTTCTTGAATGCATTTAAATACATTATTGTAACATCCCCTGTTGATTGCCACCTTTGAAGTAACATTCTTCAAATCAAGTGCCTAATACCTTCAACTGTCTGTAAGACCTGAAATGTATGACCATCTTTGGAATTGAATGATTCCTTTTTTTGTATTTGCAGTCCTTAAATGAAGAAAAAGAAAGGCAAAGACAATATTATGAAGAGAAAATAACAAATCTGCACCATAAACTTGAAGAGGAAACTATATATCTAAGAGACACCTTCAGGGACAATGTGGAGGAGTTGTCTCAAATGCATCAAGCTACGTTAGATTCTGTTCAAGGCACGCATGAGAGAGAAAAGAAAAAGTTGCAGTTGGTTAGTGGAAAATATCACCTACGATAACCTTTGAGCGCTAATCACAGCATCCCAGGGAACAGGCTATTTTAGACCTGGCAATGTGTAATGAGATAGGATTAATGAATGATTTTGGCAAAAATTAGGGTATAACAGTAGGATTTCATATTTCAGTGCCCTAAACTGAGATTCAGAAATTTCACATTCACTTTGAGGATGAGAAACTGGGTTTCTCCAGTAGCCTAAACTTAGATAAAGTAAATTACAAAGGTATAGTGATAGAGTTGGTGAAAGTGGACTGGGAAAATTAGTTAGAAGGTAAGGTAAACCGTGACAGACATTTAAGAAAGCACTTCATAACTCTCAACAAAGGTATTTTCCATTGAGGAAGAAAGACTCTGCACAAATACACACCATCTGTGGCTAAGGGTGGTATAAAATTGAAACTAAATTGCTTCAAAGATAGGCTGGAATATTTTGGAAACCAACAATGCATGACTTTTTTAAAAAGGGGGAAATTAGAATACGAGAACAAACTAGCAAGAATTGGATTGGATTTGTTTATTGTCACGTGTACCGAGGTGCAGTGAAAAGTATTTTTGTGCAAGCAGCTCAACAGATCATTAAGTACATGAAAAGAAAAGGAAATAAAAGAAAATACATAATAGGGAAAAGATAGAGGTAAGTAATAATGTTAGTCTCAGAATTAAATTTTAAAAGATTAGAACGATTATAAGATAAATAAAAAGAGGATCTGTGAGGGAGAGCTCGCAGAGAGTCGCCTCGCTCCGGCGCCATCTTGAGAATGTAAAAACAGACAGTAAAAGCTTTTAAAGAAAGGAAGAGAATGGTGAAAGTAAACATTGATTCCTTAGAGGATGAGACTGGGAAATTAATAATTGGGAACAAGGAAATGGAAGAGACTTTGAATAAGTATTTTGTATCTAGCTTCACACCAGAAGACACAAGCCATTCCATGAATCTTGGAAAATCAAGGGGAGAAAGGGAGCGAGAAACTTGAAACAATCACTTTCAGAAGTTCAAAGAGTATAAGTAAACTACAGGAACTAAAGTCTGACAAGACTTCTGTATCTGATGGTTTGCATCCTAGGGTCTTAAAAGAAGAGGCTGCAGAGCTAGTGGATACATTGGTGTGATCTTCCAAAATTCCCTGAATTCTGGAAAGGTCCCACTGGATTGAAAAAGTGGAAATACAACACAACACAATTCAAGAAAGGAGGGAGATAGTAAACAGGAAACTATAGGTCAGTTGCCAGGCTGGATTCTCTGTAGCCCGACGGCAAAATACTCCCAACCATGCGGGAACCCGGTTTGACGGCTGCGGACTGTGCCACACTCGTTTGAGAACCATGCCGCTGGCAGGGGTGGCTTCTGCTAAGGCTGGGGGGATTTGTGGGGCGTGGCCAGAGGGTGGGCTATGGGGTCGTGGTTGGCAGGTTGAGGTAGGCACGGCCGACGCCATGTTGTACGGCACAATGGTGCAGGTCATCAGCCGTGCGCATAAGCGGCCTGGGACCCGACATTCTCATTCTGTTTTCGGTGTGATCCGTGAGCGTTTCACGCGGTGCTGGTGCTGGTGCTAGCGCCCCACCGGTACCGGAGGGGTTCGCAATTAATTGCCAGTTGTGATACACCACGGGTCCCATGCCGACGTTGGCACTTAGCTGCAGAAACAGAGAATTCCGCCCGCCATCTTTCTACGATTTGTAAAATATATTCCAATTCTTTGAGGATATAAAATGCAGAGTTCAGAGGGGAACCAGTGGATGTTACCATATTTGGATTTCCACAAGGAATTTAGTGAGATGCCACATAAAAGATTACTTCACAAAGGAAGACCTTACAGGTAAGGTAAAGTCACCATCTCGTAGATGAACATAGGGTGCCCTCTCCTTTAAGGGGGACAGCTGACTGTTGGTGATTTAACCTGAGGATCACCACACCTCAGGTAAGGGGCAATGTTGAGACGGTAGGGCCTCCATAAATAACCTCAGCCGGTACGCAAATTGAATCCATGCTGTTGGCCTTGCATCATGAACCATCTGTGTAGCTAAGCCGGCAACCGGACCGGAAGATCTTTTAATGTTGTGGTAATGTATTAGTACGGATAGGGGATTTGCTAACTAGCTGGAAGCAGAGAATTGAGATATGAGCTATTTTCAGGTTGCAACTGTAATTTGTGGTGCTGACACCTCAACTATTTGTAACCTAGTAGCCAAATTTGCTGATGATACAAAGGTAGGTAGGAAAGCAAGTTGTGTGGAGGATACAATAAATCTGAAGAGAGATATTGATGGGTTAGGTAAGTGGGCAGGAATTTGCCAGGTGGAGAATAATGTGGGAAATATGAGGTTATTTTTGGTGTGTTAGAAAATCAGAATATTATTTAAATGGAAATACGCAGAAGGGATTGGAGTCTTCTTGTAAACGATTTGCAAAATGTTAGATGCAGATACAGCAAGTAATTAGGGAGGCAAATCGAATGTTGGCTTTAAATGCAAGGGGAATTCAGCTTAAAGGAATGAAACTTGTAACGATAATATAGGGCATTTATGCCTCATCAGATGTTCTGCATACTCTTTCGGTCTCCTTATTTAAGAAAGGATATACTCGCATGTTAGGCCATTCAAAAAAAGGTTCACTATGTTGATTCTGGGATGAAGGGATTGTCTTATTTTAAAAATATATATTTTAGTTGAACATTTTCAATTTTATACATGACAATAACACAATACCAAAGAACCCAAAACCAACCCCCCAGACTCCCCCCCCCCCCCCTCCCCCTCCCCAGCAACTAACATTGACCAACTCATTAAAATACAGAATAAACAGCTGCCATCTCCAGTAGAGCCGCTGTTGCCCCCTTCATGGTGTTCTTGACGTTCTTGAGGAACAGAAACTCCTTAAGATCTCCCAGCTATACAAAGACACTGGATTTAAGCTGACCTCCATCCCGTCAGCACTCACCTTAGCGAGGCAAGGGCCAGGACATTGGCCCTTGTCTGTAACTCGGGCAAGTCTGACACCCCAAATACAGCCTCAGGTCAGGGCTCCAGTTCAATTTGCAAAATTGCTGACATGGTGCTAAAGAAGGAGACCTAGAACCCAATGAGCTCACCACACAACCAGAATATTTTCACATTGTTAGCCGGACCCCTCCCACAATGCACACCCTTATCCTTTGCTCCACCAAACAACCTACCCATCCTAGACCTGGTCACATAAGCCTTATGCAGTACCTTCAACTGTATGAACCCTAATGTCGCACACAAAGACGTAACATTCATCCTCCACAGCCTCACAGCATACTTCCTCCTCCAATTCTAACCTCAATTCCTCCTCCCATTTGGCCTGAACCCCCTCCATCGATATTGCATCCTCCGCCATAGTCCTTCTATAACTCCCCAAGCTGTTCCACTGCTCCATTCTCACATGCAACAAAACTCTCTTCCGGAGACTTCCGGTGGCGGCCATGGAGGAGTAGGTCGCACATTTAATAATGACCCTATTTTTTACGTCTTATTACCAAAAGGATGTTGATTTTATTGTATTGGATTTGTTGATCGCATCAATGCTGTGTACATAGTTGCTAATTGCGAGATCATTGCATACTTAACTTTTTGCATACTTTAAGTTGGGACTTGCATATAAAATCACTGCTGAGTGACTGTTTCTCACCCAGTGTGGGTTTCTGATCCCCATTTGATCCCGACAGTGGGCTCCTGAAGCCCACAGGGAAAATTCTACCCTTTGTGTTTAGTTTTCTAGCCGTTGCACTGCACACCACTTGGAATTATGACAGAGGCATACTGGCAGGGCTAAGGCTATTTTGCCCTTTGCTTCCCCATGTTATGCATATTTGTCCTATTTATAATTTCAAGTGTAGACTGTGTTCCTATCCAGAGCTGTTGTTGTATTTTTTTTAAATAGACATTGACAAAGTAGTGAAGCTGGCTGCCAAGGGTCACGTTACTTTTGTCAATTTAATGCAAACTACCTAATTAATTTACCCTGGTTGAGGGCCTCCAACTTGAATGTACTTACCTACACAGAATCCCTCCATCAAATTCACACCTGTCATTGTTCATGGCTTACTCCAAACTTAAAGTCAATGGACTGACTGACATCAGGGCCGGGATTCTCCCCGAGCCGGCGGGCTTGTCGTACTGGCGCCAAAGAGTGACGTGAACCACTCGAACGTCGGGCCGCCCGGAAGTTGCGGAATCCTCTGCATTTCTGGGGGCTAGGCCGGCGCTGGAGTGGTTGGCGCCGCGCCAACCGGCACTGAAGGGTCTCCGCCGGCCAGTGCGAGTTGACGCATGCTCAGGAGCGCCAGCGTGTTCTGCCGCATGAGCAGAACTGCTGGCATGATCCCTGCGCATGCGCAGGGGGTTTCTTCTCCGCGCCGGCCATGGCGGAGCTTTACAGAGGCCGGAGCGGAGGGAAAGAGTGTCCCCATGGCACAGGCCCATCCGCAGATCGGTGGGCACCGATCAAGGGCCAGACCACTGTCGTCCCCCCCCCGCCCGAGGACCCTGCTAACTGCCCTCAGAGCCAGGTTCCGCCGGTATGAACCTTGTGTATTTCATGCTGGCAGGATCAGCCAAAAACGTGCGGCCGCTCGGCTCATCGGGGCCTAGAGAATCGCCAGGGGGGGCACGGCCAACAGCCCCCGACCAGCGCAACGTGATCCTCGCCCCGCCAATAAACCGGCGCCGGAGAATTTGGCGGCGGGACGGGATTCTCCGGCCCGGTTGTGTGGGGGGGTCGGAGAATCCCGCCCCATGTCTCCAAGTTTGCAATTTAACAAATGTGAACTGTGGGAAACCAGTTAATGACAAGTAGATATGAAAGGACTATAGTCTTATCTTCATTCAACATCAATAGGTGGACAAGAACAATTGGTCGTGTGACAGAAACTGGCAACTGATATCAAATCCTTTATTATCCCAAAACCTAGAGCGACCTGAGCAGTTTTCTAAGAACATCATAGCAGAGTATCAGCTGCAGGCCGTTGCAGAAATACTGAAGCCCTTTTAAAACTTGGAGGGTGCCACAGCCACAGCTTAATCAATCAACTGTATTCCTAATCTAAGGCCACATGCAATTAAATTTAACCTTCTGGCTTGAAAATCACTAGTCCTAACTTTGTGACCGGGTGAGCATTCATACATTTGAGGGAATCATACAAAATTCTGATATCCAGCTCAAGCTATTTGAAGTGATCTAAACTCCAATTCAAGAGTGGAAGAAACTACTTTGTTTCATGGGGCCACAATGGCTGTGACCTTCTAAGACAAACCAAACAAGTGAACTGTTAATTACTCTTCTATTTTTAACTTTATAATTGTGTGTGAGTCATTGTGTGCGAGTGCTGACTGAGTGACATTGCGTTTAGACTTTTGGATTGAATGCGTGAATAACTAATCCTCGTCATTTAAAGCCATTAAAGCTTGCTACTGTTATTAAAATTGATCCCGCACTCAAAGGGCTAAGAGGCACACTTTTTCTATAAATACACTGATTACTGACAGTAAGGGAGAGGATTAGAGGGTTTCAGTTGTCTCCTGTCCCTGTGTGTAACACCAGCATTAGCTCTATATTGGCCAAAAATTAGGATATAAACAATGAAACTGAGAATGAAGATAAACACATGGTATAAATCTCCTTTTTTTGTTTAAAATATGCCAGGTAATATGAAATAGATTTAGAAAAAGAAAAAAACAAGTGCCATTTGATAAAGATTTGGTGAATTAGGTTAATAGTATCAGCAGATTAAAATATTGAAATTTAATTCTGTTTTATAGATGTATTTTATTTTTAAAATTAAATAGTAATGATGTTTTCCTGGTGTTATGCACAGAATGCAAGTGCAAATACATTTCTTAATACTCTAGGCTAAATAAAAGCTTGGGTATGCCATCTGAATTCATTGAAATGCACATTGAAAATAACAATTTTGAAACCTAACATTAAAAAGATATGTATCTGAATGAAATAATAGCAATGTTTGCATTTATTTGCTTGAGAACCTCAATCTCTCTAACATACCCTTACCCTTTTAGGAAATGGACCAACATATTGAGAAGGATCGTTTGCGAATAGAAGAAGAGAAAAATCAATTCAAACAGCAAATGGAAAACCTTCGCGAAGAGTTGACTGCCAAGCTAAATACAGCCAATCAAGAGGCAAGAATAAGATTGGTCACACTGCTGACCTTAAATATGATTATGTAATTTGAAAAGGTTATTCTCATGGAACACAAAACTTGTCTCAGATCACTGAGCATGTTTGGAAAACTGCCATGTTCAGTGCCATGACTTTAACTAAATGCCCCACTAAAAATACTACATCTATACTAATAAATCTGGCATACTCCAGCTATTCTGCATGGGATCGCCACTCTTTCAGTGACCTTGGTATGTTGTTGTCCCCAAAACAAGTAGTACTTTCATATTTCCTGACATTGCTTTGATTCTCACTGCGAAGCAAATCTAATTTACATTTTAACCAATCCATTCCATGCTGTGAAATGTAACTATTATCCAACAAGGTGCCAGTAAATGAATATGTGCATACATTACCAGATGAAGCTGCTTATAACCAGTGCAATTCCCTCAGACTGATAATGCTTCTCCAAGTTGCAAATTACTTCAAGTTACAAATTTTCTGTAGCATGCAGTGCATTAAACCCCTGCTGTTCCGCTTCAGACAATTTAATATATTGATATTTGGAGTCACATGAAACACCTATTAATTTTTTCCCCGGGCATTCCTAATATTCTAATTCTGTTGATTGCAAATCTTTCAAACATGCCTTCATTCTCATTTTATTGTCTTGTCGTTCTTCTGTTGGATTGATGACTGCACCTTTATCTGAATTATTTCGAAGGCCCCAAATATTCTCGATGACACTGTGGACTGCCCCATTTGTGCCATCAAAGCTGCTTGAAATGAGGGCTTTTCCAAGATTTTTTTTAAAGCATCAAACATCTGAACCAAAAGAGTTTCACTTCCTGAGAATCTAACCCCAGTTAGGATCATGTCCGACAATTTGGCTCAATTCAACAATTTGAATGAAAGCACTGACTGAGGAATTTCCAAATTTAATTTCTGCATCATTTCTATTAAAGTTCATGACATATTCCTCTTTTGAATGATCATCTATCTTTTTGAACTCTATCAAAGTCTGATTAGGCCATGTAGACATCGAACAGATCATCTTGCTTGTAAATTTTACCCATAAAGCTGAGTAGACACTCAAAATCTTCCTCCGTATCCAGCTGATGAGCCTGTAGCTAACAAAATCCTTTGACTATGATCTTTTGATGGGAGGTGATAGTGCCAAGGCCATACTTTGTTTTCTCTTTGGTAAGGATGTAACCTTTGTCCGTGTATCTACTTCATTTTTCCATTGGTAAGAATTTACGGATTCAGTGAACATCAGTGAGAAACCTTGATCAGACAATTTACACCTGATTTCAACCATTCTTCACAAAAGTAACCCTGATTACAATCTTCTGTCTGAAAAAATATTCTTATCACCTTCTGCTCCATGTTAACCAAATGCCTATCCTTTTCCTTGATAATAGATTTTTTACAGATGTAGCATTGCATGTATCTGCCTCTACCTCCCACTGCCAGTGTCTCAGCAATTTTTCTTTATACTCTCTTGGATATATCCGTAAAATAAAATGCACTAATTAATAAATAAACCAATTAAACAACCCCTTAAAGGGCCACTGTAAAAAAAAAAGGCTAAACTTTTGAGAAAACATATATGATTAAAATAAAGTGTTGTGTATTTCTTTGTAAGTGCTCAAGAGAATTAATTCAACAATGGCTTCATCTGGTGCTTCTTAATATGGTTAGCATATAATTAACACTAACATCATCAAAGATGCACAGGTTGTTAAAACATTTATGTGAGTAGGGTGATGAAGCTGTAGCATTTCAGAAAACCTATAGGGCTGAATTTTCACCATTGAGGTATGAAACAGGAGCAGGGTTTGTTTTCAGGTCAAACCCCCCTCTCCAGCGTTAAACTAATTGAAGTTCAGATTTTCACATGAGGAAACCTTTCATTGGTCACGGAGGCTGGTTTCTTGTCCATTTAAATAGTGTATGGGTGGAAAGGGAGATGTATCAGATGAAGTGTGGGATTCATTTAGACATCATTTGGCAGCTGTTACTTAGGCTGATTGTCCCAAAGGACAGATTTGTTGTTTGTGCCAAAGCCTTCCACAGCACCATAAGGAAGCGAGATGTCGCGGGGAGACAGAGGCTGGTGCATGGGCAAGGTAGCCCCTCACCTCATCTCTGTTGATCTGGATCCAATGATGGAGGCAATGAGGGAGAGGAGAGGTCCTTTACCTGGCAGGTGATAGGAGGAGGCCAGCTCTATGTGCAACAGGGCGCTTCTCTGTTGAGTGCCATCTCCGTCTGCCTCCTCATCCACTACCTTTCTCATCACCTGCTCCTGATCTGATGAGTTATGTGCTTCCAGGGCCTCGCTGTCCTTGACGATCACACCATTACAATGACCCTTTACATTGCAACACCCAACACTTTACAGGGGCTGGCTAAAAAGGACTGGGAAACGTACGATGGCAGCAGATATTTAAGGAGATACTTCATAATTCAGCAAAAAATATATTCCTCTGAAGAAGAAAGATTCTACAAGAAGGATGTACAATCTAGGGCTAAGTAAGGACGTTCAGGGTGAGATCAAATTGAAAGAAAAGTCATAGAATGCTCAGAGGTTTTGTGGTAGACCAGAAGATCAGAAATGCTTTGAAAACCAGCAAATTTGTTTTTAAAAAGGGAGCAAGAAATATAAAAACTGACAGTAAAAGCTTCTACAAGTAGATAAAAAGGAAAATAGTAGTCTCTGTCAAACAGTCACGTATCAAACACTACAGTGAACTTATGGTTGAACACAATTTATTCACTAAACTTGCATCAAATACACTATCTTAAATGAAATTAAATGAAAATTGCTTATTGTTACAAGTGAGCTTCAAATGAAGTTACTGTGAAAAGCCCCTAGTCGCCACATTCCGGCGCCTGTTTGGGAAGGCTGGTAAGGGAATTGAACTGTGCTGCTGGCCTGCCTTGGTCTGCTTTCAAAGCCAGTGATTTAGCCCTGTGCTAAACCAGCCCCTGTGTGTATTAAAATTCAGCCCTGTGCTAAACCAGCCTGTGTATTCAAATCACAGCTTGCCTCAGGAGTCACAGCTTCAGACACGAGTAGATATTACTCCATTGGACTGAATTGGCCAAGTTCTTCTCCGAGATCTGTTCTGTTTTCTGAGCCTACACTCAGGGAAGCATGTGCGAGGTTGGTTCTAGGTTGTCGTTGAAGCAAAGTCCTTTGATGCTTGATTCTTATACTCTTCTGTTCTATTTCTAACTCGAATGGCGTCTTTCATCTAACCACAGGTTCAAATTCCAAACACTGTGGTCACAGGAATCAGCTCATGGTTTGCTTTGCATCTTGCAAACTTTCAATCTGTGCATTGCAAACTCTCCTTTAAATAGGTCATTGTTCTCAAGGTAATGGGCTGGATTCTCCGCCGGCAAGAATTTTTTGTCGGTTTCCCGACGGCGTGGACGTCGTACCTCACAGTGGTAAACACCATTGACCAGCTGGCGTAACGGAGAATCCCACAGCCGGAGTAAAACAGAAATGTGGCACGGTGGGGCGGAGAATCCAGCACAATATGTCTCATTTCAAGTTGACCAAAAACTTCCCATCATGCCTGCGATCAGTAATTTTACCACAAACAGGGCCTTATCGTTTCAGTATCTAAAGTTTATTGGAAGTAGGCAGGAATGTGAAGTTGCAGCCATAATCAAATGAGCATGTTCTAATTGAATAGCAGAGCAGGCTCAAGAAGGGAAATGACCTCCTCCTGTTCTTAATTCATATGTTGTATAGTTCTTTGCATACGTACATATGAATTTGGAGCAGGAATAGGCTACTCTACTCCCCGAGCCTGCTCCGCCATTCAATAAGATGATGGCTGATCTGATTATAACTTCAACCTCACATTCGTGCCTACCCCCGATAACCATTCACCCTCTTGTTTACCCAGAATCTATCTGGCCTTATCTTAAAAATATTCATAGACTGCTTCCACTGCCTTTTGAGGAAGAGACCCGTGACCCTTTGAGAGAAAACACTTCTGATCGCTGTCTTAAATGAGCGACTCCTTATTTTTATATAGTGATCCCTAGTTCTGGATTCTCCAACAAGAGGAAACATCCTCTCCACATCCATCCTGTCATTACCCCTCAGGCTGTTAAAGCTTCTTACTCTTCTAAACTCTAATAAATACAAACCTAACCTTTCCAACTTTTGCTCATAAGACAACCCACCCAATTCTGGTTTTAGTCTAGAAAACTTTCACTGAACTGCTTCTAATACATTTATATTTTTCCTTAAATAAGGAGACCAATACTATACCGAGATGTAGTCTCACCAATGCCCTGTATAACTGAAGTGTCACTTTCATACTTTTGTAATCAATTCTCCTCACGATTCATGAGTTCATAAGATATTGGAGCAGAATTAGGCTATTCGGCCCATCGAGTCTGCTCCGCTATTCTATCATAGTTGATATGTTCCTCATCTGTTACCTACAATCCTACAGATTAAGAGCTGGATTGCGCAATCAGCCAGAGTAACTCCTCCCTAGAACACATGACCTAGGAGCAGGAGTAGGCAATTTAGCCTCCGAGCCAAAACACCTTCATTGTGATCATGGCTGATCCCATCATGGCCTCAACTCCACTTTCCTGCCTGTTCTCCATAGACAGTGGAGTTGAGGCCATGATGGGATAAGCTATTCTATTAGCTTTCCTAATTACTTGCCATACCGTATACCATTCTTTTGTGATTCATGCACGAGGACACCAGATCCCTCTGCACGTCAGAGCTCTACAGTTCTCACCATTTGGATAATCATTATTTTTCCTGTCGAAATGGACAATTTCACATTTTCCCACATTATAGTTGACATTTGCCAGATTTCTGCCCACTCACTTAACCTATCTGTGTACCTTATTGGGCTTCCTATGTCCTCATTACAATTTACTTTCTGACCTATCTTTGTGTTGTCAGCAAATTTGGCAAGCATACCTTCAGTCCCTTCATCCAAGTCATTGATTATAAATTGTAAAAAGCTGAAGTCCTAGTACTGATCCCTGTGGCACACCACTCAACGCATCCTGCCACCCAGAAAAAAAATATTTATGCCAATCTTCAATCCATGATAATATGTTATCCCCTACACATAAGCTTTTATTTTCTGCAATAAGCTTGATGTGGCACCTTATCATAAGAACATAAGAACTAGTAGCAGGAGTAGGCCATCTGGCCCCTCGAGCCTGCTCCGCCATTCAATTAGATCATGGCTGATGTTATGTGGACTCAGCTCCACTTTCTGGCCCGAACACCATAACCCTTAATCCCTTTATTCTTCAAAAAACTATCTATCTTTACCTTAAAAACATGTAATGAAGGAGCCTCAACTGCTTCACTGGGCAAGGAATTCCATAGATTCACAACCCTTTGGGTGAAGAAGTTCCTCCTAAACTCAGTCCTAAATCTACTTCCCCTTATTTTGAGGCTATGTCCCCTAGTTCTGCTGTCACCCGCCAGTGGAAACAACCTGCCCGCATCTATCCTATCTATTCCCTTCATAATTTTAAATGTTTCTATAAATCCCCCCTCATCCTTCTAAATTCCAACGAGTACAGTCCCAGTCTACTCAACCTCTCCTCATAATCCAACCCCTTCAGCTCTGGGATTAACCTAGTGAATCTCCTCTGCACACCCTCCAGCGCCAGTACGTCCTTTCTCAAGTAAGGAGACCAAAACTGAACACAATACTCCAGGTGTGGCCGCACTAACACCTTATACAATTGCAACATAAACTCCCTAGTCTTAAACTCCATCCCTCTAGCAATGAAGGACAAAATTCCATTTGCCTTCTTAATCACCTGTTGCACTTGTAACCTTCTGTGACTCATGCACTAGCACACCCAAGTCTCTCTGAACAGCGTCATGCTTTAATATGTTATCGTTTAAATAATAATCCCGTTTGCTGTTATTCCTATCTGGAATGCCTTCTGGAAATCTAAGCACAGTATGTCCATCGGTTTCCCGTCATCTATAGCACATGTGATTCCTTTAAAGATTCCAATAAATTGGTTAAACATGATTTCTCTTTTATAAAATCATATTGACTCTGCCTGATTGCCTTGAATTTTTCCAAATACCTTGCAATAAATCTTCAATGATGCCTTCTAAAATTTCCCCTATGCTGGCTATTAGACTAACTGGCCTATAGTTTCCTGCTTTCTGCCCCCTCCCATTTTGAATAAAGGTGTTATATTTGCTCCTTTCCAATCTAATGGAATCTTTCCTGAATCTTGGTAATTTTGGAAAATTAAAACCAATGCATCAACTATCTCATTAGCCGCTTCTTTCAAGACCTTAGGGTAAAGTTCATCCAGACCAATGGATTTGTCAGCCTTCAGAGCCAATGATTTGTTCACTACCACTTCGCCGGTGATTGCCATTTTGCTGTGTTCCTCCCTCCCTTCCATTTTCCGATTTACAGCTATTTCTGGGGTATTACTGCTGTCCTCTATAGTGAAGGCAGATGCGCAATACCTGTTTAAAGGGCAGCACGGTAGCATGGTGGTTAGCAAAAATGCTTCACAGCTCCAGGGTCCCAGGTTCGATTCCCGGCTGGGACACTGTCTGTGCGGAGTCTGCACGTCCTCCCCGTGTGTGCATGGGTTTCCTCCGGGTGCTCCGGTTTCCTCCCACAGTCCAAAGATGTGCGGGTTAGGTGGATTGGCCATGCTAAATTGCCCGTAGTGTCCTAAAAAGTAAGGTTAAGGGGGGGGTTGTTGGGTTACGGGTATAGGGTGGATACGTGGGTTTGAGTAGGGTGATCATGGCTCGGCACAACATCGAGGGCCGAAGGGCCTGTTCTGTGCTGTACTGTTCTATGTTCTATGTTAATCCATCCACCTCAGTCCTACTTTCATTACCAATTCTCCAGATGCACTTTCTATTGGGCCAATGATCAATTTATTAACTTTTTTCTTATTTAAATATCTATAGAAACCTTTATTGTCCATCTTTATATAACTGGCAAGCTTTTCCTCACACTCTAGTTTTTCCCTCCTTATCAATCTTTTTGATATTTGTTGTTGTTCTTCATATTCTTTCCAATCTTCTGACCTGCTACTTGCCTTTGCGAAAATTTTTGTTTTTGCTGTAAGTTTAATATAGTCTTTACTTTTTCAGTTAACCTTGGATGGGTGCTCCTCTTCAAATTTTTCATTCTCATTGGAATGTTTTGAAATGTCCCTTTAAATGTCTGCCACTGAACAGCCGTTGATTTATCACAAGTATATTTTCCAGTTCACTTTAGCTAGTTCCACTTTCATACCTCATAGTTGCTCTTATTTAAGTTTAAAATGCTAGTCTTTGATGCACCCTTCTCGCACTCAAATTGAATGTAAAATTTACTCATATTATGATCACTGCTACCGAGGGGTGCTTCACTATGAGATTAACAATTAATCCTATTTCATTGCACAATTCCAGATCTCGTATAGTGCGGCTTCTGGTTGGCTCCAGAACATGGTGATCGAACAAACTATCTTGAAAACGTTCTATGAACTCCTCATCTACACTACCTTTGCCCATCTGACTTTTCTAATTTATATGTAGATTAAAATCCCCCATGATTATTGCAGTACCTTTTCTGATAAATGCCCATTATCTCTTTTATACTCTCTCCTACCATGTAGTTACAATTAAGGTGCCTGTACATCACTCCCACAAGCGATTTATTGGCATTGTAATTTCTCATCTCAACCCAAACTGCTTGTATATCCTGGTTTTCTGAAATCAGATCATCCCTCTATAATGTGACAATTATAGATTAATTAATTAATTACTTAATTAACAGAGCCACACTTCCACTGTCTCCTAACTTCCTGTTCCTAAATGTCACATACCTTTCAATGAAAGTTGCCATAGTCCCAGAGGACCAAAAGCTGCTCTCTCCCTTTGTGAGAGAGAGAGTTGACTGGTGGTGATTTAATCTGAGGATCACCACACAGGGGAAAGGTTGAGTATTCAAGACACAATCCATGTCACCCTGCAGCCATGTTTCTCTGATAATCAAATCACACATATTAACTTCTATTTGCGCTATCAGATCATCTATTTTGCATTCAGATACAGAGACTTAAGTTTTGTCTTTATGTTATTTCTGTAGCACCTAGCCTTATCTGCCAATTAACTCTTAGATTTGTGCTCTGTCCCTTCCAGTCACGGTCTGTTTATCATTTCCCAAGTTAATATATTGCTTTCTTAGCTGGTCTCTATGCTTTGGGTTTCCAAAACTTGAAGCCTTGTCCCCACTATTTAGTTTAAAAAGCTCTCTACTTCACTAGTTATGAGGCTCGCTAGAATATCAGCCCCAGCATCATTCAAGTGCAGACTCTCCCAATGTTACACATTCCACTTTCTCCAATACTGGTGCCAGTGCTCCATGAACTGGAACTCACTTATTTGATCCATGCATTAATTTCTCTAATCTTATTTGTCCTATGTTAATTTAAAAGTTTGTCAGGTAATAATCCAGAAATTATTTTGAGGTTTTGCTTCTTAATTTGGTACTTAGCTCCTCATATTGATTATGCAGAGCCTCCTTCCTCATCCTTCCTCAGGCTTTGGTACCGACGTGCACCATGGCAACTGGATCCTCACTCTCCCTTTGTAAGTTTTTCTCCAACACTGAGCAAATGTCCTGAACCCTGGCACTGGGCAGGCATCACAGACTTCTGGACTGTCGCTCCTTGCTACAGAGAACAGTGTCAAGCCCCTCACTATACTGTCCCCTAACATTCTTATTTGCTTCCCCCCGATTGAATAGCATCCTGTCCCACAGTTCCATGGTCAGTCAGCTCATCTACCCTACAGACCTCCATTCTCATCCAAACAAGTGGAAATAACCTCAAACCTGTTGGACAATTGCAGAGGTTGACACTCCTACATTCCTGCCTCTGAGTCCCCTTACCTGCCTCAGCTGCAGTCACAGCCTTTTGTCCCTGACCACTTTCCAAACCAAAAGATACCATCCTTAGAGGTGTGACCAGCTCCTGAAACATCCAGGTAACTCTCACCCTCCCTGATGTACCGTAGCATCAGCATGTCAGCCTCCAGCTCAATGATTCTGAGCCGAAGCTCCTAAAACTTCAGGCACTTACTGCAGTTACTGGACTGTATGTTCTATGTTCTATGGATAACACTGGTAGCCATGAGCTCCCACAGGCTGCAGCCTTGCCACCTCACCTGCTGCTCGATGGGGTTACGGGATATGGTGGAGACATGGTACTCTTTCCAATGAACGGTGCAGACTCAATAGGCCAAATGGCCTCCTTTTACATGGTAAATCCAATGACTCTAACCTAGCACATCTGTGCAAAAGATGAGGCTGAATCATTCAGTCTTCAACCATAGGTGCCGAATAGATGATCCATCTTGGCCTCTTTGTGAGGTCCCATCACAGATGCCAGTCTTCAGCCAATTAGATTCACTCCACGTGATATCAAAAAATGGCTGAAAGCACTGGATACTGCAATGACTATGGACCCTGACAATATTCCAGCAATACTACTGTAGACTTGTGCTCCAGAACGTGCCGCGCACGTGGCAAAGCTGTTGCAATACAGCTACAACACTGGCACCTACTCCGTAATGTGCAAAATTGCCTAGGTACATCCTGTATTGAAGGAACAGGACAAATACAAATCAGTTAATTACTGCCCCCTCAGTCTACTCTTGCCCATCACTAAAGTGATGGAGGGGTCATCAACAGCGCTATCAAGTGACATTTGCGTAGCAGTAACCTGCTCACTGATGCTCAGTTGGGTTTCACCAGGGTCACTCAGCTCCTGACCTCATTACAGACTTGGTTCACATGTGGACAAATTAATTGAACTAGAGATGAGGTAAGAGTGACATCCCTTCAAATCAAGTCTGCATTTGATCTAGTATGGTATCAAATGGCCCTACCAAAACTGGAGTAATTGGGAATCAGGAGGAAAATCCACTACTGGTTGGGATCATAACTAGCACAAAGGATCGTGTTTGGGGGTGAATTATCTCAGTTCTGTGACATCACTGCAGGAGTTCCTCAGGGGAGTATCCCAGACCCAACCATGTTCAGCTGCTTCACCAATAATCTTCCTTCCATCATAAGATCAGAAGATGGGATGTTCGCTGATGACTATACAATGTTCAGCACCATTTGTGACTCCTCATACTGAAGTAGCCCATGTCCAAATGAAGGAAGATCTTGGGCTGACAAGTGGCAAGTAACATTCATGCTACACAAGTGCCAGACAATCCCCAACAAGAGAAAATCTTTGAATCCCCCACTATCAACATTCTGGGGTTACCATTGACTATAAACTAAACTGGACTAGCCATATTAATACTATGGATATATGAGCAGGTCGGAGGCAAGGTATCCTGTGCTGAGTAATTCACCTGCTGACTCCCCAAATCCTGTCCACTATCTACAGGGAACACGTCAGGAGTGTGATGAAATACTCTCCACTTGCCTGTGTGAATGCAGCTCCAACAACACTCAGGAAACTCAACACCATCCAAGCCAAAGTAGCCCACTCACTGGCACCCCTTCCATAAATATTCACTCCCTCCACCACTGACGAATAGTGGTAGCAGTTTGTATTATCTGCTAGATGCACTGCAACAACTCAGCAAGACTCCTTAGACAGGGCCTTCCGAACCCATGGCCGCTACCATCTAGGAGGAGAAGGTCAATAGCCACATAGCACATAGGAACACCACCACATGGAGATTCTCCAAGTCACCCACCAACCTTACTTAGAAATACGCCACTGTTCCTTCACTCTCACTGGGTTAAAATTCTTGAACTCCCTCCCTATAACATCACTTGGGTGTACCTACACCAACGGGATTGCAACTGTTCAAGAAGACAGCTCACCAACGTCTCAAGTACAATTAAGAATGGGGAAAAAATGCTCACTGAGATAGCAATAGCCGCATCCCGTAAATTGAGGGGGTGCTTGGGGGTTGAGGGCATAATGACCTAAGTCCAGTATGGTAGGATAATAAACACAGCAGCTGACCTCATCCGGAAAGCATTGAAATAGTCTGTGACGGTTGAAAGAGGTTTTGAAAGACAAGTGAAGAGTGTCTGAGGAGCGGAAGCCATTTACAATTTCAGTGAACACAGGGGCTATGAAAGGAAATTTGGTGGTGGTAATGGGGCCAAGAGAAAAGAAGGTGGGTCACATGGTCATCAAAGGTCTTAGGGGAGTACAAGAGAGAGTTCTGTATCCAACTTGCCAGCTCTCCTCTGATCCCATGTGACTTCACCTTTGTACCAGTCTACCATGAGGTACCTTGTCAAAGGCTTTACTGAAGTCCATGTATACAACATCTACTACCTTTCCTTCATCTGTCATCACTGTCACTTCCTCGAAAAACTCGATCAAATTAGTGAGACACGACTTCCCCTTCACAAAACCATGCTGTCCATCACTAGTAAGTCCATTTGTTTCCAAATTGGGAGTTAGGTTGGCTCTCCAGAATAATTCTGCAAGGTTAGTTTTGGCAGAGGAAAGTGAGGCTTGATTCTACTTTGTGGTTCAGTCGAATTCAATGATTGATGACTAAACAGTTGACTGCCGAATATGCTTAATTTGCACCTTTTGGACTTGATGGAGCGCTCTGGAGGAGTAATGATTTCACTGGGGATATGGACATCAAAGATGAGGTGTAGGAATGGTTGAGCAAAACAGCTGCAGAGATATGGTAAATGCAATGCCAAATGTCTCGTGATTCAGAGTATCAAAGTTAAATTGTATGAGCTGGATGGTGAATAAAGTAGATTTGAAAGGGTGTTGGAGTTGTGGATTGTGAGGGATAAGGAAATGGTTGAAGAGGGTCTTTCAAAAATAGCATGGTCAAGGGAGTAATTGCAATATGGATAGCAGAGTGTACAGGGAGAAGAGGTCTAGAGAGTCTGGGAGGATAGTGTATTCCGAGGAGAGAAAGCAAGGAGAGCTCAGAATGAGAACTCTGCAGAGGCAATGGGGGAATATTTCAGAGGACAAATCTGGAAGAGGTGACTGAGAAAACAAGAATTTTAAAGTAGAAATGTGAGAGGTGCAACCGGTTAGATGATCAAAGGAGGAAGAGAGCAAGGAATGACTTGTGCTGTGAGCTATACCATCGAGTGAATTAGATGGGATAGGTGGTAGAAAGGATAGCCAGATGGGCAGGCTTGAGTAATAAGTTGTTGCCACCTGAGAGCAAAGGTAAGCAAGGCCAAGATCGCCATGCAAATGTTACATTAAGCAGCTTGATGGTAAGGGCCTTGTTCACAAGTGAATGGATATTATTTGGAGAGAAGTAAGGAGGAGTGATAATTGACAAACTGGCAGGAATGCAGGACTTTGCGGTAGATGAGCAGAATAGAAAGCAGGTTGGTAAGACTAACTGCTCGTGGGAAAGTTGTGTTAGAGGTTTTTGAGAGCAAAGATTGTTGAATTGGGGTTGCTTTTCATAAGATAACAGTGCCAGTGGACTAATGTAATTTTTAGAAAATGTTAGGGGAGACACAGAGGGAGCTGAGGGTTTATTCAAAAAGTATTCAAAATTGTGATGGCCAGAGGAGAGTTGTGATCGGTTGAGTTAAGGATACAGGGAAAGTTGTCTTGATGAGAGAGGCAAGGCAAAAAGGAAAACCAGGGAGATTAAAATGAAGACCTGTGGCATGGAGCAACAACCTTCTGAGCACATAAACGGATACTGAGGGAATTTAGTTTACACAGGCATGGCAGAAAGTAGAAAACACACATCCTGTCAACAGAGGCCCAATAGGCCAAATGCCTTCCTTCTGTGCTGTGTGATTCTACATTAATAAACAAAGGACTGCCTTATTCCAAGTAACCTGTATCAGATTAAACAAGAATATTACTCTTGGTACCTTAATGTTACAATAAATATTATAGTATCTAATTCACTTGCAATTAAAAATCATCACTGGTGTTTTGTTACCTGTGTGGTAGGTAACATGTGCTACTCAATCCTTGGTTAATGAAGAGGTCTTCTGAATCTAGATGAAGACTCAAACTCGTCCAGTAGTAACAAAAGGTTTATTGAATAACTATAACAATAATTGCATGAGTTCTTTACTTTAACTTTGATACTAGTGATAAGGTTAACAAGATCTAACTACAGTAATTATACTAACTCCACTAGCCATCTATACTAGTCTGCTATTGCCCTGGTTACAGTGCACCCAAGAGAGCCAGAGACCCAATGTGGCTGCCTTTTATGCCCCTGTTGGTCCGGCCCTCTAGTGATCATGTGGTGCTACTGATTACACATTAACCTCTTGTGTACATGCACATATAGAGATCACACAGCTGGGTTAAAAACCTCACCAACACTAAATCACTCCACAAAGGTACTTGCAAATTCAACAGAAATGATATATTTATTTTTTTAAGTGAGCTGCTCTGGCGTTAATGAATAAGTACACTGTTTTCTTGTTTGTCTGGATTTCCTGGTTTTTAATAAACAGACAAAAAGTCCATCTTGATTCCCTGATGACTTAATGGCTTGGCCTGTATAAAGTTTTCAGTGATTTTGTGATTAAACAGACTAACTGGCGCGTATGAGTGTCTAATCCTTTGCATTAATATAACATAGAGGTGTTGCAACCTCTCTGTGCTAGGGTCAATGCCCTCTGCAAATATTGGACCCTCTGCAAACATAAGATGACTGTTCCTAGCTTTTTCTCTGAGACGATTGCAAAAAGTAAAATTGAATATTATTTCATTTCTGTTTGCCTGTTTATCATGCTCCGCATTGGCTATGGTACTGCAGAAGGGGATAGTACAGAGAGCAGGGTGGAAGTTAGATGTGGTGCTGTTGGGCGACTGAGGGTTCTGTGACAAAATTGAAAAAGTAATCGAGGAATATGTAGGTTTTAACTGCACACGAGGAGGTATCGAAGACGGTTGTCTGGGAGGCTTTAAAGGTGGCGGTGAGAGGTGAGGTGATCTTGTTCATGTCTCGGCTAGACAAAGAGGAGAGCGTAATAGATGAGATGCTGGCGGTAGATAGGAGGTATACAGAAGATGGGGACCCAGAGAAGTTGGAGAAGAGAAAGGTACTCCAGGCGACCTTTGACCGACTATCTACCATGAAGGCGGTACACCAATTGAGGACAGAAAGGGATACAGTTTACAAGCATGGAGAGCTCCGGAGGGAGGCTGCAGCAAGGGAAATTGTCCAGGTGCGGGGCAGTGCAGGGAAGTTGGTGGTAGCTCCAGATCAGATTAACAAGGTCTTTAAGGAATGCTATGAGAGATTGTACAGGTTAGAGCTACCTGGGGGAGGCCGGGCGATGCAGGAATTTCAAGATTGGCTGGAGTACCCGAGGTTCGGGGAGGGGGACAGGGCTACATTAGAAGGGGCAGTAGTGGAGCAGGAGTTAAAAGATGCAATTGGGAGGATGTAGTCGGGGAAGGTGGCAGGGCCGGATGGGTTTCCAGTGGAATATTATTTAAAAATTCAAAGATAAGCTGGTGCCACTGATGGTGGGGATGTTTGAGGAGACGGTAGGGAAGGGGGTTTACCACAAACTTTGGGGCAGGCATCGATTTCCCTGTTACTTAAGAAAGATAAGGATCCAACGGAGTGTGGGTCGTATAGGCCCATATCACTTTTAAACGTGGACGCAAAGGTACTGGCAGGTAGGCTAGAGGAGTGCCTCCCGAAGGTGATAGGTGACGAAATGAAATGAAATGAAAATCGCTTATTGTCATGGGTAGGCTTCAATGAAGTTACTGTGAAAAGCCCCTAGTCGCCACATTCCGGCGCCTGTCCGGGGAGGCTGGTACGGGAATCGAACCGTGCTGCTGGCCTGCTTGGTCTGCTTTAAAAGCCAGCGATTTAGCCCAGTGAGCTAAGCCAGATGGGGTTTGTGAGAGGGAGGCAGCTCTTTTCGAACATTAGGAGGGTATTGAACGTGGTTATGGCACCGGCGGAAGGGAAGGAAACTGGTGGTTGTGGCATTAATTCGCCGAGAAAAAGTTTGACCAGGTTGAATGGCAGTTCTGGAGCAGTTTGGGACTGGACCAAGATTTGTGGACTGGGTAAAGCTACAATATTAGGAGCCCAGGGTGAGTGTCCGCACAAGTAACATCAGCTCGGAATACTTTCCTCTCCACCGTAGGACTAGGCAGAGATGTCTTATATCCCCCCTGCTGCTGCACTCACAATTGAGCCATTGGCCCAAAGTTCGGGGAAAGGGATAGCGTGGGGGGGTGGGGGATGGAGCATAGGGTGTCCTTATATGCCGATGACTTGTTATTGTATGTGTCGGAAACGAGTGTGTCAATAGGAGGAATACTGGAGCTGCTTCGGTTGTTTGGATCCTTCTCGGGGTACAAATTAAATCTAGACGAGAGTGAATATTTTATGGTTTCTCGGCCGTGGGTGGGGGCAGGGGTGGGGGGGGGGATCTGCCAGTCCGTAGGGCAGGACTCACTTTAGATATCTGGGGGTGCAGGTTGCTCGGGATTGTGGGGGGGGGGGGGGGGGGGGGGGGCTCCATAGGTACAACATTTCTACTTTGGTGGGGAGCGTGAAAGCTGATCTGGCGAGGTGAGATGGTCTCCATCTGTCACTGGCGGGTCAGGTAGAGGTGGTTAAAATGAACGTGTTGCCGTGATTTCCTGTTTATTTTCCAATGCCTGCCAATTTTCCTGCCGAAGGCATTTTTTTAGACAGATTGAAGGGATGATTGCCTCGTTCATATGGGGACGGAAGGTGGCCAGAATTAGAAAGGTGCTACTACAGTGAGGAAGGCAGGCAGGGGGTTTGGGTCTTCCGAACCTGGTGTACTATTATTGGGCGGCGAATGTGAATAAGGTACGGAGCTGGGTCAGAGGGTTTGACTCCCAATGGGTCAGAATGGAGGAGAGTTTGTGCAGGGGGCCGGGATTGAAGGTGCTCGCAACAGCACCGGGGAAATACTCAGGGAGTCTGGTAATAATACCTTCGTTGAGAATTTGGAGGCAGTTTCGCCAGCACTTTGTGTTGGTGGCAGGGTCAAGGGAGATGCTAATTCGGGGGCACCATAGTTTTGAGTCGGAAGTGGGATGGAAATTTTCGAAGATTGGAGGAGAAAAGAATTAAGACACTAAAAAAATCTGTTTCTTGGGGTCGATTTGCAGGATTAAAGGAGCTGGGAGTGAAGTATGGGCTGGAGCGGGGGAAATATTTAGATACATGCTAGAAAGGAGACACAGCTTCCCAGTAGAGCCGGCTTCCACATTGTTGGAGTAGGTGCTGACACAAAGTGGGTAGTTATTTTGGAAGAGGAGAAGGCACCGCTGCAAGGGATCAAGGCAAAGTGGGAGGAAGTGTTGGGAGAGGATATGGAAGAGGGGTCCTGGTGTGAGGTGCCCCGGAGGGTTAACGTCTCCACCTCAGGTGCGAGGTTGGGGCTGATACAGCTAAAGGTAATATATAGAGCACACCTTACAAGGGCAAGGGTGAGCCGGCTCTTTTAGGGAGTAGATGTGTGTGAACGTTGCAGGGAGGGCCCCACAAACCAAGTTCATATGTTTTGGTCCTGTTCAAAGCTGGAGGATTACTGGAAGGTTTTTAGGGTAATCTCTTTAAGGTAATCAGTGGTGAAACTGGACCTGGGCCCTCAGGAGGCCATATTCGGGGTGTGGGACCAGCCGGGGCTGGAAACGCATGCGGAGGCTGATGTTGTAGCTTTCGCCTCGTTGATCGCCCGAAGGCAGATCCCCTTACGGTGGAGATGAACCTCTCCACCCTGTGCCCTGGCGTGGCGGGGGGAACCTCCTGGAATTCTTGACTCTTGAAAAGGTCAAATTTAAACTGAGTGGAAGGATGGAGGGGTTCTACAATTCATGGGCGTTATTCATTATGCACTTTGGAGAATTGGATTACATTGAACATCAGGGGTGTTGGGGGCTGGGAGTGTTGGGGGGGAGGGGGACTGTATGTGTTAATGGTGACTATGGGCGATTCTTGATTCCTTGTTGTCTTTTGTTTATGTTAACATGCGGACCAATGTCTGGGGTTTGGTGGAGGATGGGATCATTATTATTGATGTGGGCATTGACATTGCATTCGTTAGTGATTGTTTTTTATTGTAAGGTGTAAATTTGGGAGACAATGTGAAAAAGGAGGAGTATAAAAATATTTTAAAAAATAAAGCTGTTTAAAACTGAAGGAAGGCCTTGCCCAAGTCATTGGGTATAATTTTGGGCCAGAAAACTGTTGCGATGCAATTCCGGAGATATTCATGCTGAGGTGAGTTTATATTACATGATGTGGTGGCAAGGAGGCAGTGAATAAGGCAGGACTATGATTGACAAAGCTGGAAATAAAATGAACCAGGTGGGGGTGGCTGGATAGCGCAGTGGTTAGCACTGTTGTCTCACAGCGCCTTGCTCACAAGTTCGATCCCGGCCCCGGGTCACTGTCCGAGTTTACACATTCTCCCCGTGTTTGTGTGGGTCCCACAATCCAAAGATGTGCAGGGTAGGTGGCTTGGCCACAATAAATTGCCCCTTAAATTGAAAAATAAGTTAATTGAAATATTTTTAAATGAAGGAATAATTGCCTAGGCTTTGCCGTTGGCAGTAAAGAGCCAGACTTTGAAGAAAGCTTAGCAAAAACCAAACCATTTCTGGACCGTTGATTTCCTCTGTTCCTTTGAATCCAGGACCATCGCTTGGGTATCTTTTTTTAAAATTTTAGAGTACCCAATCCATTCCCTCCAATCAAGGGCAATTCAGCATGGCCAATCCACCAAGCCCGCACACCCTTGGGCTGTGGGGGCGAAACCCATGCAAACATGGGGAGAATGTTCAAACTCCACACGGACAGCGACCAAGAGCCGGGACCGAACCCAGGACCTCGGCGCCGCAAGGCCACAGCGCCAACCCACCGCACCACCACGCCATCCCACTCTTGGGTATCTATGACATACAGCAGCAATAAAATAATTCGACAAACCATTCAAGCAGATTAAAACATTTTGAGATAGCAAACCTGGAAGTAAAAAGCACAGATTATATTCCACTTGCTAATCATTGTACAGTGAAATAAAGATTGGACATACATATGGAATTAAGGTGGAAGCTGAAATATGATACATTTTGGGGAAAAAAAAAGTTATTTAAAAAAAGTAAATGCTGCTGGGGGGTACTCAAAAGTTGTCAAATTAGTTTTTCAGGAGCATACACATTCAGTAATTGTTACTTATGCACAGTTTAAAAACTGAGTTACAACCCATTCAACAAAATCCCATTGATTTTTCTCCTGGTTTGCTCTCAGTAGTATCATGAAGATTCATCTTTTCCCCTGGAGACTCCATAGCAACCTTGGAGGATTCGCAACTCTACTTTAGCACCATATTTGTAAACCTCCAGTCTGTCTAAATATACTGTACGGATCTGTGATAAATGTAATTTTTACTTTTCAACTTTTTAGAAGGTTTATGTGACGACATAAGGAGGTCAGCAGTGCAGTTGAAGCCAGAAAATGGACCTAGAATTAATTAACACTGCTCCTTTTTAAGTTCCTTTGGTAAGCATTAATACTTGTTGGGTTCATGATGAATGTGTTTCCTGTTTTCTAGGTGTGTCGTTTGCAAGAGCTTGTTCAGAAGAGTGAGCAAGGCCTAGGATCAGCTGAAGGTCATATTTCCAGCCTGAAAAATGCCCAGGAAAGGCTGCAAAAAGATCTGGATTCTTGCAGGGCCAAGCTCAGAGAGACAAGTGATTCTCTTGCTTCAGTGCAGGTACTAATAACTATATTATAGCTATCAATCCCTGTGTTTTGATATTTTTATTCTTGTTAAACACATTCTGACCCTGTTTCTTTTCATATTTGAATGAACTCTTTAGGTTAGGAAAATGGGGGAGGATTCTCCAAAAAATGGGGCTAAGTGTTGATGCCGTTGTGAAAACCGTGGAGTTTCACAACGGTGTCAACGGGCCCCAAGGTGGAGCTATTCAACGGCCCACAAGGGTGAGCACGGGCGGAACGTAAAGTGCCCGAGGGAGCAGCCACCGATTCACCGGGTCCGCCATTAACTTGGTGCTGTGGATGCACATAACCATTCTCCCCGCACACACACACACACACACACAGCTTCGCAGGCAAGATGGCCACCAGAAAAGCAGCCCCACGATTTAATAACGGTGAGTTGGAGACCCTCCTGGACGCCATGGAGGGGAGGAGGCTTATACTGTACCCTGGGCTGGGATGGAGGTCGGCAGGCGTCGTTGATCGGTGTGCCTGGGCGGAGGTGGCAGACGCCGCCAGAGCCGTCAGGCGGTGGCTCAGACTGCAGACCAGTGTAGAAAGAAACTGCATGACCTCCTCAGGTCAGCCAGGGTGAGTACCCAGCACTGTGCCCCTGGCACCAATGAAACAACGTGTGCCCCCCCAGGGAGACGGTCCCATCGCAGCATGATCCACATGTCTGCGCCCATCCATGCCAGCCGCAATGGCCATGTGCCTTGTGCTCCAATGCCATCAGAGAACCAACCCCTGGGCTGCATGTGTCGGACCGTGTAACGCTGTTGCTGTTTGCCCACCCCCCAAGGAAAAATCAGGTGTGGGAGCCGACTAGAGGGGGCCCACCAAAACTGCGTCCCCTCACTGTACCCAAGCAGAGGGCACTGGACATTGCTGGCGGGGCAGAGGAGAGGGAGGTCGCCGATCCGGAGGTCAAAGGCACGCCACCGAGTGAGACCCCCCCCCCCTGTCTGCGGCTCCTCACGACACATATGCACACACCACCACTCCCCCTCACCACCCTCAAGCCTCCCCCGACCGTTCGCCTGTAACCATGTATGCTGTCTTGTGTCTTGCAGGACCAGTTGCCGATGGGCCTGGCCCTTCTGGCACACACTGCCTCCCAGCCAGTGTCAGGGCTGGTGCCTCCCCAGGAACTCAAGCACCGACGGGGAGAGCAGCTGGAACACCAGCCCTCTGCTCGAGACGAGCCAGGGCACCATAACCCGACCCGGGGACATACACACAGCACACCACAACATGGGAACAGACGCACAGCACACCAAGACATAGGAGACCCCGGACTTTGGGTCCGATGAGGACATAGATTTTCCGGCACTGCTGTCTCCAACACCATCACCCATCTCAGAGACTATCACCTCGGTTGGGCTATTTAGTGAGGAGGCTTCTGGGACACTCACTGCTGCGCACCACACAGCCGCTCCGGCACAGCGGGTGGAGGTAGGAGCAGCCGAGAGGTCGGACGGTTGGAGGGCAGCCCGGCCCCAGGAACCAGCTGCCGCCTAGACGAGTTCGGGTTCCTGAAATATCTATTCCCACCCATAGTTCAGGTGCAGTCAGAGACCCAGGGACCAGAGGAGGGATGACGGGTGGCTTCCAGCACCTGCAGACGCAGGTGGAGAAATCCAACTGCCTGCAAGAGCACAGAGTGGTGCCGGTCATGTGGACATCCAGGCCGAAACCGCATGAGTGACGTCTGTGGTGGAGGCATTGGGGCGACGGTGTCTGGCATGGGTCAGGTTTTGCAAGGCTTGGGGCATTCTGTGCAGGCGGGGGCTGCGGCCCACGACAGGGCATCCCTCTTGTAGGCAGCAATGTGCCAGAGCCAACTGCAGATTGCAGAGTCAATCCTCAGTGTGGCCCAGTCACAGCAGGCCATGGCTGAGAGCATCGGCGCCATTGCCCAGGTGCTGGCCGGCATCGCACAGACCCAGAGGGAGATGGCGCAGTCCCAGAAAGAGATGGCTCACTCCCTGTGCTCCATGGCCACAAACGTACAGACCCTGGTCAATACCAGAGCGGGCATCAGGCTGGCAGCGCTGGATGTTGGCGGGGCCTCTGTGTTTGGCCTCACTCGCACCCCGTCCCATGGAGAAGCCCAGGGGCCATTGGGCACCCCGAGGGTGGAGGAGGCTCTGGGACCCGTGCCGGTGACTCCTGCAGGGGAGGTGCCTGTTCAGCGCCGCACCTTGGACCCACCCCCACGTCCCCCCGTCCGACCCTCGTGTATCTGGCCGGCAGTGGGCAGAAACAGGGCAGCACCACGCCACCGGGATGTCCGTGGAGTAGCCGGGCCCATCCAGGCTGGACCGCCCCAGGAAACATGCACCATCGGGGACCCTAGACGCAGGGCAGGTCTCAGCAGTCCGTCTCCACTCCTGCTGTACTGTCTGGGGAACCACCTTGGCATAGTGTTAGGGCCCGCAAAGCCAGAAAGCTAGACAGCAGTTAAGTTGTCACGAGTGCAGTGCACAGTTTAGTTATAGGGGCTAGGGCACAGACTGTATATACCTCTTCACAAACACTTGTTAACACCGTTGAAAGCTGCCTCTGCGCTTTGTCTGATGGGTATGGGGATGGAGCAGTAAGTGCTGGCCACTGTGGGTGAGGGGTGGCGACCTCCCCATTACCCAGTTCCCAGCTATTCGACAAGGCCATGTGATGGACTGGCCAGCTCACATGCAGGATTCACCTACGTGGAAGGAGCTACAGGGGGTATAGGCCAGGCATTGTCTAACAATGTTGAGCTTGGAGCTCATCGCAGAGCGGGCTGTCATCATCCTCCAACCCATGGACCAGACCTGTTACTGTCAACCCAGTGCCCCAAGCCCATTGTGCCGCAGTTGTATATATCATGGAGGGAGGTGTGATCTTGTCAGACAAGGGGGGTAGGTACATAATGATGAGTGGGAAGCTGGAGGGGGTGCGAGTGGTACTTGTAAACATATATGCTCCGAATTGGGACGACGTGTATTTATCAGGGGGGTGTTAGATAAGATCCCAGACTTAGAGTCACGTATCCTGATCATGGGAGGGGACTTCAATACAGTCATTGATCCATAAGTGGATCGATCAAAATCCAGGACAGGGAGGAGGTAGGGTGCGGCAAAGGAATTGAAGGGTTTTATGGAACAGATGGGGGGGCGTAGACCCATGGAGGTTTGCACGGCCGAGGACAAAGGAGTTTTCCTTTTTTCACATGTCCACAAGGTATACTCTCGCATCAACTTTTCTGTTCTGAGCAGGGCTCTAATACCGAAGGTGGTGGATACTGAGTACTCGGCGATTGCAGTGTCGGACCATGCTCCGCATTGGGTGGATCTACGGGTTAGTGTGGAGAGAGGGCAACGCCCGCTGTGGTGACTGAATGTGAGGTTGCTAGCAGACGACGCGATCTTCAAGTCTATCCAGAACTACGTTTGATGAGGACTCCTCTACTGAGGTGGTATGGGCTGAGGTTAGAAACAGGAAAGGAGAGGTCACCCTGTTGGGAGTTTTCTATAGGCCTCCGAAAAGTTCCAGAGATGTAGAGGAAAGGATTGCAAAGATGATTCTGGATAGGAGCGAAAGTAACAGGGTAGTTATGGGAGACTTTAACTTTCCAAATATTGACTGGCAATGCTATGGTTTGAGTACTTTAGTTGGGTCCGTTTTTGTCTAATGTGTGCAGGAGGGTTTCCTGACACAGTTTGTAGATAGGCCAACAAGAGGCGAGGCCACATTGGATTTGGTACTGGGTAATGAACCAGGACAGGTGCTAGATTTGGAGGTAGGTGAGCACTTTGGTGATAGTGATAAAGTCCCTCATAACTACCCTGTTCATTTACGTTTACTTTAGTGATGGAAAGGGATAGGTATATACATCAGGGCAAGAGTTATAGCTGGGGGAAAGGCAATTATGATGCGATGAGGCAAGACTTAGGATGCATAGGATGGAAGGAAACTGCAGGGGATGGACACAATTGAAATGTGGAGCTCGTTCAAGGAACAGCTACTGCGTGTCCTTGATAAGTATGTACCTGTCAGGCAGGGAGGAAGTGGTCGAGCGAGGGAACCGTGGTTTACTAAAGTAGTTGAATCACTTGTCAAGAAGAAGAAGGAGGCTTACGTAAAGATGAGACGTGAAGGTTCAGTTAGGGCGCTCGAGAGTTACCAGTTAGCCAGGAAGGACCCAAAGAGAGAGCTAAGAAGAGCCAGGAGGGGACAGTTAGGATCAAGGATAACCCAAAAGCTTTCTATAGGTGTGTCAGGAATAAAAGAATGACTATGGTTAGAGTAGGACCAGCCAAGGACAGTAGTGGGAAGTGGTGCGTGGAGTCCGAGGAGATAGGAGAGGTGCTAAATGAATATTTTCCGTCCATATTCACGCAGGAAAAAGACAATGTTGTCGAGGAGAATGCTGAGATACAGGCTACTAGACTAGAAGGGCTTGAGTTCATAAGGAGGAGGTGTTAGCAATTCTGGAAAGTGTTAAAATAGATAAGTCCCCTGGCCGGGTGGGATTTATCCTAGGATTCTCTGGGAAGCTAGTGGGGAGATTGCTGAGCCTTTGGCTTTGATCTTTATGTCGTCATTGTCTACAGGAATAGTGCCAGAAGACTGGAGGATAGTAAATGTTGTCCCCATTTTCAAGAAGGGGAGTAGAGACAACCCTGGTAACTATAGACCAGTGAGCCTGACTTCTGTTGTGGGCAAAGTCTTGGAAAGGTTTATAAGAGATACGATTTATAATCATCTAGAAAGGAATAATTTGATTAGGGATAGTCAACACGGTTTTGTGAAGGGTAGGTCGTGCCTCACAAACCTTATTGAGTTCTTTAAGAAGGTGACCAAACAGTTGGACGAGGGTAAAGCTGTTGATGTGGTGTATATGGATTTCGGTAAAGCGTTTGATAAGGTTCCCCATTTTAGGCTATTGCAGAATGGAGGCATGGATTCGGGGTGATTTAGCAGTTTGGACCAGAAATTGGCTTGCTGTAAGAAGACAGAGGGTGCTGGTTGATGGGAAATGTTCAGCCTGGAGTTCAGTTACTAGTTGTGTACCACAAGGATCTGTTTTGGGGCCACTGCTGTTTGTCATTTTTATAAATGACCTGGAGGAGGGCTTAGAAGGATGGGTGAGTAAATTTGCAGATGACACTAAAGTCGGTGGAGTTGTGGACAGTGCGGAAGGATGTTGCAGGTTACAGAGGGACATAGATAAGCTGCAGAGCTGGGCTGAGAGGTGGCAAATGGAGTTTAATGCAGAAAAGTGAGAGGTGATTCATTTTGGAAGGAATGACAGGAAGCCAGAGTACTGGGCTAATGGTAAGATTCTTGGTAGTGTGGATGAGCAGAGAGATCTCGGTGTCCATGTACATAGATCCCTGAAAGTTGCCACCCAGGTTGATAGGGTTGTTAAGAAGGCGTACGGTGTGTTAGCTTTTATTGGTAGAAGGATTGAGTTTCGGAGCCATGAGGTCATGTTGCAGCTGTACGAAACTGTGGTGCGGCCGCATTTGGAGTATTGCGTGCAGTTCTGGTCATCGCATTATAAGAAGGATGTGGAAGCATTGGAAAGGGTGCAGAGGGGATTTACCAGGATGTTGCCTGGTGTGGAGGGAAGATCTTATGAGGAAAGGCTGAGGGACTTGAGGTTGCTTTTGTTAGAGAGAAGAAGGTTAAGAGGTGACTTAATTGAGGCATACAAGATGATCAGAGGATTAGATAGGGTGGACAGTGAGAGCCTTTTTCCTTGGATGGTGATGGCTAGCACTAGGGGACATAGCTTTAAATTGAGGTGAGATAGCTATTAGGACAGATGTCAGAGGTAGGTTCTTTACTCAGAGAGTAGTAAGGCCGTGGAATGCCCTGCCTGCAACAGTAGTGGACTTGAGAACATTAAGGGCATTTAAATGGTCGTTGGATAAACATATGGATGACAAGGGAATAGTGTAGATGGGCTTTAGAGTGCTTTTATTGAGGGCCAAAGGGCCTGTACTGCCCTGTTATGTTCTATGTTCTACCTGGAAACAAATGATATGGGGGAGGTCTCTGCTGCGACGGTCTGGGAAGCTTTGAAGGCAGTAGTCAGAGGGGAATTAATCTCAATACGGGCCCACAGAGGAAAGGCGGAACAGGCTAGAGAGGGACAGGTTAGTTGAGGAGATACTCCAGGTGGACAGGAGATACTTGAGGCCCCGGACAGATACTGAGGGAGCGGCAGAGGTTACAGGTGGCGTTTGGGCTGTTGACCACAGGGAAAGCAGTGGAACAGTTAAAGAAGGTAAGGGGAGCGAACTATGAGTACGGGGAAAAGGCAAGCAGAATGTTGGCGTACCAGCTCAGGAAAAGAGAGGCGACCAGGGAGATAGGTAAAGTAAAGAGTAGACACGGTAATACTGTCCTGGACCCAGCGGGGGTGAACAAGGTGTTTCAGGACTTTTATAGTAAATTATATGAGTCGGAGCCCATGGCTGGGGTGGAGGGGATGAGGCACAGTTGAGCTTCTCGAGGGTGGAGGAGGACCTGGTGGAGCCCCAATTGAGATTGAGGAAATAATCACGGGGCTGGAGGGCATGCAGTCGGGCAAAGCCCTGGGGCCTGACCCCCCCTCCCCCCCCAAAAACAATGTCGCAGGCCTCAATTTCATTGATCCTGAAACGGGAGATCAATGCGGGTCATACAGGCCGATTTCTCGATTGAATTTGACTACCAAACTGCTGGCTAAGATACTGGCCACAAGGATAGAGGACTGTTTCCCGGATGTCATAGGGGAAGACCAGGCAGGATTTGTTAAGGGCAGGCAACTCGAGGCCAATGTTCGAAGGCTTCTAAATGTTATTATGATGCCCTCAAAAGGAGAGGAGGTGGAGGTGGTGGTAGCGATGGATGCGGAAAAGGCTTTTGATCGGGTGGAGTGGCATTATCTGTGGGAAGAGCTGGGAAGATTTGGGTTTGGTGAGGGCTTTATTGACGGGTGCGGTTGCTCTTTCAGGCACCAGTAGCGAGTGTGCATACGAACCGGCTGAGGTTGGGGTATTTTAAACAACACCGAGGGACGAGGCAAAGGTGCCCTCTCTCCCCATTACTGTTTGCTCTGGCGACAGAGCCAATGGCCATGGCGTTAAGTGCCACTAGGGACTGGAAAGGGCTGATTGGGGGGGGGGGGGGGGGGGGGGGGAGCACCAGGTCTCACTCTACGCAGCTGACCTGCTCTTGTACATTTCACGTTGGAGGGGATGGGGGGAGTAATGTGAATCTTAAGGGAATTTGGCAATTTTTCAGGGTATAAATGGAACATGGAGAAAAGCGAGATGTTTGCGATCCAGGCAAGAGGACAGGAGAAGAGACTGGGGGAGCTGCCGCTTAGAATGGTAGGGACGAGCTTTCGATATCTGGGAATCCAGGTGGCCCGGGAATGGGAGGTGCTGCACAAGTTAAACCTATCCCGGTTGGTAGAACAAATGGAAGGGGACTTTAAGAGATGGGACATGCTCCCGCTATCACTGACGGGGATGGTACAGACCGTGAAATGACTGTCCACCCCAGATTTCTATTTGTCTTTCAGTGCCTCCCCATCTTCATCCCTAAGGCCGTTTTCAAGCTGGTTAATAAGAGTATTTCAAGCTTTGTGTGGGCAGGTAAAACCCTACGGGTGAAGAAAGTGTTGCTGGAGCGCAGCCGGGGGGGGAGGGTGGGTTGACGCTGTCGAACTTCTTCAATTACTTCTGGGCAGCTAATATAACCATGATTAGGAAGTGGGTAGTGGGGGAGGGGGTCGGCATGGGAGCGGAAGGAAGCGGCGTCATGTAAAGACACCAGTTTGGGAGCACTGGTAACAGCACCTCTGCCGTTCTCGCCGGCCCGATACTTCACAAGTCCAGTAGTAGTGGCAGCTCTGAGGATCTAGGGGCAATGGAGGAGATATGAAAGGGGAGGGAGGGAGCATCGATTTGGACCCCAATTTATAATAACCACAGGTTTGTTCCGGGTAGGCTAGATGACGGGTTCCAGAGTTGGCAGAGGGCAGGAATTAGAAGGGTGGGGGATCTATTTATAGACTGGAGCTTTCCCAGCTTGAAAGCTTTGGAGGATCAATTTAAATTGCCAGCAGGGAATGGTTTTAGGTATTTGCAGGTGGAAGACCTCCTGAGAAAACAGGTGCCGGCCTTTCCGCTGCCGCCGCCATGGGGGATACAGAATAGAGTAGTTTCCAGTACCTGGGTGGGAGAGGGGAAGGTATTGGATATTTACCAGGAGCTTTCAGAGGTGGAGTAAACTCCGGTGGAGGAGCTTAAGGGCAAGTGGGAGGACGAGCTAGGAGGAGAGATAGAGGCGGGGCTATGGGCGGATGCCCGAAGCAGGCTGCTCATCATGTGCCAGGCTTAGCCTGATACAATTTAAGGTAGTCCACCGGGAACACATGACAGCAGCTAGGATGAGTAAGTACTTCGGGGTTGAGGATGTGTGTGCGAGGTGCGTGGAAGCCCAGCAAAGCTTGGAGGGTTTTGGCAGGATTTTGCTCAGGCAATGCCCATGGTACTACAAACGCGGATGGTGCTGCGTCCGGAGGTAGTGATCTTTGGACTGTCGGAAGATCCGGGCGTTCAGGGGGCGAAAGAGGCCGACGTCTTGGCCTTTGCCTCCCTGGTAGCCCGGAGACTGATCTTGTTAATGTGGAGGGACTCGAAGCCCCCGAGTGTAGAGACCTGGGTTAATAACATGGCTGGGTTTCTCAGTCACAAGAAAATAAAGTTCGCCTTAAGAGAGTCAATGTTAGGGTTCACCCGGAGGTGGCGGCCGTTTGTCGACTTTCTCGGGGACAATCCAAATGGTAACACATGCAGTATTCCAAGGTGGGGGGGGTGGATTATTGATGTATGGTCTTGAACAAGTACTTTTCTTCAGTAATTACAAATGAGAGGGGCCATATTGTTGGAGAGGACAGTGTGAAACAGACTGGTAAGCTCGAGGAGATACTTGTTTGGAAGGAAGATGTGTTAGGCATTTTGAAAACTTGAGGATAGACAAGTCCCCCGGGCCTGACGGGATATATCCAAGGATTCTATGGGAAGCAAGAGATGAAATTGCAGAGCCGTTGGCAATGATCTTTTCATCCTCACTGCCAACAGGGGTGGTACCAGGGGATTGGAGAGTGGCGAATGTCGTGCCCCTGTTCAAAAAAGGGAATAGGGATAACCCTGGGAATTACAGGCCAGTTAGTCTTACTTCGGTGGTAGGCAAAGTAATGGAAAGGGTACTGAGGGATAGGATTTCTGAGCACCTGGAAAGACACTGCTTGATTAGGGATAGTCAACACGGATTTGTGAAGGTAGGTCTTGCCTTACAAGTCTTATTGAATTCTTTGAGGAGGTGACCAAGCATGTTGATGAAGGTAAAGCAGTGGATATAGTGTACATGGATTTTAGTAAGGCATTTGATAAGGTTCCCCATGGTAGGCCTATGCAGAAAGTAAGGAGGCATGGAATAGTGGGAAATTTGGCCAGTTGGATAACGGACTGGCTAACCAATAGAAGTCAGAGAGTAGTGGTGGATGGCAAATATTCAGCCTGGAGCCCAGTTACCAGTGGCGTACGGCAGGGATCAGTTCTGGGTCCTCTGCTGTTTGTGATTTTCATTAATGACTTGGATGAGGGAATTGAAGGGTGGGTCAGTAAATTTGCAGACGATACGAAGATTGGTGGAGTTGTGGATAGTGAGGAGGGCTGTTGTCGGCTGCAAAGAGACATAGATAGGATGCAGAGCTGGGCTGATAAGTGGCAGATGGAGTTTAACCCTGAAAAGTGTGAGGTTGTCCATTCTGGAAGGACAAATATGAATGTGTAATACAGGGTTAACGGTAGGGTTCTTGGTAATGTGGAGGAGCAGAGAGATATTGGGGTCTATGTTCATAGATCTTTGAAAGTTGCCACTCCAGTGGATAGAGCTGTGAAGAAGGCCTATGGTGTGCTAGCGTTCATTAGCAGAGGGATTGAATTTAAGAGCCGTGAGGTAATGACACAGCTGTACAAAACCTTGGTAAGGCCACATTTGGAGTACTGTGTGCAGTTCTGGTCACCTCATTTTAGGAAGGATGTGGAAGCTTTGGAAAAGGTGCAAAGGAGATTTACCAGGATGTTGCCTGGAATGGAGAATAGCTCTTACGAGGAAAGGTTGAGGGTGCTAGGCCTTTTCTCATTAGAACGGAGAAGGATGAGGGCGACTTGATAGAGGTTTATAAGATGATCAGGGGAATAGATGGAGTAGACAGTCAGTGACTATTTCCCTGGGTGGAACAAACCATTACAAGGGGTCATAAATTTAAGGTGAATGGTGGAAGATATAGGGGGATGTCAGAGGTAGGTTCATTACCCAGAAAGTATTGGGGGCATGGAATGCACTGCCTGTGGAAGTAGTTGAATCGGAAACATTAGGGACCTTCAAGCGGCTATTGGATAGGTACATGGATTACGGTAGAATGATGGAGTGTAGATTAATTTGTTCTTAAGGGCAGCACGGTAGCATTGTGGATAGCACAATAGCTTCACAGCTCCAGGGTCCCAGGTTTGATTCCGGCTTGGGTCACTGTCTGTGCGGAGTCTGCACATCCTCCCCGTGTGCGCGTGGGTTTCCTCCGGGTGCTCAGGTTTCCTCCCACAGTCCAATGATGTGCAGGTTAGGTGGATTGGCTATGATAAATTGCCCTTAGTGTCCAAAATTGCCCTTGGTGTTGGGTGGGGTTACTGGGTTATGGGGATAGGGTGGATGCGTTGACCTTGGGTAGGGTGCTCTTTCCAAGAGCCAGTGCAGGCTCGATGGGCCGAATGGCCTCCTGCACTGTAAATTCTATGATGATCTATGATTAATCTAGGACAAAGGTTCGGCACAACATCGTGGGCCGAAGGGCCTGTTCTGTGCTGTATTTTTCTGTGTTCTATATTCTATGGTTGAGGTGTGTGAAGATTGGGTTGGGGGGCCGGAAATGTTTATTCTACCATGTTGATGTCATTGTTTATGTTACTGTCATAAAAATTTCAAATACCTCAATAAAATATGATTAAAACAAAAATGAAGGGGGGTGTGTGTATGCGGGTGGTTCAGTGCTGTGGGAGGTGAGGGCTGTCTGTGGTCGGTGGTGAAGGGGAGTGATATTGTGGTGTCCGCAGACGGGGGGTGTCCCTCGAACATGCCGGGGATGAATGATTGCGCGAGCACGATCGAGTCATGCACACTGCCCGGGTACCGGCCACAGACGTACAGGACCCTCATCTGGTGATCGCATACCACCTAAACGTTCATGCAGTGGCACCCCTTCCTATTCGTGAACATCGGCCTGTTGGCCACAGGGCAACGTGCACCCCATTGGTGACCCACTAGACCCGGGGCATCCTGGCGACAGCAGCGAAACCCGCTGCCCGGGCATTCTGGTTGTCGCGGTCAACAGGGAACTATATACCGGACCGCAAAGACATACAGGGCATCGGTGCACCTGCGAGATGCCGGACAGTCACCACTCGCCGACTGGACCAACGCCGTGGCGTAGAAGTTCAGGGCGACCGTCACCTTGATGCCCACCGGTAGCGGGTGCTGTTGCTCGTTATGCTTTCCCTTAATTTGCTCTGTTTTAATTACCTTTGCTCTAGAGTCGCCAGGTATCTTATTGATACCACCACAGGGTTTAAAGCCAAGTACTGATCAATAACTCAATACACCAGTTAGTAAGTTTGAAATCAATACACATTTATTATACACACAGTCAATTACTACTCATGCATAAACTCTATTTGCTAAACTACAACTGCTACTAAAACCTATAATTAGCTTCGAGTGGCCCACCCAGTCAGAGGAACAATGGCCGTTGTCCGGTTCTGATACTGCTGGCTTCGAACTGGTACGGAATAGTAGCTAGGAGCGTCTATCTCGTAGCGTGCATTGACCTTAGAGTTACTTGGTTGATGCAGCTGTTAGGCAGGTGTCTCCTCACTGAGAGACAAGGCCAAGAGAGCGAACTGGACTTGGGGACGCTATCTTATAGTCCCCAGGGGTTTCGCGCCCTTCTGGGCGGACGCCGGACTTGGTCCCAATTAATTGGACCATGTCCCAATCGTTCCTATCGATTTTCTCCAATACCGGAGTTGTTCCCTGATCGATGGGCGGGCCCTATGTAGTCGTTGGCCTGCCTTTGTTTTAGCTCCTCCTGGTGCCGGGGAGTCTGTTTTGGTCCCGATTGTTTCAATGTTTCTTTTTGTCCCTGTTGATAGCTCATTAATATGTTAATGGCTATTGGTTTCAGTTCTGTCTGGGTTCTGCAAATCTTAATACACAGGAAACTTTGCAGCTGCTTGTTTTCTCTGGTGTTGTCCGTTTTTCCCTGCACTCCATGCGAGTGTCCATTTTGAATTGGGACGTGGCCACCCCAGGTGGCTACAGTGCCCTCCTCCAATCGCCTGCAGTGCCAGGTATGCCATCATGTGGCAGATGTGTCTGACGGTTTCCCGGTTCATCCGCAGTCTCCTACTGTATGCTAGGTCCGGGAGTTCCTGAAAAGAAATGCGGCCACCTTGGCGCCACCACCAACTCCGCCTCCTCCTCTTCATCTTGTTACTTGTTCATCCTCGCCCTGTCAGGTGGGCGCCCTCCAGCCCGAGTGGCTGCCACCTTTCCCTCTGCAGCTCGTTCGTTTGCTGCAGGCTCCGGCTCCTCTCTGAGCCGCCTCCGCTGACGCTGCCACAGGGCTGCATGCAGGGCAGCTGCCCCCGCCACAACAGCCAACGTCGCTTGTTGGTTCCCAAACATAATCTGCAGGGGTGAGGAGAAAAAAAGTTATTATTGTGCATACACCCATGCCCAACCAGGTGCCATAAGCTACATGGTCACCCCAGTTGGCACTGCGCCCCCAGCCACGCATGTCCCCAACCCCGCACCCCAAAGGCATCAGTGTCCCCGCTCCTGGCGGCCGTCCCTCCTGCTAGGGCTACCATTTGATGGCACTGTTCTCACCGGGGAGCTTCCGTTGGTGTGGCCCTAGGGTTTGCCCTCCCTCCCCCGGTGGGTGTCGTTGGTTGCCGGGGGTGGCCGGGAGGAGAGGTGGGGTGGGCACCCACCCATACGGCCATTGACTTTTTGTTCACCCAGCGCCGGGGTGGGTGGCCAACAAGATGGGGCTCGGTGCGTGGGCACCGCCCTGCTAACTGCTCGGCCTGTTTACCCTCCTCCCCTCCCGACCTTGGCAGCCCCCCCCCCCCCCCCCTCCAAAGCCCCCTTCATGGAAAGCACAGCCGGTAAATGTTACGGGAGGCCGCAGTCCCCCCATGCCAACTCCTGCCTCCTCCCACAGCTGCCTTGGCTAGCACACAGTTATCATGCGGAAAATCGGCCCATCTGGGCTGCAGAATCATTCAGGCCCCGGAGAATCGGTCGTCAGGCACTTAATGCAATTCTCCGCGCTGCGTGTAGGGTGCCACAATTTCGTCATGTTGGGGGGTTCTGGAGAATCCGAAATTTGTGCGAAACAGGTGTCATTGCCAATTTCAGTGTCCGAACCTATTCTCAGGCCGATCACGTTTCACGATTTCGGCACGGAGAGGCAGAGAACCCAGCCTTTCATGTCTTTCATGGTTATGAACAATTGGTATATCAGAACTGACAGCTGGTGAAAAATGCAGTCCTGGAGGAAAGAAGTCTGTTTCTTAAAATATATCTTAAAAAAGAAAATATCAATCCAGCATTTATAAATTTGAGTCTCAAACTATCTGAAGTTTATTCATTGTATTACAATCTCTGTTGAGACCGGCAAGAGCACGAAACAAGAGATCTGGTGCTGGGTTCTCCAATCCTGTGGCTATTTACGACCAGAAAGTCAGCGCCGCCCCCCACACCGATCCTCCGTACGGTGGGGGACTAGCAGCCACGCAGCGTAAAGCCCCGGCTTTACCTGTGGATACGGCCGGAGAATGGCTGGGTCTGTGGCCGCGCATGCGCACGCTGGCGGGCTACAGTATCCGTGCCGTACGACATGGCGCTGGCCACGCTTGGACCCGGCCTGCCAAAAACTGCCCCCCATGACCAGCCTTGCCACCCTGGGATCCCCCTCCAGTCCCTCCAGCCCCCTTCTGCCAAAAGAACGCCGCCCCCGCGACTGGCGGTGTTGGCCTCAGACCGCAGCCACCAAGCGAGGTCCCGAACGGAGTGAGCACACGTGTCCCACGCCGTCGGGGACTCTGCCCATTGGGGCGGAGCATCAGGGGAGGGCCTAGGGTGATGTCCTGAGGCTGTCCATACGGCGTGCAACGTACTTTTTGAGGGGGCGGAGCGTCGCAAAAACGGCGCCACCTCCGATTCCGGCGTAACTGGGGATTTTCCGACCGATTGGCAAACATGATTTCGGCGGCAGTGATCGGAGAATCCCGCCCCTGAATTCCCAGTGACCAACTTAAAGGAATTGCATGACAAGATTTTGAGTTTTAACGCTTTTCTTGTGACTAAACAGTTAATACTTCCGTGTAATTCTGCTTGAAATAATTTTTGCTAATGTTATTAAGGTATCTTGAGACTGAAGGAACATTATTTTTTCAGAAACATTTTCAACATCTTGCCAAGTCTACTTCATAGGGATGGATCTCCCAAAAACAAAATAGGGATTTTTGTCCCATCGTGGAGGTGGAAATGGAGTTAGGAATGGCAAAACGTGTCTTCTTTGCTGGAATTCTAAATTTACTGTGCCTTCCCAACTCTGCACCATTTTCATATGGCCATTTTGTGGGTTGGAAATGGCTTGGGTTGTAACTCCACATACCCGTCAGCTGACTTTGGGGTTGGCATTGTAAGATGTGCAACAAAATTGTTCCCCCTCCCCAGCTCTTTTCCTCTGCTGCTGTGCATTTTGGAAGCCCAAACGTTGCTCCATTTTGGCAGTGGCAGCAGCCAGAAGACCATTTTCTGGCATATCATAGAATCATCATAGAATCTCGACAGTGCAGGAGGCGGCCATTTGGCCTATCGAATCTGCACCAACCCTTCGAATTACTCTGCCCATTTGCAAGTGTCCCTGCTACCTATCCCCAGAATCCCATCTGCACATCCCTGGACGCTAAGTGCCAATTTACATGGCCAATCCATCTAACCTGCACATCTTTGGACTGTGGGGGGGGGGGGGGGGGAACCAGAGCACCTGGAGGAAACCCACGTAGACACGGTGAGAATGTACAAATTCCACACAGACAGTAACCCGATGCTGGAATTGAAACTTGGTCCCTGGCATTGTGAGACAGCAGTGCTAACCACTGTGCCACCCTTATGGACTAGTCGATGTCAGCTGCCTGCAAGAGTGTGGTTTGGAGAGTGAGGCAATACTTTTCGGGTTCCCAGGAACAGGGTTACTTAGCTTGCCAGGAGTGTGATACAAAGTAGGAGGGGGCTGTGTTTATGCAGATAGGTAGTGGTTCAACATAGAACATAGAACAGTACAGCACAGAACAGGCCCTTCGGCCCTCAATGTTGTGCCGAGCCATGATCACCCTACTCAAACCCAATATCCACCCTATACCCGTAACCCAACAACCCCCCCTTAACTTTACTTTTATTAGGACACTACGGGCAATTTAGCATGGCCAATCCACCTAACCCGCACATCTTTGGACTGTGGGAGGAAACCGGAGCACCCGGAGGAAACCCACGCACACAGGGGGAGGACGTGCAGACTCCACACAGACAGTGACCCAGCCAGGAATCGAACCTGGGACCCTGGAGTTGTGAAGTATTTATGCTAACCACCATGCTACCCTGCTGCCCATTTCTCAAGATCTGAAGGCAAGGGGGCACCGGAGACATACACTACCAGTGGCACTGAAGCTCACTGTGGTTCTTAAAATTTTTGCAACTGGTTAATTTCCAAGGTTCCGCAGCTGACTCGTGTGCACTTCCCAGTCAGCTGTACACAGGTGGACCCACGCAGTGACCAATGTCATTTCAAAAAGGGCTCCTGTGCAGAATTCAGGGTGATTTCATAAACAGCGAGGGCCAGCACTTTTTGAATGTGCAGCTTCACTTTCACCATCGCAAGAGGTTTCTTCATGCTTGCACGTGTTTGCCTGGTGGTTGCCACAGCTAATTTATTTCATGGAAATCAAATCTGCCTCAACTGCCCTCACATCTACATCGGTAGATACTCGGGATAAACAGGTACTTCCTGTTGTCAGGTATTAAAATAAAATCTACTATCAAAATGCCAGAAGAATCCTTCTACCAATGCTGGACAATAGTTGTTGACTAGTCTATTCTTTTTCAGGTGAACAACGTAATTTTGCTTTGGACTGTTGATGTCATCCAGAACCACACATTCATCACCTTGCTCGCGGAACTAAATGCCCCCTGACTATTGTATAAGAAAATGTTATTGTTAAAATTAGCCTCCTTTAACAGATAAGTAAAGGCAAAGATAATTTATGAAAAACTCTTGGCCACCCATTCCCTGCTTCAATGACATAAAATGCCATAGAGGGTCTCCTTGTGGCTTACCTCCCGAGTAATGGCTGTTTGCAACTTAATCAAAAGTGATACACGTTTTATTATAAGTCAAAAAGTGTGTTAATGGCTTGCCGTAGCTTTCTGTTATTGTAATCGTTCCACTTCTAGCTTGAACAAGATGATCTGACTGTGGTAACTGCCAGCTTTCAAAATAGGTAATATAATTGGTGGATAAATGTAATATTACAAGAGATGAGCAATAATTAGTGCTATCACAGCATAGAACATACAGTGCAGAAGGAGGCCATTCGGCCCATCGAGACTGCACTGACCCACTTAAGCCCTTACTTCCACCCTATCCCCGTAACCCAATAACCCCTCCTAACCTTTTTGCGCACTAAGGGCAGTTTATCATGGCCAAACCACCTAACCTGCACGTCTTTGGACTGTGGGAGGAAACCGGAGTACCGGGAGGAAACCCACGCAGACACAGGGAGAACGTGCAGACTTCGCACAGACAGTGACCCAGCAGGGAATCGAACCTGGGACCCTGGCGCTGTGAAGCCACAGTGCTATCCACTTGTGCCTGTGCTGCATGGCTGAAAGAATTATGGAGGTATGGGTCATAGAAGATTTGGTCTCTTGTGAAGCACGTTAAAGAAGTAAAATCTTTTTGGTAACAATTGAATTTGCAAAGAAATAATTACCACAGAGGTCACATTTTTGTAACCCGTAATTAATTCCTACAGTAACAAGAATCATTTGTTTGTATGCTATAGGGAGAATTGGAACAGCAAAGGCAGGATTATGAGGCAAGACTGATGGCAGCGCAAGAAGAGGAGAAGCACAAATTGGAAAAATTGGAAAAGGATTTGGAACAAAAATGGAAAGTAATTGTAAGGTAATTCCAGTGATCCAATTGACTGTAATCCACTGCCAATTGTTACAATCCCAGCTCATGTTAATTATTTTAGCCCAGAGATATCTTTGCAAACAGACAGATAAACAATTTCCAAGTAAGTATGAGGTACACGTAAATTAACAGATGAACTGTGGTCAGACTCACCACCCTCCAAAATAAATGACAGATGTGACCAAAGCAGATTCCACGATTTCTTCACAATCCACCCAGATGTTATATTTTGAGTGAACTAGTTTCATGGAAGCTTTGTCTTTCTCATCAATCGTTCGTGGATGTGTGCTCTGGGGTGGTGCGGGAATAGGGCTGGGGACGAATAACTCCAGATGGTCCCACCTCGTTGCCAGGTGATCCTGCAAGACAAAAACAAGACGCATGTTTAGATTGTGGTAGACAAGGTGTTGGGGGGAAGGGGTGCCACACATGTCATAGGGATATCGCAATTCATTGGGGGCTCACCTAGCTCTCCAATGCCGACCTCTGCCTCTGCCTGCTCTGCAACCTCACCGAAGAGGTCCATCGCCCACTGCTCTGCGACGGTGAGGGGATGCAGGTCCGGCAGGTCCCCTCCGGTCTTCTCATGTTACCTGCAGTTGTGGACTGCCTTACCCTGCGGGACAGATAATGTACAGTGAGAGACACTCTGACACGGGCAGCGCAGTGGGTCCACAGCCAGTGGCCTTTGTATGCAAGGTGCCCATCCATGGCGGGCAGTATGATTGTTGCCATAATGTACGGGGTGGGATGGGAGCGGCCTGCTAGCGGGTAGCGTCGAGCACCCACTAGGCGGGGAGCTGTAGCAGTTTTGTGGTGCGGCGGCTGGTTCCAGAGGCAAGGTGGTGGTAGAACTCACCCTGGCTGGCCTGGTGTGTTGCCAATTCTCACCCAGCACTGTCTACCGGACCACCTGGTGGGAGCCGCATGGGGGCTGTTGGTGGGGTGATGGGTGTGGGGAGTGTGGTGGTGTCAGCGCACGGTGGTGGTGGTGACTCACCCTGGCCACTCTAAGGAGGTCATGCAGCTTCTTCCTGCACTGATGCTCGGTCCTGGCCCGTGGCACCCATAGCTTCTGCCATCTGTGCCCAGGCCCAATTAACATCGGCAGGTGGTAACCGCCTTCCCACCCCGCGGGAACCGGATGTCCCACCTCTCCTCCACTATATCCAGCAGTGTCTCCAGCTCTGAATCATTGAATCTCTGTGCCGCTCTTTAAGTGGCATCTTTGTGGCTGGAATGAGTTTTGGGGGGGTGGAGTGCTTGTGCGGCTGCAGCTTGTCAGCCTCTCGAGTGCCAATCCTGACCCCGGCGAAGCACATGCCGGCATATGTTGGAACTGCACCAGTTCCACGTGGTGCCGATGCTGGCCTATTAGCATGTCCTGAATGGCTCCGGGATCGGGGCTGTCATCAGCACTGTGGAACACCCGCGATTCAGTCCCGGCGTCCGCATTTAGTCTCTGAAACGGAGAATCCCGCCCAAGGAGTCACTGGCGATTTAACCACAGTGGTGTTTGCTGAGACAGGTTGTTGAGATGAAAAATAATGGTGATAAACCTAAAAGGTACATCAATAGGAGATGTAAGACACTACAATGTTATCAGGACCATTTGCAAATTTTGTAATTTTCTCGTCTTAAATTGGTTTTGCTGCTATTAGCCCTTTTGCCTTCATGATCTTTCTTGTCTTGCTGCTGTTCCACATACAATTTTGCGGTAGTGCACACTACAGCATGCAGCACGGTGTAAATTCTTACAATTGTCTCTGGGGCATTTTGATATGCTGCACCCTTTGGCTGTTGCAGTTGTCAGAGAAAATTCTGTTTGGTTTTGTTGTGGCTTCATCATGAAAAAGTATGTGTAGTTTTTTCTTTTTGTTGTTTTTCTTCCACTCATTGACCTATGTAGCACAGAATCCTCTATGTACTGCAGAATACACCAAAAACTTTCTAGATTTGTACGCCTGCGCTGCTTCTGTTCAAACTATGCCGACTCGTTTTTTTCAGTTGCAAAGCAAGGTTTCGACTGTTTATATCAATGCATCATTTTTGGAATTAACAAAGTTTTTTGATTTCATTCAAAGCATCTTAAATTGGCTTTTACAAACCTTTGACAAGTCACTGAGTTTCATAACTTATTATAGCTGGTGTACACAAGGGAAGAATTTCAGTAAAGAGTGTTAAGATTTTCTTGGGGCAAACGAGAAATCTTTTCAACCTTGACTTTTCGTTTATTGAATGAATAAATCTGATGATTTGAGGAGTTCACTATCTAAATGTTTCTATGTTTGTGTGTGCAAATAAACCTTGCCAGTTGTTTGTAAACTGAAATGCTGAATAAAGTATTTATCTTAGGGAAGAACATGATAAACTGTGTGAGAAGTTAGAAAGACAGCATGAAGAAGAGAAACGGTCTGCTCTGGGTCAACTGTCGCATCTGAAGGACCAAGAAAATAGCGCAGAGAAAGAAAGTTGGCAGAAAAAGGTTGAAGATCTTCTGAATCAGGTGACTGGATCTTCTCTGTTTTGATACAGTTTTTATAACACTGTAACATCCAATGTAATTTACTATTTGCAAATACATTTTCCCTTCCTTCATCCAATATCTGACTTTTCTTTTAATATTAAAATAGCACTGATCAATACAACCAAAAAGAAACTGCATTTCTTCAGAACTGTTGGAGATTTTTTTGTTGTTGTTGTTGTTGCGTACATGAATTGGAGCGATGGCTTTAAGTAACCTAATAAATGAAATAAAAATTGCTTATTGTCACGAGTCGGCTTCAATGAAGTTACTGTGAAAAGCCCCTAGTCGCCACATTCCGGCGCCTGTCCGGGGAGGCTGGTACGGGAATCGAACCGTGCTGCTGGCCTGCCTTGGTCTGCTTTAAAAGCCAGTGACTTAGCCCAGTGAGCTATAAAAATATAAGGACTTTTTTTTAATGTTACAACCCCACTGAAAAGTTGTAACTAATTCCATTGTATATTTACATTTTCCCTCATTGTTCTCACTTTACCTTTTCTGTTCTGAAGACAGTGATTAAGTAGTAATTCCATGAATAATAGTGGTGGCGGCAAGCAGCCATTCTTTATGTTGTTTCCTTGTCTGTGACTGAGGGCGGGCAGCCTATATTCATTTATAGAATAATTCCGAACAAAGCCATCTCTAATTGCCCCTGTGAAAGCAGTGATGAATGGCCTTCTGGGTCACTGCAGCTCAATTGGTGCAGCACCTAACAGTGCTGTTAGGTATGGAGGTCCAGGAATTTGACCCAGTGATGATGAAAGAACCGTGATGTATTTCCAAGTCAGGATGGCATATGACATGGAGGGCACCTGGAGGTTGAGTTTCAGTGGTACTATTGAAGGAGCTGTGGTGTGTTGCTACAACACATTTTCCAGATGTTCCACAGTTTCATTCCAAGGACTGTGTGCTGGTGTATGGGGTGTTTAAAACGTACATTGCTCTATTCTGATTAACTTCTTGAGTGTTGTTGGAGCTGCACTCTTCAAGGAAAGTGAAGAGTATTCTCTGACTCTCCTGTTTTCAGGCTCTCTGCTTGTAAGTGGCTGAGGGTATGTTCAATTGAGGCAAGAGGGCATTAGATGAATAGAAAGAGTGTGCAGGGTTATTGGGCAAAGGCAGGAGAATGGTACTAAGTCATAATGCTTGACATGATGGGCTGAATGGCTGCCTAATACACTGTTCTAATGTGATTCTGTAGATGATGAAAAAGCCACTGTCTTTTTTGTTCTTGTCTTTATTATATGTTACTTCAGAATTAATGCATTTTTATTAAATGTTATTCTGTTTTAATTCAAGATTTGATTCACTATCTAATGTCGTATGCATAAAATATTTCAATATGTAGAATGTGAAGGTTTGAGAAATATTAAGCTCAGTAAAGCCATTTTGGCCCAACACATCTGCCTAACAATTACATTTTTATTGCTGCTTAAATTAACTTCAGTGATTTTTTTTTGATAACTTATTCCACAAAAACGTTCTTGATGACAAACACCTACTGCACCTTCATAGCATTTAGTCTTATGTTAAAGGGTTAAATAGTGTGAATCTATTCTTTTCCTTCTGCCAAATCAACTTTGTTGAACCTCAAGGTAATAATACGGGAGTAATCTTGGACTGCTGTACGGATATACATCTATCAGCGACAGAATATGCAATAATGAATTCAATATACGTTCTGTGAAGAGCATCCTCTCATCATTTTAAGTATAGAATAATGTAAAAAGTAATTAAATTTGTTTGCTCCGGTGATGATTAATTTATTTTTAATTTATCATCTTGAGCTTCCTGTGATTTGTAACAGTTTAGCCGAGTTCAGGCTGCTTTGTCAATGACCTTCTCTTCATCAGCAGGGCAGAAGTGGAGATCTTTGCTGATTGCAGTGTTCAGTACCATTTGCAACTTCTCAACTACTGTATGCAGCAAGACCTGGGAAACATAAAATATTTGTGCCTGGGGCAGCATGGTGGCGCAGTGGTTAGTACTGCTGCCTCACGGCGCCGAGGTCCCAGGTTTGATCCCAGCCCTGGGTCACTGTTCGGGTGGAGTTTGCACATTCTCCCCATGTTTGCGTGGGTTTCGCCCCCACAATCCAGAGATATCCAAAGTAGGTGGATTGGCCATGTTAAATTGCCCTTAATTGGAAAAATTGAATTGGATACTCTAAATTTATTTTTTAAAATAAATAAAATATTTGTGCCTTGCAAATGCTAGGCAATGAACATCTCCAACAAGAGAGGATCTAATCATCTCCCCTCAACCTTCAGCAGCATTACTATGTTGAAGTCCCCACCATTATTCTAGGGTTACCATTTGCTAGAAATTTAACTGGACCAGTCAAATCAATACCATGGCTACAAAGACAGGTTCGAAGCTGGAAATTCTGCAGCAAGTAATTCATCTCTTTACTCCCTAAAGCTTGTCCACCACTGAAAAGGCACAAGTCAGGAGTGTGATGGACTACTCTTTTTTTTTTAAATAATTTTATTCAAATTTTCACATTTTCACAAAAAAGAAAACGATAAGAGAAAATTCTAAGAACAGAAAAAAACAGACCCCCCCCCCCCCCCCCCCCCCCCCCCCCGGGCCATAAATACAAAAGAAAAACAATAAATTAACGCCTGTCGTCGTCGCCCCCCCCCCCCCCCCCCCCCCCCCCCCCCCGGTTGCTGCTGCTGCTGATCTTTTGTTTTTACCGTTCTGCCAGGAGATCTAGGAATGGTTGCCATCTGAAAAACCCCTGCACTGACCCCCTTAGGGCAAATTTCATCCTCTCCAATTTAATAGACCCCGCCATATCGTTGACCCAGGCCTCCACGCTTGGGGGCCTCGTATCCTTCCACTGAAGAAGAATCCTCTGCCGGGCTACTAGGGACGCAAAGGCCAGAACACCGGCCTCTTTCGCCTCCTGCACTCCCGGCTCCACTGCAACTCCAAATATTGCGAGTCCCCAGCCTGGATTGACCCTGGATCCTACCACCCTCGATACCGGCCTTGCTACACCCTTCCAAAACTCCCCCAGCGCTGGGCATGCCCAGAACATGTGGACATGGTTTGCTGGGCTCCCTGAGCACCTAATACACCTGTCCTCGGTCCCAAAAAACCGGCTCATCCTTATCCCGGTCATATGAGCCCTATGCAGTACCTTAAACTATATGCGGCTAAGCCTCGCACACGACGAGGAGGAGTTCACCCTTTCTAGGGCATCCGCCCACGTCCCCTCCTCAATCTCCTCACCCAGCTCCTCCTCCCATTTATCTTTCAGCTCCTCCACCGAGGCCTCGTCTACCTCCTGCGTCACCTGGTACACTTCCGTGATCCTCCCCTCTCCAACCCATACCCCCGAGAGCACCCTGTCCTGGACCCCACGCGGCGGCAGCAGGGGGGACCCCGCCACCTTTCGCCTGACAAACGCCGTTACTTGCATGTACCTAAAGGTGTTCCCCGGGGGGAGCCTGAACTTCCCTTCCAGCTCACCCAGGCTCACAAACTTCCCGTCTATGAACAGGTCCCCCAGTCTCCTGACACCTGCCCTGTGCCAACTCAGGAACCCGCCATCAATTCTCCCCCGGAACAAACCGGTGGTTCCCCCGGATCGGGGACCCCATCGAGGCCCCCACCTCCCCCCTGTGCCGGTGATGGACTACTCAGCACTTGTCTGGATGAGTGTAGCTTCCAACACTCAAGATGCTCAATATCATGCAGGACAAAACAATCCACTTGATCAGCACCACCTTAACAGTGTATCATCTACGAGATGCAATGCAGTAAATTGCAAGCCTCCTTTGACAGTACCTTCCAAACATGTGACCTCTACCACCTAGAAGAACAAGGATAGCAGACACATGGGAACACCACCACCTGAAAATTGTTCTCTAAGCTGCCAACTATCGTGACTTTGAACTGTATTGTCATTCCTTCATTGTTGCTGGGTAAAATCCTGGAACTTCCTTCCTGACAGCACTGTGGCTGTCCCTACATTAGATGGGCAACAGCAGTTCAAGTAAGTGGCTAAACAGCACCTTCCCAAGAACAGTTAAGAATAGGCAATAAATACTATCCTTGCTAGCGATGTCCATATCCCATGAATGAAAGCAGAAACCAAGCTGAAATGTTTCCTTCAGAGTTCTCAAATCCTTTGACTTCACACACCCTGGCTTCAGAAACCCAGACTAAGGTATGTTTGAATAAAAAGCTGATCTGACACTGCCATAATCTGCAGGAGCAGAAGTAGACCATTCAGCCCATAGAATGAGATCATAACTGATCTGATAACCCTTAACTCCACTTTTCCACTTTATCCCCATAATCCTTAATTCTCTTTCTGATTAAAAATCTGTCTATCTCAGCCTTAAACATACTTAACGACGCATCATCTGCAGACCTCTTAGTTAAAAAATTCCAAGGATTCACTTCCCTCTGAGAGAAGAAATTCTTCCTCATCTCTATCTTAAATGGGTGACCCCTTACTTTGAGATTTTTCCCGCTGCTTCTAGACTCTTAGCAGGGATAGGGTGGATGTGTAGACTTAAGTGGAGTGGTCTTTCCAAGGATCGGTGCACACTCGATGTGCCAAATAACCTCCTTCTGCACTGTAAATTCTATGAAAACAGCTTCTTCCCTGCTGTTACCAGACTCTTAAATAACCCTTTTATGGACTAATGCTTCTTGTATGTTTCACCCGATGTCTGTGTCAATACAATGTGTACCTTGTGTTACCCTTTTTTCATGTACTAAATGATCAATTTGAGCTGCACGCAGAAAAATTATTTTCACTGTACCTCGGTACCTCGACAATAAACAAATCCAATCCAAAAACTGTTCACAGTAGTCCAGGTGTGGTCTCACTAGTGCCTTATATATTTTTAGCAAAACTTCCCTGTTTTTTATTCCATTCCCTTTGAAATAAAAGGCCAACATTTCATTTGTCTTCCCTATTGCTTGCTGAACTTGCATGCCAGCTCTTTGTGATTTATGCATGAGGACCCCAAAATCTCACTGTGCTTTCTGCAGTCTTTTCCCATTTACATAATATTTGGCTCCTTTAATCTTTCTACCAAAGCGCATCACTTCACACTTTCCTGCATTATATTCCATCTGCCAAGTTTTTGCCCACTCATTTAGCCTGTATTTATCCCTCTGTGGACCCTTTGTGCCTTTCCACCTATTTTTGTGTAATTTGCAAACTGGACAATAGTATATTCAATTCCCTCATCCAAGTTATAAATATATATTGTAAATAATTGTGGCCTCCGTACTGATCCCTCTGGCACTCCACTAGTTACAGGCTGCCATCCTGAAAATCCCCTCTTGGCCCAACTCTGTCTTTTATCAGTTAGCCAATCCTCTATCAATGCTAATATACTACCCCCAACACCATTTGGTCTCATCTTATTAAGTAGCCTTTTGTGCAGTATCTTATGAAATGCTTTTTGGAAATCCAAGTACAGTATAACTACTGTTCGCCTTTATCTACCCTCCCCGTTACACTTCAGATAATTCTAATAAATGTTAGGCATGATTACCCCTTCATGAAGCCATGCTGACTCTGATTATGTTATGTATTTCTAAATGCTTTTCTATTACATCCTTGATAAGACCATAAGACATAGGAGCAGAATTAGGCCACTCGGCCCATCGAGTCTGCTCCGCCATTCAATCATGGCTGATATGTTTCTCATCCCCATTCTCCTGCCTTCTCTCCATAACCTCTGATCCCCTTATTAATCAATCTATCTGTCTTAAAGACACTCAATGATTTGGACTCCACAGCCTTCTGCATCAAAGATTCACCATCCTCTGGCTGAAGAAATTCTTCTCATCTCTGTTTTAAAGGATTGTCCCTTTAGTCTGAGATTGTGTACTCTGCTTCTAGTTTTTCCTACAAGTGGAATCATCCTCTCCACGTCTACTCTATCCAGGCCTTGCAGTATCCTGTAAGTTTCAAAAAGATTCCCCCTCATCCGACTAAATGGACTTTATCGACCATTTCCCAATGACAGATATTAAGCTAACTGCTCTATAGTTACCTGCTGTTTTTGTTGTCTATCTCTCTTTGTGAATAAGGGTATCACATTGGGAGTTTTTCAATCCTCTGGGACGTTTCCAGAATGTAAGGGTTCTCAGAGGATTACTACCAGTGCATCCGCTATCTCTGCAACTACTTACTTTAATGTCCTGGAATGCAATCCATCAGGTCCAGTGGATTTATTGGCCTTTAACCTGACTAGTTTCCCTCATAAATTTTCTTTGCTGATGGTTACTTATTTATTTCAAACACCCCCCCCCCCCCCAACACACATCGTCCAAGTCATTAATATATATTGTAAACAATTGTTGCCGCAATACTGATCCCTGTGGCACACCACTAGTTGCAGTTTGCCATCCTGAAAATCCTCTCTTGACCCAACTCTACCGTCTATCGGATAGCCAATACTCTACCCATGCTAATATGGTTAACTCAACACCATGTGGTCTTATCTCATCAAGTGCAGTATCTTATCAAATGCTTTTTTTTTTTTTGGAAATCCAAGTACATTATATCTACTGGTTCCCTTTTTGCCCCTTGATTATTTAGTAATTTTGAAAAGCTATTGGTGTCTTCCACCATGAAGACAGACAGAAAATATTTGTTTAACTCCCATTATTATTTCCTCAGTCGCATTCTCTAAGGGGCCTATGTTCACTTTGACCTCTCGTTTCCTTTTTATATATTTAAAGAAGATCTTGCTGTCCATTTGTACATCACTTGCTTGTTTACCATCTTAGTTTACATACCTGCCCTTTATTTTTTTGGTAATCGTTTGTTGGTTTTTAAAATTTTCCCAAACCGCTGACTTTCCATTAATCTTTGCCACATTGTAAGTTTTTTTTCTTTCAGTTTAATACTATCATTAACTCCCTTGGTTAATCATGGTTGATTTATCCCCTTCCTAGAATCTTTCTTCCTCATTGGGATATACCTTTTTGTGAGTGAAGTATCCTCAATCAATTATCTTTTCTGCTAAATTCCTTCCCGAGTCCACTCCAGCCAACTCAGCCCTCATTCCTGTTCTAACGACCCTTATTTAAGTTTAGCACAGGTGTTTCTGATCCACATTTCTCACTCTCAAATTGAAAGCTACAATTTACCATGTTCTGGTCACTGTTTCCTGAGTAATCTTTTATTCTGAAATTATTTCCAAAAATTGTCTCATTACACATTATCAGATCCAAAATTGCTTGATCCCCGTTTGGATCCACCACATATTGTTCTAGGAAGCTGTCCTGAATACACTTTATGAATTCTTCTTGATGACTACCTCTGCCAGTTTGATTTTCCCAATCTACATAAAGATTTAATTCACCCATGATTAAAGTACACTCTGTCCCTTCCAGTCATGCTCTTAGTATCTTTACCTAAATAATTGTATTGCACGGTAGCACAGTGGTTAGCACTATTGCTCCACAGCACCTGGGTCCCAGGTTAAATTCCTGGCTTGGGTCACTGTTTGTGCGGAGTCTGCTCATTCTCTCCGTGTCTGGGTGAGTTTCCTCCAGGTGCTCCGGTTTCCTCCCACAAGTCCCGAAAGACCTGCTTGTTAGGTGAATTGGACATTCTGAATTGACCCTTAATGTAACCAAACAGGTGCCGGAGTGTGGCGATTAGGGAATTTTCACAGTAAATTCAATGGCGTGTTAATGTAAGCCTACTTATGACACTAATGAAGATTATTGATGTTGCCATATCCATTTGCTATATAAGCCTATTTCTCCCCTCTCCAAAACCATCCCCCACTCTATTTATTTTAATGCCCACTCTCCTTATCTAGTTATGCACTTTGCAAGAACACTGGTACCAGTACGGTTCAGATGTAGGCCGTCCCTAACCCTAATGCAGCATGGTAGCACAAGTGGATAGCACTTTGGCTTCACAGCATCAGGGTCCCAGGATTGATTCCCCGCTGGGTCACTGTCTGTGCCGAGTCTGCACATTCTTCCCGTGTCTGCGTGGGTTTCCTCCAGGTGCTCCGGTTTCTTCCCACAGTCCAAAAATGTGCAGCTTATGTGGATTGGCCGTGCTAAATTGCCCTTAGTGTCCAAAAAGGTTAGGAGGGGTTGTTGGGTTACGGGCATAGGGTGGAAGTGAGGGCATAAGTGGATTGGTGCAGACTTGATGGGCCGAATGGCCTCCTTCTGCACTGTATGTTCTATGTACAGTCCCCACTTTCCCCAGTACTGATGCCAGTGCCCCACGAACCAAAACCCACTTCTCCCTAACCAGTCTTTAAGCCATGTATTAATAATCTCTCTAATTTTATGTACCCTATGCTAATTTGCACACGGCTCAGGAAATAATCCAGAGATTATAACCTTGGAGGTTCTGTAGTTTAGTTTAGTGCCTAGCTCCAACTCCCTATACATAACCCATTTCTTCCATCTACTCATGTCAGTGGTACCTACATGGACCACAACAATGGGATCCTCCCCCTCCCACTAAGTTCCTCTCCAGCCTGGAGTTGATGTCCCAAACCCTGGCAACGGGCTGGCAACACAGCCGTCTGGACTCTCGCTCTTTGCTGCAAAGAGCATTATGAATTCCCTTCACTGTACGTTCCCTACTATCCGCTGCCTTTTTTTGTGCTCCCTCAACATGAATGCTTCCTGCACCACAGTGCCCATGGTCAATTAACTCACCTTGCAGCTCCCACTCTCTTCCAAATAGCTGAAAGAACTTCAAACCTGTTGGGCAATTGCCGAGGCTGCCACTCTTGTCCACTGGGTCCCCTTACCTGCTTTAGCTACAGTCATACCCTCCTTTCTCTGACCACTTTCTAAACCAAAAGATTCTATCCTAAGTGATGTGATCATCTCCTGAAACAGAGTCCAGGTAACTCTTAACCTCCCTGATGTGTTGCAGTGTCTAATGCTCAGTCTCCAGTTTTTTTTTCTCATTAGGGCTAGTGGGAGGAAGAGACAGCAGAAATGCATGTATAACATAAATTTGAGAATATTTACATCAATCTCTGACAATATTGGTTTCAGCAGTTCTGATTTATTGGATGGATTTTCTTTTCAGGTGAAGTTTATTAACCAATGTAAAATAAAAATAATTGTTTATGTCTGATATGTAGCATGTGGGATTTTGGGCTTCATAAAGACAGATATTGACAGAAAAGTTATGCTGAACCTTTGCAAGTTCTCGTTAGACTACAACTAAAGTATTGTTGTTAGTTCTGGTGACCACTCTTGAGCAGCAGGGTTTAATCCAACCTGTTGTGGCAGGAACTATGGCAACCAGGCCTGTCAATTGTGGGAGAGGACCAGCGTTAGTCTCTTGGTGGTGGTAAAACCACTCACGATTTATGAATTAGGCCTATTAACGACCAATTTGACATCCATTATCACTAAGACAGTTGCTACACACTAGTGGCTCAGGGATTCAATTGAGGCCACAGGGCTTTCCCACGTCCATGGAAGGCCGCTCAGCAAATCCTGTTATATTTTCCACTAGTTTACTAGATGATGGAATTTCCCTTGTAGTCAAGCACCCTGTGCTTGTTCCAGGGACCTGACATTGGCATACTCTGACCCTCCCACTCCCCAACCACCACATCAGTTTCCCCTTCCCACCTTTGCTCCCCTTTGGTCTGGGGCCCACTCCTCCTCTTGTGGTAGCAGTATGAGGAGAGAGGATGGCAGCTCTTGGTGGGTGAGACATCTGCTGCCGGGGTCTCAGTCACAGGGAAGGCTCAAAGGGGTCCTCTTTTTTTTAAAAATAATTTTTATTGAAATTTTTTGAAAAATATATATCATCAAAACAATAATAACAATAATAATAATAAACACCCCTGGCACCCGTAACAACGCATATAACAAACCCCCCCCCCCCCCCCACACCCCCCACCCCCAATAATCAACAGAATAAATTAACAATAAGCAAATTAACTTAAACACTATCCCCCTAAACCCCCCCCCCTTTTCCCCCCACCACCCCGGGTTGCTGCTGCTGCTGACCTAGTACCTTATCGTTGAGCCAGAAAGTCGAGGAAAGGCTGCCACCTCCTAAAGAACCCTTGTACCGACCCCCTCAGGGCGAACTTGACCCTCTCCAATTTAATAAATCCCGCCATGTCATTAATCCAGGTCTCCACACTCGGAGGTCTCGCATCTTTCCACTGCAGCAAGATCCTCCGCCGGGCTACTAGGGACGCAAAGGCCAAGACATCGGCCTCTTTCGCCTCCAGCACTCCCGGCTCCACCCCAACCCCAAATATCGCGAGTCCCCACCCTGGCTTGACCCTAGATCCCACCACCCTCGACACCGTCCCCGCCACCCCCTTCCAGAACTCCTCCAGTGCCGGGCATGCCCAGAACATATGGGCACGGTTCGCTGGACTCCCCGAACACCTGACGCACCTGTCTTCGCCCCCAAAGATCTACTCATCCTAGATCCGGACATATGGGCCCGGTGCAGCACCTTGAACTGGATGAGACTAAGCCTCGCACATGAAGAGGAGGAGTTCACCCTCTCCAGGGCATCCGCCCATATCCCCTCCTCAATCTGCTCCCCAGCTCCACTTCCCACTTAGCCTTCAGCTCCTCTACCGATGCCTCCCCTACCTCCTGCATTACCTGATAGATGTCAGACACCTTCCCATCCCCGACCCACACCCCCGAAAGCACCCTATCCCTTACCCCCCGCGGGGGCAGCAAAGGAAACCCCTCCACCTGTCGCCTAGCAAACGCCTTGACCTGAAGATACCTGAACATATTCCCCGGGGGGGAGCTCAAACTTCTCCTCCAGTTCACCAAAGCTCGCGAACCTCCCGTCAATAAACAGGTCTCCCAACTTCCTAATGCCCGCCCTGTGCCACCCCAGGAACCCGCCATCCATGTTCCCTGGGACAAACCGGTGGTTCCCCCACAGCGGTGCCTCCACCGAGCCCCCTGTGCTGCCTCCACTGCCCCCAAATTTTGAGGGTGGCCGCCACCAGCGGGCTCGTGGTGTACCTCGTTAGAGGGAGCGGCAACGGAGCCGTTACCAGTGCCTTCAGGCTCGTGCCTCCGCAGGACGCCATCTCCATCCTTTTCTATGCTGCCCCCTCCCCCTCCATTACCCACTTGCGTACCATCGAGACATTAGCCGCCCAATAGTACCCAAAGAGGTTGGGCAGCGCCAGCCCCCCTCTATCTCTGCCCCGCTCCAAAAAGATCCTCTTTACCCTCGGAGTCCCATGCGCCCAAACAAATCCCAGAATGCTGCTGTTCACCCTCCTAAAAAAGGCCCTCGGAATGAAAATGGGGAGGCACTGAAACAAAACAAAAACCTCGGGAGCACCGTCATTTTAACGGACTATACTCTACCCGCCAACGACAACGGCAGCATGTCCCACCTTTTAAATTCCTCCTCCATCTGCTCCACCAACCTAGTAAAATTGAGCTTGTGCAGAGTCCCCCAGCTCCTAGCCACCTGAACCCCAAGGTACCTAAAACTCCTCACTGCCCTCTTTAGCGGGAGCCTTCCAATCCCCTCCTCCTGATCTCCCGGGTGTACGACAAACAGCTCACTCTTGCCCAGGTTCAATTTATATCCCGAGAAACTCCTGAACTCAGCAAGAATCTCCATCACCTCCGGCATTCTTCCCACCGGGTCTGCTACAGACAACAGCAAGTCGTCCGCATACAGCGACACTCGGTGCTCCTCCCCACCTCGCACCAAACCCCTCCACCTCCTCGACTCCCTGAGAACCATGGCAAGAGGCTCTATTGCCAGCGCAAAAAGTAAGGGGGACAGGGGGCACCCCTGCCTCGTCCCATGATGGAGCCTGAAGTACTCGGACCTCCTCCCACTTGTCGCTACACTCGTCATCGGGGCCTCGTACAGCAATCTCACCCATTTAATAAACCCCACCCCAAACCCGAACCTTTCTAACACCTCCCACAAGTACCCCCACTCAACCCTATCAAAGGCCTTCTCCGCATCCAATGCCACCACAATCTCCGCCTCTCCTTCTGCTGCCGGCATCATTATCACATTTAGCAGCCTTCGCACGTTAGTGTTCAGCTGCCTCCCCTTCACAAAACCCGTCTGATCTTCATGTATCACCCCCGGCACACAGTCCTCTATTCTAGTGGCCAAGATCTTCGCCAGCAACTTGGCGTCCACATTCAGCAGTGAAATCGGCCTGTATGAACCGCACTGCAAGGGGTCCTTATCACGCTTCAGGATCAGGGAGATTAGTGCCCGAGACATCATCGTGAGCAGAACACCCCCTCCCATGCCTCGTTAAAGGTCCTGACCAACAGGGGGCCCAGCAGGTCCGCATATTTCTTATAAAATTCAACCGGGAACCCATCCGGTCCCGGCGCCTTCCCTGACTGCATGTGGCCAATCCCACTGACCAGCTCCTCCAACTCGATCGACGCCCCCAGTCCCTCCACCTGCTCCTCCTGCACCCTTGGAAATCGGAGCCTGTCCAAAAGCTTCTCAATTCCCTCTCCCACCGTCGGCGGCTCCGACCGGTACAGTTCCCTATAGAAGTCCCTAAAGACCTCATTGACCTCTTCCCCCTGCCGCACCACATTCCCATCTCTATCCTTCACTCCACCAATCTCTCTAGCCGCGTCCCGCTTACGCAGCTGGTGCGCCAGCGTCCTGCTCGCCTTCTCTCCATACTCATAGACCGTTCCCTGTGCCTTCCTCCACTGTGTCTCCGCCTTTCTGGTGGTCAATAAATCAAACTTGGCCTGCAAGCTACGCCGTTCCCCTAGCAATCCCTCCTCCGGGGCCTCGGCGTACCTCCTATCCACACTCAACAGCTCCTCCACCAGTCTCTCCCTCTCCCTATGGGCTCGGATGGAGATCAGCTCCCCCCTAATCACTGCCTTCAGAGCCTCCCACACCATCCCCACCTGGACCTCCCCAGTATCATTGACCTCGAGGTACCTCTCGATACATCCCCGAACCCTCCTACACACCTCCTCATCAGCCAACAACCCCACGTCCAGACGCCAAAGCGGGCGCTGGTCCCGCGCCACCCCATCTCCAGATCCACCCAATGCGGAGCATGGTCCGAAATCGCGATAGCCGAATATTCGGCCTCCTCCACCCTCGGGACCAGTCCCCTGCTCAGAACAAAGAAATCAATGCGGGAATAATCCCTGTGCGCATGGGAGAAAAAGGAGTACTCCTGAGCCCTCGGCCTCTCGAACCTCCAGGAAACCACTCCTCCCATCTGGTCCATAAACCCCCTCAATACCTTGGCCGCCGCTGGCCTCCTGCCTGTCCTTGAACTAGAACGATCCAGTAGGGGATCCAGCACCGTATTGAAGTCCCCCCCATGTTCAAGCCCCCCACCTCCAGGCCAGGAATGCGCCCCAACATACGCCTCATGAAACCAGCATCATCCCAATTTGGGGCGTACACATTAACTAACACCACCCTCTCCCCCTGCAGCTTACCGCTCACCACCACATATCTGCCGCCACTATCAGCCACAACCTCAGACGCCTCAAACGCCACCCTCTTCCCCACCAGGATCGCTACCCCCCGGTTCTTCGAGTCGAGCCCTGAGTGGAAAACATGCCCCACCCACCCCTTCCTCAGACGGACCTGGTCCGCCACCTTCAGGTGGGTCTCCTGGAGCATGGCCACGTCCGCCTTCAGCCCCTTCAGATGCGAAAACACCCGGGCCCGCTTAACCGGCCCATTCAACCCCCTCACATTCCAGGTAATCAGCCGGATCAGGGGGCACCCCGCCCCCCTCCCCCGGCGACTAGCTATAACCCATCGACTGCTCGCCCCTGGCCATCACCCATTCGGCCCGTTTCCCACGGCGATAGAACCTCACCCCGACCCCCCCGAACTCCTCCCTGGCCAATCCAGCAGCAACCCGGTACCCCCCCCCCCCCCCCCCCCCCCGGCTAGGACCCCACCTAGCTGCGACTCTCCCTCCACTGCACTCCCGTGAGCCAGCTGACTTCTGCTGACCCCGGCAGCTCCCGCTCTAACTCCGACCCCTCCCGATATGAGGTCCCCCCTTCTCCCCTGCATCAGCTCCTGGGCACCGCTTCGCCGCGGGAAACCCGGTCTAATAACCACGCCCCTCGCCACCAGCTCCACCCCCTCGTCCCGCAGCGTGGGAAGCCAGAGAAAAGCCCGCGCTTTCACACTGCCCCACCCCACCAACGCAGCTCCCAAACGGCAGTCCCAACCCAACCACCAACTCCATACAAACAAAGACACAGATCAACCACAAACCCCAGTACCCCCCTTAGAACACAAAACCATAACCCACATCGTCCGAAAGCGAGAGAAAAAACACAAACAAACAGAATAACCCGCTACAGCATAAACAATGATACATGAATAGAATAGAAAAACTCCCACAGCCCTCAATCTCTAGTTCGAGTCCAGCTTTTCAGCCTGCACAAAGGCCCACGCTTCCTCCGGGGACTCAAAGTAGTGATGCCGGTCCTTGTAGGTGACCCACAGGCGCGCAGGCGGCAACATGCCGAACTTCACCTGCTTTCCATGGAGCACCGCCTTCGTCCGGTTAAACCCGGCTCTCCGCTTGGCCACCTCCGCACTCCAGTCCTGGTAGATACGCACTACCGAATTCTCCCACTTGCTACTCCTCACCTTCTTGGCCCATCGGAGAACACACTCCCGGTCACTGAACCGATGGAACTGCACCAGCACCGCCCGCGGGGGTTCATTCGCCTTAGGCCGCCTGGCCAGCACTCTATGGGCCCCCTCCAGCTCCAGGGGCAGATGGAAGGATCCTGCCCCCACCAGCGAGTTCAACATCACGGCCACATAGGCCGGCAGGTCAGACCCCTCCAGCCCCTCCTCGAGGCCCAGGATCCGCAGGTTCTTCCTCCGTGACCAAAGCTCCATCTCCTCAAACCGATCTTGCCACTTTTTATGAAGTGCCTCGTGTATCTCCATCTTCCCCATGAGGGCCGAAACCTCCTCCTCGCGCTCAGAGGCCTGCTGCTGTAACTCAAGTATCGCTGCACCCTGGGTTGTCTGGGCCTCCAGCAGCTTACTCGTCGTCACCTTCAGGGATTCCAACAACTCCCCTTTCAGCTCCGTGAAATAGCGCAGAAGGGCCGCCTGCTGCTCCTCAGCCCACTGCCTCCATCCCGCAAGGGCTCCACCGGCCGCCATTTTGTCCACCTTCCCCCGCTTTTCCAGGGGAGCTGCTGCCGTTTTTTTCCTCGCCCCACTCCGGGTCCGCACCATAGATCCCGGGGGGTTTTGCTCCAGACCCCTTTATCCACCAGGAATCGTCGAATCAGCACCATTTGGGGCCCTTAAAAGAGCCCACAAGTCCTTTTAAAGCAGGAGCTGCCGAACGTGCGGCTTAGCTCCACATAGCCGCAACCGGAAGTCATCTCAAAGGTGTCCTCTTAAGTGAGTGAAGGGCACTTGATTCGGTCTAGCCTGCCCAAGTAACCGACGAGTGTGTCTTGTTGGCTCTCTGACCAATGGGCATCACTCCAAAGGATGTCAGGATCCATGAGAAATTGTAGGGTAGATTTACTTGAATTGATCCAGGGATTACGGATTTTAGCTACAAGTTTAAGTTAGAGAAGTTGGGGTTGATCTTGGAACAAAAGTGATTGAGATGAGATTTAATGGAGATGTGCGAGATTATGAAAGGTTTAGCTAAGTTAGACAAAAAGCTGCTGCAATGGCTAGTAAAGAGATTTCAGTTTCCAGGGGAATTATGAGGATGAACATTTTTCAGCAGCAAATGCTAAATATAGAGGATAGAGATATTGGAATACAAGCAGATTATGCGATGATAAATTGGTTTGTAATTCTTTTTGAAAGGTTTTGTTTTACATTTTTCTTTCTCTTGCTCCTTATGCATATTGGAACTTGTCTATACAATTTGTTTTGGAAAATTTAGAAGGCTTTGTTTGTGGCTGTATTGATGGAGGTTTAAATGCCTAAGGCTTCCACTTTAGCCAACTCCAGCAACTACACAGTCTCACTCAATTATATCAAAGGCAGCAGCTGATATGGGGTAGTTCAGAACCAGGCATCAAAGATGATCAGGAAAAACCCTCAAACAACAACATAATTTAATCTCTTGTGAAAATATTTTAAATTCAGACTTCTGTAATGAGCTTTGTATGAACGGTATGAAGTAAAGTGAATCTGAGCAGTTTTGCAATTTAGCCATGACTAAAACTGCCTAGAATTAACTGGGTAGCCCCCCTCAGAGGCCATATGTTAGCTAGTGTGAAAAATGGCAGCATTACTTTGAAAATGGCACATTTTTGAGAATGCATTATGATTCATTGATCATATAATTCAGAAGGAACTTTAATCTGCATGTTATCGTCTAGGAGCACTTAATGCTAACTACACATGGGGGGGATAAAATATGCCCTTTGCTTTGATCACTGTACTTCCCCAAAGACTTTTCAAAGCAAAATAAATGTTGACGGAAGGGAGCAGAAATTTTTTGCTGCATTGCTTCAGTATTGTTGTTAACAAACACTTCTGAATATTTTTACAATGCATGCTTTAACTGATTTGACCGCATCCAAGGACATCAAGAAAACCTAATATAATAGAAGTCTTTTATATTTTTCAGTTCCTTTTTCATATTCAAAAAATAACTTTTTATGTGGCTTTTGACTTCTACATTGCTTAACTCTTGTATGAATAAAACACTTTGACAATCAGAAGCAGTTGTTGATACAATTCTTATAGAATTCAGTCTGACTATGCAAATATTGAATACCTCATCTTAACCATATCTTTTTAACTGTGTGACAATATTATCACACTGTTTATAATAAACAATTGTATCTTCTTTCCGTTTTTACTCCAAATTTTGTTTCTTATTTTCACAATTCGATTCTGAAAGTTTTTTATATTCCTGTGATCTTTTTTTATAGCGCCACTTTCTAGGTGAAGCTTTACAAAAATCTATCAGTAATGTAAGTGAGATGCAATTTTCATCCTGCCTGATACCTAACATGTAGGCGTGGCATGCTTGCATTACTCGATCTGTGCATTTTAAAGCATAATTTCTTTGAACTACTCTATCTTGGAAAAATAGTCCGTTCGTTTTATAAGATAAATTTAAAAAGCAGTCTTAAAATAATGCAGAACCCATCTTGCCTGTAGTGTATATACACATATATGTATATGATATATATGTATATCTGTGTGTGATTGTTGCATGTTTGCATTTTTTTTAATTGCTCTCATTTATCATAACATGAACTGCATTAACTTACAGACAAGATTTAACCAAGAGGTAAAAAGATCCAAAATTGTGAAATTTATTCTTAAAGACAATGCCCAGCATATGAAGAAATAACATTATTTTTTAAAAGGTACATATATTTCATTTGAATGGTCATATAATCCCAGGTGTTGCAAAAGGGAATATTTATTAGTCTTCCCTTATTGTGTTTTATGACCAAAAAAATTCTACATTAACACTCGTTGGGAACAGACGTCTTGTGTACAACTGTTTCTGCTTCCCACTTCTTCAAAAGGATTTCATGTTCTGTCCCAGTAAAACGATTAGTGCTGCACATTGTCCGTTTTTCCATTCTTATGTGACTTTACAAAGTCCCGATAATCACATTTTTTAATATAGAGATGTCAGTTTTCTTAATATATAGAATTAGGTTGTAATTAAATAGATCCTGGGCTGGATTCTCCGCTCCGAAATCGGGACTGGCGCCGCTCCACTGGCTCCGGGACCGGAGAATCGCTCGGGAGTCTCGCACGCGTGAACTACGCGGCACGGGTAGGGAGCCATTGACACAGGCCCCCCCCCCCCTGCGATTCTCCTATCTGCCATCAGGAACCTTGGGTGGCGGCTGCAGACTCAGTCCGCGGACGCACTGATGGGGGGTGTGGGGATCGATCACCGGGGGCGGGGGGCTCATGGACGGCCAGGGGAGCGATCGGGCGTTACGCAATTTTCGGGGGGGCCTACATTTTTAATGCAGCTCCGCGGTCCGAGTTGGCCATGTCCCACGGGGCCGCTGCTGCAGTCCGCCGCCGTGCGCATACGCAGACTCCCAATCGGAAGTGTGGCCCAGTATCCACAGCCAGTGCTGCGAGGAGCACTCCGGGGCCCTGCCAGGCCCCTGCAGGTAGAATCGTTCAGGACTTTGTTAAGGAAAGTTTTTTACGCTGGCGTGCGGATTAGCCCCATTATTGGAGAATCCAACCCATTGAATGTGGTTGAGGCTGATGTAGTTTCGGTGGAAACTCTGGTTCAAGTGGAGTTAAGAATTGTGGTTTAAAAATTTTCTGTCCCATTAGTAAGAATGGTGGCCCATTGGGTAGAGTTTATTTAGGACCAAGAAAGAACACTAATGTAATGAGATGATTTTATTGCCTAAGTTCTAAAGCAGTGTGAAGTTGAAATTTCATAATGAAAAATGAATATAGTATGAGGAGGTTCAATATTCTATTATGCATCAATGTGGCTTATCAGCTTTCCTCCATATTCAACTCCAAAAGTTAACCCAATTGTATTTTATTATGTCCACCAACTCTCTATGCATGAAATATTGTGCTGGTAGACATTGTATGTGTGCATGAGAAGGAAGTAATTTTATAGAAAGCAAACTATCACTTATGCTTGACATAATTTGAATTTAACGTTTACAGGTAGTTTATAATATATGCATGTTTTTTATTTGTCAGTGATCTACAGACATTCAGTGTAATAGGATTGTAATCATGAATGACATTTAGTAAGGTACCTTGTTTCTGTTTCGCCAAGACAATTAGCTTGCAATGGTGATGTGGTGGAGTGCTTTTCAGATTTTCTATCCGATGCCTGTGGACACAGAGTATGTGAAAACACTGTTATATGCAAGTTCATTCTTTCTGAATCAAGACAAGGAAAAAAATAAGGAAAAAATTAGTATGAGGGAAATCCAGAATTTTTAACGATTGCAGCAAAGAAATCCAAAACGACATCTTTAATGCTATTTATTGATGCTCTAACTATGTCACACCACGTCAACCGCATAGAACAATTTTCCTATTTTTCACTTCTTTCATGGAATCTTCCTGGTCAGGAGCATGAAATATTATTGCACATTGAGGATAACTGTCTATGGGCAAAACAATATGTAACACTTTGGGCTGGATTTTCCTATCCGAATAAAGATGAAATGAGGTATGTCAGCAAAAGAAAATGACGCAGCGATCTGCATGTCAGTCTGCCATCTCCCTTCTGACATTTCTGACAATTTTCCTGAGGACAGGAAGGGGGAAGAATAAGGAGCAGGCAGGAGTGTAAATTCAACCTCCTCATTAATTAGGCAGCTTGAGGTCATAGAAGAGCCCAAATGAGCTCGCTTTCTGACCTCTTCTGATTTTCGTGGGAGTGGATGACTGTTAGGAGATCTCTGAATCTGACCAGCTGCAGCCTGGCAGCAAGAGAGGCAACAGCACTGAAACTGGTTTATTTAATGTCATTATATCAAAGTTTTTTTTTATTACTGTGAAGTAATAAATGTTAATAACCAACCTTTTGCTGTCCTCTCCCTGCTCCCCACTATCAATTTGTTCTGGCCACTTTGAAGATGAAGATCCCAGGCGCGGTACAATAGCCACACTGCACCCCAAAAGCAGCGTGGCACAGCTCAGTGTGGCCAATATGTGCCAGGAGACCCCGCTCCTGAGATCTACCTGGCTCGCAACATCTCGCGAGATCTGATGCAATCTATTGCGATGTGACTCCCACATCACCTTTTGGCAAATCTTCATATTAGAGCGAGATAGCTGGTCTCGCTTTAATATGCAGTTTCCCATCATACCCAAGGAGTTGGGATCTATCTCCTTCACCTCGGGCGAGCGCTGTTCAGTCCTGGTCTCCACAAATGGGAACCAGATGGAACGGCACTCGTGGGGGTCTCCCAGGAGATCGGAAGCCCCCAGGTGCATGCCCTTTGGGCAGGGTGGTATCCTGGCTCTTCTGGTGCCACATGGGCACCCTGGCAATGCCATTTGGGTGCCAGCATCACACTGCTAACTGGCAGGGGCACTACCAGGGTACCAGGTTGGTACTGCCAAAGTGCCAAGCTGGCATTTTACGCACATTGGGATCGGGCCGATCTCTTGCTGCACTGAGGAGTTCCGGCAAGCGGAGCTCCTCAGTGCAGAAAATAGGGCTGTGTGGCCTTGGGTATGCATTCCCCACTGAGACCCCGTATATGGCCGGATGGGTGTTCGAAAGCGGGGTGTTTCTCAGCGCTGCGAGTGCTGGGAAACATACAGTTAAATGCCCTCACTGTGGGATTTTTTTCACATCCTCCCCCCCCGTCTTTTATTTTTTTAAACCTTGCACAGATGGCAGTCAATGTAATGGTTGCTGATTCAGGCCACAATTTGGCCAATCTCCCTGGTGTTCCACCTCCATTTACTCCCCTTCCCCGCAATCATTGATTGGTGTCAGATCTGTCTCTTGGATCCTACCCTATGAAAGATACAATTCACGACTCGCTACTCAGAACTGCCTTCAGTGGGAAAATCCAACCCTCTGGCTAGGAAATGCCAAGTGTAAAGTTGGAAAATTAAGCCTTTATTCTCAAAACTGCACTCCACTTTTGCACAATTGTTTTTTTACAGTTCTTAACCTAAAAAATTAGATGTGTGAACAATTCAGCTTCAAGAATTACTTTTCTCAAATTGCCGAGCTGCAGAGAATGCTTGCATACACAGCCTCCTATGTAGTGCAATGAATGTTATTGTTCTAAAATCCATGAGCCATTTTCATTGCTTTTTATCTGCAAGGAGAATCTCCACTCCATGTCTTCAGGTTAAATGTATGAATGTATTTAACCTACCTGAATCCAGCATAGTTTAGTTACTGTCTTTATATTTGATTTACAAATATTGCTATCTTTAATTCCTGTTTCAATATTAAATTGTGTCTGCTGTAGATCTCCTTATTGAAACAAAGCCTCGAAATGCAGCTATCCCAGTCGCAAGATTCCTTGCAAAAACTACAGTGCCAGTTCAACCGTGAGAGACAGCGGCTCACACAACAAATAGAGGGGATGGAAGACGAGCATAAACGCAGACTGGCATCTTTGGAGGATGCTCACAGAATTGCTTTTAGAAATATGCAGGAATCCAAGGACCGTGAATGCAAGGTATGCTGTTGCTGTCGTACCACGCTTTCAAATGTTGAATTGACTTTTATTTTTTCACTTTTTTTTGTGCAGTAGTCTGTCATGTGAGAGTACCTTAAGAAATGGGTGTTTACTACTGCAGTGATGTCAGAGAGTTGGTGGAGCTGGGCTGTCCATCAGCTTTTTACTTTCGTTTTAGGCTGTTTGCTGAAGGGTGTGTTTTAGTTTCAGAGCTGGATAGCTGCAGTCGCAGCCAGAAGGTGTATGAATCTCTCTCTGTAATCTAAAGACTGTAAATCGATCCTGGTGATTTAAAACTAATAACAGTAGTGACTTTAACCTGATGTGCTTCTGGTAAAAGGTGTTTTAAATCTTATGGATGTTAAAAGGAAAGCTTAAAGGATTACTTAGTGTTGTATTATTTGGGAGTTGCATTTTAATTAATGGTTGCAAGGTGTTCACTGTATGTTTTAAAAAGATTAACTTGAGTTCATAGAATAAACATTGTTTTGCTTTAAAAATTACTTTTCCATTTCTGCTGTACTACACCTGTAGAGTGGGCCGTGTGCTCCCCATACCACAATCTATTAAAAGTTGGTCAGGTGAACTCCATGATATACTTTGGTGTTTTCTAAACCCTGGCCCATAACAAGTCAGGTAATACATTTAACAGCTCGTTAAATAACAAATACCTGCAGTAATGGAATATTATTTTATTGGTGATGTTCTCACATTCCACCTCTAAAATAGAAGGCTTGTCTAAAATATTGAAAGATCTCACTCGGGAGAATTTAGAATCTGACTTCGGCTATTTCATTCTGATTAAAACTTTTTTCACTTTTTTTAAGTTGATCGTAAAACTGTTTAGAAGTACTTTAAATTCTGCATTGTATTATGAGTCCTGTCTTATAATCAATTTTAGGATTAATTTAACAGCAATTCCTACATTGTTTATTTTAAATATTGAGATTTTTCTCCGGTTATAATGTATAATCGTAATTTGTGCAGTACATAGAAAGTTTTGGTAGTGAATGAACTTTACACATGGATTTGAGTTCTGGATGACGACAAACTTTGAATCCAAAGACCATAAGACACAGGAGCAGAATTCGGCCATTCGGCCCATCAAGTCTGCTCCGTCATTCAATGTTGGATTTTATATTTTTCATCCCCATTCTCCTGCCTTCTCCCTAATACCTTGATCCCCTTATTATCAAGAACCTATCTATCTCTGTCTTAAAGACACTCAGTGATTTGCCCTCCACAGCCTTCTGCGGCAAAAAGTTCCACAGATTCACCACCCTCTGCTGAAGAAATTGCTCATCATCTCAGTTTTAAAGGATTGTCCCTTCAGTCTGAGGCTGTGATCTCGAGTTCTAGGTTCTCCTGCTGGTGGAAGCATCCTCTCCACGTCCACTATATCTAAGCCTCTTCGTATCCTGTAAGTTTCAATAACGTCCACCCTCATCCTTCTAAACTCCAACAGGTACAGACCCAGAGTCCTCAACTGCTCCTCATGTGGTAAGCTCTTCATTCCAGGTTCTTGTGAACCTCCTCTGGACCCTTTTGGGGTCCAAAACTGCTCACAATAATCCAAATGGGGTCTGACCAGAGCCTTATACAGCCTCAGAAGTACGTCCCTGCTCTTGTAATCTAGCCCTCTTGACATGATTACTAACATTGCATTTGCCTTCCTAACTGCCGGCTGAACCTGAACGTTAAGCTAAAGAGCATCTTGAATTAGGACTCCTAAGTTCTTTTGTGCTTCTGATTTCCTAAGCCTTTTCCCATTTAGAAATTAATCTATGCCTCTATTCTTCCTTCGAAAGTACATAACCTCACACTTTTCTAAATTGTATTCAATCTGCCACTACTTTGCCCACTCTCCTAGCCTGTCCAAGTCCTTCTGCAGCCCCCCTGCTTCCTCAATACTACCTTTCCCTCTGCATATCTTTGCAAAGAGAAAAGCCTGATTCAGCCATCTGCTGCTGAAACACTCACCCATGTTTCCAATACCTTCAAACTCGAGCTTATCTGGTTGGCCTCTGATCTTCATCCTTCTCCAGACTAGATTTCATCAAAAACTCTGCCACCCATAAACTAACTCCCACCAAGTCCCATTTACACATCATCCCTTGCTTAACGTATCTTGGTTCCTAGTCCATCTGTCTTAATGAAAAAAGTCTCATCCTCGTTTTCAAATTGCTCCATGGCTTCACTCCCTCCTTTATCCCAGTCCGTTCGCCAGTCCTACCACCTTCTGAACATTCTGTAGTATTTCACTCAGTCCTCTTGTCCATTCCTGTTTCCTTCACAATATCACCTACAACTGTGCATTCCGCTGCCTTGAACCAAAGACCTGGATTTCCCTCACTAAACTTCTATGCCTCCCTCTTTTAAGACATGCCTTTCATCACCAGACCTAATATTTTGTCCTTCAGCTTTGTTTCAATATTTGTCAATATTGAAGGGTGTCAGAAGATGTGCAGGAGCATCGCAATCATCTTAATTCAGTCCTCCACAATTTCTGTCTCCTGAAGTATGATACGCATGAGGATACCTAACATACTGGGCATGATCTAACAGAAAAAAAAATGCAGTCCGTTCTGCGCGGTATTGAAGTTCCCGGCAGCTGTAGGTATCTAATGGCACTCTGTTTATTTTTTGAGCCACAACGGGGAATGCCCTGGCAAGACCGCAGTCCATCGCATTTCCTGCATTGAAGAGCTCCGATTGGACGAGATCATGTCCCGCGCTCTCGACTTCCAACGTGACCACTGGACCCCCCCCAACGCACCTGTTGGGGGTCCTCGAGCCCCTCGCACATCACCTCATACAACAGGGAACCCCAAGGCCCAATCCCTGGCACGTGCAAAATGCCACCTGAGCATCTTGGCACTGCCAGCCTGGCTTCTCCCAGGATCTACCGGCCATGTCCCATCCCGATTCCAACAGCACATGGCTGGTAAATAGTGCACGAAGTAATGTTTTGAGATCAATGTCGATTGTCCTACTGAGATCTAACACGGATTCCATTGGGCCACTCTAGCCAGTGCTCCGAAAGCTAGTGTTTGAAACAAACATGTTGGACTTTAACCTGGTGTTGTAAGACTTCTTACTGTGCTCACCCTAGTCCAACGCCGGCATCTCCACATTATTTCAAAAGTCACTGAGTGCAAAAAATTCCATTGCTCAGCATGTGGGAAGTGGAAACGAATAACAGAGTAGTATTCATCCATGAACACAGTAACAAGATAACATGGGCAGCAGGCATGAGAGACAATGGTCCTCTATGATTAACTGTACCCAAAACTGACAGCATTACATGGTGGCCATTAAAAATTGAATTTGCGGCCCCGGGGAGATACTCGGGGAGTCCGGTAGTAATAGCTTTGTTGAGAATTTGGAGGCAGTTACAACAGTACTTCGGGTTGGGGCAGGGTCAAGGGAAATGCCGATTTGGGGGAACCATAGATTGGAGCCAGGGGACTGGGATGGAAATTTTCGGAGATGGGAGGAGAAAGGAATTAGGACACTAAAAGGCTTGTTTCTTGGGGGTCGTTTTCTGGGATTGAAGGAGCTGGGAGCGAAGTATGAACTGGAGCAGGGGGAAATATTTAAATGCATGCAGGTTCGAGACTTTGCCAGAAAGGAGATACAGAGCTTCCCAGTAGAGCCGGCTTCCACATTGCTGGGGGAGGTGCTGACGACAGGGGCACTGGAGAAGGGGGTATTATCGGTGGTTTGCAAAGCTGATGGCAGGAGGAGAAGGTGCTGCTTGATGGGATCAAGGCAAAGTGGGAGGAAGAATTGGGAGAGGGTATGGAGGAGGGGTTCTGGTGTGAGGTGCTCCGGAGGGTGAACGCCTCCACCTCGTGTGGGAGGTTGGAGCTGATACAGCTGAAGGTGGTGTAGAGAGCGCACCTTACAAGGGCGAGGTTGAGCCGACTCTTTGAGCGGGTAGAAGATGTGTGTGAACGTTTTGGTGGGGTGGGGAGGGCAAACTACGTTCATATCTTTTGGTCCTGTCCAAAGCTGGAGGATTACTGGAAGGAGGTATTTAGGGGTGCACTTAAAACTAGACCCGTGCCCTCGGGAGGCCATATTCAGGGTATCGGATCAGCCGGGGTTGGAAACGGACGTGGAGGTAGATGTTGTAGCCTTCGCCTCATTGATCGGCCGAAGCCGGATCCTGTTTGGGTGGAGATCAACGTCTCCACCCTGTGCCCTGGCGTGGCGGGGGGAGCTGCTGGAATTCTTGAAGCTTAAAAAGGTCAAATTTGAACTGATGGGGTGTACAATTCATGGGCGTTATTCATTATGCACTTTTGGGAATTGGATCACATCGAACATTGGGGGGAGGGTGCTGGGGGGGTGGGGAGAGGGATTGTATGTGTTAATGGTGACTATGGGTGATTTCTGATTCCTTTTTGTCAGTTGTTTATGTTAACATGCGGGCTAATGTCTGGGATTTGGTGGAAGGATGGAATCGTTGTTATTGATATGGGGATTGACATTACATTCGTTAATGATTATTGTTTATTGTTGGGTGTAAATTTGGGAGAAAATGTGAAAAAGGAGGAGAGTAAAGAATATTTTTTTAAAAATTGGATTTGGTTGGAATGACTCAAACGTGGCTTGAGATAAATATCCATAACATTCACAGCGGACATACTTCAGTACAGCCGATAAGGATAATCACTAATCTTACAGGAATTATACTAGTGAGGTCACAATGTATGATGACCTGACACAAGGCATACGTATGGTCCAACACATCATGTTCGTATCTGAACTGCGTTTTTTCATGTTGCTTATGTGGAATTAAAGTCGGCTGAGTGAGATAAAATAGAATTCAACGGCACAATGGTAGATACCTGGGGGAAGGGGGAGGCATCTGTGTTACCTTTCAATGTCTATGGAACATCACCTGGGAGAACCATTCAATATCTGAGACTTTGAGGCTGAAAAATAAAATATATTTGCAGATTTGATATATATTGGCCGCGATTCTCTGACCCCCACGCCGGGTGGGAGAATCGCGGGAGTGACGGGCGATTCCTGCCACGCCGCCTTGGCACCCGCACACGATTCTCCCATCCCCCCCAAAACGGCGTTTTACGACAGGGCGCTCGGAGAATCGCCGCTCGCCGTTTCTAATGGTCGAGCGGCGATTCTCCGGCCCGGATGGGCCGAGCGGCCTGCCCAATACGACCGGTTCACGCCGGCACCAACCACACCTGGTGGCTGCTGGCGTGAAGAGCGTGCGAACGCTGCGTGTGCGGCCTGTGGTTGGGGGGGGGGGGGGGGGGGATGGAGGATCGAGCACCAGGTGGGTGCTCAGTGGGGGTCTGTCTCTAAAAGACGCACTCTTTTCCCTCCGCCGCCCCACAAGATCAATGCTCCGTGTCTTGCGGGGCGCCTGCGGGGAGGACGCCAACCGCACATGCGCGGATTGGCATCGGCCAACCTGCGCATGCGCGGGTGACATTATTTAAGCGCCGCCAACCGCGTCATTTAGGCGGCGCCGCTTTGACGCGGGCGCCAAGGCCCGGCGCGCGAAATTGCGCGGCGCCGCTCATAGCCCCCGGGGGTGGGAGAATAGGGGGTGAGGAGCGGCCTCTGACGCCGGAGTGAAACACTCCGGTTTTCACTCCGGCGTCGGCACTTAGGGCAGTATTCTCTGCTAAGGCTAAAAATCGCGGAGGCCGTCGTGAACACGGCCGTGGTTCACGATGGCCTCGGGGCCCGCTCCCCGCACCTAATTCACCCCCACCCGGGGGGCTAGGAGCGGGTCCCTGGCCGCGACCTCGGCCGCCAGAAGTGACGCGCGAACGGCGCTTTTCATGATCGCATGCGCGGTGCTGTCTTTCTCCACCGCCGCCCGGCAAGACGTGGTGGCTTGATCTTGCCGGGCGGCGGAGGGGAAAGAGTGCGTCCGTTTTGGACGCAGGTCCGATGATCGGTGGGCACCGATCGCGGGCCTGTCCCCTCCGGAGCACAGTCGCGGTGCTCCCGTCCCAATCGGGCCCCTGGATGCCCCAAACGGGCACCTGCCGCCCGTTTCACAAATTCAGTGACCAGGTGTGGTTGCTGCCGTGGTGAAACGGGCGTGAAGTGCCGGCCGCTCGGCCCATCGGGCTCGGAGAATCGGCGTTCACCGTGAAAAACGGCGAGCACCTATTTTCCCGAGGGGGGGGGGGGGTGGGGGGGATGGGGGGGCGTAAAAAATGTCGGGAGGCCCTCCCGCGATTCTCCCAGGCCGCGTGGGGAGCGGAGAATTCCGCCCCAAGTCTCCCGTTGGGAGAATCGCGCCCATTATATACACAGTGATGGAATACACGTGCCCCAATTGTGCGATCAGAACTTTGTTATTTTCTTAACGCTGACACTACATCTTGGTGAATCCATGACAGGCACAGCAGAAGTAGAGGGAGCCTGTTTCCTGCTGTGTCCTGTTCCCTGAGATTACTTTGGTGACCATCCCATGCAAGCCGGAGGCCTGAAGGGGCCCATCCTGTTAAGAATCTCCTGCTACGCGGCAGATGCCCCCTCCTCAGCCTGACCAGCCGGCGTTGATAAGATCATAGGCAGAGGGAAGTTGGAGCGACTAAATGTAAATGGACTTCTCCAACCACTGTTCCAATCTACTGAAGGCCTTTGACAATCCTGCCTGCTTATCTTTGCAGCACCAATATTTGTTTCAGGGCAGGTTTCATGGGCTACTCATCGGACTCCGCAGAGGCCAGGTCTCCAGCAGTCCTCCAAGTGTCAGAGACCCTGGCAATCACTGCGTCTACCTGCTGTGGATAGGTGTCTGCAAGGTGCTCACCAGATTGTGACCCCCGAGCCTGCTCTAGAACTAGGAACCATCAAGGTGTTTGGATCTGCGCTGTTGGACGATGCAGGTGAACACAGTAATGCCCTTCATCAGATAGATCATCGGCGATGGATAAGGGATGGACGCTCAGGTTGTTGGGGGACACTGATCTCGCCTTCCGCGCAGGAACGATCCCTTTCCTCGTCAGCTAGCTCTACTGTCTGTGCCTCCATTTGTAAAGAATCTTACATGAGATGGTAATGTGAAAGTGGCTGTTAGACATTCAGTGCTGATGGTGGTGTGTGACACCCCGTTTTTTGCATGTTCACTTAATTATTGCTAAATAAATATTCAACTTAATCTCCCTAAATCTGCCTGTTGAAAGAGTGGAAAAGCACACAAGGGTACTTGTGAAAGACACGGGCCAGAGTTTTGCTTATGAGGTGAGAAAGTAGAGTCGGGACCGACGCATCTCCATAGAAATTCTCCCTCTGCCGTCCCGCATGAAAAATTTTTGTTACAGCGAGGCAGGGCCGCGGTTGAGTCATGCTCGCCAACCCGAAACCAGATCAGAGGAGGAGACTGAACTAAATGATGAGGAGGGTGGATCAAGTCTCAGGCCTGAGTGAAATGGCTGCCCTGGACCCCGTTCTTCTGTGAGTGGGGAAACTGCAGGACTCTTGAAGGTTCGTTGTTGGGTAAGTCTGTCAGCAGTCAAGTGAGTAAGAACTGTAATTGTTGGCCATCTGGTTAGTTTCATTCATAGTGTTAGCCCACCATGGGCCTTCCATAGCAAAGTAGAGATTTTAGTGCTGCCTATTGACCAGTCTAATCAAGGACCACACAACAGTCACTTAATATTGGCAAAGCTTAACAAGATACAGCCATCCATATGGCTGCACCATGACAGCTTTAGCAGGCCCTGTCATTTTGCAGTAAATGATTTCAGCATAATGATCTGTGATTTATAGACCTCTGAGCCCTTCCACTTACCCTTTTACTTCCCATAAATCTAGCCGGGCACCCAAATGTGCCCTGTCCATTACCATCACAATGGCAAACTGTCATCACAGATGAGTTTGACTCAGAGCTGGAGTGCAGATGTCATATTGGCATCCACACAGTGCATGCTCCCCTAATAAAATTAGTCTGTGTACAACAAATAATCAGTTCCCAACATGTGAATGGACACTGAAGATCTGATGTGCCGAACAAAACAAAACACCTGATTTGCCCATGTACTTCATTGTGATGCCACAACATCGCAAAGGAGGACCGCTCCAGAAGCTGAGGGAGTGACAACAGCCCAATTTTGTAACCAACATCTCGGGTTTCTTGTCCATGAGGTGCAAAGCCAGAGGGATATTTTGCACCGAGAAAGGAGGAACCCCCTGAGTGTTAGCAAAACAGCATGGCAGATAATAACAGCCACTGTGAGTTCAACATGGGAGTACATGGATATAATGCGGCATGCAGTTCTACAGTCTGCTGCGCTCTGGCAAGGTGAGTTGTTTAGTAGATGCAGATGGATGGCATTATGATGGTTATCAGCTGCATGACAGTAGCTGGTAAACACTTGCCATGTACTTCCCTAATACGGACAGTTGTGTGACATGTTGTAGATCAAGGTAGTCATGGATGACATATGAATGCCCACTGCATTGATGAGTTTCATGCCTGAATGTAGGACAGAAGGGCCTTATATCCCCCTCTTTTTTTGTACTTGCAAAAGAGGACTCAGAATGCCAAAGAGATGTCCCAGATTGGGCATGGCTCAGCATGCCTGAAGACACCTCTTGTCATTAAATGACAATGGAGATTGCCAGGGTGCCCTATGTGCTCAGAATTGAGGAGGATGAATCACGTATAGCAGGTGTCAAAGGTGGCATTAGAGGCACATTTGAATATTATGTTAATGGCAGAGTTGATGGTTTTAGTGGTGGAGTTAATTGTTTTGGAGCACAAAGCAGATTTCTAGTTCATTGAGGAGTAGGAACAGTGGACCAAGAGTTCCATTGATATGTTTGAAGGCACATACCTCAAGCCATACATGCTCTCAATATGTCCTTTTGTGTCACACACAGATCACACCGGTTTCGCTGCCCCAGCACCACCTCGCAAGCCAGATCATCCCTTGGGCATCAGGACGATGAAGAGTTGGCTGAGGAACCACTATCACATCTGAGCAGCCCACAACACACAAACTAGCACATTGGAGGGATATTGCATGCATTTGAGTCAGGGCATGAAGTGTGAAGGGCATCACACCTGAATGCAAGGGGCTGTATCTGAATCACAGGCAACCTGTGGACAGTTCCCCTCACTGAAAGAAAGGCAGTCACAGTGATACTGCATTGAGAGGGCCTCAGAAGTCCTCTTTTGGAGCAGCAACAGATATCTGCCAGAGTTTCCTGAGGCAATTTGAGCTCACATATGGTGAGGTGCTTGACCATGTCTTGAGGTTTGATCATATGAGCTCCATCCATAAGAGAATGGCAATTTCATGGATAGCTACATGCAGCATCACATCAAGTGTATGCAATAGAAACGTGATGCCCTGCAAAGATTACATGGTCCACTCAGTAGCCTGCAGCAGGTCTTTCAGAGTATGAGTGCTGATCCTCAAAGCATATGCAAGGATCTGCATACCCAGAACAAGACGTTCATGCATGTGGCACAATGATGGCTGAAAGGGATGCCTGCTGCTCCCCAGTCGCCATACCCAACCAACCCACCTAATGACAACCCATTGCTGTGGAGGTGGGTTGAGAAGGATGAGAGCTCCGCAACATTTCAGTACTCTCACCTTCTATGCTTCCCTTGCCCCTCCACTAGAGCCCTTATTTGCAATGTAGGAGCCACTGACCAAGGCCTGCAGTCTCAGGTAGGCCCTCAGTGCACCCTGCATGATGAGGCAAGCTGTCACTCTCCTCAATGTCATATAGCCAGAGCAGTCTGAATCTATGTGCAACTATGTAGCACTGTTTGCAACTTGCAAGTGCCACTTGGCTTTAATCATTAACAGTCAACAATGTTGTCAATTAATCTCACAGTGTTACCAGTTAATTTTATTCACCTTGTAAATACGCTCTGTACTTTCTGGATGTGGTGGTTTGTCATTGTAGACTATTAGCTAGAATTACCAGGGAAACGTAAAGCAGCAGAGAGTTGCTTAGTCGTAGAGAACTTGAATGTTGCTGGATAAAGAGACATGCTGATGAAGCTTTTCATCTTGCACTCATCAGGGCAGATTCTCAAGAATACCAAATCTCAAAGGGAACAACAGTTTATGCTGCATGTGAAGATTGGTTGGAAAATACACTTGGTAGAAGCGTTGCCATGGAGACTGCACAAGGAAACAGTTGACTGCCAAGCTTCTATTTGAATTCAAACCAGTTAGATCAACTCTGGTTGGTCAAGGGATTGCTGTGGGGAATGAACCAAGGAATGGCCATTCCCCAAGCTTTTGTTCAGTTAAAAGGTGCAATAAATGAACAGGTTCTTTCTGCTTGCATAGGACAAAGATGTGACCAAGCATACCAAAGATTTGTGTTCTTGTAATTTTTTCCAGATGAGTGCAAGATGAAAAGCTTTGACAGTATGTCACTTTTTTCAGCAGTGATAAAGAATCAGGCTCTTCCCAGTAGCAATGAATGCTGTAGCCAGTAATCTATCTCTCCGTGACAGCATGAGCTTGAAGGGTGTGGCCATTCATGCCCAGAAGTGGAAGGCAGGGCCTTTCTTTCAGACTTTGGATGTCTCCTCCCAATGTCACCTTTCACTTACCTGGCATCTCCATTAAGGGTAACAGGGTGTTGCCTGAGCTGGAGCATGTTAGTTATGAAGAGAGATTGGATAGACTGGGTTTTCCTTGGAGCAAAAGATTCTGAGGAGGGGCATTATTGTGATGTATAAGATTGTGAGGGTCATAGATAGAGTAGAGAGGAAGAAACATTTCCCCTTGGTGGAGGGATCAATGACGCCCAGGGAGCATATTTTAAAGTAAGGGGCAGGATGTTTAGAGGGGATGTGACAAAATTCCTTTTCACCTAGAGGATGGTGGGTGTCTGAAACTCACTGCCTCAAAGGATGATGGAGGCATAGACCCTCATAACATTTGAGAAGTATTTAGATGTGCTCATGTGATGCCAAGGCATATAAGGCAAGTGTTGGAAAATAGGATTAGAATGGTTAGGTGGTTGTTTTTGACTGGTGCAGATGCAATTGGCCGAAGTGCCTTTTCTGTGCTTTAGACCTCTGTGACTCATGGATCCCACACTGCGGGTTGAGACTTTTGTAGTAATGGCAATTAGGCCTGGTTGGAATGAAAATAAGTATTTTGTACCTGTGTGTTTCACATTGCACCCTCTTTCCCCTGCCAGTGAAAATAGTACCTGCTGGAAACATGGGCATAGGAACGAGTAAGCCGATTAACCCTTGAGCCTGGTCTGCCATTTAATAAGATCATCATGATCCTTGATTTAACTCTCTGTAGTTATTAACAACTTGTAATATTTGGCAGTATGGACAGACTCTTGAACACAAGGTGCAGGAACTACTTGCAGGAACACTCAAAAGAGCTCTTACAGCAGATCTGAATTTCAACAGCAATGTTGACTTGCTGAGTTGTACGGCCAGGCTAACGATGAGTTTTTAATAAATGTTAGGAAAACAAAGGTAGTTTTAAAGAATTTATATTTGTATTAGTTAACATTAGAAAAAAGGTATAGTTTTAAGTGGGTTTGATTTAATGTTTCTGTGCCTAGAAGGGCAAAACCTATGGTTAGATTCATGCTGCACAAAGATGTGCTGATGTGTGGTGATTGGTTATGTTCCAGTTTTGTTTCTATTGTGCTTAGAGAGGATTGCAGTGCGATGAATGAATAAGAGCAATAAGCATGTGGGTGTTGCTTAGCAACTGGGGTCCTGTAAGGTAGAGAAGCTTATAAGTTTGAGCTTTAGCTGAATTTGTGGAAAGTTGGAGACAGGACCTCGGGGTGTGAATATCTCTCAACTCTGCCAGAAGAAAGACTAGACAGGGTGGGAGCTACAAAGAGGCAGTCTTTCTAAAGTACAAGTTACAATCTAGATAACCAGGGAATTGGGACAGAAAGAATGTTTAAGATGCCTGAAGTTAAGAAAACAGAGATCAGGGTTTTGTTCAGAAGAATTCAAGGAAGATTGAATTAAAGAGACAATTGCAATAACTAAATTTAAAGTGAACCAGCAGACTTCAGTGGCAGATGAAGCATTTAACATCATTTTAATGCAGTCTGAAATTGAGAGTTAAAGCAATTGTGAATAGATTTTATGGCCACTAAGACGAGGAAATCCAAAAAGGGTTGGTGTAAAATCTTGGACTAGACTCGCTGTTAAAAATGGAGTGAAAGCTTTGTTTAAAAGTGTCATTTGGAAAACCGGGACTGGATTTTGGAATGCAAACCGCTCAAGGAAAGCATTATTGTGAGAGTTTCTAAAGCATGATTTTGGGAGTGGAGTTTTGAAACTCTCCTATGATCATAATCGGGGGAGATTCTGAAGAGAAATCCACAGACACTAAGTTGGGTGCTGAAAAAAGACTGCGCTAATGAGACCACTGTAGCTTAAGATGTATTTTGTAAACTTTGTTAATCCGAAAACCTATGTGTAAGCTAAGGAGGGAATAAAGGCATATTGTATCATCATCCAATTTTTTCATGTTTAATAACTTATTTTCTTGTTGTTAAAACTAATTTGCAGAACTATAACTGTTCCTCCTTGTTTTCTGAAAAAGAATAAAGCTTATGGTCTTTTGAGCCAGGGTTCTATTCTGGACGTTTCCCACCCAGTTTATAACATCAACTAGTATTGTAACATAAGTTTAGAATAAGATTATTTACCTTTACTGTGTCAGTAAATACATTGTTGTTTTCTGTGCAGAAATTCAGTCGCGAATTCTTTGAAGTTCCATCTGTGTTTATTTGTGATTTTATGGTCTCAGATTTTTATATATGTGGATCAGTAATTAACCTGGCAATAGAAGATTATGAATCAGAATTGTACATAATGTACTTTAAACTACTGTGAACAAATTTTCCTCATGAAAATCTGAAGTTGCAATTTGTGGACTCGTTGCATTACCTGAATAAAACCTATGAAAAATAAAGTTGAATGGCCATAATTGTGTTGAGTATGTTTTACAGCAATTGGAAGAATGCTTAAACCAGCAGCATATGAAAAATTTGCAAGCTCAGAAGGACACTGAGAGAATAAATTTGGAGGCCTTGCAAAAGGAAGCAAAGCAGCAACTACAGGATTTGAGGACAGAGCTACAAGATGAAGGGAAATTAATACTTGGTATGTATTCTCAAATAATTCTTCTGATACACACTGTTGTTTATGCAATTAATCTGTTGTTCCTTAAATAAGTAGCATATCTTCCTGTTTAGAAGTGATGAGTGTTTGTTTTTAATTCATTAGTGGGGTATTTTGTGTGATAATGAGAAAATGGCAGACATGTTGAACAATTACTTTGCCTCAGTGGAAAGGAGGATAACTTGCCAGAAGTCACAAAAAAAAATAGTCAATAGAGGCCAGGGACTTAATACAATTAATATAAGTACAGCATCGCTAACGAGGAAATGAATGGAAGTAAAAAGTGACAAATCCCTAGGACCTGACGGTTTCCAACCAAGGGTGTTAAAGGAAGTAGAGGAGTACATTGTAGATGCCCTAATTTCCAGAATTCACTAGATTCAGGAGTAGTTCTTCTGGATTGGAAAATAGCACATGCCACTCCACTTTTTAAGAAGGGTGAAAAGGGGGAAACCAGGGAATTTACAGACCAGTTAGCCTACCGTCTGTGGTGGGGAAATTGCTGGAGTCTATAATCGGGGATGGGGTAACTGAACACCTTGAAAAATTTTGGTCAATCAGAGAGTGTCAGCATGGATTCGTGAAGGGAAGGTCATGTCTGACTAATCTTATTGAATTTAGTTGAGGTCACTAAGGTAACTCGGGTAGAGGTCAGTGGAATGTCTATGGATGTCATTTATATGGACTTCCAGAAGGCATTTGATAAAGTCCCACACAAAAGACTGTTATCTAAGTTGAAAGCCCACAGAGTTGAGGGCAAATTATTGACATGGTTAGGAAACTAGCTGGGTGTCACGTGACGGAAAGTGGGGATAATGGGTAATTACGCAAATTGACAGGGGGCCACAGGGATCTGTGCTGGGAGCTCAATTCTTCACGTTCAATGACTTGGATAATGCATAGAAAGTCATATATCCAAATTTGCAGATGATGCAAAGTTAGGTAACATTGTAGATAGCCTAGATGATCGCATAAAATTGCAAGGACATAGCGACAGACTAGCTAATGGGCAAAATTGTGGCAGATAGAATTTAATTGAGCAAGTGTGAGGTTATCCATTTTGGACCAAAAAATGATAAAGAGAAGAGTATTTTCTGAATGGAAAGAGGTTGGATGCAGTGAATATCCAAAAGAGACTTGGGGGTTCAGGTGCATAGGTCCTCAAAATGTCAAGAACAAGTACAGAAAATAATATAAAAGGCAGACTCGATGGGCCAAATGGGCTCCTTCTGCACAGTATGTTCTATGTTATTATCGGACAGGACATATTTACAGTCCTTTACCAATGATCAGGTGTTTTCCTGAGGCTATCCACAATCTAAAGCTTTTCCAGTAAAGTTGTATATTAACTGAATTCACCATTTTTTTTACATAATTTTTGGCATTTCATTTTACTTGGACAAAATTCAACTGAAGTTACCCATCATGTTTTGCAATTATGTTGCATACAAAATATAATGTTCACAAATATACTTAAGAATATGGCACTAAGTTCTAACAATACAATATTTATAAAAAGAAAGCCCAATCCTTCAGCTGGCGAGGCCAACACTTATGTCCAAATCTAATTGCCTTTGAAAAGGTGGTGGTGAGTCACTGTCTTGAACTACTGCAGTCCACGTGCTTTTTTTTCCTTTATTCTTTCGTGGAATGTGGGCGTTTCAGGCAAAGCCAGTGTTTGTTGCCCATCCTAATTGCCCTCGAGCTGAGGGGCTTTTTTTAAAAAAAGAGTCAACCACGTTGCTGTGGAGCTGGAGTCACACGTAGACCAGACCAGGTAAAGGCAGCAGATTTCCTTTGCTAAAGGACATTTGCAAACCAGATGGTTTCATGGCCATCATTCGATTATTAATTCCAGATCTTTTATTGAATTCAAATTTCACCATCTGTTGTGGCAGGATTCAAACCCGAATCTCCAGAGGATTACCCTGGGTTTCTGGATCACTAGTCCAGTGATAATACCACTACGCCACCACCTCCCATGCTGTAGATACACCCTGACTGCTAGGAAAAGAGTTCCAGGATTTTAACCCAGCAACATTGAAGGAGCAAGAATGTGGTTCCAAGTTAGAATGATGTATAACTTAGAAGAGAACTTGCAGGTAGTGGTGTTCCCATGCGTTAGTTATCCTTATTCTTTGAAATGGTAATGATTGTGGGTTTAAAAGATATTTTTGAAGGAACCTTGGATGCTGCAATTTATCTTGTAGGTGACACAAAGGAAGCAGCTGGTGGCTAAGCATAATATAAAGAATAGTGGCAGGCTTGCAGAGCTGCTCTAAAGTAAAGTCGCCATAGTCCCAGATGACTATAGGTTGTTTCCCCTTTTGAGGGAGAGAGCTGACTGGTGTGATGTAGCCTGAGGACCACCTCACTTCAAGCGAGAGGCAAGGTTGAGAACAAATAAATAAATAATAATAAATAAATAATCTTTATTGTCACAAGTAGGCTTACATTAACACTTTGCAATGAAGTTACCGTGAAAAGCTCCCAGTTGTCACATTCCGGCGCCTGTTTGGGTACATGAGGGATAATTCAGAATTCTCAGCTGGTACGGGAATTGAACCCGCACTGCTGGCCTTGTTCTGCATCACAAACCAGCTGTCTAGCCCACTGAACTAAACCAGCCCAGAACAATGTAGCACAGCAACAGACCCTTCGGTCATGATATCAACCTTAGCCAAAATCCTCAGCACTTCCTTTTGCCGTATTCCTCTGTACCCATCCTATCCATGTATTTATCAAGATATTTTGAACACCGTTAATGTGTCTGCTTCCACAACCTCCCCTGACAAAGCGTTCCAGGCACTCCTCACCCACTGTGTAAAAAAACTGCCTCGCACATCTCTAAACTTTGCCCCAAGGACCTGAAACCTATGACCAACCCCTCCACCCTGGGAAAGAGTGCCTACCCATCCACTCTATCCATGTCCCTCATAATCTTGTAGATATCTCTCAACCTCCTTTGGAATTGATATTCAGCTTCTCGGCATCTGGTATCATTTGCTACCACTTCACCTAAGCTCGGACCATGTGAAATCAATTCAGGCCCGCCAAGTTAAGAGGACAAAGTAGTCTAAAAGAATTCTGTTGTAACTTGGCTGAGCAACACTGTACTTCTGTCCTTTCCCATTGGTTTGAACAACCCATAACTGGATGAAATCAGACTTGGCATGCTGGAAGCTTTCAACTTGTTGAATTGGAACAAATGTACTATACTCCCTATACACACACAACTGTGTGGTAAATAGAATTTACAGTGCAGAAGGAGGCCATTTGGCCCATCGACTCTGCACCGGCCATTGGAAATAGCACTCCACTTTAGCCCACACCCAACCTAACCTTTTTAGACATTAAGGGCAATTTAGCATGGCCTGTCTACCTAACCTGCACATCTTTGGACTGTGAGAGGAAACCTGAGCACACGGAGAAAACCCACGCAGTCACAGGGAGAATGTGCAGGCTCCGCACAGACAGTGACCCAAGCCACGAATCAAACCTGGGACTCTGGAGCTGTGAAACAATGGTGCTAACTACTGTGCTACCGTGCTTCCCCAATGTGGCTCCAACTCCATGTATAAGTTTGCTGATGTCATAACTGCAGTGGGTCGCATCTCGAGCAACGATGAGTCAGAGCACAGGAGGGAGATAGAGAACCTAGTGGCGTGGTGTAACGACACCAATGTCTCCCTCAACGTCATTGACTTCAGGAAGCAAAGTATCGTTCACACCCCTGTCTGCATCAATCGTGCCGAGGTGGAGATGGTTGATAGCTTCAAATTCCACATCACCATCAATCTGTCCTGGTCGTAGCGTCCATCACATCGAAGCAATAACCAAGAAAGCACAACAATGCCTCTACTTCCTCAGGAAACTAAGGAAATGCAGCATGTCCACATTGACTCTTGCCAATTTTTAACAGATGCACCACAGAAAGCATTCTATCTGGTTGCATCACAGCCTGATATGGCAACTATTCGGCCCAAGACCATAAGAAACTGTAGAGAGTCATGAACACAGCCCAGTCCATAAGACAAACCTGCCTCCCATCCATTGACTCTCTACACCTCCCGCTGCCTTGGGAAAGCAGGCAGCATAATCAAAGACCCCTCCCACTCGGGTTATTCTCTCTTCCAACTTATTCCATTGGGCAGGAAATACAAATGTTTGAGATCACGCACTAACAGATTCAAAAATAGCTTCTACCCTGCTGTTACCTGACTCTTGAATGACGCTCTTACCTCTTCACACATCTTCTCTACTGAGTATACGTCTCCGCCTACGCCTGTGCCTATGTATTCATATTGTGTATTTATGTATGTCCTATGATTTTTCATATATGGTACACTCCACCTTGACTGTACGCAGAACAATACTTTTCACTATACCTCAGTAGCCATGACAATAAAGCAAATCAATCAAATCAATTGGAATTGATTAACCGCAAAAACCCCAGTGTTCCATATGGGAAGGTTTGTTTGTTACATTTTAAAACAGCAAATCTCACTCAGATTCTCGGACTGGCACTTAGTTTCCCAAGCAGCAATCAAAAGAAAAAGTTGAAAAATGCTTTTTTAATTTCACGTGGTAATAATATGCCTCCAATTAAATAAATATTTTCTAATAATTATCCTATTTTAAAGCAATTATTTAGTTTTGTATGAGTATGAAACATGTTGGAAGATCCCAGAAGAATTAGTAAGACTTCAAAGACCTCTTATGAGATTGCAAGAAGTTTAATTTTCAAGACAGATACTGTCTCCTGTTTCAAGCACTGACATATTTAGAACAATTTTGTGCTTGGGTGTACATTATACACTTACAAAATAAATACCGTATATACTCGCGTAACATGCGACTTTTGAGCACCTAATTTGAAGCCTAAATTTCGGGGGTCGCATGATACGCGAGGTACAAAAATCGCGGGTGTGAAATGCTGGCCAAGATAAGTCACATAGCATCCAGTAGTTAATGAAACTGTTATACATTTGATAACAAATCTATGAAAACTTAACACTTTTTCTTCTAATTCTTTTGGGAGTCTCTGTGCAATTTTTGTTTTTCTTCTTAACACAAAGTCATGTCTTTTCATGAACCGCGTACACCATCTGGGACTTGCAGTAAACTCACGAATGCCCATGTTTCTAGCTTCTCGTAAAGCATAAAGTCTTATTTTAGATCGTGTTATTATGTAACCATTTGCCCGATTTTCAGACACCCATTTTGAGACTTCATCTTCTACCTGCGGCCAATGACATTTCGACCCGCAATTTGCGCATTTATAGGAAGGACTTGCTATCAATTGTTCTTTTTGCTTTCTCCAGTTTCGGACACAGCTTTCTCCGACACCAAACAGGTTTCCAGCTTTAACATTGTTGCTTTGTTCCGCTTCGGCAACAACTTGCAGTTTCAATTTGGCTGTATATTTCTTCGCTGATCTTTTCTCCATTTTTGCTAAGGGTCGATTGTGTCACCTGTTAGGTACCGTGACTGTTTATTATTGGGTATAGTTCCGTGATTAGAAACAGCAAAACAGCTGTTTCTCATTCGGCAGTTTTAGGCGGAAAGCTTACCTGAGTGTCAGCTGTCATGTCAAAAAAGTGACTCGCATGATACATGAGGTATACTATAAAAGCATGTTTTTGGGCCGAAAATTTAGGGGTCGCATGATACGCGAGATCGAAGGATACGCGAGTATATACGGTACATCAATTAATTTCTCAGAATTTAATCTCTATCCATTGTCCGCATACTCATATTTTAACTTTCGTGAATATTGTGATTTCTTTTTTTAAAAACTTAAGATATTATATTTTTAATGATGTTTAAATTCTAAATGTTTTTGCTTCTGTAAAAACATTTTCAAAAACGATAATATGGGATTCCATCAGTAGCATTGTTGGCTCTGTTTTCCTTTCACTTTTAAGTGTATTCTTTCTTAGGTTTGTGTTTGGTCAACGACCTCCAGAAAAATGTTAAGGCAATATTGCAACTACTGATGCGATATTGTATGTTCTTTCTAGCTGCTTTGCGCTCCGATCTCAACTATCAACATTCTATAGCAATGGATCAGCTGAGACAAAACAACCAGCAGGAAATAGCAACTGTGAGAATGGAATTAGATCGGGCTGTTGAGCTGCATAGACAGCAGGTGGGTTAGTTCATTATTTTATTCCTTTTTAAAAAAATGTATTATCACACTTTACACATCTATATAGGCAGAAGGGCAGATTAATAAGATGGTGGAAAGGCATATGGGACACTCACTTTTATCAATTGGGGCATAGTTTAAAAAAGCAGGGAGGTCACAATGGAGCTTTATAGAACTTTGGTGAGGCCACAGCTGGAGTACTTTGTGCAATTCTGGTTGCCACAATATTGGAAGGATGTAATTTCACTGGGTGGGGTGCAGAGAAGCTTCACCAGAATATTGCCTGGGATGGAACATCGAAGTTTTAAAGCAAGGTTGGATAGGCTTGAGTTGTTTTCTCTGGAGCAGAAAAGACTGAGGGCTGACCTGATTGAGGTGTACAAGATTATGAGGAAGCTGTTCCTCTTAGTTGAAGGATCAGTTACGAGGGGACACAAGTTCAAAGTGAGGGGTGGGAGGTTTAGGGGGGATTTGAGAAAAAGCTTTTTTACCCAGAGAGTGATAATGGCCTGGAATGCACCGCCTGGGAGGGTGGTAGAGGCGGGATGCCTCTCATCCTTTTAAAAAGTAGTTAGATAAATGCTTGGCATGCGATAATATTCAAGGCTATGGGCCAGTGTTGGCAAGTGGGATTAGGTGGGCAGGTCAGGGCCTTTCATGCGTCAGTGCAGACTTGATGGGCCGAAGGGCTTCTTCTGCACTGTAGTATTCTGTGATTCTACTGTTATTCCACAGTTCAACAAATTGCTCCAGGCATAGTGCTATTCAATGATGTGATTCAAAGTAGCGTAGGTCAAATATAATAATTATCTGAACAGAAAAGAAGATTATGTGCTCTGGTATATCAGCAATGCCAAAGTGATTTTTTAAAAAAATTACGTTCTTTTTTTTCTTAAAATTTCTGTATGCTTATTGTTGCTGTTGACCATGGAGAACTACATTTATTTCTTTGTGCTGTTGATACTGTTGCCCAGAAATAGTTCTTCTTTGGCGATCACTCACTAATAAGTATGATTGTCCACCTTAGAAGCTCCGTGTTGCTGGTCTTGGGTTCTGTGGGTTCTTGCATGTCTGATGAGCCCAGTCCTAGAGCCGCATACTTAGTAGGTGTTTCCGGGTGGTGGAATTGGTCCTTGGACTCTAGATTGCTGCTATTCCTTTCTCGGGTTCTTTTTTTAGGCCTCCTCTTGCCGTCAATATGTGTCCTGAAAAATGGGTCCCTTCAATCAGAAGGTTCCTTCAAGTAGGTCTCTCCTGAGCAAAGGTCTCCCAGGTGTTGATGTTGAGGTAAGCCACAAGGGTGTCTTTGAAGCACTTCCTTTGCCCTCCTCTTGTTTGGAAGCTTGCCTTGAGCTGGGCAAAGAAGATTTGCTTTGGCAGTCACGACTCTGACTTCCTAAGCACATGGCCAGTCCAGCAGAGTTGGTTTTGGATGGTCATGGCCTTGATGTTAGTGCTCTTGGCTGCTTAAAGGACACTGAGAGAATGCCTGTCCTCCTAGCTGATATGGAGTATCCATCTCAGACAACATTAATGGTAACTTTAAAGTTAAAGCTTCACAGCGCCAGGGTCCCAGATTCCCGGCTTGGGTCACTGTCTGTGCGGAATTTGCATGTTCTCCCTGTGTCTGCATGGGCTTTCTCCGGGTGCTCCAGTTTACATAGATACATACAATTTAGGAGCAAGATGAGGCCTTTTGGCCCTTCGCACCTGCTCCGCCATTTGTCACGATCATGGCTGATCATCCAACTCAATAGCCTAATCCTGCTTTCTCCCCGTAGCCTTTGGTCCAGCCGCCTCTTGAATATATTCAGAGATTTAGCACCAACTACTTCCTGTGGTAATGAATTCCATAGGCGCACCACGCTTTGTGTGAAGAAATGTCTCCTTATCTCTGTCCAAAATGGGTTACCCCGAATCCTCAGACTGTGACCCCCTGGTTCTGTACACACCCACCATTGGTAACATCTTCCCTGCATCTGCCCTGTCTAGTCCTGTTAGAATTTTATGAGACCCACAAGTCTCGAAAGACATGCTTGTTAGGTGAATTGGACATTCTGAATTCTCCCTGGGGTACCCAACAGGTGCTGGAATGTGGCGACTAGGAAATTTTCACAGTGACTTCATTGCAGTGTTAATGTAAGCCAACCTGTGACAATAATAAAGATTATTATTATTAGATTATTATTCTGTACCATATGTAAGAGTTGGGAGGATAACCGCCTTGTACACAAGGATCTTGGTGTCAGCACGGATGTCATTGTCATCAAAGACTCTTGTCCTTCGGTGTCTGAAGGAGGATTAGATACGATGTTGGATATCCGTATCAATGTCAGCCTTAGAGGAGAGGTGGCTTCCCAGTACGGGAAATGCTCCACATTTGAGAGGCTTCTCCATTAGTCCTAATGGAGGGGGAGAACATATCTTGCCTTGGTAAAGGATTTGAGTCTTATTGAGGTTGAGGCTGAGACCATTTCTTTGGTATGCATCCACGAAGGTATTAAGCATGACTTGGAGATTCTCTTCTGAGAGAGTGGAGATGGCAATGTAATCAACTGAAATTCCACAAGCGATGTAAATGTCGTTTTCCTCTTGGATTTCAACCGGTTGAGGTTGAAAGGTTTTCTATTCATCCTGTAAATGATGTCCACTTCACCAGGAAGCTTGCTGTTGACAAGTGTTGAATGGTGGCGATAAAGATGGAGAAAAGGGTAGAGGCGATGACGCATTCCAGCATGACTCCAGTCTTGACCTCAAAGTTTTTGTCTTTTTTCTGTCGGTGAGGACAATCACCAACATCTTGTCGCGGAAGAGTCAGGCGATGTGGATGATTTTCTCTTTTCAGCTAGCCTTTGACAGGGTCTTCCATAATCCTTCCTTCCCGATTAACTGAGTCTGAAGCGTTGGTCGGATGGATGAAGGCCATATAGATTGGTTGATGTTGCTCCTGGCGCTTCTCATAAAGTTGCCAAGCAATGAAAATCATACCCACTGTTTGGTCGGAAGCCACACTGGCTTTCCATAAGGATTTCTTCTGAGACTGGGAGAAGGCAGCTAACAAGGATTTGGGCAATGATGTTCCAGGAACTGGGGAGAAGGGAGTTTCCTCAGGAGTTCCTACAGTCTCCTTTCGTGAAATGGTGGCAATGAAGGCATCCCTGAGGTCGGCAGAAATTTCTTCTCTGTCCAGATTTTCAGCAACAGCTGATGGTGATGACGGGTGATCTTGTCCCTTCCAACTTTAAAAATCTCCTCTGGGAACCCATTCACTCCTGCAGATTTTCCATTCTTCATGTGTTTAATGCTGGCTTTGTCTTTGTCCCTATTTGGTGGGAGTCTAAGATCATTTTGGTGGGGAGTTTGGGAATTTCCTCAAACACGTCCTCATCTCTGTTAGAACATAGAACATGCAGTGCAGAAGGAGGCTGTTTGGCCGATCGAGTCTGCACCAACCCACTTAAGCCTCACTTCCATCCTATCCCCGTAACCCAATAACCCCTCCTAACCTTTTTGGACACCAAGGGCAATTTATCATGGCCAATCCACCTAACCTGCACGTCTTTGGACTGTGGGAGGAAACCGGAGCACCTGGAGGAAACCCACGCAGACACGGAGATAACGTGCAGACTCCGCACAGTGAACCTGCGGGGAATCGAACCTGGGACTCTAGCATTGTGAAGCCACAGTGCTATCTACTTGTGCTGCCAAGCTGCCCATGTCATGGTTCAGAAGTTCTTTGAAGTGTTCTCTCCATCGGAGACTGATGTTTACTCTGTCTCTTGAGAGGGTTCTTTTCCTTACTCCACACCAGTTAAAGGCCTTGGATATTGGGTCCACATGGTGTCTTGTTGGCACTGAAGAAGCCTTAGGTGTTATGCTTGTCAGCAAAGAGTTGCAGCTCTTTAGCTTTCTCAGTCCACCATTGGTTCTTGATTTCCCCAGTTCTTCTTTGGACCTGCACCTTGGCTAATTCATAGTTCTCTTTGCGTTGCTGGTTATGTCATTATTCCAGGTGCGGAGAGTTTTTCTCTTCTTGTCGATGAGGTCTTGGATAGTGTGACCATTCTCGTCAAACTAGTCTTGATGTTTCCTGGTCTTGTAGACCATGGTTTCTTCACAGCTTGAGATGATGATTGTCTTCAGTTCTTTCCAGTTTTCCTCCACTCCATGAATGAACACTTTGTAGATTTTTGGGGAAACATTTTTGGAAGTTCACCAGCATTCTTGCACTTGAAGGCGCTCAACATTGATCTTTTTTATGAGCTGTTTCTTCTTCCGCTGCTTCTGGTACAGTTTGATGGACATAGAGGAACAGATGAGCTGGTGGTCTATCCAGCAGCCATCTGCACTGGTCATTGCTTTGGTGCTGAGGGCATCCTTTTGGTCTTGGGATCAGATGACAAAGTCAATCATGTACCAATACTTTGATCATGGGTGTCTCCAAGAAGTCTTGAACTTGTTGTTTTGGCAGAACAGTGTGTTAGTGATACAAGCTGGTGTTCTGAGCATTTGGTGAACAGGAGAACCCTGTTAGAGTTGCATTTCTGACTCCTTCCTTTCCGATGATACCTTTCCAGCATCGGGAGTCCTTTCTAATCATGGTGCTAAAAGTCCCTAAGGAGGATGATCTTATCTTCCTTAGGAATGTTGGAAAGTATGGTGTCCAGGGTTGAATAGAAGCCTTTTTGAATTCATCATTGGCATCAAGGAGCAGGACATAGGCATACACGACCGTTTCCTGATGGTGCTCGGCAAGTTGTAGATGGAGGGTCATGAGACACTTATTGATGCCGGCAGAAAGCTCCGAGAATCAGTTGACGAGTTGACGGCTGAAATGCCCTCCAGTTACTATTCGAAGATCAAAACTACTGAATCAAACTCCACTGCCTATATGCTGGTCCAAAGTGACGAACTTCCAGATCGCACGGCCCTGTCCCAGTTACCTTTCTCCGATTGCCACAGGGCTCGTCTGTGTGGGGGGTGTGTGCTGGTTTTCTCTCGGCAGATGCCTGGTATGGGACATCTTTTAATGTGGGTGTTCATCGGTAGACACATGGTCCTTGTCAGAGAGTATGGCCCAGTCCCAGTGGCAAGGTATCTCGCGACTGGCGATCTCTCTACTGCTGCAGCCTTCATCCGCCATTTCAGCTGTTGATACCAGACGGGTAACTTTCGCCTTCTCCGCCTTTGAGGACTTGTTTTGGATTGCTCTTTAACTGGTTCCTTTCCTCTGACCTTACCGTCATGGGTGATCCTGCCACCTGTTTAAGATTCCAGATGATATTGCTCTCGGGATCAACAAAACATTCATACCTCTCCACCATGGTGTGGTGAATGAGAATTCACACGGTATTATAATCTGTATATATGCATCAATATTGTAAGTGCAGTTGCACTACCTGACCACCAGGGGGAGTAGCTCTGGGAGTACTCGAGAGTTTGTACTGGGCTCCTCCCTTGGCTCCGCCCAGGACTCCTCCCCCTGGAGCTGCTGTATAAAGATCCGTGCCGCACGGGTCAGCCAGCCAGTTCACCGAAAGTTCAACGGCTAACAGGCTGGCTCTGTTGTAAGTATATTAAAACCGCTATTCTAATCCTACAAGCACGTGTCCGTAGAATTGTTGGTTCCAACAATTTAATATACTTACGAAACAGTCGAAGTAAATTATGGAAGCAGCCCTCAAGCCCGGACGCCTAGGGGCTTTTCACAGTAACTTCATTTGAAGCCTACTCGTGACAATAAGCGATTTTCATTTTCAGTTAAAAATTCTGTACTGGGAACTGAGAGCATTATGGAATATATATTCAGTTGCTTTAATCGGTTGACCTATCCCCTTCTTCAGTAAATGTTACCAAATGTCTAAAGAGCTTCCTCTTGGCCAACACAGTATTAATTTCTGAAATTGATCTTTGTGCACGTCTTATTACATTAATTTGCCTCAGTTCATAAGATTTGTCCTGACATTAATGAGTTTCCTTTCAAAAGTTGGACATGTTAGTTGGGAACTCCCTATCTTGCTTTGATCCTGGTACTGCAATTTATCACCTCCACTTCATATTTATTTGGATTTTCTAAGTGTTTTTTTCATGTTAAACTCTTGATTGTTTCAGAATGTAGCTGCTTGAAATTCATTGTGGTTAACTCTTTTTAATAGAAATAAACACAGTTGTTCAGTTATTCCAACAGGATTCATCAGTATATTTCCAAATTAGATAAATAGCTTGTTATTTGGATGATTTATTGCTCCCATTTTATCACCAATTGCTGAGATATTATGCATTTAGGAAATATTTAAAATATATTAATCTTCTAAATTATTTTATATGCTGTATCAGGGAAATCATAGTTGTGACTGTCATAAATTGTGCCAGAACTGTGGTGGTGGCCTGGGGGGGGGGGCTCTCTGAGTCATGGTGTGCTGTAAAGGTGATGTCCTCTTGGAACCTGCTGGCAGGCCACCAGTTTTTAAATGATGGTCTTCACCCATGGTGGTGTCCCCTCACAATGCTCGAAAAATGCCGGTGTGGGGAGGAAGTGGCTGATAATGGCTGGTAAGCATGCGGCCTTGTTGCAGAAAAGTCTGCTACTGGTAATATCCTCTGGCAGTGGGAGGATGTCAAGCTTCCCTCCGACCACTTTTCAGCACCATGATATGAGAATTTCCACTTATCAGCCAATCTGCAGAGTACTGGTAAAATTCAGCATGATTTCTCAGTCTCCATCCCATTAGTTGAAAACTTGAGACAGGATTCTTCAGACTCAGACTCAAGGCCAAGGATGGGAGAGAGGGTTGTTAGGCCAGGCCGGTGGGGAGTTGATGGTAACTGATGTGGGTATGGGCCATGCTGGTGGGGGTTGGGGAGGGTGTGGGTGGTCAGTGATGGTTGGGGAAGTTTGAAAGTCCTCTGGGGGGTGGGGGGGGGGGGGGCGGGGGGGCGGTCAGGGATATGGAAAATGCCCGCTGTGGGTCTTTAAGATGGTTATTCTGAAGTTAAAAGTGTTTTAATTTCTTCTAACACTGAGAGTCCATATGCATTTTAAACCAGAGTTTTTAATAATATCACCGCAACAAAATATACTATATAACAATTTTGTAAATTCATCACATACCCCAATGGTGCACTGGGAATCCCTATTAACGTGGGAACGTCCAATAGGAATTCCCAGTGCATTGCATCATCAGGGTATGTGATGAATGTAGGGAATTGTTATATAGTATATTTTGTTGTGGTAATATTATCAAAACTCTGGTTTAAATACATACGGACAGTCTGTCTGCTGAAGCTGTGATTAAGGAGTTGTAAAGGTGAGGACATCGGTGATTTTAACCAATTACTTATTGACCTATAAATGGCTGATGTAATATTGTTTATTTTTAGGAGGTTACCTGGGCTGTAGATAATTTGAGGGATTGTGGTTAGTCCTAGCTAAGCAGGTCATGGGGAATCTCAGTGAGAGGAGTCAGGATAGTCGGTAGTTTTGAAGTTTGCCATCGGTTTTCAGCCTGACCAGACAGAAGAATTTTCAGCTTGTGCCTGAAAGGGTCTCTTTCCAAAGATCTGCAGAGAGACGCAAGTATCCCTGAGTGTTAAATTGAGTTACTTAATTGGAATATACGGTGGCAGTATAGATAGTGAGAAAAAGTTTTTAATTTCCTTTTATTTAAGTACTGTTTTAACTGTTCATTGAAAAGCTATTACTGTGTTACAAATGTGATTTATTCTGTGTTTAAATGAAAGTTTCTTTCAACATAAAATATATCGATTGGCCAGTGTTACCACTCCTGTGATTTAGTAGTCTTCCCTCACAGTCTTACAAATTGCAAATTGTTGGGATTCTCGTATGGGAGTCTTAACAGGCACTCCCCAAATGTGATGCTGTTGAACCAGTGCATTATGGTCCATTATGTTTTTCTAACTGTCCAGTTATTATCTCGTCAATTATGCATTTTCCCTATCACAGATGTTAGGCTAACTGGCCTGCCTGCAGCTTCCTGCTTTCTGTCTGTCTTCTTTCTTGACTAAAGGTATCACATTTATGATTTTTCAATACAGTGGGGCCTTTCCTGAATCTAGGGAATCTTGGACTATCACAACCAATGCATCCACTATCATTTCAGTCCTTTCCTTTAAGACCCTTGGATGCGGGTTTCCAAAGAAGAGTCGTACTGGACTTTAAACATTTGCTCTATTTCACTCTCCACAGATGCTGCCAGACCTGCCGAATTTTTCAGCACTTTTTGTTTTTATTTTAGATCCACAGCATTCGTAATATCAAAACACAATGTCCAACGTTGGATGTTATTCTGCAATTGGACAACATTTGCTAAATAGTCCTCAGTGTGCAAAGAATTATGTAAACAACCAATTTATGATTTGTCAATCGGGCTCATGCATTTGCCTGTACTGAACGCTACATATATTAATACACAGGGCCCTAGTCTTTGCGCACAGAAAGAACATGTACACACATTGTGCCTGTTTCTGCTGAACAAAGTAACTGATAGCCAGTCTCTGGTTCATTCCTCAGGGCAATGCCTTCACCAATCAACCTCAAGCTACCTGGTTAAAATTTTCAAACAATACTTGGCAATTAACTATCAGTCATAATTAACTGGTGTATTCTTCATGGCAATGCCTCTCCCAATCAGAGTCCACTTGACAACCAGTCAGTACTCTCATACAGTATCAGGTTGTAGTTTCTCCTGACATTGGTATTCTTGCAATTTTCCTGATAGCTGCAAAATGAAACGCTTTGACAAAATGTCTTTTCATAATACTCCTATTTTACTTTAGATTAGCCTCTTGCCTACTTTTCCCCTTATGATCAAATCATTCAGACATTTGTGTCTTTCATTTGCAGTATGGTAGCACAGTGGTTAACACTTTTGCTTCACAGCGCCAGGAACCCAGGTTTGATTCCCGGCTTGGGTCACTGTCTGTGCGGAGTCTGCACGTTTTCCCCACGTGTCTGCGTGGGTTTCCTCCCACATCTCCCAAAAGACGTGCTTGTTAGGTGAATTGGGCATTCTGAATTCTCCCTCTGTACCCAAATAGGCGTCGTGTGGGGGCTTTTCACAATAACTTAATTGCAGTGTTAATGTAAGCCTACTTATAATACTAATAAAGATTATTATTATCTTTACTAAGAAATACTTATTTCTTTCTCTTACTCCCTGACCTCTGTGTCATGATTTGAATCATTATAATGTGTATTTGTATTTCTTAACAGCAGCTGATAAACTGGAGAATGAGTTGAATGAAACTGTGCTTTTAAGTGTTTTCATAATGGATGCATATTGGGCAAGTGAGCTTTTAATGTGGGGTTGGAGAGGGGCAATTGAAAATCAAGCTGTTTTGTCTCTTTTGGGCTTTATTAGGAATTTTCATGTTATAATTCTATGTCAGCCCCTTGGATGATGTTCTAAGTGGGAGTACATTTGATAAAATGACCCCTTTATACTGGCATATGCCTACTAATTCATCAGATTCCTTTTGTAATCTAGAAGAAAGAACTACTGAGCAGAGTATCTGACCTACAAGAAGAAGTACGGAATCGAGAGCAACACATAAAAGAGCTTGATGAGGAGAACCTGTCTATGCATGACAATTTAAGCACCTTGACCAAAGAGCTTGAATATCAAGGGAATGAAGTTCTAAAAATTCGGAGTGAAGTCAACCAGAAAATTAGGTAAAAGAGGTGGGGGGGGGGTAAACAGTTTTGATATTTTTTTTCCCCTTTCTTTTTGGTTAATCGTTTTAAACATTTCTTTACTGATCAGGTAAAAATTAGTTCCCATTAAAATGAAAAAAAATCATAAAACTGGTAATAGAAGTTTTGAATCTTTAATTTTCTTGACAATTTATCAAGTGCATAATGTCCAGCGCAAAAATCTTTTTGAAATTTTAAGAATGAATTGAAACTTACTATTGCTTGTTGAAGCTGAAAAGAATAATTGAGTTGCCTTTTGAAGTTGACTCTTTTGACTCCTTCCTTTACTCCTTAGTCAGGAAATGCCTGATTATATCTTAGCCCCCTCCAATTTTGAGTGGCTGAGATGAGATCTTGCGACCCATTAAACATTTGTTCCTTTTTTTTTGCTCTGATATACACTGCTACGGCCATGTGAGGAGGGGTGAAATATGATTCCTCTATCATATACGTGTGACAGAAATGGCTGATAAGTCCCCTGGACCTGATGGATTGTATCCTAGGATATTAAAGGAAGTAGCTACAGAAATATTGGATGCACTGGTAGTAATGTTCCAAGAATCCTTAAATTCTGGAAAAGTCCCAGAGGATTGGAAGACTGCTAATGTAAACACCCTTATTCAAATAGCAAGGAAGACATAAAACAAACCATAGGCCAGTTAGATTAACAGCTGGTATTATGAAAATATTATCCATTAAGAGGGATGTAATTGAGCATTTAGAAATAAATAATAAAATCAAGCAGAGTCAGCATGGCTTCATGAAGGGGCAATTTTGCCTGACAAATTTGTTAGAATTCTTTGAGGTGGTAACAAGCAATATAGATAAATGGGAATCAGTAAATGTAATATATTAGGGTTTCCAAAAAGCATTCGATAAAATACTGCACAAAAGGCTACTTAATAAGACAAGAGTCCATGATGTTGAGTAGTATATTAACATGGATAGAGGATTGGCTAACTAATAGAAGCCAGAGAGTTGGCATAAGAGGGGCATTTTCAGGATGGCAACCTGTAACTGTGGAGTGCAACAGGGATTAGTGTCCCAGGTTCATTCTCGGCTCTGGGTCACTGTCCGTGTAGAGTTTGCACATTCTCCTCGTGTTTGCGTGGGTTTCGCCCCCATAACCCAAAGATGTGCACGGTACGTGGATTGACCATGCTAAATTGCCCCTCAATTGGAAAAAATTAATTGGATACTCTAAGTTTATTTTTAAAAAGAGAACAATAGGTGGAAAAGCAAGTAGTGAGGATGACACAAAGAGTCTACAGAGGATTATGTGAGTGGGAAAAACTTGGCAGATGGAATATAATGGAGGAAAATGTTAAGCATGCGCTTTGGTAAGAAGAATAAAGAAGCTGAATATTATTTAAATGGAGAAAGACTAGAAAGCTGCAGCTCAGAATTTGGGGGGGTCTTGTGCATAAGTTACAAATAGCTCGCATGCAAATTAAGCAGTTAATAGGGAAAGCTAATGGAGTGTTGGCCTTTACTTGAAAGGGAATGAAATATAAAAATAGGGAAGTCTTGCTAAAACTATACAAGGCTCTAATTGGACCACACTAGAATATTGTGAACAGTTTTTGTCCCCTTGTTTAAGGAAAGATATACTGGCACCGGGGGCAGTCCAGAGAATGTTCATGAGGTTGATCCTGGATATGGAGGGATTTTCTTATGAGGAGAGATTGAGTGGATTGGGCCTGTGCTCATTGGAGTTTAGAAGAATGGAAGGTGACTTTATTATGACATATAGGATTCTCAGGGGGCATAACAGGATAGATATGGAAAGGTTGTTTCCCCTTGTGGGATTCTCGCAGCAGAGGGCATAATCTCAAAGTAAGATGTCGGCCATTTAAGACATCGATAAGGAGGAATTTTGTGTCTGAGAGGGTAGTATATCTGTGGAATTATTTACCCAGAGAGCTGTAAAGGCTGCGAGTGAGGTATGTTCAAGGCTAAATAAACGAATTTTTAGTCCGTAAGGGAATCAAGGATTATGGGGATAAACCAGTAAAGTGGAGTTGAGGATTATCAGTTGAGTCATGATCTCATTGAATGATGGAGCAAACTTGATGGGCTGAATAGCCTGCTTCTGCTCCAATGCCTTGTGGTCTTACAGTAACAAGTTTTCTTGAAGAATTTAGAAGGTATTTAACTCCATGGTTGGTATTTTTTTGGCTCCACCGTGGCAGGACCCACCGTGTAAGATTCTGCAGTCTAGCCAAAAGTCCATTGACTTTCAGTGGCACCGGGCAATCCTGGTGGCACACAGCCAACAGGAAATCCCACCCAATGCCTGTGATTTTAACCATTTACACACTTCATGCAAAGAAACAAGTCTAGCAGGCTTTGTTAAGTTTTAAAATAAGTTTTAAAAACCACCCAGGTAAAGATAACAGTATATTTAAAAAGGTAATACTGCGCGTTGTGACCTTTCAGAACACACATTAACACACAAGCATGTGAAATTTACAAGTTATATTGTAGATAGTTGCTTTCTTAGCCAAATTAAAGTTCCATGCTGAGAGGTAAATATTTGAGGGTTCACTGTTTGAGTCCTTTGCTGTGACAGGAATTTTTCCAGGTTTGCCTTTAGATTCCAGAAGATGAGTTGAAGCCCATTGCCAGGGACAATTTATTAATAAAACTTAATCCAACTTTTCCAAAAGGTCCATGATTCTTACACCCCAGTTTCCTTTCAGTGGAAAATCTCTGTATTATTTTTAAACAAACAGAGATAGGGTCTTAACCTGAGAGAGGAGAGGGAGGGAGAATGTTATTGCTTCATTGGCAGCTTTTCCAGACTCCTGGCCACCTCTGTTATAGCAGCTGTATTAAAGTGATTTAAAGGGCTAACTTCAGTCACATGATCTCTTTCCCCCTCATAACGATTTCACGAGGGGTTTGTTTGTCTGATGTCTGAACCAATGGTTGTTTTTCTTTCAAGGCTGAGGATGATTGGATTCTGTATTGGTCCACCTATTAAGCCCCAAATGCATCATTATGCATCTTGATGAGATCGAAAAACATCTTTCAAAGACCTATTATTCTCTGAGACTTTCTGTCTCAGCTGGAGATATAGTTCATATTATGCCTGGTACATTTCAGCAAATCTTTTGGAAGTAATCCATGACATCCTCAGGTGTGAAATTACAGCGAAGGACATGTTGTGACATGTCTTAATTATATTCTACATTTCCAGAAACTGGTTACTGATGTCAGGCAGCCATCTGGGTGGTATATGTATCTCACTGCTGGTTTGATACCAGGTATTTAGGCCATACTTCCCATCGCTTGATAGATCGTGACAAACATCATGTCGCTTTGACAATTCGCAACAGGCAGAGTACTGACTGTATTCAACTAGCCTGTGCTTGGAAAACCCAGAACAGAATGTTCAACCTTAGATGTGATTTTGTGATTGGACAGCACTTACTGAACAATTCCAACTGTTCTAAGAATTATACTAACGACCAACTTAACATTATCACTCGACCTTGCAACTTACGCTAGTTAGAGGCTACATATATTCATCGGTACGCCCTTGTCCTCTGGAAACACAATATGTCTAGGTATTACATCTTTTTCAATTAAAACACAGCATGTGTTCCTTAGTTCAATCCCCCATGACAGCCCTTCAATCAATTAGAGCTAACATGCCAATTAATCAGCAACCTTTTCTTGTGCAGTATATATTGCTGTTCCCTTTGAAATTTGTTATCCTTGTGTCTGTCCTAATGAGTGCAAGGCAAAAAAACTTAACAGGGTGTCTTTTTTCATCAATACTCAAGTTCTGCACTACCAAGTGACTGGAAATATATGTATACAAACATGAAACAATGGGGGCGGGGAGATATATAAAGAGTTCTTGACAATGTCTGTGATTTTTTTTTTGTTCCATCTTACTTGAAGGTGTTGCCCCTTTTAATGGATATTTCTTCACAAGTGGTGCCAAACCTTTAATACTTTGCAAGGTGCCTATTATTTGTGTGTGAATCTTGGCTTCAACTGGCATAAAAACAAAATACAATTCCATCCTAGGAAGTAATGGAGAGAGTTGATGAAGGTAGTGATATTCTGCATATGGACTTTCAAAAAGCATTTAGTAAAGTACCAGGTAAAGACTTGCTGACAAAATTGAAGCTCACAAGATTAATGGCACATTGGTGTGTGGAAACAAAATTACCTAAAGAACCTAATGCAAGAATTAGTGAAGATAATGGGTGGAGCTTTCCAGCCCTGCCCGCTGCAGGGTTCGTCCAGTATTTTTCAGTGGGTCACTGAAACCCCCATGGCAGATCCTGCCACGACAGGGCTGGAAAATCCCAGCCTTGTTATAAAAACTGGAGGTAAGAATACAGTGATGCCTGCCCCTAAGGACAGTTATTGGGATTACTTCTCTTTGAGATTTATTGCTGACAGACTTGAGTATACAGGGCGTAATTTCAAAGATTTCAGATTAAAAGTCCATGAATAGAATATGAAGACTTCAGAAAGATATAGACAGATTGGTGACATAAGCGAAAACACTGCAGATTAATTTTGATGCAGAGAAGTATGAAGTTATTCATTTTAGTAGGAAGAACGCGACAAAGTATTAATATGGTGCACTATTAGAGTGCAGGATCAGAGATCTGGGGTTATACATCCATGTGTCTTTGAAGGTCACACATCATCCTTACTTTGACCTGTATCGGTGTTCTTTCACTATTACTAGGTCAAAAAACCTGGAACTCACTTCCAAACAGCACTGTGTCGCTGCACCACATGAACTGCAGTAGTTCATGAAGGTGGCTTGCCACCACCTTCTCGAGGGCAATCAGGCATTGACAACAAATGCTGATTTTATTTTATTAGGGTATTTGGAGTTTTTATAATAACAATAACAGCAATATAAACATGGTACATAAAACATTTCCATCCCTATCACATTCTTCGCACTCCGATCTTCCCACTTGCCCTTTAGCTCCTCTATCTGCGTTTCCTCCGACTCCATAAGTTCTTTGTAGATTTCTGATACCATCCCCTCTCCCACACATGTTCCGGAAACTACCCTGTCCTGTAATCCCCAGTGGTGACAGGAACGGGAAGGTAGGAACCTGCCTTCTCAGAAAATCCCCCACATGCAGAAATCTAAACCCATTCCCAGCTGGCAGTTCAAATTTTTCCTCCAAATCCTTCAAGCTAGGGAAGCTTCTGTCTATAAATAGATCTCCCATCCTCTCAATTCCTACTCTCTGCCACCTCCGAAACCCTCCATCCCAGCCTTCCCGGCACAAACCGATGGTTGTTGTAAATCGGGGTCCAGAAGGATGCTCCCTCCGCTCTCCTACATTTCCTCCACTGTCCCAGACACTCAGAGCTGGCACTACCACCGGGCTTGTGGAGTACCGGGCCGGCAGGAACGGCACAGGTGCCGTTATCAGTGCCCCCAAACATGAGTTCTTTCATGATACCGCCTCTACTCATTCCCACACCGACTGATTGTCCCCCGACCCCCCCACAACCCACTTCCTAATCATGGCTATATTATGTCTCATCTCCTAAAGCCCTCCTTCATTTGTTCTAGAAGCCGGGACAAGGTTAACTTGTGCAATGTCTCCCATTCCCCTGCCACCTGGATTCCCAGATTGCAAAAACTCCTCCTTCTCACCATTCTAAATGGCAGCTCTCCCAGTCTCCTCCCCTGCCCCCTCGCCTGGATCGTGAACATCTCGCTTTTACCCATATTCAATTTATAGTCCGAGAACCAGCCAAATTCCCCTAAAATCAGCATAATCTCCCCCATCTCCTCTAATGGGTCCGAAATGTGCAGGAGCAGGTCATCCGCATAAAGCATAACCCGATGCCCCCTCCCCCCAACCCTGGACCAGCCTTTTCCAGTCCCTGGAAGCTCTTAATGCTCTATGGCCAGAGCAAACAACAGCGGGGGGAGGGGACACCCCTGCCTTGTCCCTCGGTGCAGTTGAAAATAGCCCGACAACCGTTGATTCGTACGCACACTTGCTACTGGTGCCTGATACAGCAACCTCACCCAATCAATGAAGCCCTGACCAAACCCAAACCTTCCTAACACATCCCACAAATAATTCCACTCCACCCGATCAAAGGCCTTCTCTGCATCCATCGCAACCACCACCTCCATCTCCCCCACCCTCTGAGGGCACCATGATAACGTTTAAGAGCCTTCTAACATTGACCGTGAGTTGCCTGCACTTTATAAACCCCGTCTGATCTTCCCCTATCACTCCCGGACACAATCCTCTATCCTTGTGGCCAGTATCTTAGCCAGCAGTTTGGCGTCCACATTCAATTGGGAGATCGGCTTACATGACCTGCATTGCTCAGGGTCCTTCTCCCGTTTCAGAATCAATGAGATCGAGGCCTGTGACATTGTTGGGCGGAAGGACTCCCTTCTCACTTGCCTCATTAAATATCCTCACCAGCAGTGGGCCCATTATATCCGATAACGTCTTGTAGAATGCCATCGGGTAGCCGTCCGGCCCTGGGGCCTTGCCCGACTGCATGCCCTCCAGCCCCTCCATTATTTCCTCAATTTCAATTGGGCCATCTGTGCTTCCACCAGTTCTTCCTCCACCCTCGGGAACCTCAGCTGACCCAGGAACTGCCTCATCCCTTCTACCCCAGCCGTGGGTTCCGACTCGTATAACTTGCTATAAAAGTCCTTAAACACCTAATTCACCCCCACTAGGTTCAGGACCACATTCCCACCTCTGTCCATTACTCTCCCTATCTTCCTGGATGCCTCCCTTTTCCTCAGCTGGTGTGCTAGCATTCTACTGGCCTTTCCTCCATACTCATACACCGCTCCCCTTAGCTTCCTCAGTTGTTCCAACGCCTTCTCTGTGATAACACCCAAACTCCACCTGTGATCTCCGTTGCTCCTTCAGTAGCCCCACTCAGTATCCCCCTCTGCTCATTCCACCTTTTCTCTAACTCCCCTCAAACCACTGCCTGTAGAGCTTCCCACACTGTTGCTGCCGAGATTTCCCCTGTATCATTTATTTCCAAATTATTCTGGTTGGACTTGCTCACCTGCCCACACACACCCTCATCTGCTAATAGTCCCACATTCAGCCTCCATGACGGGTACTGCCCTCTCTCCATACTAACCCGTAGATCCACCCAATGTGGGGCATGATCCGACACCGCGATTGCCGAGTATTCGGTATCCACCACCCCCGACAGCAGAACCCTGCTCGGGATAAAAATGTCGATCTGAGAATATACTTTGTAGACATGGGAGAAAAAAGAAAACTCCACTCTTAGCCGTACGAACCTCCATGGGTCTGCCCTACCCATCTGCTCCATAAACCCTTCGGCACCCTCCCTGTCCTAGATTTTGACCGGTCCAATCCTGGATCAATGACTGTACTGAAATCTCCCCCCATGATCACATTATGTGACTCTAGGCCTGGGATCTTACCTAACACCCGCCTCATAAATTCCATATCATCCCAGTTTGGTCTATATACATTCACGCTTACCACCGACATCCCCAAAAGCTTCCCACTCACCATAATGTACCTGCCCCCCGCATCTGCCACGATTCTCCCTGCCTCAAATGCCACCCATTTGTTAATCAGGATCACGACCCCCCCCCCCGGTCTTAGAATCCAGCCCTGAATGGAATACCGGCCGACCCACCCCTTCCTGAACCTGGTCTGGTCAAAAACCTTTAGGTGAGTCTCTTGTAACATTGCCACGTCCGTCTTCAGTGCCTTCAGATGCACGAACATGGGAGCCCTCTTAACCGGCCCTTTTAGCATTCTGACATTCCAAGTAATCAGCCTAGTCGGGGGGGCGTCCTGTCCCCCCTCCCCCACCCACCTGCCGATTAGCCATCACCCTTCTTAGGCCAGCCGCCAGCTCGCGTCCCTCGCCTCCTCAGGCCTCCGCCGTCCTCGCCCTTGCTTTTGTCCCCTAGCAACAGTTCTTCCCCTATCAACAGAGCAGCTCTTCTCCCCCCCCCCCCCCTCCTCTTCCTCCCCCCTAGTAACAGCACAAGAAACCTAACCCCCCATATCAAACTTATCACCTGCGGACGCCCCACTGTGCTTCCGTGAGCTAGCTAACCTAGCCAGCCTGGTAACTCTCACCCATGGCACCAGACATACTATCTCCCCATTGTTCTCCCTCCTTCCCCCCGCTTGGACATACATATTCAAAGCATCACAGTCCCCAGTAAATAAATAGTAGAAAAATCCCTCCCCCCAACTTCAAATGGAACAGAGTTAACTTACATATCAGAGCAGCTGCTCAAACATCTTATCACAACGAAAACCAAATAACAAAGGAAGGGGCAAACAACAATAACCCCTTGTTGCAGAGCGCACTGCATATTCAAAACAACACAGAAGTGATTTTGACCAAATCGCCACCTCAATGCCCTCCCCCAGGGTTCAGTGACCTTAATCACCTGCTAGCCTTTTGTCCTTGATAAAGTTCATAACTTCATCAGGTGATTCAAACTAAAGTTCCTGGCCCTCAAACGTGACCCAAAGACGCGCTGGATACAACATCCCGAACTTCACCCCCTTGAAGAGGGCTGATTTTGCCCATTTAAATCCGGCTCACCTTCTGGCCAATTCCGTGCCCAGGTCCTGGTAGATGCACAACTCACAGTTCTCCCACACACAACTCCGTACCTGTTTGGCCCACCGTAAAATCTGTTCCTTGTCCAGGAACCGGTGCATTCGTACCACCATCGCCCTCGGCTGTTCATTTGCTCGCGACTTCCTTGGCAAGAGCTCTATCTGCTCTGTCCACTTCCAAGGGCCGTGTAAATGCCCCATCTCCCACCACCTTTCCAGCATACTTGCCACATATGCCCTTGTGTCCGAACCCTCACTGCCCTCAGGGAGGCCGACGATCCTCGGGTTCTGTCTCCTGGACCTGTTCTCCAAGTCCTCCAACTTCTCCTGCAACCTTTTCTGCTGGTCCTTCATTAGCCCCATCTCAACCTCCAAAACAGTTAAATGGTCCTCTTGCTCGGTCACCTTTTCCTCCACCTTCTGAATCGCCCGTCCGTGGGTTTCTAGACCCAGTTCCACCCGATCAATCGATGCTTTAATCGGGTCCAGCGCATCTTTCTTTAGTTTGGCGAAGCTCTCCTCAAAGAACTTTACCAGCTGTACCGTTGACCACTGTGCCACTGAACCAGGATCCTGCGACTCCGCCATGCTTTCCTGCGCTGCCGACTCTGTGTGCGTCTTCCTTGTTTGACTATGTCTCCTTGCATGGCCACATCTAGTCCACTGCTCCATACTCTGATTGGGGGATTTATCCTCACTGTCTCACTCTCCACCGATTTAGCAAGTGAAATGCCGAAAAAAACAGGAGAAAATGTCCAAAAGTTTCATCACAAGCAGGAGCTACCAAATGTGTGACCTCCTACTCCATGGCCGCCACCGGAAGTGACAAATGCTGATCTTACCAGCAATGCTCACATTCTGTGAAAGAACAAAAAAAAAGGATAAGTTAAGAAGGCTGTTTTAAAAGGCGTACAAGTTTTGTTGGCTTTATAAATAGGGAGATATTAGGAAATTTGGCCAAGAAATAGAGTCCAAGATGCCACAGGAAATTTAGGGGGTAAAAAGACTGCAGACAGCAAAGTCGGAGGGATACGCCCAGAGCCTGAGTTAGTGGCAATAAGGATGCCCTGGATCTGCCAGGATGCTCTACTTAAGATCCATTGTCATTTGGTACAAACTTGTATTGCCAGCCATTATCCCATCACAAAGTCTGATGACCTATTTGTCAAGGATAGGTCAGTTGCATATGAATGGCATAGCTCTGTTCTTTTGTATAAACAGGAGTGGGCAATCAGTCAAGATAAAGATAAGGGATTCAAATCTGACCACCTCGGGGGAGAATCTTTGTTTGAGGGGTGGGAGGCGCTTCATGAGAGAGAGATAGAAATGCTGTTATGAACAGTTATAGGAGAAGGCTGTACAAACCGAGCAGAGAGGTCATGAACGTTACCATCAAGGCAAGCTTTGGAAAAGGAGACAGAACAATGTCCATACCAGAAGGCAAGTTGCTTCTTAAATGCATGTGAAAGTGGCATGAGAGCTTTATGTTCTGTTACAGTGATATCTAATGGGAACTAGTGTATTAAGGTTAAGAAACTGCATATAATTTGTTAATGTTACAGCTGAAGTAAAATATTGTTTTATTTCGTTTAAATGAAGTTTGTTTATAAAATATACAAGCCCTATTTCTTATATTATCTTCCTGGAACAAATCGATCTTTCTGCATCACATTAAAACTTTAAAACATTGCGGTGCCTGGTTCAGTCCCTTAGCCACTGTTGAGAGCTGACCATGCATAGCGTACAAAAGCAAGGTGTTCATGTTAAATTTTTATAAAACACTGATTAGATTCCAGCTTTTTCATTTCATTTCAGCTTCAGTATTGTGACCAATTCTGAAGTTCATACTTCAGGAAGGGCTTAGTGTGGAAAAACAATTGCTGGAATGGTACCAAGGATAAATGATTTCAGTTGACTCTCCCTGCACTTAATAAGTGAAACTGCTTCCAGTGGTAGTAGATAAGGGGTGGACATCAGAAATTGGAGCTGAAATGAGCCATTTGGCCCTTTGACCGTGCTTTGGCCTTCAAAGGATCATAGTTTATTATCTATCTCAATTCCACCTTCTATACCCATCTTCTTTAATTATTTTCATACCCAAAAATATATTAACCTCTGTATTAAATATACTCTGTGATTGAGCATTCACAGCTCTCCGGCATAGAAAGATCCAAGGATCCAGAACACTTGAGATGAGATGTTTTCCTCATCTCGGTCCTTAATGGCAGATCCCTTATTCAATGTTAGTGACCCATGTTCCTGATACCCCAACCAGAGGAAAACATTTCTCAGCATCTCCTCTGTCAAGTCCTAAAATGTTTTCATATATTTCAGTTGGACCATCTCTCATCCACCTAAATGTCAGGGAATATAGGCCTCGGACAAATTGTTCACTCCAGGGAACAGTCTAGTGAACCTTCATTGTAATCCCAGAACAACAAGGAGACCAAAAGTGCACACAAGACTTCAGGTTTTACCTTAACAATAGATACTAAGACTACTTTACTCTTATACTTCAATCCCTTTTTGTAACAAAACAAGTATCCCATTTACCTTCCTAATTGATCACTGTACCAAGATGTTAACTTTTTGTAGTTCATGTACATTAACAGCCAGGTCTATGTGCAGATTTTCCAGTCTCTTACCACTCAAAAAATATTCTGCTTTTTTATTTTCCTACCAGAGTGGATAACATTGCTACATTATAATCTGAGGACATAGATTTGAGGTATTTGGCAAAAGGAGCTATAGTGACAAATTGGGTGGGAAATTTAGTGGAGAAAGCTAGGCAATAAGTACCAACAGCAAGAGGATTGCAGAAAAATTATTAAAGTGAGAAGGTTTGGACCTGTTTATGCCCTGGCTCGGTATGAAAGGTACTGCAAGCATTTACGTTGTCTACTTTTTTTCCTATAGTTACCTGAGGCATTCGAATTGCAATAATTTAAATAATTAGATTTAGCTTTATAAGTTAGTGGCTATTAAATTAAGCTGGGAGTTAGCTTCACTTTGTCTCTTTTTAAACAGGACCTATGAACAGGACATGATAAAGAAACAGGAGAAGATGATAAATGAAATGACTGCAGCCCACCTCCGGGAAACACAGTGCATGCTAGCAGACTTCACCAAGGCTCAGGAACTCCTGAAGGATAAAATTTCTTCTCTGGAAATCTTGTATGTTCTGTAGCATTTTTAAATCATTATTTTAGGACCTAAAGCAAATAACTCTGGCATTAGTATTATAAAGGGTACTGATTAATCTGCTATTTAATATTTGAGTGAACATAGAACGTGATGGAAATGTCAGAGAAGGAATAGACCATTCATTCCTCAAGCCTGTCAATTAGAGGAAACATTTTTTCACTGGAAAGGTGGTTAGAGTCTGGAATGAATTCCTGAGAGGGTGGTGGAGACAGGTTTGATTGAGGTATTTAACAGGGAATTGGATTGTTATCTAAAGAGAAAGAATGTGCAAGATTAAAAGGATAAGACATGGAAGTGAGACTAGGTAGAATGCTCTTTCAGTGCAGACCTGATGGGGCGAATGGCTTCTTTCTGCACTGTGAATTAGAACATGCCTTATCTGTACCTTGATTCTATCCATTTGCCGTGGTTCCATTACGCTGAATAAATTTGCCGAACAAAAATCTATCATTCCTAGTTTTCAAATTTGATCTAGCCTGAACAGCACTTTGGAGGAAAGTATTCCAGACTTCCATTACTCTTTATCTAAGGGCTTTAAGAACCTAGTTCTAATATTAAGGCTACACTCCCTTGTTCTGGATTCTCCCACCAGAAAAATATAGTTTCCTTGTAACTACCCTACATAACCATCTGAAACACCAAAATTACATTACCCTTACTCTCCTGTATTCGAGTGAATTCATGTCTAGTGTTTGCACTTTTAAATCATGGTATAATTTTGGTGAATCTGTGCTGATTCCCCACTAAGGTCAATACATTTTTCCTGTGGTGCAGTTCCCAGAATTAACTGAGATCTAACCAGAACTCTGTACAGCCGTAACAAAACGTCCACCCCTTTGTATTTCAGATTTCTTGAGGTGAAAGCTATCATTCCCAAAGCTTTCTAAATTATTTATACACACGGTAGCTGGCTTTTAGTGATTTTTGCACTTGGACCCCTAAATCTCCCTATTCCTTCACAGTTCCAGGTTTCTCGCCAATAGCAAACCTTTGATCTAAATTATATCCAAATTAGTTGAGCTCACATTTATCCACATGGAACTCCCATCTGCCAATTTTGTCCATGCTTCCTGCGTCATTTTGCAGCTTACTGCTTCCATCCATACTATTTACTGTGCCATCTAACGTTTTATCAGAAAAACATAAACTGGGGCAGCACGGTGGCGCAGTGGGTTAGCCCTGCAGCCTCACGGCGCCGAGGTCCTAGGTCCGATCCCGGCTCTGGGTCACTGTCCGTGTGGAGTTTGCACATTCTCCCTGTGTTTGATTGGGTTTCCCCCCCACAAACCAAAGATGTGCAGGGTAGGTGGATTGGCCACGCTAAATTGTCCCTTAATTGGAAAAAAAATGAATTGGGTACACTAAATTTATTTAAAAAAAGAAAAATATAAAGTGGATGTGAGAGTAGACGACACAAACCTATTCTGCCGGTGTCACCAGCAGACTAAGATATATAGCAACAAAAAGATACACAGCACTTTATTCCATCATTCAAGTCATTAAAATATTTAATGTAAATCTGAGACACCAGTAGAGATCTCTGAAGGACACCACGAGTCACATCCTTTCAGTTTCAATCTGCATTATCCCTAGCCTCTATCTCCTACATTTTAAACAATTCCCTAACCAAGCCAAGAGGTTGCTTCCAATTCCAGATGTTCTAATTTTTATTAAAAGTCTCTTCCATGGAACTTGTTGAACTTCTGGAAATTCATGTAAAGAAAATCTGTGGACATTATTCACATTTAACACATTTGTTGCCGCCTCAAAAAAATTGGTTAGTTTTGTCACATGTGACTAAGTCTTTATAAGTCCATGTGGGGGGCTCACTGATCAACATATATGTGTCCAGATGCTCAGCAACTCTGTTGTCCCTAGTAACAGATGCTAATAATTTCTTCACAACTGGCATTAGACAAATAGGTGTATATTTTCTAGTTGATCTCTTGTGTGATGAGGAGTAACATAACATTCTAATCACTGAATCTGCACTGAATAGAAATACAAGGGTCTTTTTTGGAGTGGCAGGTAGTGACTAGTGAGGTACCATGGGGATCAGTGTTTGGACCCTGGCTATTCTAATACGTATCAATGATTTGGATGAGGGAAGTAAATATCACATTTCCAAGTTTGCCAGAGTATTATTCAAATGGTGATAGATTGGGAAATGTTGAGGCTCAAAGGGACTTTGGTCTCCTTGTACACCAGTCACTGAAAACAAAAATGCAGATGTAGCAAGCAGTTAGGAAGGCAAATGGTATGTCGGCCTTTATTGTAAGAGGATTTTAGAACAGGGGCAAGGATATCTTGCAGTTGTACAGGGCCTTGGTGAGGCAACACCTGAAGTATTGTGTGCAGTTTTGGTCTCTTTACCTTAGAAGGATATACTTTCCATAGAGGGAGTGCATCAAAGGTTCACCAGACTGATTCCTAGATGACAGGATTGTCGTATAAGTAGATATTGGGTCGACTGGACCTGTAATTCACTGGAGTTTAGAAAAATGAGAGGGGACCTCATCGAAACACACAACATTCTGAAAACACAGACTGAACATAAGGATGATTTTCCCCTAGGCTTGGGAGGAGGGGGGTTGTCTGGAACAAGGAATTTCAACCTTAGGCTATGTGGTCTGCCATTTAGGAAAGAGTTGATAAGAAACTTCTTCACTCAGAGGGTGGTGAACCTCATCAGGGTCCAGCTGATATTTTAACTAATAGACTGACAATTCTCTACCACAGAAGGCTGTGGAGGCCACGTCACTGAATATATTTAAGAAGGAAATAGATAGATTTCTAGATACTAAAGGTGTAAAGCGGTCTGCGGGAGGAGCAGGAATATGGCATTGATATAGAAGATCACTATGGTTATATTGAATGATGGAGCAGGCTCGGGAGGGGGGGGGCGAATGGCCTACTCCTGTTATTTTCTATGTTTAACGCCATCTAAAACAAAGAACAATACAGCACAGGAACAGGCCCTTCGGCCCTCCAAGCCTATACAGGTCATGATGCCTCCCTTGGCCAAAACAGTCAGCTCTTCCTGTGCCTTATCCCTCTATCCCCATCCTGTCTATGTATTTGTTGAGATTCATTTTGAACGTCGTTAATGTGGCTGCTTCCACAACCTCTCCTGGTAGCACGTTCTAGGCACTCACCACCCACTGTGTAAATAAATACCCTGCTTCACACGTCTCCTCTAACTTTGCCCCACGGACCTTAAACTTATGCCCCCTAGTAATTGACCCCTCCTCCCTGGGAAAGAATGCCTGCCCATCTACCTATCCATGTCTTTCAAAATCTTGTAGATCTCAACCTCAATTGCCCCTCAACTTCCGTCATTCGAATGAAAACAGTCCAAGTCTATTCAGCCTCTCCGCATGGCTAACACCCTCCAGATCGGGCAACATGGAGGTACAGTGGGTGTACCTACACCCCAAGGACTGTAGGTTCAAGAAGGCAGCTCACCACCAACTTCTGAAGAGCAACTAGGGATGGCCAATAATGCTGGCTGAACCAGTGACGCCCACATCCCGTAAATTAATTTTTTAAAAACTCCTCTGCACCCTCTCTAAAGCCTCCACATCCTTCTGGTAGTGTTGTGCGCAGAATTCTGTACAATATTCAAAGTGCGGCCTTACCAAGGTTCTATATAACTAGCATGACTTACCAGTTTTTATACTCGATGCACCGTCCAATGAAGGTAAGCATTCCATATGCTTTTTTGACTACCTTGCCCACTTGTGTTGCAACTTTCAAAGATCTGTGGACCTGAACGCCCAAATCTCTCTGACTTTATATATTCCTAAGAATTTTGCTATTTACTGTATTTCCCCTCTATGTTGGACCTACCAAAATGCATAACCTCACATTTTTCCAGATGAAACTACATTTGCCATTTCTCTGCCCAAGTCTCCAACCTATCTATGTCCTGCTGTATCCTTTGACAATCCTCAACATTATGTGCCTTGGTGTCATCCGCAAACTTACTAATCAGACCAGCTACATTTTCCTCCAATTCATTTATGTACACTACAAACAACAGAGGCCCCAGTACAGATCCCTGTGGAGCAACACTAGTCTCAACCTTCCATTCAGAAAAACACCCTTCTACTGCTACCCTCTGTGTGACTGAGCCAGTTCTATATCCATCTTGCCACCTCACCTCTGATCCCGTTTGATTCACCTTCTGTACCAGTCTGCATGAGGCACCTTGTCAAGACTTTACCAATGTCCATGTAAACACCATTCACCACCCTCCCCACATCAATCATCTTCGTTACCTCCTCAAAAAACTCAATCAAGTTAGTGCGGCACGAAATCCCCTTCACAAAACCTGTCTATCGCTAATGAGTCTATTTGTTTCCAAATGGGTATATGTTCTGTCCCTGAGAATTGTGTCCAATAATTTACCTACTACCAACGTGAGGTTCACCGGCTTATATTTTCCTGAATTATCCCTGTTACCTTTCTTAAACAGCGTTACCACATTAGCTATTATCCAGTCTTCTGGGATTTCACCGAAAGACGTGCTATTAGGTATTTTGGACATTCTGAATTCTCCCTCCGTGTACCCAAACAGGTGCCGGAATGTGGTAACTAGAGGTTTTTCACAGTAACTTCATTGCAGTGTTAATGTAAGCCTACTTGTGACAATAAAGAGTGTTATTATTATTATTATTATTATTATTATAGCCAATGAGGATGCAAAGATGTCAGTCAAGGCCCCAGCAATTTCCTCCCTTGCTTCCCTCAGTATTCTGGGGTAAATCCCATCCCGCCCAGGAGACCTTAATGTCTTTAAAGACCCAATACCACCATCTTTTTGATGTCGACATGACCCAGACTATCCACACACCTTACCCAAGAATCATCTTCCACAAAGTCCTTTTCTTTGATGAACACTGATGCAAAGTACTAATTTATTACCTCGCCCATTTCCTCTGGCTCAACACCATAGATTCCCCCCACTGTCTTTCAGGTGGCCAATCCTTTCCTCGGCCACCGATTTGATTTTTACATATGAATAAAAAGCTTTGGGATTCACCTTCATCCTACTTTCCAAGGACTTTTCATGACCCCTCCTAGGCCTTCTAATTTCCCACTTAAGTGCCTATCTACTTTCTTTATACTCCTCAAGGGTTTCGAGACTGTACAAAAGCCATTTTCTTTTTCACAACATTCCTTGTTATCCAAAGCTCCATAAACTTCCCATATTTATCCTTCGTTCTCTCAGTAATGGGACTTTCCTGAATGCTAATCAACTGTCACTTGAAAGACTCCCACATGTCGATGTTGATTTTCCCTCCAACAGCTGCACCCAATTCAAATTCTTTAATTCCTGTCTAATGTTATCGTAATTTGCTTTTCTCCAGTTTAGCACCTTAAGGGTTACCTCATCCCTATCCAACCGTACCCTAAAATGTATGGAATTGTGGTCACTACTCCCACAATGTTCCCCTACTGAAACCGCAACCACCTGTCCAGGCTCATTTCCCAATACCATGTCCAGTACTGCCCCTTTCCTAGTTGAACTATCTACATATTGCATCAAGAAGCCTTCCTGGATACACCTTACAAACTCTTCCCCAAACAAGCCCCTAGCACTAATTGAGTCCCAGTCAGTATAGGGGAAGTTTAAAATCCTCTACCACAACAGGCCTGTTACTTTTGCACCTATCCAAAATCTCTCTACCTATCTTCTCTCCTATCACTCGCTGGCAGTTGGGGGGCTATTACAGGAACATTGTGATTGTTTCCTTCCTGTTCCTGAGCTCTACCCAGATTGCCTCATTGTATGAGTCCTCCGAGGTCTCCTGCTATAATATTCTTCTTAACCAGTAATGCTACTCCCCCACTCCTTTTACATCCCCCTCTATCTCTCCTGCAGCATCTTTATCCTCCAACTTTCACTGCCAATTCTGCCCTTCCTTTAACCACAATTCTGTGATAGCCACAGCATCATAGTTCCAATGAATCAGTGATCGAAGTTCATCTGCCTTACCCGCTATACTTCTGGCGTTGAAACAAATACACTTCAGACCACTGTGCTTGAGCAGACAGGGTGATGTTGTTGTTCTCTATTTCCCCTTTTCAGTTATTACACCACCTTGGTGATCGGAAGAAAAATAATCAGTTTAGGCTCCCACTGCTATGTTGGAAACTACATGTAGGTTTTTACTTCAGCCTCGGACTTGGCTGTGATTATTATCCTTCCTTGTTTAACTTCTTCTACTCCCTCACTGAATCGCCCCCATCAAAAGTGTGAAAAGGCTTCAAATACACAATGGAGGCATATATTTGAGAAATAGCCACTTAGAAAGGTTGTCAAGAGATTCTGACACCTTTACTATATCCAAGTATGCATAACATCATACTGGAAAGGAGACCAAGTATGACATTACATCAAATGAGTATGTAATTATTTTTCTTTCAACTTCACTCTCTGGCAGATTGCCAAACTGGTGTCAGATTTTAATGTGGTTTCCTGCTGCATGCTCCTGAATGTTGGTTATTTTTATAAATGAACAGTTGAATTCACTGCAGATCCCTGTTACTGTGTGCAAGTAGAATCATTTTTATCAATTGTTTTGACTGAATTTAAACCTAAACAGTAGGACATTATCTAACATTTGTGTTGTGATTATGGTCTTTATGGTGATTTTCTAGTCCTCCCTGCTTGACTGATACTGGCAGATGGAGCCTTAACAATTGCTTAGAAATCTCATGCCAGTGTCCTGCTCTCATCCTGTGGTATTCCATTTAGCCTACTCTTTTGAGAAGGCAGGAATAACACCCAGTGCGACACACAGGGTCCTCCTTAAAATGCAGATTGAGCTCTGAAGACCTCATAAGGGTCCAGCTGATATTTTAACCAAGGGATTGACAAAGAAAACCGTATAACGTTTCACCTGGTGAACCTGTTGGTAAGAAGAGTTAGGGCCAGAAGAGGCTGAGACAGTGAGATTTTATTTAAGTTTATTTCATTTTCCTTGTCAAGCCAAGTAGAAGATGAGTTCTCAGCCGACCTGGAAGGAAGATTTAGTCCTTCCACGCGCCGAGAGCCTCTCTACCTGTTAAAACATGATGCAATCCTCAAACACAGCTTGCTCACTAATGTCCTTAATAAGGAAGGAAATCTGCATGTGGTAGTCACCACTAACTGTATATTAGTTGAAGTAACTGTAAGTAACTGTATATTAGATGTAGTATGGTAAGGCTCCTGTACTAGAGGTAAGGGGTAAATCCCTGCCTGTTGGCTCCGCCCAGTAGGCAGCGTACAAATGTGTGTGTGCTCACCAGAGCTTCTCCCATTCTGGTAGCAGCTGCAGGAGGCCACACATCTCAGGTCAATAAAGCCTCGATTGTTCACTATTCTCGTCTTTGTAGTAATTGATAGTGCATTAATTTATTGAGCTGAGATTTTACAGCGATGGAACTTCATATCAAGTCTGATCGCCTACAGCTGCACCCTCAAGCAGCCAACGCCACGTCGGCCTTCGACGACTGGCAAGCCTGCTTCGAAAGCTACCTCTGAACATCTGCTGAAGAACCCTTGGATGCACAGAAGGTCCAGGTCCTTTATTGACGGGTGAGCTCTGATACTTTTCCCCTTATCCGGATGCGCCTACTTACGCTGAAGCAATGGAGCTCCTGAAAGGACATTACGTTCGGCCGGTTAACAAACTCTACACCAGGCATCTCCTGTTCACGAGACAGCAACTCCCCGGTGAGTCCTTAGACGATTTCTGGCATGCCCTGTACATCCTGGCGACGAACTGCGACTGACAGGCAGTTTCGGCAGTCGAGCATACAGAACTTTTAATCAGAGATGCTTTTGTTACGGGCATGGGGTCGGCGAACATCCGCCAGCGCCTATTGGAAGGGGGTACGCTTGACCTTGCAGCAACCAGACAGCTCGCGAATTCGCTAACAGTGGCCTCCTGTAACGTACAGTTGTACACCCCCGACTGCACGGCACCCTCATGGACATCGTGGGCCCCACCAGCTACCATCCCCAGCCCACCCCAAACCTGCGCCGCGCGACAACCAGGCAACCCCGGGGGGCCCAAATGCTACTTCTGCGGGCAGACCAAACACCCCCGGCAGCGCTGCCCGGCGTGGAGCGCAACCTGCAAGACCTGCGGAAAGAAGGGACATTTTGCTGCTATGTGCCAGGCCTGGTTGGTCGCCGCTGTTTGTAGCATTCCTACACCCCCCACGTGCGGCCCGTGGGCGCCGCCATCTTTTTCTCTGCAGACCACATGCGGCCCGTGGATGCCGCCATCTTTGGCGCCATTTTGGATGGCACCTCTGGACCCCTGCTCGTCGGGAAGCTGGTGTGGTCGCTCATCGCCTGCCAGCACCGCCAACCAACCCGGGGCCTACCAGAACTAGCCGCAGCTCGCCTCGATCACCCTCAACCAGTCCCAGCCTCACAACCTTGCAACCGTGACAACTATGGTGAAAATTGATGGGTACAAGACTTCCTGCCTTCTTGACTCCGGAACACGGAAAGCTTCATCCACCCCACTACTGTAAGTCGCTGCTCCCTCGCGGTACACCCCATTACCCAGAGAATCTCCCTTGCCTCCGGATCCCATTCCATGGAAATCTGGGGGTACTGCATCGCGACCCTCACCATCCAGGGCGTAGAGTTCAGGAACTTCCAACTCTACGTCCTCCCCAACCTCTGTGCTGCCCTGTTACTCGGTCTGCATTTCCAATGCAATTGCCAAAGCTTAACTTTAAAATTTGATGGACCCCTACCACCCCTCACCGTTTGTGGCCTCACAACCCTTAAGGTCGATCCAACTTCCTTTGCAAACCTCACCCCGGATTGCAAACCCGTCGCCACCAGGAGCAGGCGGTACAGCGCCCAGGACAGGACCTTCATCAGGTCGGAGGTCCAGCGGCTGCTATGGGAAGGCATCATTGAGGCCAGCAACAGGTCCTGGAGAGCCCAAGTGGTAGTGGTAAAGACTGGGGAGAAACAGAGAATGGTCATTGACTACAGTCAGACCATCAATCGGTACATCGACGCGTACCCCCTCCCACGCATATCTGATATGGTCAGTCAGATTACACAGTACCGGGACTTTTCTACTGTGGACCTGAAATCTGCCTACCAACAGCTCCCCATTCGCAAGGCGATCTGCAAATACACTGCGTTCGAAGCAGATGGCCGCCTCTATCATTTGCTTAGGGTTCCCTTCGGTGTCACTAACGGGGTCTCGGTCTTCCAACATGAGATGGACCGAATGGTTGACTGGTATGAACTGCGGGCCACCTTCCCATACATAGATAACGTCACCATCTGCGGCCATGATCAGCAGGACCATGACGCTAACCTTCTCAAATTTCTCCACACCGCCAAACTCCTTAATCTCACGTACAATAAGGAGAAGTGCGTGTACCGCACCAACCACCAAGCCATCCTTGGCTATGTGGTGGAAAACGGAGTTCTGTGGCCCAACCCCATGCACCCCCTCATGGAACTCCCACTGCCCCAAGGCCCTGAAACGATGCCTGGGGTCTTCTCCTATTATGCCCAGTGTGTCCCTAACTATGTAGACAAGGCCCGCCCAATCATCCACTCCACCGTTCTCCCCCTGATGACGCGGTCGACGAGTCCCTCCCTTTTCCGGTCGAGTGCGATGCATCGGACGTCGCTCTGGCCGCCACCCTCAACCAGGCGGGCAGGCCTGTGGCATTCTTTTCCGGCACCCTCCATGCCTCCGAAATTCAGCACTCCTCTGTTGAAAAAGAGGCCCAAGCCATCATGGAAGCTGTGCGGCATTGGAGGCATTACCTGGCCGGCAGAAGATTCACTCTCCTCACTGACCAACGGTCGGTAGCCTTCATGTTCAACAACACACAGCGGGGCAAGATCAAAAACGATAAAATCTTAAGGTGGACGATCGTGCTCTCCACCTACAATTACAAGATTTTGTATCGCCCCGGTAAGCTCAACGATGCCCTATCCTGAGGTACATGTGCCAGTGCACAAGTGGACCGACTCCAGGCCCTGCACAATAGTCTCTGTCACCCGGGGGTCACCCGGTTCTTCCACTTCATAAAGGCCTGCAACTTGCCCTACTCCAGTGAGGAGGTCAGGACCGTAACCAGAGACTGCCAGGTCTGCATGGAGTGCAAACCGCACTTCTACCGGCCAGACCGAGCCCACCTGTTGAAGGCCTCCCACCCCTTTGAATGCCTCAGCATGGGCTTCAAAGGGCCCCTCCACCGACCAAAACACGTACTTCCTTAACGTGGTCGACGAATACTCCCGGTTTCCCTTTTCCATCCCATGCCCCGATATGACTTCTGCCACGGTCAATAACACGCTCAATAGCATCTTCGCCCTGTTTTGTTTCCCCGCTTACATCCACAGCGACTGGGATCCTTTTTTATGAGCGATGAGCTGCACCAGCTCCTGCTCAGCAAAGGCATCGCCTTGAGCAGGACGACCAGCAAAACCTCCGGGGAAACGGGCAGGTGGAGAGGGAGACCGGGATGGTCTGGAAGGTCGTCCTGCTTGCCCTAAGGTCCAAACATCTCCCAGTCTCCCGCTGGTAGGATGTCCTCGCCGACGCGCTTCATTCCATCCGATCACTACTCTGCACTGCAACTAACGAAACCCCCCCATGAATGTCTCCTTTCCTTCCCCAGGAAGATTACCTCCGGAGTTTTGCTCCCAACATGGCTGGCAGCTCCTGGATCCGTCCTCCTCCACAAACACGTTCGGACCCACAAGGTGGACCTGTTGGTCGAAAGAGTACAACTACTGCACACAAACCCGCAGTACACCTACGTGGCACACCGCGATGTGCGCCAGGACACAGTCTCCCTCCGGGACCTGGCACCAGCTGGAACCCCACTCAAGGCCTGCGAACCGACAACCCCCCCCCCCCCCCCCGATTGCGCCGGCGCATCTCACCCTTCCCCCTGCGCACCTCACCACAGCCCCCGCCCCAGGCCGATCCGTCCTCCCACTGGTTCCACTCGGGATGAAGATGAGGACAACACGCTCCCGGAGTCACCGGCGACCAAGTCGGCGCCTGCATCACCACAGAGACCGAGTCGATCACAGTGGAGGATCAAGGCACCTGACCGACTGTACCTGTAAATTTCACCTGTATTGTAAATTTTTCCGCCACCCCCGCTGGACTCTTTTTTAACAGGGGGTGAATGTGGTAGTCACCACTAACTGTATGTTAGATGTAGTAACTGTAAGTAACTGCATATTAGATGTAGTACGGTAAGGCTCCTGTACTAGAGGTAGAGAGGTAAATCCCTGCCTGCTGGCTCCGCTCAGTAGGCGGAGTATAAATGTGTGTGCTCACCTGAGATGCTCCCATTCTGGTAGCAGCTGCAGGAGGCCACACAGCTCCGTTCAATAAAGCCTCGATTATTCACTACTCTCATCTTTGTCGTAATTGATAGTGCATCACTGCAGTACTTACCTGGTCCAGACCCACAGCATTGTAGTTGACTCTTAAAAACTGCATTCAAGGGCAACGAGGGATGGGCACATCCCGTGAATGAATAAAAAAATCTCCCGCTGAACAACTTGAGTTCTGGAGTTTGTTGTTTTGTCCTGGTGCCAGCATCTTACCACCCAAATTTCAACACCTATCCACCATCTAGCTGCGTCTACCAGCTGATTTCAGACTGGCAACTGACCAGGTCATACATGTGAAACAAGGAAGTTAAAATCACCACAGCCCAAGATCAGGGAAGTTTACCATCTACCTCAACCTCTGCCTATCCAATTCTCACCCAGAGTTAAAATTGGTATTTTGTCATGCATGCAGCCTCATTTATTTTGATTACACAACTATCATCACAAAGGGGATGCTAGATAAACACATGAAATAGGAAGGGGCAGTAGCATATGGTGATAGGGTTACCTAAAGGAGTGTTGGCCAAGGTTCATATGGAACATAAACAACAGGATTTGGTCATATGGCTTATCTCTGCTCTGTATGTTCTATTGCATATTGAAATTCTCTATTTTACATTGTTTTAATTTGTTACTGACAATATCAGATTGCTAAGCCTAGTAATTACTTATTTTATCAGGCTAGAATGAAATTGTTAAATGGAGACTGATACTTACACACCAAATATTTAAAATTTTCCTCAATGGTATTTGTGACACTTGTATTTCCAGATTTATAGGCAATTGCAGCAAAAGGATTCCTGATCCTGATTATGGCTAAAATGTATAATAATTGGAAAGAGGATTAAGTATTTTACTTTTAAAGCTTTATATGGTGGAATAGTGGTTAACACAGTTGCTTCACAGCTCCAGGGTCCCGGGTTCAATTCCCGGCTTGGGTCACTTTCTATGTGGAGTCTGTACGTTCTCTCCGGGTCTGCGTGGGTTTCCTCTGGGTGCTCCGGTTTCCTCCCATAGTCCAAAGGTGTGCAGATTAGGTGGATTGGCCATGATAAATTGCCCTTAGTGTCCAAATAAAAGGTTGGGCTGGGTTACGGGGATAGGGTGGAGGTGTGGATGGGTGCTCTTTCCAAGGTGCAGACTTGATGGGCTGAATGGCACCCATCTGCACTGTAAATTCTATGATTCTATGGTGCAGCACGGTAACACAAGTGGCTAGCACTGTGGCTTCACAACGCCAGGGTCCCAGGTTCGATTCCCCACTGGGTCACTGTCTGTGAGGAGTCTGCACTTTCTCCCCGTGTCTGCGTGGGTTTACTCCGGGTGCTCCGGTTCCCTCCCACAGTCCAAAGACATGCAGGTTAGGTGGATTGGCCATGATAAATTGCCCTTAGTGACCAAAAATGTTTGGAAGGGTTGTTGGGTTATGGGATAGGGTGTAAGTGGGTCGGTGCAGACTCAATGGGCCGAATGGCCGCATTCTGCACTGTATGTTCTATATGTTATGTTTGCTGCTCCCAAATCCTGGCAATGACTACTTGATTCTGGCTACACGCCAATTAAAATTGCATTCAATTACTTCTATTCATTTGTTACATATGTCTGGAGAGAGGAAAACAAAATAGTCTCCAAAGTGATGTTAATGGAGTACAAGAGGATACTGATGAGTTTAAGTTTCATCTTTATCGAGAAACCAACTGATCTGTACACATTTCAGCACCTTTTCCAAAACAATTCTCATTCGTGAAGCAATCATATGTGAATTTTCACCCCTCAGCTGCAATCTTTCTCGCTAGCTATGAGGCCACATAGCAACCCGGAAGTCCCTATGAAAGCCACACACACAAGTGGATCCTTTAAATTGCTGCATAGTGGCACACTGAAGTAAGTCACGTACTCTAAATTTTTTTAAAGATATTTACACGTCCCGACTGACCTTTGAACAGCCTTTTTGGCTTTTAATCCGATTAGAATTGGATGATGGTTTCAGTTATTCATTATTTACAGCAAGACTTTATTTGCGTTTTTGCAATGTTCCCCTTATGCAGCTTAAAAAGAAATTTATAGTAACATAAATCTGGAAAATACCGGAGAATCCAGCCCCCTGTATATTAGAGTTGTAAAACCTCTTTAACAATGCACTTATCTTTTAAAGTGAAACTAAAACTGAAGTCCTTAACACACACTGCAGAAATATAAATAAGCTTAAACCTAAAGCCATATCTCATTCGTAACACCCACTAAAACAAATATAAATTACTAAAACCCATATCTATTTCCTAGCAAGTGGAATTTGCTTTTCTTAATTTATCAATATCCTCAATTTAGTTTTACTTTTGATCCACAGATTGAAAAATCTGAGGAATGTAGATAGAGTGTATAGGCAGACCGTATTCTCCTTGGTTGAGTCCATATGCAGGCTGATTTAGGCTTTTAGATCTTGAGTTTACCTGCCAACTTGGGGCAAGATGTCAGAGGTTTTGAGGGTATTGAAAGGAATTTTGTTTATCCCCATGAGAAAGGCAGTTCAAGCACCATTGTTTACAAGGCGACAGTCCAAGAGCTGGAAAGTGGGATTAGGCTGGATATGCCTCTCTGTCAGTCAGTGCAAACACAATGTGCCAAAAGGGCTCCCTCCATGCTGTAAATTACTATGATTGAATGAAATGTTCAAGACGAATGTGCCTTTGCTTTTTTTGTTTTTGTTAGTCAAACTGTGGTGGCCTTGTTTTTTTGAATCTCTGATTTCCTGCTTGTGCAAAATGTAAAATTCAGATCTAGCAAGTTCTAAACTAACAGAATCCTCAATCTTCATAAGTAAACTTTGATAAATATGGTTGTATTGTTCTAGATTGGAAGACGCTGAAGAAAAGTACAATAACAGGGAATCAAGACAAGAGGACCTACATCTGATCACTGAGTTAAAGGAAATGATCTTGGAAAGAGACCAGCTCACAAAAAAACTAATGGTGTGTATTTATTAGTTTTAAATATTGGGTCTGACGTATATTTAAGCAAAGAAAGAAAATTGGGTATTATACTTGTATAGTCTTGAAGAAGGACTTACTTTTGCGAGAAAATCATGATTATCGTTCACAGTTGGGTTGAAAGGAAGCAAACTTTCGTTTTCTGAGCCTAATTTTTTCAACATTGAACTTCAAATGTTTAAGTTATTGTTGACCAATAGGTGACTTTTAATTGAATTTATTTCCAGTTGTACATTGGGAAAACTAAAACCATTGTATTTGACTCCCACCACAAGCTTCATGTCCTACCTTCTAAATCCAAAGACCATCACTGACCTTCCCTCACTATAGCTGCCCCATCCTCCCAGCCCATCTATGGCAGAAACCATTATCTGTGTTTTCTCATCTTCAGACTTGCGAACCAAAAGTGGGAAAAACCTACTTGACCTTGTCCTTACCACGCTACCTGTCACAGATGTATCAGTCCATGACAGTATTGCCAGGACTGGCAATCGCACAGTCTTTGTGGAGACAAAGTCCCGCCTTCACAACGAGGAAGCCCTTCATTGTGTTGTGCGCCACTACAACCCATGTACAAATTAAAAAAGACTTGACTATTTTAGGTCTCCCATCTTCCATCCTTTGTAAATGTAAGCCCTTCAAGACTGTTCCCCATTGACTACTCAAATCATGTCTCATTCGCCTACAAATCCTATGCTTACAACCTACATTGCCCTTGATTAAGTAATGTGTCAATTTTAGATTTCTCACCATGATATTTAAATCTCTCCTTGTACTCGCCCTCCTTTTCTCTTAGCCTCTTGAAGCTTTCCATTCATCTCAGCTCCAGTATATCCGGCATTTTATGTTTATGTCAGAAATGGGGATATTTGCTAATGGCTGCCCAGTGATTAGCTTAATTCAGAATTCCTCAGATAATGAAGGATTCCTGGCACACTGGTAACAAGACTCAGATGACGTCCAGACGTGATAATGGTCACGTAAGTGTCAGGCAATGACCTTTTCCAACAAGAGGGAATATAGCTACCTCTCTTTGACATTAAATGTCGTTACAATAATCAAATCCCCAACCATCAACATGCTAAGCATTACCATTGACCTGAAACAAAAGTAAACCAACCACATTGGTTGGGCAGCACGGTCGCATAGTGGTTTGCACAATTATTTCACAGCTCCAGGGTCCCAGGTTCAATTCCCGACTTGGGTCACTGCCTGTGTGGAGTCTGCACGTTCTCCCCGTGTGTGCGTGGGTTTCCTTCGGGTGCTCCGGTTTCCTCCCACAGTCCAAAGATGTGCAGGTTAGGTAGATCGGCCATGCTAAATTGCCCTTAGTTTCCAAAATTGCCCTTAGTATTGGGTGGGGTTGCTGGGTTATGGGGATAGAATGGAGGTGTGGGCTTGGGTAGGGTGCTGTGGTTAATCACAATACTAGTAATTCACACTGTGTTATATTGTATGTGTTGTGTCTCTGTAAGCTCGGTATACGAGCAGTTGCACGGCTCTGCCCATAGGGGGAGATGTGGAGTTTGTACTGGGCTCCACCCATGGTTCCGCCCATGGCTCCTCCCGCTAACTGGAAGTATAAAGATCTGCAGTTGTGAGCCTGCTGCCAGTTCATCTCGTCGCAGGCAGGCTCAGTTGTAAGACTATTAAAACCACTGTTCACTTCCAACCACGTGTCTTGTGAATTGATGGTCACATCAATTTAATAGTCTTAGGAAACTTGAAGAAATGACTATGGAATCAGCCCTCAAACCTGATCGACTAGAACTCGACCCGCAGGCTGCAGAGGCGAAATAAATCTTTCAGCACTGGCTCAGATGTTTCAAGGCCTTCCTGGCTGAATCAAGCACATCAGAAACTACAGAGGAGCAGAAACTCAGTCTACTGCACGCAAGGGTGAGCCACCGTATCTCTACTCAACTTAACCTCGTATATGGAGGCCCTGGCCATGCTAGATCAAATGTACGTGAGGCCCATCAACGAGGTCTATGCGCGCCACATTTTTACGACCTGCCGCCAGCGCCCCGCGGAGTCATTGGATGAATTCCTGTGCGATTTAAAAGCTTCAGCTCGGGACTGTAATTACCAAGCTGTATCAGCCAAACAGCATATGGAGCTCGCTGTCAGAGATGTGTACGTGGCAGGGCACAGGTCAAACTAGCGGTTGCTTGAAAAAGGGGCCCAGAACTTGGAGGACACAGTAGAATTGGCTACTACCATGGAGGTCTCGTTTCGCAGCCTCACCTCGTTCCCCGCGGACCAAGCGACCCCATCCTGGGCCACCGATCAGCGACTGCCCCAGGCCTGCGTCGCGCGGCCACCCACCCACTACGCAGCCCCAGTGTGCCATTTTTGTGGAGAGCCCCAGCACCCACGGCACCACTGCCCGGCCCACAACGCGACCTGCAGCAGCTGCGGTCGCAAAGGGCACTATGCCCGGGTCTGCCTGCCGAAGAAATCCCCCTCTCCAAACTCTCCCGCAGCCCAGAGCACTCGTTTCCAAAACTCACAGGCCCACAGGCCCCGAAATGCTGCGGCCTGTACTCCGACTCCGCCCCCACCCGACACGTGCGACTCATGGAGGCCGCCATCTTGGCAACCCCCCTCCACGTGGTCAGCCACGTGCGACTCATGGGGGCCACCATCTAGGGCGCCATCTTCCTCGCCGCCCGCCACGTGCGATCCACGGGGGCGGCCATCTTGGGATCCATCTTGGGAGCCGCCGACTACCCGCAAATCAGCGTGGTCACGTTGGACCAGTCGCGTCCGAAACACCTCCGCAACTCAATGATGACCGTTAAAATCAATGGGTACAGGACACCGTGCCTCTTTGATTCCGGGAGCACCGAGAGCTTCGTACACCCAGATCTGGTAAGACACTGTTCGCTCCCTATCTTCCCTGCACGGCAAACTATCTCCCTCGCTTCGGGCTCTCACTCTGTTCACCTCCAAGGGCGCACCATCGCGACCCTAACGATCCAGGGCACTAGCTACTCGAACTTCCAGCTATACGTACTCCCCGAACTCTGCGCCCCACTCTTACTGGGACTCGACTTCCAGTGCAACCTCAAAAGCCTCACACTCCGCTTCGGCGGGCCCTTGCCCCCACTCACTATCTGCAGCCTCGCTACGCTAAAAATCGACCCCCCTCCACTCTTTGCCAATCTCACGCCGGACTGCAAACCCATAGCCACTCGCAGGACAGCCCCTGCAGGACAGCCCCTGCAGGACAGCCCTGCAGGACAGCCCCTGCAGGACAGCCCCTGCAGGACAGCCCCTGCAGGACAGCCCCTGCAGGACAGCCCCTGCAGGACAGCCCCTGCAGGACAGCCCCTGCAGGACAGCCCCTGCAGGACAGCCCCTGCAGGACAGGGTGTTTATCAGAACCAAGGTCCATAGGCTTCTACGTGAGTAATAACCCCTGGAGAGCTCAGGTGGTGGTCGTCAAGACCGGGGAAAAATTCCGAATGGTAGTGGACTATAGCCAAACCATTAATCGGTTCACGCTCCACGATGCGTACCCCCTCCCCAGGATTGCAGACATGGTGAATCAGATCGCCCATTATAAAGTATTCTCCACGGTGGATCTGAAGTCTGCCTACCACCAGCTCACAATCCGCCCGGAGGACCGTCACTACACGGCGTTCGAGGCCGACGGCCGCCTCTTCTACTTCCTCCGGGTTCCGTTTGGCGTCACGAAATGGAGTCTCGGTGTTCCAACGAGCAATGGACCGAATAGTGGACCAGTACGCGCTGCGGGCCACGTTTCCATACTTGGACAACGTCACCATCTGCGGCTATGATCAGCAGGACCACGACGCTAACCTCCATCGATTTCTCCAAACTGCCCAGAAACTCAACCTCACGTATAACACAGAGAAATGGGTTTTCCGCACGACCTGGCTAGCCATCCTCGGCTATGTCGTGGAAAACGGAGTCCTGGGCCCCGACCCGGACCGTATGCCCCCTCTTACAACTCCCTCTCCCTCATTGTCCCAGGGCCCTCAAAAGGTGCCTGGGGTTTTTCTCATATTATGCCCAGTGGATCCCTCAGTATACGGACAAAGCCCGCCCACTATTTAAGGCCACACTCTTTACTCTTATCAGATGAGGCTCGCCAGGCCTTCACCTGCATCAAGGAGGACATCGCCAAAGCGGCCATGCGGGTGGTGGATGAATCCGTCCCTTTCCAGGTAGAGAGCGATGCCTCAGAGGTCGCTCTCACAGCCACACTAAATCAGGCAGGGAGACCAGTCGCCTTTTTCTCCCGAACTCTCTCCTCTTCGGAACTTCGACACTCCTCGGTCGAAAAGGAAGCACAAGCCATCGTGGAAGCTATACGTCACTGGAGGCACTACCTCGCAGGTAGGATGTTCACCCTCATCACCGACCAAAGATCGGTTGCCTTTATGTTTGACAACTCACAAAGGGGCAAAATTAAAAACGATAAGATCCTATGGTGGAGGATCGAACTCTCCACCTACAAGTACGATATCATGTACCGACCGGGGAAGCTCAACGAGCCGCCAGATGCCCTGTCCCGCGGCACGTGCGCCAGCGCGCAAGACGACCGCCTGAAAGCTATCCACAATGACCTCTGCTACCCGGGGGTTACCCGGCTCGCCCACTACGTCAAAGCTCGAAATCTGCCTTTCTCCACCGAGGAGGTAAAAGCCATCACCAGGGATTGCCCGATCTGTGCGGAGTGCAAACTGCACTTCTATAGACCAGGCAGGGCCCACCTGGTAAAGGCCTCCCGGCCCTTTGAACGCCTGAGCATCGATTTCAAAGGGCCACTCCCCTCGTCCAATCGGAATGTGTACTTTTTAAACGCCATAGACGAGTTCTCCCGCTTCCCCTTTGCTATCCCATGCCCCGATATGACCTCTCACACAGTCATTAGGGCCCTGCACAGCATCTTCACCCTGTTTGGTTTCCCCAGCTATGTACACAGCGACAGGGGTTCCTCCTTTATGAGCGACGAGCTGCGTCAGTACCTGCTCGACAAGGGCATTGCCTCGAGCAGGACTACCAGCTACAACCCCAGGGGGAACGGGCAGGTGGAGAGGGAGAATGCGACGGTCTGGAAGACCGTCCTACTGAACCTCTGGTCCAGGAATCTCGCGACCTCCCATTGGCAGGGGGTCCTCCCCGACGCGCTCCATGCTATTAGGTCCCTCCTATGTACTGCCACCAATCAGACCCCACACGAGCGGCTATTTGTTTTTTCTAGGGGCACTACCACGGGGGCTTCGCTCTCAGCATGGTTGAAGACATCGGGCCCGAATCTCCTCCGGAAGCACGTCCGGACCCACAAAACTGACCCACTCGTGGAGAGAGTGCTCCTACTCCACTCGAACCCCTAAAACGTGTTCATCGAATACCCTGACGGCCGTCAGGACACTGTTTCCCTCCGGGACCTGGCGCCTGCAGGATCCAACTCCGACACCACTACCGCCGAGGCGCCCCTCACACTCCTCCCCACCCAAACCCCCGCGCCCGGCGCCCGGCGCCCACACGCCTGCAGGTTCACTGCCCGTGCTCCACGCCCCCAAGCCTATGGGTTTCCGCCGCTCCCCATCACCAGTCGAACCAGTCGGGTACGAAGCTCAGACCGAATCACCCCCGGAGTCCGCCATGGTACCCTCGCTGACCGCCACCACCCAGCCACCAGAAGACGCTGCAACCCCGGTGCATCGTAGATCTCAGAGGACGACTCGACCGCCGGACCGACTCAATTTGTAGACCCATACCCCCCGCAGGACTTGATTTTTTTACAGGGGGTGAATGTGGTGAATCACAATCCTAGTAATTCACACTGTGTTATATTGTATGTGTTGTGTCTCTGTCAGCTCGGTACATGAGCAGTTGCGCGTCTCTGCCCATAGGGAGAGATGGTTCCGCCCATGGCTCCTCCCACAAACTGGAAGTATAAAGATCTGCAGTTGTGAGCCTGCTGCCAGTTCATCTTGTCGCAGGCAGGCTCAGTTGTAAGACTATTAAAACCACTGTTCACTTCCAACCACGTGTCTTGTGAATTGATGGTCACATCAGGTGCTCTTTCCAAGAGCCGGTGCAGACTCGATGGGCCAAATGGCCTCCTTCTGCACTGTAAATTCTATGAAAACTGTTGTGACTTCTAGGGTCAGGTCATAGACTGGTAGTTCTGTGAAGAGTGACTCACACCCTTACTTCCCAAAAAATCGGCAACACCTGTAATGTACGAGCCAGTAGTGTGATGGAACCTTTCTTTCCTGGATTGGAGCAGTTTTATTAATATTCTAGATTTTAAACACCATCCAAGACAAGAGGTGGAATTAGAATGGGTGGATAGTTTTTTTTTTTTCTTTTTTCAACCAGCACAGACACAATGGAGTGGCTTTTTCAGACTCTGGTACTAGTGGGATGTTCTGGTCCCGTCAATGTCAACGGGGATTTAAATGAATCACTGCATATTCCATAGGGAAATCTGCTGCAACGGGGCCGGAAAGTCTTGCTGGGTGGGCTGATTGGCTGTGCTGTAACTTTTCTCTGGTTTTATGGTTCTAAAAAAGTCTACTTCATTAGCAGTGTATCCACAAACTTAAAACATGTAGTCCCTGCTTTGGCTGCCTTTCCTTAAGTTAGCTGGGCCCGAAACTCTGTTTTTCTAAAGCACTTCCATCTCTTTCTCTCTCTCTCTCTTTTTTCTCCCCTCCCCCTCCCCCCCGCCCCAGACTATATTAAACATTCTAACATTTGAATTGGCCAAGCTTTTAGTCACCTGCCCTAATATCTCCTCCTTTGTCTTAATGCCATGTTTTGAGTATTTAAGCTCTTGTGTAGCACCTTGGAATATTGTACTATGTTAAAAGATATTACAGCAAGATTTAACGGAATTGTTACAGAATCCATATTTTAATATTTGATAATTATTTTTAACAGGATGACAAAAAATTTTACCAGCTGGAGCTGGTGAACAGAGAAACAAATTTCAACAAGGTTTTTAATGCTAGCCCTAATGTCGGAGTCATCAATCCTCTAGCTAAGGTTTGTTTCATAGAAGTATTTATTTTGTAATCTGCTTAGTATCCTGTAGTTGCCTACAGTTTGTGTTTACTATGTTCAAGGTGAATAGCTTTGATCATCTATATTCACACTGTAGATTTATTAAATAAATTAATGATGAACTTACTTTGGAATTAATATTTTTGTTAAATTTTCTTGTTTCTATTGCAGCAGAAGAAAAAGAATGATAAAATTGCAAATCGCTTTGTCAGTGCCCCAAATCTAAGTGCGTTGGAATCTGCAGCAGGGGGAAATGGACAACATCAGCAGCACAACCGCCTGGAGCCAATTCCAAATTCCCCTGTTCATGATATTGGGTTCAATAGCAACAAGCCTCTACCCCAGCCAGTAGCTCCAAAAGAGGCAAAAAGGTTTCTGAGGTGAGCATCCACCTCCGGGTTTATGGCATGAAGAGACATTGAGTAATCTAGGTCATTATTTCCGAGACTTTAGAAGAATGAGAGATGATTTCATTGGAACATATAAAATTCTTAAGGGGCTTGACAGGGTAGATGCTGTGAGAATGTTTAGCCTGGCTGCCTTAAACTGGGGGGGGGGGGGGGGGGGGGGGGTCACAGGCTCCAATTAAGGTTTGACAATTTAGAATGGAGGTAAGGAGAAATGTCTTTGCAAAGAGTTTTTGAATCTTTGGAATTCTCAACCTCAGAGTCATGTAGATGCTCAATTGTTCAGTACGTTCAAGATAGGGATGGTTCACTTTTTGGATGCCAAGGGGATCCAAGAATATGGGAATAGTGCAAAAAGGTGGAATTGAGGTGGAAGTTCTTCCATAGTCTTCGTGAATAGTGGAGCAAGCTCCTATGTCTTTGGTTCATAGAGGTAATGGTACATATTGGCCATGACCTAAAACCATGCTTTTATGATTCAACATTCAAGACAAGATTAGACCAGTCTTTAGAATGGATCAGTTGCTGATTTTAGGCTCACATTTGCTTCCCTTTAGTTCTGAAATTTGTACGTATATTTGAGATTAATCTTACAGCTTCCTTCATTGATATTGTTACTTTGATAGTCTAATAGTAACCACATTTAATTTTAAATTGCTTTCTGTTAAACCATTATTTGAGTAGTTCTGATTTATATGCTGATTTTTTTTCCTCTTTAATTATTACCCCTTCTATTTACAGTGGCTAGTATTTCAAGTGTAATCAACACGAATTAGCATAAAATAATGTTTGTTCTATTTTATAAATTTGACAATTTTCCAATTTTTAAGATGAACTACCTTTTTCGTTTGGATAATCTTTTTGTTACTAAGCAGGGCTTTGAATTTTCAATGATGAGATTATGCTGGAATTTTTAACTTCTGAAAGCTGTTCAGACATTTTATCTATATTGATGATCATAATCCTACGCAGTTTCAAACAGTAGATAGTGTTTCTGTGGACACTTTTAAAAATCCACAAAATAGCATGAAAGACCATAATAATTGCACATGCTGATAAAAAAAAATCACCATTGAAATTGTGGCATGTGCCATGACTGTATTCCTGAGGACCAGTGCAATGCTAGCAACATCCATATTTTTCACGACTGCAATGACTGGCTGTATGCAACACCACTCCATTTTAGTGAGACCCAGGGAGAATTCTCCGCTTGTGAGACTACCTTCTCTTGCCAGGGTAGAATGGCTTCTGGTCTATGCTGGCGCTAGGAGTGGTGCCCAGCAACAATTCATTCTCCGAAATGTATACATGGCGGGGAAATCCCAGGATTCCGTTCAGAATGCCGCTGTCGGCCCACCATTGTGAGTGGACGGCCTGATACCGAGGTCCACTGGTTGGCCACTCTCGCCGCCACTACCCCACCCCACCCCCCTCCATAACGCCCATCCTTGCCCCCCTCTTCTGCTGTGCTTTGGCTTTCTATGAAGTAACAGCTGCTTCTGCAGCGAGACAGGTAAGCTAAAAAGCAGTGACTTTTCACAGTTTCTGCCTGGACTGCTCTTTGGATTGGATTTGGATTTTGTTTATTGTCACGTGTACCAAGGTGCAGAAAAATACTTTTAACTGTGCCTTGGTACAAGTGACAATAAACAAAATCCAAATCCAATCCAAAGAGCAGTCCAGGCAGAAACAGTGAAAAATCATTGCTTTTTAGCTGCTGCCTCCAACAGAAGTGTAGAAAGCAGCTGTTACTTCATAGAAAGCCAAAACATATCACAAAGCTTTTACCCTCCCTCAGATGCTTTGATCTGCGAGACCTATATTAACTTTCAAAGAGAAATAGCTTTTGGTAGGCTGTAACTGACAGCCAAGTGTCTGGATTGTTTATTTTCATCTCCCTTCATGCTTGACAGCAGAAAGCACTTAAGTGGGCTTGATGAGGTTATGACCTGTCAATCACAGTGACATGAAAATTGTGGTTAGCTTTGCAGCAGGGGCAGGGTGGCATGGTGACACAGTGGATAGCACTGCTGCCTAATGGGGCTGAGGACCTGGGATCAATCCTGACCCTGGTCACTGTCCATGTGGCGTTTTCACATACTCCCGTGTCTGCGTGAGTGTCACCCCCACAACCCAAAGATGTGCAGGGTAGGTGAATTGGGCATGCTAAATTGCCCAAAAAAGATTGGGCACTTTAAATTTATTTAAAAAAAGCTTTGCAGCAGGGTACTGGAGATGCATTCAAGAGTGAAGGGAGATGAAAATAAACAAACTAAACATCTGGCAATCTGGAGCCATTACCCTGTGAATTGCAACCTACTAAAAGTTATTTCTCTTTGATATGGGGTGTGTCTGATGTGGGTGTCTCTGACATGGGGGCTTTCTGATGTGGGGAGCTGTGGGGGTGGGGTGAACAGAATTTGCATTCTGGGGAGGCCTCTGATGGAATTTGGGGCACTTACTTTACATACTTCGCCCTTGACCGACCGACTAGGGCCATGCTGACAGATACTTGCAACAATCAACGTCCGCATGAATCCCAGCCAAGAGGGCCGGAGTATCACCGAGGCATGGGGAATTGGGTATCCCACTTGTCAATTGGATGCAAATGGGTTCAAATGACCCATTTGCAGCCTCGTGTTGGTGCATGGCATGTAGCTCGCTGCCGTCGCTGGCTGGGAACTCAAGACCATAAGACATAGAAGCAGAATTAGGCAACTAGGCCCATCAAGTCTGCTCTGCTATTCAATCATGGCTGATATTTTTCCCATCCCCATTCTCCTGCCTTCTCCCCATAACCTCTGATCGCCTTATTAACCAAGAACCTATCTATCTGTCTCAAAGACACTCAAGCAACAGAACAGCACCAATCCTGGTTTCTGTGCAATTTTCCGCAACACCCCCCCCCCCCCCCCCCCCCCCCCACCGCAGTGCTCATCATTTGTGGTGCCTCGAGCCTTACCATTCTGGTGCAGTTTGTATTCTTTGCTGGATCACTGGGCGCGAATCTCCGGAAACAAAGTGTGGTAGCAAGCAGGATTTGCTGCGAGCTTCCCAGCGTTCGGCCTAGTGAGGCCGGCAACGCAATTCAACATTAATTGGTCCACTTAACAAGGCCTCACGGGCTTCTCACCGCAAATGAAGGCTCGCAGGCTGATTGCCAGCTCCCACTAATAAGGTCGAGCAGCACTTAAGCAGCACTTGCTCATCCAACCCCAGCCAGCTCACAACAATGGTGCCCAGGAGACCAGCCCCAGGATTCAGGGACGCTGACCTGGGTAGGCTTCTAGACGCAATGGATGCCAGGAGGGATGTCCTGTTACCCCTAGGGTACGGAGGGTGAGGTATAGGCGAATCAGTGCTGCCTGGGACAAGGTGGCGGCAGGGGTGAGCTCGGGGTGTGTGACCAGGAGGACTGGGCTCCAGTGTCGAAAAAGATCAACGACTTACACCGGGCAGCACGAGTGCACAGACACCTACACCCCTCACCCCCCGCAAGGAGGCATCCACCTCTCCAACTCCCCATTCTTCACTCCACCCCCCTCACCCTTCAACCCTTTCTTCACCCCCCTCCCCACCACAGTGAACCATGTGTGTGGCTACCAATATCCCATCTGTGTCTCCTCAGGAAAAGCTCTCCCATTAGCATTGGGAGAGGGCCCAGACTGGCGGTGGGGTGCCGGACTTGAGAATCCTCACCTCCTTCGAGTAGCGTGCCCAGGAGGTGACTGGGTTGGCCGAGGACAGACAGGGAGGTTGGTGGATGCTCAGAGGTGAGGAACCACTGGGCTCCATCTGGAGGACCTGTCAAACGTGAGTTGTTATTGCCTTACTGACTGATCCATCCCTCCCACTGACCACATGTCCATTCTCCAACAGGCCCTTCAGCCGATGGCGCCGGCCCATCCCGGGCGGCGCACACTCCAGTCTCCCAGGAGACCACCTCGGAGGAGAGCTCTGAGGATGCCACTGTTATAGTCGTGGCACAGCTGTCATCCTCACCCTCCATCAGTGCAGATACGCACACCTTGGTGGGACATATTAGTGGACAGGAAGCGGGGGCACCACACAGTCACTGATGCGCATCAGGTGAAGGCAGGAACCCCCAGGCTAGACAGCAGTTGGAGGTCTGCAGGATCCCAGGACCCAGCTGGGTCCCAGCCTGATGCTGAGCTTGTGGTATAGAGTTACCCTTCAACTCCGCCTTCAACACCATTATCCCAACAAGACTAATAACCAAACGCTGCAATCTTGGAATTGACCCCTCCTTGTGCAGCTGGATTTTTGACTTCCTCACCAACAGACCGCAATCTGTCAGGCGAGGCAACAGCACCTCCTCCACAATAGTCTTAAACACCTGGGCCCCGCAAGGATGTGTGCTCACTCCTCTGCTGTACTCCCTATACACATAGAACTGTGTGGCAAGATTTAACTCCAACTCAATCTATATGTTTGCGGATGATATAACTGTGGTGGGCCGTATCTCAAACAACGACGAATCAGACTACAGGAGGGAGATAAATCACTTTGTTGCATGGTGTACCGAAAACAACCTCTCTCTAAATGTTGGAAAGACCAAGGAACTGATCATCGGCTTCAGGAAGCGTAGCACGACACACACTCCCGTCTGCATCAATGGCACCGAAGTGGAGATAGTCGATAGCTTTAATGTCCTGGGGGTCACCATCACCAACAGTCTGCCCTGGTCCACTCACATTGATGCAACAGTCAAGAAAGCCCAACAAAGTCTCTCCTTCCTATAGAAGCTAAAGAAATTTGACATGTCTGCATCGAATCTCTCAAATTTCTACAGATGTGCGACAGAGAGCATCCTACCCAGCTGCATCACAACCTGGTATGGCAACTGCTCGGTCCAAGATCCTAAGAAACTGTAGAGTGTGGTGAACTCAGCCCAATGCATCACACAAGCTTGCCACCCTCACATTGATTCTGGATACACCTCCTGCTGCCTCAGGAAGGCAGACAGCATTATCAACGACCCCTTCCTCCCAGACATTACCTTCTTCCAGACCCTTCCATCAGGCAGAAGGTTCAGAAGTCTGAAGACCCACACATCCAGACATAGGAACAGCTTCTTCCCCACAGCTACAAGACTCCTCAACGACTCCTCCTCGGAATGTTCCGTGTAAGAACACTTCACGACGCCGGTGTTGCTCATGTATTTGCTTTGTTTGGCCCCTTCTTCCGCACTGTAACCAATCATTGTTTGTCGATGTACCATTTGTCAATATACTCTGTTGATTATTCTCTTTGTCTACTATGTACATACTGTGTGTGTTCCCTCGGCCGCAGAAAAATACTTTTCACTGTTCTTCGGTGCATGTGACAATAAATCAAATCAAATCAAACCCGGAGCTGATGGAGATGATGGGGAGCAGCCGGAATATTCAGAGGGGGATGTCAGCGTTATCCCAACAGATCCATAGCCATTTGGAGGCTACGGCACAGGAGATATCACCAGCAATGAGTGACAGCAAAGGCAACACTGGCGACCATCTGATTCACCACGTGAAGATGTCCAAGGTGTCGCACACCCGGTGACAACCATGGCTGAGGGTCTCGGCAGAATGTCCGACTCACTGGGGGATGTCACCTAGTACCAGGGTGAGTTTGATGAGGTGGTGCGGCACATGTCCCACTCTCAGATGGGCATGGCCGAGGCACTGCAGAGCATAGAACATAGAACGATACAGCGCAGTACAGGCCCTTCGGCCCACGATGTTGCACCGACATGGGAAGTCAAAAACTAAAGGCCATCTAACCTACACTATGCCATTATCATCCATATGCTTATCCAATAAACTTTTAAATGCCCTCAATGTTGGCGAGTTCACTACTGTTGCAGGTAGGGCATTCCACGGCCTCACCACTCTTTGCGTAAAAAACCTACCTGTGACGTCTGTCCTATATCTATTATCCCTCAATTTAAGGCTATGTCCCCTCGTGCTAGCCACCTCCATCCGCGGGAGAAGGCTCTCACTGTCCACCCTATCTAACCCTCTGATCATTTTGTATGCCTCTATTAAGTCACCTCTTAACCTTCTTCTCTCTAACGAAAACAACCTCAAGTCCATCAGCCTTTCCTCATAAGATTTTCCCTCCATACCAGGCAACATCCTGGTAAATCTCCTCTGCACCCGTTCCAAAGCTTCCACGTCCTTCCTATAATGAGGCGACCAGAACTGTACGCAATACTCCAAATGCGGCCGTACCAGAGTTTTGTACAGCTGCAACATGACCTCATGGCTCCGGAACTCAATCCCTCTACCACTAAAGGCCAACACACCATAGGCTTTCTTCATAACCCTATCAACCTGGGTGGCAACTTTCAGGGATCTATGTACATGGACACCGAGATCCCTCTGCTCATCCACACTGCCAAGAATTTTACCATTAGCCAAATATTCCGCATTCCTGTTTTTCTTTCCAAAGTGAATCACCTCACACTTCTCTACATTGAACTCCATTTGCCACCTCTCAGCCCAGCTCTGCAGCTTATCTATGTCCCTCTGTAACCTGCAACATCCTTCCACACTGTCTACAACTCCACCGACTTTAGTGTCGTCTGCAAATTTACTCACCCAACCTTCTGTGCCCTCCTCTAGGTCATTTATAAAAATGACAAACAGTAATGGCCCCAGAACAGATCCTTGTGGTACGCCACTCGTAACTGAACTCCATTCTGAACATTTGCCATCAACCACCACCCTCTGTCTTCTTTCAACTAGCCAATTTCTGATCCACATCTCTAAATCACCCTCAATCTCCAGCCTCCGTATTTTCTGCAATAGCCGACCGTGGGGAACCTTATCAAACGCTTTACTGAAATCCATATACACCACATCAACTGCTCTACCCTCGTCTACCTGTTCAGTCACCTTCTCAAAGAACGCGATAAGGTTTGTGAGGCATGACCTACCCTTCACAAAACCATGCTGACTATCCCTAATCATATTATTCCTATCTAGACGATTATAAATCGTATCTCTTATAATCCTCTCCAAGACTTTACCCACAACAGACGTGAGGCTCACCGGCCTATAGTTACCGGGGTTATCTCTACTCCCCTTCTTGAACAAAGGGACCACATTTGCTACCCTCGAGTCCTCTGGCACTATTCCTGTACCCAATGATGACATAAAAATCAAAGCCAAAGGCTCAGCAATCTCTTCCCTGGCTTCCCAGAGAATCCTAGGATAAATCCCATCAGGCCCCGGGGACTTATCTATTTTCACCTTGTCCAGAATTGCCAACACTGCTTCCCTACGCACCTCAATGCCATCTATTCTAATAGCCTGGGTCTCAGCATTCTCCTCCACAACATTATCTTTTTCCTGAGTGAATACTGACGAAAAGTATTAATTTAGTAAGTATTCATTTAGCATATCCCAATTACTGAAGCGTATCGCCGAGTGGGACAACACAATGGGGAACCGCCAGGGCTGGTAGAGCCAGATGATGCAGGGGCAGCCCAGGCCAGCTGTCCCTCCACCCCAGGGCCCTATGGGCACCGAACAGAAGGGTGGGGGGTGGGGGGGGGGCACTGACTGCCATCCCAGCCCGTCCCATGGAGTGGCGACAGTGGCCACCAGTTCTCCGGCGTACCACCCCTCTGATGAGGCAGTGTCTCGAAGTCTGCCCACGGGACAGGGCAGCACGGCTGTGCATGTGGCGCTGGCAAGTGAGCCGGGGCCCTCCGGTCTCAGAGGAAGTCCACCAGGGGCATCGAAGGCCACGGAACGAGATAAGCACCATTGGGAGAGTGGGGACTTGTATTACACAATAAATACCTTTGTGCACAACCACTATGATGCCTCTGTCACTTGCTTCAGCAATGCGGACTGAGCTCCGAACCCTTGGCCCATCTCTCCAGGCATCTCCCCTCTCCCTATGGCACTCACCCACCCACCCTCTGGCTGTGGACATGGCCCCGGAGCTGTGTCCCATCTCTGGTGTTAGCTGCTGACTGCTGTGGTGTTGCCTCCCGCAATGTTCAGGCATCGTGGTCTCATTGGGACGTTAGGCAATGACTTCCACATGCTACAAGGCCTGCCCACCCACGGGAATCCATTTGGGATGTGTGAAGTGCTTACTTAACCATGATTCCCAATTCCTTATTAGGAATAGGGCCAGATGGCCAGAGGCCTTGGCAGTCTGTGTGGGTTATGTGTAACTGGGGAAGACTGCCAGGGACAAGGGACTCCGAGGAACAGGTACACAACATCCAGGGGTTGGCATGGTGGTGCTGCGCAGGATTGTCCCCGGTTCCCCCCCCAGCGCCTCCCACCCTCCCATGGCGGCTCACCCCAGCGGAGGGTCCCCTCCCCCAAACGATGATCCCCCAACCCCTGCCAAGCACAGGGACGGCAATCCTCGTGTCCCTGGTTATTTGCGTGTGAGCAAAGATGGCTCCCCACAGAAGACCTCCGCCAGGTTCGCGTGTTTCAAAAGGAGTACTGATAGCGGCAGCGAGAGCACTGGCTGGGGAGGCCGATGAATGACAGGAGGCCGTTGGATATGGGCGGCTCTCATTAATTGTATGGAAATAGGGTTTTAAGTGGTGATAATTGATTTCTCGCCACGCTAAGGTGAGATCTCGATTTTGCTACAGGAGCGGACCGGTAACATCGCAAACTGTTTGGCGCCTGGTGCGGTTCTCCTTTTTGGCCTCTCCCGCTATTCACATGCCTCGATTCGCTTGAGCGAGAGCACAACGAGGCCTGAGAATTACACTCACTGTCTTTTATTTTGATTCGTTTACCTGAAGAACTGAAAATGGCGAATTAGAAAAAACAACTGACTGTTAAAGATTAAATCAGTTGAGACATTTTATCAAGTTGGCAGTGCATTTCAAATGTAAAACCATTCCAAATTTGTACCTAAATTGACATTCGCAGTTTCAATTTAAAAAAAGTATTAACAGAAATACTGGTGCATTGGGTTTCAATGAGAGCTGGTTCTGTTCTTTGCTCACATATATTTTAATTCTGCATTTTGTGTAACCTTACATCTATGTTTGTACAATACTGTCACTGGCCACAGCATGAAATATGAAATATATTGCCTTTTGCTCTTAGTATCATCATAAACATGTACCAAGTAATTATGAAGTGACTTTTCAGGCATCATAGGTGATGCATTGTAGCTTAATTTGCTGGTTTGATACATATAGAAAAACATCCCATACATTCAGCATAAATGTGAATACAGCCAAGCTTGACAGAGACACTTTAGAAACGAAATGCACAGTACCTGGTCTCTCTCACATTGTTACCATTGAGTGTTAAATGAGATGTGACTAACACATGGTTAATTGAAAGACATGTGTCTTTGAGAACGAGTTATTGTTTGTTGTTTTTCCAGCAGGAAGGATGGCTACTTGGAGGTGTGAAGCATGCTGTAGCATAGATATGTGCTAATGGATCTCCTGTCAGAGAATGGTTGGTGCATGTGTTGCAAGAAAATGTGATTTGTTATTGAAGAGGTTAAATACAGGCTGCTCAGAACTTCCTGATAACTAATGGACTAGATCCATTTGGATATCTTTTGTAGAACATGTGGCAATTTTGACTCTCCAGATAGTATACTTACAGATAGTATGTTATGTTTAAAAGAAAGACAATGCAAGTTATGAACAGCGTAAGGTACATCATTGAACGAATGACATCAGACTTTTTCCAGCCCATTTTCTGATAAACTTTTTTAAACCTGAAATTATAAGGTGTATATAGTTCCTCTTCTAAAATTTTATTTCAGGTTTCAGATCATTTCTTTGTATCAATTGTTAACTGTAGCCTTGAGCCCAGTGGCTTATGTAAATGCTCTTCAGCCATTAACTACAGTTTCCACAGCCAAATATTTTAAATTGTCAACTTAATTCCATGAATTTGAAATCAAGTGATTATAATGTGGCCAAATTGAAAATGATCATCAAAAACCTGAGCGCTGAAACATATTGTAAATAATTAGTCTATACAAATTATACAATTATACAAATTATTGGAGCTGCTACACCAGTTTTTTCAAAATATTTTTATTCAATTTTTTGATAAATACATAATAATGAAACAGTAAACCAAATAAAAACAGCAATACCCGCACCCCCCAATCCCCCCAAAACCCTCCCCCAATAGCTGACAGTGACCAGCTAAAGGGCTGCCATCTTCTGTAGAACCCCTCAATACGACACCAGTTTTTAAAGTTTACATATGCTTATTTTTTACTATATTTGAAAGCAGAAAAAGGAATTTTGCAGCCTTACCTGGAAGCATTCATACATCTTTGAGTGCTTTCACTTTATTTGCTGTTTTATATTTATCTTTTGCCATTGATTTGTGGATTGGTATTATTTTAAGTTGTTTGTTGTAATGACTTACTGTAAATGGATCTTGCTTTAGATAGCTACTACTTGATGTAAAACATGCACTTTTTAAAGTATACATTTTTTATTTTAATAAATACATTCTACAAACCGGCTGTTGTTCTGTTTCTGTGGTTGTCGCATGTTAACCGCAGCATGTTGGTGCCACTAATGAAACATTATTTACACCCATTCATAGTATGGAGAGTTTTTAAACTAACCTGCATGTTATCTATAATTTTGCATTTTTATGTTGCATTTTGTGTAAGTTTTCTGTAGTTTAAAATTATGATATAGCATAGTTCAGCAAGTTTTGGTTCTATGTTTTTTTTATTTGTAATTTGCATTATTGTATGGACGATATCTTGCAGAAATAGGCTGTTCAGCTAATGCCACACTGTCTTACACATGAACAGTAACAGGTCACAAGGATTTGAAACTCTGCTTTCTCCCTTCACTGATGCTGCCAGTTCTGCTGAGTTTATCCAGCGTTTCTGTTTTAATTTATGATTTCCAGCACCCGCTATATTTTGCAGTGATTTAACTTTAATCCCATGTCCCATCTGCCCATAATATTTACTCCCTTCCCTTCAATTTAACTTGTTGGTTAGAACTTTGATGGAAAAATAGTAGCATTTTCATGATGCATGCCATTATTAAAGTGAAAATTCTCCAGCATATTCCGGTGAATAAGAAATATGCCACGAGTTGCAAATCTCCAGAATTTGCTCGTCGATTTATGTCACTCCATCAGTTGCTAAAAATAAATTTAATTTTATCCTGAACCACCTCATTACAGTTGGATTTATACATTAATTGCCCTTTAAGTTTGCCAAAGAATATTTGGGCTTGAATTGAACAGCGTCAGTATCTTTTTTATGTTGTGGTAAAACCAATCAATAACCTTTCGAGTCCAGAAACGGAATCATTTAAACCATTCAACCTCAATTCAGCACATGGTCAATTGTGAAGAGATTTAAAGAAAAAAAATTAAGTTTAATTTTTTTTCTTTCACTGCTTTCTTTACCAATCCAATTTATTTCCTTTCCTACAATTGATTTAATCTATGGGCTGGTCTCGCTCAATGGGCCAGGCAGCTGGTTTGAAATGCAGAACGAGGCCAGCAGCGCAGGTTCAACCCCAGTAGCAGCACAGTAGCATGGTGGTTAGCATAAATGCTTCACAGCTCCAGGGTCCCAGGTTCGATTCCCAGCTGGGTCACTGTCTGTGTGGAGTCTGCACGTCCTCCCCGTGTGTGCGTGGGTTTCCTCCGGGTGCTCCGGTTTCCTCCCACAGTCCAAAGATGTGCGGGTTAGGTGGATTGGCCATGCTAAATTGCCCGTAGTGTCCTAAAAAGTAAGGTTAGAGGGGGGGGGGGGGGGGGGGGGTGTTGTTGTTGAGTTACGGGTATAGGGTGGATACGTGGGTTTGAGTAGGGTGATCATTGCTCGGCACAACATCGAGGGCCGAAGGGCCTGTTCTGTGCTGTACTGTTCTATGTTCTATGTACCCGAACAGGTGCCGGAATGTTGCGACTAGGGTTTTTCACAGTAACTTCATACTTGTGACAATAAAAGATTATTATTAATCTGTACTTCACACTTCCTGTTGATTCTTTTGTTTCTTTCCCAATCCTTTGAACTCATCACACTGAAGCAGTGCTGTGCCATTGAGGTGTCATCTTTCAAGTGAGATGTTGAACCAATGTCCCCTGATTTAGGATGGACATAAAAGTAGGAGAGGTGTCTTGATGTTCTGACCAGAATTTCTCTCTCAACCAACATGACTAAATCAGATTATTTTGTTTAATGTTTATCTCGATACTCATGGAATCATGCAATTTGGCTGCTTAGTTCCCTAAGTAAAAGTAATGTATGCATCAATACATTGAAGGCTGTGAAGCACTTTGAGTTCACTAAGGTTCTGAAATACACTTTTAAGTGCAATCCCTCGTTTCCCTAAATCATTAGTGCTCTTCACCATTTGGAGCATTTCAGAATGATCTGGTCCTTCTGAAGTTCAGATTGGCTGAGATTTTCCACTCCCGTTCCTATCAGGCGTGAATGGCAAAGGGAGCCCAAATTGCCGATGTAAAGGTGTGATGCTTGTCCTCGTCCTTCTCCCCACTGCTCGTGACATAACTAAATTCCCGACGTTCAGGAACTCCATTATCATGAATTTGAATCTAATTATCAGACCTACACACCGGATAATCCCCTTCAGACCCGCCAGAGGAGCTCAGGTGAGTGCATCATCAGGGGGGGAGTGTCTTGCCAAGGGCAGTGCCAGGAGGCAGTGCCGGTGGGTTGGGGGTGTGGAGGGAGAGCAGGCTGTTCTATTTTTACTTCTGTGTATTGGGGTTCTGTGTACTGGGGCGGACTTTAAAAAATTAAGTTGAGGGGCGATCATATGATGCAGGTGCGGGAATAACAATATTTCTGCAGGCTCTGGCGTTACTCCTCTTTTAATCCTTCATTTATCCCATTTACACGGTTCATACTTACCTAATCCAGGAGTGAAATCCAGCACGATTTCAGGCTGAGTGTTGGAGAAAAATTGTGGGTGAAAAGGAGCAGTCGGTTCAATATGATGACTTGATCCTTGAGCGGGCTCTTGATCAGGCACTCTTGAAGGCACTGCAGATGATGACTGTGAACATGATTAGAGTTATAGACAAAAAAACTCTGCTTGCTGACATACAACATTAGTGCTCATGAGACCAAGATGCAGAATACTAATAAAAGGCTCAATGAAACGGGAGAAAAAATTCTGAATGTTGAAAATGTAACTTCCTCAGCTGAGGCCTGCAAGCAGTCTTTAGAAAACCACTACATGGTGTGTCAGAAACCCTGGAGAACCTTGACCGGAAGAAAAATGTCCGAGTTATTGGTTTACCCGGAGTGGAGGTAAGATCCTTAAAATCTTTGCAAGCTGGCTACCATGTTTTCTTAAACTGGATGCGAAAGCAGGGCGTATCAAGTTGGGAAGGCAACATCTTACCCTATCTTTGAAGCTTGGGGGCAACTAATGTCCCCAGCCTGGAATAATTTGTTTTCGTACCTTAATGGATCGTCAGAAGGTTCTGGAGGTGGTGAGGCGTAGTGGGACATGGCTCGATGGGGGGGCGAGGGTCTCTTTCAAGATTTCTCGGTGGTGATGCAACAGAAGCTTAGAGGCTGCGATGAAGTTAGAAAATGACTCAAGGCTGCTGGAGTGAAGTATACCCTGCTTTATCTTGCTGAGGGTGATATCCAACAACTCCATGAAGACATCTGATAATCCGACTACTGACTTGGCTTTTGTGAAGTCCATAGAAAGCACTAATTCGGAGTTATAGACTGCTGCTCATTGAAATATCTGGTCTCTCTCCCTGTCACAATGCTTCTTGTCTGATCTTGTGTTACTATATATCATGTTAGCAGGAAGAAGTTTAAAAAATGAGCACTATACTGAATGTTTTAACCTTAAGAATCTCAAGGACTTCCATTTATCGTGAATGGAAAACACCCTTCAACATACTCCTTCGAACTAAGGGGTGCGTTGTGTAAATGGTGTGATAGTTGAGCCGCATGATAAATGATAAATATGTCGTTTCTTCTCACCCATACGTTTGTGATGGTAATATAAGCTCTTTACTATTCTTACTTTAACCATGATGAATATGAATACCACCGTTGCTGTGTGGTGGGTGAGAGGTTTAGGTCTTCATGGATAGGTCAGCATGTGGGAGGGGCATTTGGCTCCCATTCTCATTCTGGGTTATCTTTTCTCTTTTCTGAGGAGCACACCTCCTTATTGTAATGATGGCAAGGTTACGGGGTTAGCCTTATGGGTCCTCACATGCGTTGAGGAATGTCTCCTTAGAACTAATGTCATTGTGATTTTTTTCGTATTTATTTCATGTTGTGGTTACTGAATTGCATCCTGCAATAGTACAGACAGGTCTCTTAACTGACTGCGGAAAGAAGGATTCACTTCAGGAGTGATTGCATTTATTTCTAAAGCAAAACTATATTATAAATGCAATATTAAGCTTTTTAACTTCGCTCATGAAAAGAACAACTTATAATTACCCCTTAATACTGCTGCACAATTTCCCATTAAACAACAGGAAAATAACTTGCAGCTCTCAATCTGCTTTAAAATTAGCAGGGCATAGAGTAATACTTTGCATACAGAACAGATTCTGACTTTGGTTAGAACTCCTTCAGACTCTGGCTGAATATCTTCAAATAGCTGCTTCCGCTGGGTTTCAGTCCCTTCCTTCTGTTCAGACATAGACATAGAATTTACAGTGCAGAAGGAGGCCATTCGGCCCATCAAGCCTGCACCGGCTCTTGGAAAGAGCACCCTACCCAAGGTCAACACCTCCACCCTATCCCCATAACTCAGTAACCCCACCCAACACTAAGGGCAATTTTGGACACTAAGGGCAATTTATCATGGCCAATCCACATAACCCGCACATATTTGGACTGTGGGAGGAAACCGGAGCACCCGGAGGAAACACGCACACACGGGGAGGATGTGCAGACTCCGCACAGACAGTGACCCAAGCCGGAATCGAATCTGGGACCCTGGAGCTGTGAAGCGATTGTGCTATCCACAATGCTACCGTGCTGAGACAAGACTGTTCTGCTTTTAAGGTATTATTACTCTTGTTTTTAAACTCTCCTACTTGGAAAGAATTGTGCACTCAGAGTCAGGGAGATCAGAACTCAGCTCCTCTCTCTCTCTCTCTCTCAAAGCTTCTCCAAACTTTTTGCCTTTCTGACCTCCACTCAGAAATGACCTAATCTCCACAAGCTGAAAACACATTGGGCAGCATTCTCCTTTTGAGTGACTTAAGTGCTGACACTTAACTGCTGACTGAATGGCTGATGTTCCACATTCCCGATGGGGGTGCAAATTCCAGAGCTATTCAAGACATGCTAATGGGTCAGCGCTCATGTCATGTTTAACTAGTGCAATTCTAACCCACACCGGCGTGTGATTCGCTGGGGTCAGGAATAGCCCTCGAGCCTTTAAAGCTGCAACTGCATAAAAGCTGCCACCCCTGCCAACGAGAACAGAAAATTTAGCGCTCAGCCAAAACTCCATTCACTGAAGAACCGGGACTAGAGAATCCCGCTGGCGTGAATGGATGGAGAATTCCAGCCCCTATCTTTCCTTATAGAAGAGGAAGTGGAGCTAGCCTTGTTGCAGGAAGCTCACTTAGGTGACCGGGAGCACTGAAAGTTGAAGCGGGACTGGGTGGGACAGGTGACTTTTGCCTTGTTCACGACTAGTAGTGGGGGCATAGCAATTTTAGTCAATAAAAATGTTCTTTTCAAGATAGAGATTGTGTGAAAGGCAAGGGGGATAGATATGTGATTGTAAAAGGACTTTTACATGGAGAAACAGGAATCCTCCTATCCAACAGACAAGGACTCTAGCTTTGGTCTGTGAGGTGTCGAGAACACTGCATCCTTGGGATAAGAATTCACTTTTTTCTCTGCTACTCATCAATTTCATACTGGAATTGATTACTTTTTCATGCCAAGAGCAATCCTATACTTGATGGCCTCCTCCTCTTTTCCTTGAGTTTTTACTTCAGGTAACCTCCCCCGATCTCGGTCATAAGCATGCAGGTGCAGAAGACACAGGTTAAGAAGACAAATGGCATGTAGGCCTTCATAGCGAGAGAATTCGAGTACAGGAGCAGGGATGTCTTACTGCAATTATACAGGGCCTTAGCGAGGCCACACCTAGAATATTGTGTGCAGTTTTGATCTCCTTATCTGATGAGAGATGTATTTGCCATAGAGGGAGTGGCTTTGACCATGAGTGTGCTCCAACCTCGTAAGGCCCTAGGGCCTGATGGATGTGAATTTTACAAGGAATTTAAGGACTTGCTAATGGATCCACTGATTGGCAAGTATAGTCATTCATTTGAGGCAGGTCTGCTGCTGCCTGCAGCTCCAAGCAGCGAATATTTCCTTTATTTTGAAGACAGGTAATAATCCTGAAGGTTGTGTATCCTACAGCCCAATCTTGCTCCTGAACGTAGATTTGAAACTGTTGTTTAAAGTGTTGGTGCAACGCTTGGTGGGAATGCGGGCATCAGATTGGGTTCATAAAAGACTGGAACTCTTGCAACAATGTCAGTAGATTATTGAATGTAATTCAAGTCTTTCAAAAACAGGTGTTCGATGGGTTAGTGATTTCCTTAGATGTGGAGAAAGCTTTTGACCGTGCCTTATCCTCCTCCCCACCGAGCTCATTCCGTAGCTTATTCATTGTATGGTTGAAGCACTAAGTTCAAGAACCAATGTTTTGGCGTTCTCCTGTCTTTTTCTATGTTTATGTGTGCACAAGTAATCATTCTGTGCTGTACCAGCTTTTCAATAGTTTGTTGCATAATTTGTAAGAATTGATAAAACTCTAACAAAATTATATGTAAAAATACTAAGTTGCAGGTTGAGCTGCCCCACCAGCATTACATTGTGGGACCGCCCCTTTGAATTTTTCTAAGTTATTAATGATGTGATGAAGATGGACACTATTGGGACTGGCAGCTTCAGCGCCACTTTTCCCGCCTGTTGCGACACTCTGCATAAATCGGGAAAGTTCTGCCCTTTATCTTTGATAATTGAAAATAGGCAAATTTGTACTTAATCTAATATGCAAAATTGATATGTTGTTTTCTGACAGGAACTACTGACTCTCTTTATTTAAAAGATAAAGTGGCTCATAGATCAATTAATACTTACATAATTTAGTGAACATGGAACTGACAACTGTGGTTAGATAAAAAATAAGCCTGCTATAGGCAGAAGAGAGTAAAGAGGCTTAATTCTGAGAAATCTTGTGACCAAACGTCCTTTGTGAATAATTTAAGTTTCTTAGAGGCAATTTTTACTTTTCCCCAACCAACTTCCAAGAATACTATAATTTTTTTATTGGATTGCCACCCTCAGTATTTTTTTTGCTTGTTTATGAATCAAGAATGAAAAAACCCATCACATTTCCCACAAGGTCTGAGCCCTGTAGGTGCTCAAACCCCCCACCCTTGGCCCGTCCAATTCCTTCACCCCCCCCCCCCCCCCCCACTCACCTCCCTGTCCTGGGACCCGCACATTTACCAGATCCTGGACTTCTGGGACTTGGGCTCAGGACCGTTAGCAGTTCTAGCACTCTGCACTGAAGCTTTGCATTGCTGGGACTAGGGCGCTACTGACCTGCAGGTGTCTCTGGTGGGATTCCTATGAGTGAGGAGTGGAAGTCTCATCTCCCGTAAATTAAAGCAGTGCATTTATTGTCAGAGAAGCATTCATCGGCGATGCTTCGATGGTGGGAAGGGAAATCCAGCTGCCATCCTAAAAATCCCAGCCAAAAACGTTCTTGCTACCACCTGCCCAAAAAGACAGAACTGCTGTCAAAAATATTTTTAAAATTTTTATCATCAGGCAGGTGCCAGGACATCCTATAACAGGGGTGGGCAAACTACAGCCCACGGGCCGCATGCGGCCCGCCAAAGGTCTTTATGCGGCCCACCAAGATCAAGTCATAAAAAAAAAAAATTTTAATTTAAAAAAAAAAAATTTTTTTTTTATAAGGTTAATGGGGGGGGGGGCTGTTGCGTTACTGGTATAGGGTGGATATGTTGACTTGAGTAGGGTGATCATTGCTCGGCACAACATCGAGGGCCGAAGGGCCTGTTCTGTGCTGTACTGTTCTATGTTCTATATGAGGCGCCCAGAATCATAACCGGGTGAAGCGCCATTTTTGAAAAGTAGAGACAAAGAGGGCTAAAGGCAGGATGCTGCCGGGGGAAGCGCTGAGGTATATGCCGCACGCTAATTGGTTACAACCGGGACTATTAATTAATATACTATGCGCCCCTTTAAAATTGTGAATTTCTGAATGTGGCCCTTGCACGGAAAAGTTTACCCACCCCTGTCCTATAACAATAAATGATTGTCCCAAGTGAATTTTCTTTCCCTTCCACATGACACAGTCCCTTTACCAAACTTACAGCTCATGCGTGTTTGATGGTCTTCAAAGGATCAACCAGTCTTTCCTGCTCTGGTATTCTGTTCCATGAGTCATTCATCCCAGAAAACTAAAGGTTTTGGCCAATTCAATCCCATAGACCTCAAAGATGCATTGGCCCCAAATTCAGATGAGAGGGTGAAAGGATGAAGGATGCATTCAGTGTAGATGTTGAAAAGTCTCCATGACTCCTCTAAACTTTGTCAGGTCCAGAGGGATGTGGTGCAGTTAAAATGCTTTACATCGGCTTTGGGATACTTGGGGCATCCCACATCAGAAACACATTCTAGCTTTTGCAACAGACCTCCTTTGTAAGGGGATCAGTATAAAATGATCATTTAAATATTCACAAAAATTACAATTTTTTCCCCCCAAAAATTAGATCACAACAAACCTTCAAATCAGATCAGATTAATTCCTGCTGGTGGTCAGGTGGGTACAGGGGCCACAACATCAAGGCATTTAGAAAATTATAATATAATTTGGAAGAGTCAAAACTGATTTATGAAAGAAAAATTGCATATGAGGTTGTAACTAGTGGGGTGATGAGGGGAACTATGGATGAATTGCATTTGGATTTTCGAAAAGCATTCAACAAGGTTCCAGGTAGATACATAGAAGGTAGGAACAGGAGGAGGTATTTTGGCCTTTCGAGCCTGCTCCACCATTTATCACAATCATGGCTGATCATCCAACTCAACAGCTTAATCCTGCTTTCTCTCCGTAGCCTTGATACCATTCGCCCCAAGTGCTACATCTAGCCTCGCTTGAATATATTCAATGTTTTAGCAGCAACTACTTCCTGTGGTAATGAATTCCACAGGCTCACCACTCTTTGGGTGAAGAAATGTCTCCTCATCTCTGCCCGAAATTGTTTACCCCGAATCCTCAGATTGTGACCCCTGGGTCTGGGCACACCCACCATCGGGAACATCTTCCCTGCATCTACCCTGTCTAGTCCTGTTAGAATTTTATAAGTCTCTATGAGAACTCCATCATTCTTCTGAACTCCAGCGAGAACAATCCTAACCTAGTCAATCTGGTTTGGCACAGTGGGTGAAGGGCTGGTTTAGCACAGTTGGCTAAACAGCTGGCTTGTAATGCAGAACAAGGCTAGCAGCGCGGGTTCAATTCCCGACCGGCCTCCGAAACAGGCGCCTGAATGTGGCGACCAAGGCTTTTCACAGTAACTTCATTGAAGCCTACTTGTGACAATAAGCGATTAGTATTATTATTATTATCTCTCCTCATATGACTTCTGCCATCCCTGGAATCAGTGGTAAATCTTCGTTGCACTCCCTCGAGAGCAAGAACATCCTTCATCAGAAAAGGAGACCAAAACTGTACACAAAATTCTAGGTGTGGCCTCACCAAGACCCTATATAATTGCAACAACAAATCCCTGCTTCTGTACTCAAATGTACATGAGGTTATTACACAAATTTAGAGGTCTTGTAATTGGGGGCAACATATTAGGGTGAATTGAGGATTGGTTAAATAATATAGAGAGTAGGAACTAACAAGTCATTTTTGAATGCAGTACTGTAAGGATCACTGCTTGGGCCTCAGCTATGTGCACTCTCTATCAATGACTTAGCTGAGGGGACTGGGTGCACTGTATTCAAACTGGGTTAGATAGATTGGGTTGTAAAATTGGCTGATCAAATATAATGTGGAGAAATTCGAAGCTATCTACTTCGGCGGGGCAATAGAAAAGCAGAATTGAATTAAGTGGAAAAAGAAAAGCAAAGTGTCGATATTCAGAGGGATCTGGTTGAACTTGCACAAATCACAGACGGTTGACATGCAGTTACAACGAGCAGTTAGGGAAACAAATGTTATGTTATCCTTTATCAGAAAAGGATTAGAGTTTAATAGTAAAGAAGTCTTACGGCAGTTCCATTCTTGGTAAGATGACACCCAAAGTACACTTTTGCTCTTATAAGGAAAGATAATACTCACCTTAGAGGGAGTGCAACAAAGGCTCCCAGAACAATTTCTGGGATGACTCGGATTGTGTAGTCTGCACCTTAATTCCCTGGGGTTTAAAAGAATGAGATGTGATGTTAAGGGTTTGGCAGGGTAAAAGCTGGGAGGGTGCATCATCTGACTGGGAGTCAGAAAAAGGGTTGATTGTTTCAAACATAAATGAAGAGAAATTTCTTGGTTGAAGGATTTGGATACTAAGGGAATCAAAGGATCTAGAGATAGTGTAGAAAGGGGTAGCAGAGGGAACAGGATCAGCTTTGATCTTATTGAGTAATGGAACCAGTGCAAGTGACCGAGTGGCCTACACCTGCTTCAATTTCTTTTATTCTCTATGTCTGGTCTGATATGATGTACCTCTGTTGAGTATAGGCCAGTTGTTATTATATTCCCAGGGTTTAGGATTCCCACAATGAGGATTTCCCTGCTTTCGTCCTACCTCATCCCCTTATGATTTGGCCATGTTTGTTATGGTCCAAAACACCATCTTCAACAGGCAATTGCAGAAAGTTTCAGTACAATTCCAGGACCCAGCATGTATAAACTATAAATTGCACAGTCAATGGCAGATACAACTAAATCAAATCTTGCGAACTGGCTCAAATTTCAGTAATTGCACTCAGTCACAAAGTCTTTCAAACTGTCTTCCTCACAAGGAATTTCATCTCTCCTCAGAGCTATCAGCTGATCCTCCAACTGACAGCAGTGCATAGCCAACCAGTTACATATAGGCACAATCTTAACAACAAATGGCACACGTCTGCAATTTGCTCAACTTGGTCTGGGTGGGATGGACCCATTCAATGTTATCTTTCAGTAACAGAAACAGCTGCAGAAACTTATTTTCAGCTTCTGGATCTGGACGGTCTTCAGTGTTCTTCAGCTTGCTTGTGCTGCATCAGTGGATTCCCACAACTTCTATTGCTGCTTGGACTGATCTGTGTCCTTTTACATTTTTCAAAAAGGGTTTAGTTTGGATTTCCCAATCCCAGTTTGTTTTTTGATTTCCTTAGAGACTGGGAAATTCTGTTTCATTTCTAGGTTTACCTTTACTGCTTTTTCAGTTCAGTTTCTGTTTTGAGCAAGGATATGGCTCAACAGTATACAAATCAAATTTACAAGTATCAATTCCCTCACGTTGCTCAGGTTGCTTCAGATGTCCTTGAAATTCTGTAACTGCCTGAAACCTTTGTTGTGTTGGACTCGACCTTGATTTTTCAGCCTGTGGAATCTGTCAACAGATTGAAGAAGGAACATGAAAGGCAAAATACATTAGAAGCGCAAGACAGATGGGATGTACAATTCAAATTACATTTTTTCAGGGCCATTTATTCTTGCAAAATAAATTTAATGCCAAGGTTAAATTGTATGATAAATCAGATTCTCATCAAGACCTGCAGCTGCTCCTAGCTCATCAGCCGTAACAATATAGAGAAAGAATACTTTGAAGCTAAACACCTTGACAAAAGGACCAGCATAACTGGCATTTAGTGTTAAAGACAATAAAAAGCTTAACTTGGCTGTATAGGAGTAGTCTATCCCAGAGCCCAGAGCTGAAGGGGTTGGATTACGAGGAGAGGTTGAGTAGACTGGGACTGTACTCATTGGAATTTAGAAAGATGAGGGGGGATCTTATCGAAACATATAAAGTTATGAAGGGAATAGATAGGATAGATGCGGGCAGGTTGTTTCCACTGGCGTGTGAAAGCAGAACTAGGGGGCATAGCCTCAAAATAAGGGGAAGTAGATTTAGGACTGAGTTTAGGAGGAACGTCTTCACCCAAAGGGTTGTGAATCTATGGAATTCCTTGCCCAGTGAATCAGTTGAGGCTCCTTCATTAAATGTTTTTAAAGTAAAGATAGTTTTTTGAAGAATAAAGGGATTAAGGGTTATGGTGTTCGGGCCGGAAAGTGGAGCTGAGTCCACAAAAGATCAGCCATGATCTCATTGAATGGCGGAGCAGGCTCGAGGGGCCAGATGGCCTACTCCTGCTCTTAGTTCTTATGTTCTTATGTATTAACATATTATTGTTATTAGTTGGTATCTTCCATTGGATCAAATTTGGTGGCCACAGTTCGCAACCTGTTGGCGAATCTTAGCAGAATCCTTTGACTTTTCATTCTTTAAGTAAGCATGCACACGGGCATACACAATTTGCCTTCAAAATAGTTTATGCTATCTAGGTTCTTGCTATTATTTCAACAGAAAGCTCAAAGTAACTAACTTTGCTCCAGCCGAAATAGCATAGAAACTAGGGCAAGGTTTTGAGCCAAAATGTTATTTGAGAAAATGTAAACCATTCTGAATGCTTCTCCCTTCCACAACTTGCCATTGCAAGAAATCACACTTAGCTGTGCTCGACAATTATTTCCTCGAGCCAGGAAAAGTTATCATGCTTTTTTACATCTCAAAACAATTCTGGGAAACTGGACAGAAGGCCACGCAGCTTCGCTATGGCATATGGAGGATTAAATGGTTACATTATGAGGACAGGATATATAAAGTTGGTATATTCCCTTAAGTTTAGTCATGCAGGGATGTGGGGAGAGGATAGGGGAGTGGAAGTATGTGGATCATTCCTTATGAGTGTCGAATGGCCTTCTGTGCTGTAATGATTATGTGATTCCATGTAGGGGCCTGAATTTTACTGTGATAATGACAGCAAAACGGTCAGTGCCCACCAGCATTACTCTACTGAAACTGACAGCAACTTGAGGAATTCAAACTTGTGCAGAATAATGTGGAAACCCAGAAGTTATAGTCAGTGAATCTACGTTCCTCCAGATGATGCACACAGATTCTCATCTCTCTTGCAATTGTGAATTGATGAGAGCTGTTAGTCTTCCTGTAAGTACCCTAAAAAGTTACACCTTGTTGAATGAATATATTTGTGGGATGTCAAATTTCTCGACAATGACTAAAAATCATATATATTTTTATCAGCAAAGTGATGGAAGGAGTCATCAGCAGCGCTATCAAGCTGCATTTACTCAGCAATAACCTGCTCACGGAGGTTCAGTTTGGGTTCCGCAAGAGTCACTCAACTCCTGACCTCATCACAGCCTTGGTTCACACATGAACAAAAGAGCTAAATGCCAGGGGTGAGGTGAGAGTGACTGCCCTTGACATCAAGGCAGCATTTGGCCTTGTATGGCATCAAGGAGCTCGAACTAAGCCTGCCCAGCATCTACAATGTACAAGTCAGGAATGTAATGGAATACTCTCCACTTGCCTGGATGAGTGCAGCTCCAACAACACTCAATAAGCTCAACACCATCCGGGACAAAGCAGCCTGTTTGATTGCCCCCCCTTCCACAAACATTCAAACCCTCCACCACTGACGAACAGTGGCAGCCTCAGGTGGTGGGGTTATCAGGTATCTGGAGTGCACCTTGTAGATGTTGCAGTAACTCACCAAGGTTCCTTAGACAACACCACCTAAACCCACGACCACTACCATCTAGAAGAACAAGAGCGGCAGATATCTGGGAACTCCACCACCTGGAGGTTCCCCTCAAAGCCACTCACCACCCTGACTTGGAAATATATCGCCGTTCTTTCACTGTCGCTGGGGCAATATCCTGGAACTCCCTCCCTCACAACACAGTGGGTGTACCTACACCTCAAATACTGCAGGGATTCAAGAAGGCAACTCACCACCACTTTCTGAAGGAAAACTAGAGATGGGCAATATGTGCTGACCTATTCAGCAACATCCACATCCTGTAAATGAATTTTTAAAAAGCACATTTATTTTCTATTTTAAAAAGTGTATCTTTGTTTTAGCTTCAATGTTAATGTAGTTTTAGCTTCAGCTTACCTTCTTATTTTTTAAATTAAAATGAACGATGTTAAGTGCTTTTAATTTTCAGGTTTCGTGTGGGTGAACAATTGTTAGGTTGTCTCATTGCTAACTTACATTTCTGCTTCTGCACATGAAGACATCATCTTGATTTGATGCTAGATCTAAACGGCTGTGGGGAAAGGGCAATTACTGCCACAGATTCACTATATGTTTGTTGGCAGCATTCCTTGAGGCCATTCCTTGAGCATCTTGCTTCATTACTGATTGCAAAATCCAGGCAGAAAATATTACTTAGGAGTTGAAAGTGCAACTGAATGGTAAAGGATTTTTAAAAGTACATTACTGAGTTCTGGCAGTCATTCGCAAGACCAGCATTTGTTGCTCAACCCTAATTGCCCTTCAGAAGGTAGCAGTGAGCCATCATATTGAACTCTGCAGTCCATATGGTATAGGTGCACCCATACGGTGGTTAGGAAATGAAAATCGCTTATTGTCATGAGTAGGCTTCAATAAAGTTACTGTGAAAAGCCCCTAGTCGCCACATTCCGGCACCTGTCCGGGGAGGCTGGTACGGGAGTTCCAGCATTTTGACCCAGTAACAGTGAAGAAACGACAATTAAATTTCCAATAGGAGAACTTGCAGATGGTAGAGTACCCTTGTCCTTCCAGGTGGTAGATGTTGGAGCTTTGGCAAGTGCTGTGGAAGGACATGTAGAAAATTCTTGCAGTGCATCTTGTAGACAGTGCTGCACATTGCAGTTTATTTAAGGTGGTAGATTGGGTACCACTCAAGTGGGCTACTCAATTGTCTTGGATGGTATTAATTTTCTTAAGTGTTGTAGGAGCTGCACTCATCCAGGCAAGTGGAGAGTGTTCCATCACACCCCCAACTTGTGTCTTGTAAATGGTGGTTAGATTTTGTTGTGGCAGGAGGTGAGTCATTCAGTGCAGATTTCCCAGTCCCTGATCCATTCTTGTAGCTATAGTAATGACATGATTGGTCCTGTTGTGTTTCTGGTCAATGGTAAGCCTCAGGATATTGTTGGTGGGGGATTCCGCAATAGTTTTACTGTTGAACATCATGGCATTTGTTAGATTCTGAAGCATGTGATTCAATGCACTTACTGCTCTTTGATGTGGTTGATGTTTGTAAACATTGGGATATAAGCACTGAGAGCCACTCATCCATGAAGGGAGATGAATGAATTAAGGCTACAGCTGGTTTGTGGAAGTTGTCAATCACAACCCACTACTAGAAAGGAATGAATGGCTTACAGCGAATGGATCTGAGGAGTTGAAACACAGGACACAGCTGTTCTCCTTCAAGGGGAATGGAGACATGGAGCCCCCAGGCACAGTTATAGCTGTATTTCTTTCACTTCCCCCATAAGGACTGCTCTTTAGCCAGACAGGGTTTCTTTTCTAGCCCCCCCCCCCCCCCCCCCCATCTAGTCAAGTGGTCTCTCTAGTTAGGGGTACCTGTGGGGTGTTCCTTCAGTTAGGAGTTCCCTGTGGGCTTTTAATTCAAGGAGTCCCTGGGGGGTCTCCATATTCATGGAGTTCCTGGGGGAGGGGGGGGGGGGGGAGGAGGGTGGCTCTATTAAGGGGTTCCCTGTGGGGGGGTCTCTATAAAAGGCGTCCCTGGGGAGGTCTCCTTAAAAAAGATCTGTCTGGGGGCCTCTCAATTCATGGGGTCCCAGGGGGGTCTCCCATGAAGGGGATCCCAGGGTGACTCCCTATTAAGAGCTTCTCTGAGGGTCTCCCTATTAAGGGGGTTCAGCTTTGTAGTGCAGACGGGGGATGGTTGGCGGTGGGACTTCACTACTGGGCCGCCATTTCGAGTGGGTGACCCAATAGCAGGATTCCCTCAGAAATCTCATACTCCTCGCCTTGTATTGATTTGCATGTCAAGTTAAACGGAATTACTTCCCAATTTGCACTCCCAAGGTTGCAGTTCTTCTCTGGCAGGAGAACATAGGGCTGGATTCTCCGATTGCCAATGCCAAAATCGTGTTCAGCCATTGGCCGGAGAATCCGTTTTTACGCCAAAGTCGGGGGCCGTTGCCGTATTTCGGATGCTCCGCCCCTCAAAAATGGCGTACGCGCCTTTGGGACTGCCTCAGGATATCACCCGAAGCCCTTCCCTGATGCTCCGCCCCCCCTCGATGGGCCCACTTCCCGACGACGTCGGTCGCGTGTCCTCTCAATTTCTGGGCACCTTGCGTGGCGGCTGCGGACTGTGCCCAGTGCTGTCACAGTCGCGGGGGTGGAGGGGAGCCGTTCCACTGGCAGAACGGGCTTCGCCGGGGGGACTGGTGGGAGTGGTTCAGGGCTGGTAAGGTGGATTCTAGGGGGGCAGACCGGGGCTGGTAATGTGGATTACAGGGAGGCACTATCTGGCAGGCCCGGTCCGCGCACAGATGGCGCCGTGTTGTATAGCGTGGCCACTGCAGGTCGCCGCTGTGTGCATGCGCAGCCATGGACCCCACCATTCTCCGTCCGTATCTGCAGGTAAAGCTGGGGGTTTTACGTGGCACGGCTGGCTGGCCCCCACTGGGCAGAGCATTGGTGCGGGGGCGGCACCAACATTTCGGTCATAAGACCCGATGCTTCAATAATGGAGAATCCAGCCCATAGTCTCCCAAATGAAGAATCTTACCCATCGACTTAAAAGACAAAGTAGTGAATTTCATGAGATCTGATCAAAAACTCAATATCCTACTGAGTGATATTTCTGTGGGTTTTATTTATTAATTTGCAGGACATAGCATCATTGGTAAGGTCAGAATTTAGTTGATCTATAATGGCCCTTGAGGTAGTGTTGAGCCACCAACATGAATATAACTGAATGATTTAGACGGCCAATTCCAAGGGCAGTTCAGAGTCAACCATATCTCTCTGGGTCTGTAGTCACAGATTGACCTAACTGAATAAGGATGGCAGACTTCCTACTCTAAAGGAAATAATTGGTCCAGATAGATTTTTACTGCAATCTGGTTTCATTAAAGCCATTATTGATGCCATCTTTTTATTTCAAGCTTATTTAATCGATTAGAATTTAAATTCCTCAACTGTCAGGGTGCGATTTAACTCGTGTCTCTGAATCTTTACTCCAGGCCTCAGGATTACTAGGCCAGGAACATAATCACAATGCGATAACATGAGGAATTAAGTAGAAATGGCATCATCACTGTCAGTTGCGATTTGCAACATTTTATGAATCAAGATTAAGGGCTTGATTCAACGATTGGGTTGCCCCCAGTCTGGATCTGGGCGTGCCAAGTGAATCCCGAGGGAGACCCAAATCAGGCTCCAGTAGGTGCGATATGACCAGCATATTTAAATGAGCCAGGAGGATTCTCCTGGTGCCTGGGAGTCGATGGCCATTCCTGCGAGAATGTTCCAGGGCAAGTACTGGTCTACACAAACATGGGCGACACCTCGGGGGTCTCAGTCCATTAGAGACCCCCGGGTGGTCAGACAGGGCAGGGTAGTAACCTGGCACACCTCTGGGCACTCTGGCACCACCCGAGCTGTACCTCCCTGGTATGGGATGGCACTGCCAGGGTGACAGGCTGGCAATGTCTGTACCAAGTGCCAGGTTAACACTGCCAGGCTTTTGGCCCTGGGGGGGAGGGACCTTGCCCATTGGAGGGGGAGGAGACGGAATGTGGACATTGCTGGCTAGGCCAGCATTTATTGCCCATCCCTAATTGTCTTTGAGAAGGTTATGGTGGACAGGTACTGATGTACCGTTAATTACCACGAGACGAGAATGGTGAAACAATCGAGGCTTTATTGAACAAGATGTTGTGCCTGCTGCAGCTGGAAGCAGAATGGGAGCAGTGCAGGAGAGCATACACTTTTATACGCCACCTGCTGGGAGGAGCCAGCAGGCTGGGATTTACTGTGGTACCTGTAATACATGGGCAGTTCCGTAATACATGCAATGTGTTACTAGTGGTGTTTACCACATTCACCCCCTGTTTAAAGAGTCCGACGAGGCTGAAGAAAACATTACAGATTGAGTCCGTCGGTGGCTCTGACCCTCCGCTGTGATCGCCTCAGTCCTGGTGGTGATGTGGGCGCCGACGTGGTCACCTGTGACTCCGGGAGCGTGTTGTCCTCATCTTCGTCACCCCTTAGTGGATCCAGTGAGGGGACGGATCCTGATGGGGTGGGGGCTGTGGTGAGGTCCGCTGCTGGGAGGGTGGGTGGTGCAGGGGTGAATGAAGCAACTGGGGGGGGAGAGCGGTATTAGGTCGGGGGTTGTAGGTGGGGACCCAGCGGGTGCCAGGTCCCGGAGGGAGACTGTGTCCTGTCGCCTGATGGGGTGTGCCACGTAGGCGTACTGCGGGTTCGCATGGAGGAGGTGGACATTCTCAACCAAGGGATCCGATTTATGGCTATGCACATGCTTCCGGAGGAGGTCGGGTCCAGGAACTGTCAGCCATTTTGGGAGTGAGACCCCAGAGGTGGACTTCCTGGGGAAGGCAAGCACACGTTCGTGAGGGGTCTCATTAGTCGCGGTGCACAGGAGCGGCCGGATGGAGTGGAGCACGTCGGGAAGGACCTCCTGCCTGCGGGAGACCGGGAGGTTTCTAGACGGAAGGGCCAGCAGGACGGCCTTCCAGACTGTCCCGTTCTCCCCCTCCACCTGCCCATTTCCCCGGGGGTTGTAGCTGGTCGTCCTGCTCGAGGAGATGCCCTTACTGAGCAGGAACTGATGCTGCTCATCACTCATGAAGGAGGATCCTCGATCGCTGTGAATGTAGGTGGGGAAACCGAACAGAGTGAAGATGCAGTGCAGGGCTTTGATGATCGTGGCAGAAGTCATGTCGGGGCAGGGGTCGGCGAAAGGGAACCGGGAATACTCATCAAGTGATGAGTTGAGGAAGTACACATTGCAGTCGGTGGAGGGGAGGGGCCCTTTTGAAGTCCATGCTGAGACGCTCAAAGGGGCGGGAAGCCTTCACCAGGTGCACTCTATCTGGCCGGTAGAAGTGCGGCTTACACTCTGCGCAGACTTGGCAGTCTCTGGTTACGGTCCTGACCACCTCAGTGGAGGAGGGCAGGTTGCGGGTCTTGACAAAATGGAAGAACCGGGTGACTCCTGGGTGGCAGAGGCATGGGGAGAGCCCGGAGTCGGTCCACTTGTGCGCTGGCACATGTACCGCGGGATAGGGCATCAGGGGGCTCTTTGAGCTTCCCCGCGTGATACAAGATCTCATAGGCAGGAGATTCATTCTCCTCACTGACCTACGGTCGGTTGCCTCCATGTTTAACAATATGCAGTGGGGCAAGATCAAAAATGACAAGATCCTGAGGTGGAGGATCATGAAGGCAACCGACCGTTGGTCAGTAAGGAGAGTGAATCTCCTGCCGGCCAGGTAATGCCACCAATGTCGCACAGCTTCCACAATGGCTTGGGCCTCCTTTTCGACAGAGGAGTGCCGAATTTCGGAGGCATGGAGGGTGCGGGAAAAGAAAGCCATGGTTGAGGGTAGCGGCCAGAGCTACGTCTGATGCATCGCACTCCACCTGAAAGGGGAGGGTCTCGTCGACTGCGTGCATCGTGGCTTTGGCGATGTCCGCCTTGATGTAGTTGAAGGCCTGGCGGGCCTCAGCCATCAGGGGAAAAACTGTGGACTTGATGAGTGGGCGGGCCTTGTCCGCATAATTAGGGACCCATTGGGCGTAATAGGAGAAAAACACCAGGCATTGTTTCAGGGCCTTGAGGCAGTGGGGGAGAGGGAGTTCCATGAGGGGGCATATGCGGTCGGGGTCAGGCCCTAGGACTCCATTTTCCACTACGTAGCCAAGGATGGTTAAGCGGAACGCGCATTTCTCCTTATTGTAGGTGAGGTTAAGGAGTTTGGCGGTATGGAGGAATTTTTGGAGGTTTGCGTCGTGGTCCTGCTGATCGTGGCCGCAGATGGTGACATTATCCAAGTATGGGAAGGTGGCCGGCAGCCTGTACTGGTCAACCATTCGATCCATCTCTCGCTGGAAGACCGAGACCCCATTGGTGACGCCAAAGGGAACTCTAAGGAAATGATAGAGGCGGCCAGCTGCTTCGAAGGCAGTGTATTGGCTGTCCTCCGGGCGGATGGGGAGCTGGTGGTAGGTGGACTTCAGGTCTACTGTGGAAAAGAGTTGATACTGTGCAATCTGATTGACCATGTCAGATATGCGTGGGAGGGGGTACGTGTCAAGCTGCGTGTACCTGTTGATGGTCTGACTGTAGTCAACGACCATCCTGTGCTTCTCCCTAGTCTTCACTACCACCACTTGAGCTCTCCAGGGGCTGTTACTGGCCTCAATGATCCCCTCCCGCAGAAGCCGTTGGACCTCCGACTTGATAAAGGCCCTGTCCTGCGCCTATACCGTCTGCTCCTAGTGGCGACGGGCTTGCAGTCCGGGGTGAGGTTTGCAAACAGTGAAGCTGGATCGATCTTAAGGGGTTGTGAGGCCGCAGACGATGAGGGGTGGGGCAGGGGTCCGCCGAATTTCAAAGTAAGGCTTTGGAGGTGACATTGAAAATCAAAACCTCCTAACAGGGCTGCGCAGAGATGGGGGAGGACATAGAGCCTGAAGTTGCTGAATTCTACGCCCTGAATGGTGAGGGTCACGACACAGTATCCCCAGATTTCCACGGAATGAGATCCGGAGGCCAGGGAGATTTTCTGGGTGACGTGGAATACAGGAAGGGAGCAGCGCCTTACCGTAGCAGGGTGGATGAAACTCTCTGTGCTCGCGGAGCCAAAGAGGCAGGTTGTCCCGTGCCCGTTGATCGTTACCATTGTCGTAGCGGTCGCGAGGTTGTGGAGCCGAGACTGATCCAGGGTGATGGAGGCGAGCTGCGGAAGATGTTGGGAGGTCCCAGGCTGATCAGCGGTGGCGGACATATCAGCGGGCAGCGAACGGCCCGACGAGCAGGGGTCCTGAGGCGTGGTTTAAGATGGCGGTGCCCACGGTGTGCACATGGCGGGCGGCATCAAAGATGGCGGCACCCGCGGGCCGCACGTGGCTTGTGGTGGAGAAATTGGCGGCGCCCACGGGCCGCACATGGCTTGTGGTGGAGAAGATGGCGGCACCCCTGGATCACACGTGGGGGGGGTGTAGCAATGCCGGGCCTGGAAACAGCGGTGACCGACAGGGCCTGGCAAACGGAAACAAAGTGGCCCTTCTTCCCGCACCCATTGCAGGTTGCGCTCTGCGCCGGGCAGCGCTGCCTGGGATGTTTGCTCTGGCCTCAAAAATAACATTTGGGCCCTCCGGAGTTGGTTGGCTGCTGCGCGGCGCAGGCTTGCGGTGAGCTCGAGTCGGCAGCTGGTGGGGCCCACAATGCCCACGAGGGTGCCGCGTGGTCGAAGATGTAGGCCTCCAGATTACGGGAGGCCACTTCCAGTGAATTAGCAAGCTGCCTAGTCTCTGCAAGATTGAGCGTACCCCCTTCCAATAGGCGCTGGTGAACGTACATAGACTTCATGTCCGTGACATAAGCGTCTCTGATTAATAGTTCATTGTGTTGGACTGCCGAAACTGCCGGGCAGTCACAGTTCCTACTGAGAATCTGTAGAGTCCGCAAGAAATCGTCCAGAGTCCCCCTGGGAGGTGCCGTCTCGTGGCCAGGAGGTGCCCTGGAATACACTTGATTCACTGACTTAACGTAATGTCCCTTTAGTAGTGTCATCGCTTCTGTGTAGGTGGGCACATCCCGGATGATGGGAAAAATTTCAGGGCTCACCCGTGAATAGAGGACTTGGAGCTTCTGTGGGTCCAAGAGTTCTTAAGTGGCTGCTCTGAGGTAGCCTTCGAAGCAGGCTAGCCAGTGGTCAAAGGTGGGCGTGGCATTGGCTGCGTGAGGGCTCAGCTGCAGGTGATCAGGCTTGATTAGGAAGTCCATCTTTTAAAATCTTGTGCAATAAATTGATGTACCATCAATTACCACGAGACGAGAATGGTGAAACATTCGAGGCTTTATTGCACAAGATGTTGTGCCTCCTGCAGCTGGAACCAGAATGGGAGCAGCGCAGGAGAGCATCTACCTTTATATGCTCTGGGAGGAGCCAGCAGGCTGGAATTTACTGTGGTACCTGTAATACATGGCAATACCATAATACATGCAATGTGTTACTAGTGGAATGGACTTCTTGTGTTCCATCGACAGTGAAGGAACAGCAATATATTTCCAAGACAGGATGGTGAGTGTGCTAGAAGGGAACTTCCAGGTGATGGTGTTCCATATATCTGCTGCCTTTATCATTCTAAATGGTCAGTGTTCGTGACTTTAGAAGGTGCTCTCTAAGGAGCCTTGATGAGTTCCTGCAGTGCATCTTCATTGAAGGTGGTACATACTGCTTCTATTGTGTGTTGATGGTGGAGGGAGTGAATGCTTGTGGATGGGGTGCCAATCATGTGGACTGCTTTGTACTGGATGGTGTTGATCTTCTTGAGTGTTATTAGAGCTGCACTCATCTGGGCAAGTGAAGCGTACTCCATCACACTCCTGTCTTATGCTGTGCAGATTGGCTGGTGTCAGTTCAGTTTCTGGTCAATGGTAACCCTCAGGATAAGCGATGCTGATGCCTGTGGATGGCAAGGGAAGATGGATAGATTCTTGAGGCAGTATTATGTTATATAAAAAAAGAAAATGCTGGATAAACTCAGCAGGTCTGGCAGCATCTGTGGACAGAAAAGCATGGTTAACTTTTCAAGCCCATATGACCGTTTTATCATGTTTCTCTCTCAACAGATGCTGCCACACCTGCTGAGTTTTTCCAGCATTAACTGTTTTGATTTCAGATTCCCAATATTCGTTGTATTTTGCCTTCATTTCAGTGTTATATGATATTGGATACTTGTCAGAAATGTTCAACATTGGGCCAGTGTAACTGGTTTTCTAAACTACAATGCTTCAAAGTCATGAGGAGTCTGGACAGAGTAGGTAGGGCAAAACTGTTCCTTTTGCAAGGATTGGGAACCAGAGGACGCTGATTTAAGGTGAGTAGAAAAAGAGCTAAAGGTGAATATGGGGATTTTATTTTTTTACAGCGAGTGGTTTGGATCTGGAATGCACTGCATGAGCATCTGGTGCAGATACCATTCCTTGGGATGTTCAAAGGAAATTAGATAATTATCTAAACAGAACAAAAACAGAGGGCTCAAGCTAAAGGTGGGGGAGGGGGATTAGCGGAGTTACTCTTGCAGAGCACCGACTTGGATGCAAGAAACTCCTGCCGTATTGCAACCATTCTGTGATAACTTGGACATGGAATAAGTCTTGTTTGGAGAATGATGTCTACTTCATAAATGACATCTCATCTAACCGTAAAACTAGTGAGATTCAGTTACTGGAAATTTGAAACAACAGATCTATCGACATCTGTAAAGAAAAAGACAGACTGAAAATTTGGGTGTTTATCTTTCATTAGATCTGAAGCCTGATAGATAAACAAGTTTGTTTGTGACAGAGAGAAGGAGAATGGGCATGGGGGGGGGGGGGGGGGGGGGGGGGGATGGTAGAGGAAGAGAGTATCAGCAGATACACTTGTCACTCAGATGTTGTTATAGGTTAACTGACCTATTTAATTGAAAGCTGTTAGAAGCAGTAAAATGGTTAACACTGCTGCCTCACATTGCTAGGGACCAGGGTTCAATTCCGCCCTTGGTGACTCTGTGGAGTTTCCACATTCTCCCCATGTCTCTGTGGGTTTCCTCCGGGTACTCCGGTTTCCTCGCACAGTCCAAAGATGTGCAAGTTAGATGGATTAGCCATGGTAAATTGCTCCTTATTGCCCAAAGGTGTGCAGGTTAGGTGGATTAGCCATGGTGAATGTGCAGAGTTATGGGAATGAGGCGGGAGTACATCATTATGCAACCACTATTATGAAGAAATAGAAGGTATAGCTATGGGCTGACACTAACATCAATGTAGGTCAGCTGGAGAGCTCAAATTAAATAATGATGACAGACAACTGCAGTACTAGAGGTAGACTTTGGGGACCCATCATGGGGATTCCAGACCCAGGATGGAGCCCACTTTATTAACCTGTGGGATGGTATTTTTCACTTCACTTATGTTTTGCCAGGCCAAGGGTAAGGAAAGTCACAGCCTGGCAAAATGGAGGAGGGGGTCAAAGATGTTCAAACAGGGAGCACTTTCCCAACCTGTCACAAATGCAAACATTGACCTTATAATGACAACTGGTAGCGTGCCGTACCAGTGACCTGCTTTCCACTAACATACTAAAATCAGGCTCCCTTCTGATTGTGACCTATCTTTCTCCTCCTGCAGCAATTCGCAACCTTAGCAGTATCGTCCATACCTCAAGAATGATTTTTTTTTTTTCAATGCAAATCATCTCATGATAATTGTGATGTTTCTCTCCAAGGCAAATGTGATTATGCTTTGAAAGCTTTGAGACACCTCCTCAAGATCAAGAAAGGGACTATAGAGAAGCATTTGGTTAAATAAGGGCCCTGATTCCAGTCTCCAGATCATTGGAGATCATCCCACACGACGCGCTTTACGACTCCTCTGAAGTCCACTACACTGCCTTTGTGGGAACTGCATGGGAAATTGAACTTCCAATGGGCTGTGCCCTGGGATCCTTCGGGAAGTCTCCAACTCTGAGTTGGACTGTTACAACGTACTTACTGAGAAAATGTTAGTCAGAAAATTCCTAGTTTAATTCCTGGGTATCTATGCACCTGACCATGCTCCCAATTCCCCACTACTCCTCAACAACCCTGACTCTTCCCTCGAAACTGATCAGAAGATATTTGGGCCAATGTTTGGGAAACAAAGCAGAGCTGAAGTTGTAAATGCAGTCTCTTCGTGTCAAGAAACCTCAAGGACACTACTGATCTTGTCCATTAATTTTAAAGATGGAAAAATATGGGTTGCGTTCCTCTAAATCCCCATTATCTGTGGCCAGTAATTGAGGTTCTCCGTAAACAACGTGCAGATTGACCCAAACTTAGGAAAGCAACTGAAAAGTTGAGCCTTACATTCAACAGTAATCTCCTGGCACATATTTGAACAGGTTCTCTGGAAAGGAATTCACCTCTTTAGTTCTATGAAGCTTTAATTTGTTTCCTTTTTAAATGATCCTCGTACGAACTGACTGCATATTGCTTGGTATATGGACAGCACAATTAATAGTTCCATAGTTTTTATGAGTTTCTCCTTTCTCAGGAAATTAGTTTTGAGAATTTTTTTAAAATTCCATTAATAGAAACTGCCTACACCATTTAAAATTTCTGTCAACTTAAGCAAATCTTTGCCGTATACAGATACATAAGCCCTGATATTAGCTCAGAGGCAGGGATGGGATCAGGGTGCTGGTTTGCAGTTAAGAAACCTAGAAAATGGGTTTCTTCAGGTTGTGCTAAACATAACAGTAGGATCTGATTAACATTTCTCCATCTCCATTGACTGGCTTTAGCCATCCAGAATGAGACGCTGGCTGGCTGTTGGATGGAGGGAGAGGGGGGTGACATTCAGTGCCAGATCCCAGCCAGGGAGCAGAAAGAGCAATTGGAGGCTTTGGGTGAGATTGGATGTGTTGGTGTGGACATCGGGGGTTTTGGGCGTAAGGAGAGATCATAAGGGTCAGTGGGTGTCTGATCATTGGGGATGTGGGCAGGCGTATGAGGGGGGGGAATGGTGAGGTTGTCAGCTGACTGCATCCAGCAGGTGGGTGGAAAGTCACTTGCCCCCTGGATTTAGCAATCATCTTCCCTTTTGTCAACAAGTTTCCTGAGGCCTGAGATGGTTGGAGAACACAACTCCCACTTTGAGGTAGGACGTACTGAGAAAAGTCAAAGCCCATTCTGATCACGCAATAATCATCTGCTACAACAACATGAGTATGAGCAATTCATTAGAGCAATTTATGCATTTAGTGAGTATTATTGCCTCAATCCGACATCTCCCTAATATTACTGTCCAGTCTCTTGTTTGAACACCTTGATTCTAGATCCTGAACCAGCTTTTTCACTAAGTTATGTGTGTGGGTTGATTATTTCACTTCATGTGAAACGTTGTCTCAGAATATTATGGGTAACCTTGGTTTGTTAGTCACCATTTGTTAGCTGCTCTGATCTCTTTTTCTGCATGTTTTCATTGTTTGTAGATTTGAGGTGTCAGTGTTATTTTGCCCAGTCAAAGATATTGATCACAAAAAAGTCTTAACATTTCTGGACACGTGCACAGGTAAGTCCGTGTATTTATCCAAAGTCTCCACTCTGAACTCGAGATCCCAGATATTCACATCACAGGTTAAACTTCCTGAGCAATTCTCAAGTATGTCTGTGCGTTAGGACCTTTGCAGTATTCTGATGTACATTTTCCAATGGACTTCCTGGGGTTGGGAAGAATTGGGCGAATGTTCCATTGTGAAATAGTTACAGTTCCTATTATGGAAAATTAATTTATTTCAAAAGGTATAAGGTAGACTGTGCCAATGGAAATATTGAATGAGATCCGATATCTTTTGAACTGTCATCGTACAAAGTTATAAAAATGTTTTCCTTCTTTTAATGTAGCCCTCCACAGATGGAAACCACACTAGTCACAGAGTCTTCATCCGATCCACAGCATGAGGAATGGTTTGCAAGATATTTTACTTTCTAAAACTAGCCAAATTCCTAATGGATCTCTAAAACCGCATAGACCTGCAGTGCAAGCATGATGCTACAAAAATACATTTTTAGCACCGTCGAATATATTTATTGTGAGAAAAACATTGAAAAAGGATCAGTTACAACATTAACAGCGCTAATGTGAGCACTTGTATTATTTGCCTGGGACAGTATGAAATACCATCTAGGGCTTTAAAGAATCTGTGTAATATTTCCAACAGCATAAGATGTAAAGTATTTTGTTTACCTATTAATTTTAAATTCTGATTTTGGACTCTTTACTCTTACCATTTCCCAATTAAGTGGCTGAAATTCAGAGGTGACGTTCTTCCAAATCTGCCAAAATACTCCTAACTGGCTAATAGAGTGGTTAACAGTGACTTTCCCGATGAGTTTGTTTTGCCTCCTCTGTGAGAAATGCCTAATACCTGATTGGCATCTTCTCAGTACACATTGACCTGTTTAAAGTTACATATATAATTTCATGTACAAATGTGTAATATGTTGAAATATAATGTAGATGTGAAATATAATTTGGATATAGTTTGTATTAATTGCAAAATAAACTTTAGTTCCTTTAATGTAGAGGTTTGCTTTTATTTTGTTCAGGATTATACTTATGGCAGGAGCAGTTCATGAATTAACCATTAGCATTGCTTGACATTTGGATTTTATGTACTGTTTGCTCATTCCAGTTCACTGGAGCAAATGCAATAGTATACTATTCGGTGTCATTAAAATGTGCTGCATATAAAATGAAACAAAATAAAATATAGCATTATCGGAGCAGGATAAAGTGACCTCTTGAGTTTTTTGCAGGGTGAATAAACTAACTTAACAAGAAGTGCATGTTTAAGTACTTTTCATTTAATTTGAAATACAACATGCGGTTGGAGTTGGATCCCAGAAGAACTCTAATAACCGCCAGTGCATAAAGCCACAATTGTCTGGCTGTCTCCTCAGTCGAAAACCCTTCTGCTGGCACTAGGTCATCATCCAAGCTATCAGAAAAATGCGCAAATGTTTTGGCTTGTGCACCAAATTTTACAACCAAACCTTTCCACCATGCGGAGATGATGCAGTTGGGCAAAGAATGTTGTTTATTCCCCTATCTGTGACAGCCGAACCCTAATCGATAGGTTCTGAGGAAATTATGGGAGGCATATATAACTAAAGATACGGTCATAATGTTGCAGACCAGTGGTCTCCTGTTGAAAAGCTGTAGCACTGCGCCAATTCATTCTCCACACTTGAAGGTTCTCTGTGCTTGCTGTTAGCGATGCAAGACAACTCAACTGTCCCTCAACTGCACTAATTTAAACTAGTTAAAGATTAATGCCTCAAACAAGCAGTTAATTTATCTGCTATGACTGAATTTGTTTTCTAGTTTTCCCAGGACTGTTTTGTGTTGTCAATAAATCTTCAGAAAATATCATATTAAGCTGTCTTTTTTGGGACAACCCCTCACAAAAAGAAAGAAAAACGATATCCCTTAAATTATAAATTGTAGTGAAGTGTCATGAATGACCAGGGAAACAATTGTTTAATTTTCATAATACACCAGGGAACTGGCAGAGGATCATTAGAAAATGATAGATGTTGGCCTGGATTTTTCAGCGGCATAGGAATACCACTGGCTCCCGACCTTGGCGAAAACGCCCCTAATGGGTACGGTGGTGTTGATTTCCCGGATAACAACATCAACACTTGTACGTATATAATGTATTCTCTGATGGAGAACGAAGTGCGGACGCCGGGACTGAATCGCGGATGTTTTGTGGCCTTGATATTATGCTGGTCCTGCAGCAATTCAGGACATGCTAATGGGCCAGCACCAGCGCCACATGGAACTGGTAAAATTACAACACTTGCCGGCATTGGATTCGCTGTGGTCGGTATGTGTACTGGGGAGCCTGACACGCAGGAGCTGCATATAAGCACTCCACTCCTCAAGCACTCTCGGCCAAGAAAATGTCACCCTGGGGAGCGAGATTCGCAGATGCAGAGCTGTAAATACTGCTGGATTTCTTGGAGGAGAGGCAGGACACCCTGTTCCCTGGGGTGGGAAGGCGGCTGCTATCCGCAGTTGGCACCACTGGACATGGGGCAGAGGCCACAAGCGCCATGGGCCCCACCGCCAGGATCCTGCACAACCTCCTCAGGAAGGCAGGGTGAGTCACCACCATCACTGTGCCCCTGGAACCTACCCCTGAGGATGGGCAAACCCCCAGGGCAGCAGGGTGAGTTATCACCACCACGTGCCCTAACACCAACCTCCATCCCACACACTCATAGCACACCCACCCCCCCTTCCCCCAGCCTAGAGAGCAATTGAACCCCACCCGCCAGCATTCTGTCCGCACCCCACCCTGCACCTCATGCCAACATCAAACTACCGGCATGGCCAGGTGCCCTGCACTCACAAGCTTCTGGCCACCGATCCCCTGTGCTCCACTCAAACACGAGTCTCACACTGTCCCCCCAGGAGAAGGCGGCCGGCAATCGCAGGGAGGGAGAGACGACAAGAGGTGACCGGCCGGCCCTGCAGCCTCTCACCGTTGCAGAGCAGAGGGCGATGGACCTGGTTGACACGGTTGGATCTGACTCTGTCCCAGGGGGACGTGGCACTGTCCCAGAGGAAGGTGACCATGTCCCTGGGCTCTATGGGCCTCCAGGACTGACAGCACCAGGTGGCAAAGCCCTGAAATCGTTCCGGCCATGCCCCCATCCCAAGTGGTAGCCCAGGGGCCATCGGGCACCATGAGGAAGGAGGAGGTGATGGGGCCTGTGACAAGGACTCCTGCTGGAGATGTGCTCGAATACCGCAGCACCTCAGCATCCCCCCACCTACCACCTGTCCCTGGTGCATCCGTTGAATAGTGGGCAGAACAGGGTGACACCATGCCACCAGTGACCCGTGGAAGACTGCAGGGCCCACCAGGCCCGGTCACTCCAGAAGGCAGCTGCCAAAGGGGCCCCAGGTCACATGACGAGATACGCAGCAGGCTGCCCCTAATTCTGACGTAGCGCCTGGAGGACCCATGAGAAGGAACGTTGAGGCACGTCAGGTTTGAAAGTTAGATACCAGTTAAGTTGGCATGGGTGAAGCACATAGGTTAGCATTAGGTGCTAGGCGCAATATGTCACAATAAACACCTGTTCATCAACGTTCCAAACTGCAGCGGACATGTCTGAAAGGTGAGAGGGATGAACTGGGGGAAGTGTGTTGGAGGGAGGAGGGGGGGGGGGGGCGGTCAGGGAGGCAGTGAGGCTGGTGGTGTGGGGCACGGGTTCTGGAGGTGGACATGGACATGGGCCAGGGCCCCCTGGGCAGTCAGAGGCCACCCCCGGGCCCGCCTATGAAGGTGACAGGGAATGGGGCCAGATATGTGAAGCAGTCAATTGATAGGGCCGACCCTGTGAGTGACCCACCCCCGCACACAGCCCCAATATCCAATCACGTCCCCACTCCCGCCACTGCAGGGTTCGATGGGACCGTGACATGGAATGGCCAGCAGGGATCACCCGGCCGGATGGCGGAAAGTGCTATCGAGGGCAAGAGTCAGACCTCATCAAATGACCCGGAGCACCAGAGCTCACGGCGGAGCACGTCGTCATCATCCTCCATCCTGTGGACACACCCGCTTATACTGCCAACCCAGGGCCAGAACCCGACAGGGAGGCAGGTGGGAAATGCAGGTGCAGTTGGGAGGTTGCATGGTTTAATGTTATGGGGCGGGGAGAGGAGGTTTGAGCTCTCGGTGGCCAGGCCCTCAAGTCGGTGAACCTGGGTGACGGCCCTGGCCTCCTGTTGCTGCCCGAGCCCCATGTCCTGCCCATCGTGGCCCATCTCCGCATCCTCAGACAGGGCCTGGCATTCATCCTCCTCCAGACTGTCGTCCCTCTCCTGCGCAATTTTGTGGAGGATGCAGCAGGCACCTGAACTGCATCTTCAGGACGCCAATGGACTGCTCGATCATGCTCCTGGTCACAGCATGGGCATCGTTGCAGCGGTTGGCCTGTGGCCTCCTGATAGGCATCACCACGGAACGTGTCATCATCATCTTTCATCACATGGACCACACCCTTGTCACCCAGGAGCTAACCCCTCACCCGTGAGGAGTGCCTTGAATGTGTCGGGGACCATAGAGTGTGCCAGGATGAAGTTGTCAAAGAACAAAGAAATTACAGCACAGGAACAGGCCCTTCAGCCCTCCAAGCCTACATGCTGCCCGGATATTGGGTGCAGACGTGCGTGGTGTGCTGCCGGTAGTCACACATGGGTGAGCAACCCACCCAATTCTCACACGTAATGGGGTCCTAAGCGCCTCCCCCCCCCCTCCCCCAAGTTAATTTATATCAAATTAAGTCTGCCTGTTTTTTTTCCAATATGACCCATTGGTTCTGCAACAAAAAAATCTAGCACAGCCAAAGCCAAACCAGTGAAATTAGATAACAGAGTTTCTCCGTACAGCTAATGCAGCATGTGTGTCCAAATTCTCAGTGAAAATTACTGCCATAATGCAACAAAAAATTGAGTATCACTTTAATCCTCGTAAACCATATTAATGTAGCATAATGTAGACCCTATTGCAATACTGATGTTTAATATATTTTAAGTGTTAATCTTTTCATTTAATTTGTTAACACAGAGACATGCCTTATAAATCAATAATCCCCTTAATCTAATCCCACTAGTGGCAGGATAAAGCTACTGGGAATTCTTATAAATAATACTAACAAATATATCCTGGAGTTATGTATGGAGAAGAAAGCTGAAAAGGAAAAAATAAATAAATGGCAAAATAGGTATTCATAGAATGACTGGGATTATTTAACCTATAGGGTAGCAGATGGGAAGAATTGTGGTACAAGGCAGTCACATAGAAGATAAAAGCAAATTACTGTGGATGCAGGAATCTGAAACCAAAGTGAAAATGCTGCAAAATCTCAGCAGGTCTGGCAGCATCTGTAGGGAGAGAAAAGAACTAACGTTTCGAATCCAAATGACCTTTTGTCAAAGCTGAGTCACATAGAAGGGATGGGGGTTAGAGGTGGGGCAACATCATTTGTAATTTGAGATTTGGTATAACCTTGATCAAAATCTTTCAGCGAGCCAGTGCAGATATGATGGGCCGAGTGACCTCCTTCTGCACTGTAAAGATCCTGTGATGATGCTGCACTATGTAGTTTAGCAGCTATATTTGTAGCATTATTCAAATAGTGGGTGTTAAAGAGAGGATAAGAGACAATAGGTTTTCTTCAATATTAGTTGGTCAAACAGATTCTACTTGTATCTGTTACACTCTTCTGCTCTATCACATAAATGTAACAATCATACACAAGGATTGGTGAATCAATAATGTGGGTCTTTATTTGAAGATCAGACTATATACAGACAGCGTTAACTAGGAGACTAATTATTATCCATCAATTCTCTACTCCAAGTCACAGAACTAATACAGTATATCATATCCTATTGAGGCATGATAGTGGTTTCAGTTATGATCCTTAAAGGTGCATGCACATCATATCATGAGTATCAGCTGGGGCTCAGTCGGTAGCACTCACCTATGCGTTGGAAAGTTATTGGTGCAGGTCGTACTCCAGGTCATGCTCATAAAAGTCAAAGCTAAAATTCCACAACAGCATCAAGAGAGTGATGCTGTCAGAGGTGCTGTCCCCTGGATGAGGTGTGTACATGGACACACAATAACCCAATCCGGAAAAGAGTAAAGAGGTTATCCCTGTTCCGTATCCAATATTTATGCCTTAAACTGAATCACTAAAAACCTTGAAACAATTATCTAGTCAGTATCACATTACTTTTAGCTTGAGCTTATGTGAAAAATGTCTGCTGCATTTTCTACATTTCAACAGTGAAGACACTACAGAATTAATTCATTGTGAAATTCTTATATTTAACTTTAGATTTATTGTTGTGTGTACCAAGATACAGTGAAACGTATTGTTCTGCATACAATCCAGACAGATTGCTCCATACATGAAAACATAGAACATACGACAAATACATGATGTAAATACATAAACATAGACATTGGGAGATGAATGTGGAATATTGTGCTACAACTGTAGTGACGATGCGTAGAAAGATCAGGTCAGTCGATAAGAGGGCCATTCAGGAGTCTGGTAACAGTGGGGTAGAAGCTGTCTTTGAACCTGTCGATGCGTGTTCTCTAACTTTTGTACCTTCTGCCTGATGGAAGAGAGAATAACTCAGGTGGGAGGGGTCTTTGATTATGTTGCCCGCTTTCCCAAGGCAGCGGGAGGTGTAGTCAGAGTTGATGGATGGGAGGCGGGTTTGTGTGATGGACTGGGCTGTGTTCACGACTCTTTGTAGTTTCTTACGATCTTGGGCTGAGCAATTGCCATACTAGGCTGTGGTGCAGCCGAATAGGATGCTTTCTGTGGCGCATCTATAAAGGTTGGTGAGAGTTATTGTGGCCATGCCGAATTTCCTTAGTTTCCTGAGGAAGTAGAGGCGCTGGTGTGCTTTCTTGATTGTGGCGTCAAAATGGGTGGGCCAGGACAGACTGATGGTGATGTGCACACCTAGGAATTTGAAGCTGTCAACCATCTTCACCTTGGTGTCGTAGTCAATATTTTCCCCGCTTCTGGACTGTGATAGAAAGATTCAAACATGATTCGTTAGCTAATCAAAACTAAGCTTTATTTACGGACTATAACTGCTAGCAGTATGGCTGAGACTTGGAGTCGGAAGGCAGTCAAGTACAAACTGCTGGGTCCGTCCCAAGTCTGCAATATCTCAAAAGAATAAGACTATTTTTATACATTATAGGATCAAGATAACATGAATACAGCTTGGTCAGGAATTTGATCAAAAGTAAAACATAAGTAATAATCATTACAATGGCGTCACCTTGCTGACCTTTAGAGGACTCGGGGTCTCATATCATTATCTTGTCTTTTGGTACATGTTTTAAGAGATGGAGCAAATTTGTTTAAGTACGGAAAGAGACAATTTTTTAGCTTATCGTATGTATTTAGACTGCTCTGGTCTCATGACGAACGCGCCTTATCCGAGTTCAGAGTCGGCCAGTTCCCAGGTCAAGTTGACCTTGGCTGCTTGTATTTGTGCCTTAGGTTATGTGAAGTCAGTTTAAATTTAATTGTACCAAGAAAACTTGACTAGTTTTCCCACCATGCCATTATTTGCTTCGCACAATACCACACTGGCACTATTGATACAGACAGAGGGTAGTACAACACTTCGCTTCCTGAAGTCAATGACCAGCTCCTTAGTTTTACTGACATTGAGGGAGAGATTTTTGTCATTGCGCCATGCCACTAAGTTCTCTGTCTCCCTCCTGTACTCTGACTCATCGTTGTTTGAGATTCGATCCACTACGGTCATGCCATCAACAAACTTATAGAGTTGGAGCCAAATTTTGCCACACAGTCGTGTGTGTATAGGAAGTATAGTAGGGGCTAAGTACGCAGCCTTGCTGGGCCCTAGTATTGAGGACTAGCGCGGAGGAGGTGTTGTAGTTCATCCTTACTGATTGTGGTCTGTGGGTCAGGAAGTCGAGGATCCAGTTGCAGAGGGAGGAGCCAAGTGAGTCACCCTGGTTAGCTGAGATCTGTATAAAAGACAGACAGAAAGCACACTCAGTAAGCTTTGCGCAAGTGAAGGAGACACAGCCGGAGTGAGACATATCCAGAGTGGGAATTTGGAACTTGGGAATTTAGTGCAGTGAGGTAATTCGGTGCAGAGTGGGAGAAGGTGCTTTTTCCCTACTGCTTTGTTCTCTCTCTTTCAACTGGCCTGTAACTTTTAATCTGCAGGGAGAGAACCAGAGAGCATCTGAGAACCTGCAAATGTAAGTGATTTTTATTTATTTTTATTACCTTTTCAAATTGTGGGGGGGGGGGGTGGGGGTGAACTGAAGTGACATCACAGTAAAGCTGTGACCTGATTGGCTGGTTGGGAAGCTACACTAAATTTAAAAATTAAGCATTGTTAAACTAATTAAACATAATTACTTAATTATAATTTAGAGGGGTATCTAAGCCAGAGATCGGAGAGTACTGTATTTAGCTTTCACATTTATAGTAGAAATCTAGTGCAAGGAAACATCTAGTTAACAGTAACTTTTTAAAAAACTTTTAAATTTAATTTACTAATTAATTGACGCAATGTCAATTAGAGGGGTGCAGTGCTCTGACTGTGAGGTGTGGCAGGTCCGGGAGGCTTCCAGTGTCCCGGATGGCTTCATCTGCAGAAAGTGCACCCAACTGGAGCTCCTCACAGACCGCATGGTTCGGTTGGAGCAGCAGTTGGATGCACTGAGGAGCATGCAGGTGGCGGAAAGCGTCATAGATAGCAGTTATATAAATGTGGTCACACCCAAGGTGCAGGAAGAGAAATGGGTGACCACCAGAAGGGGCAGGCAGTCAGTGCAGGAATCCCCTGTGGCTGTCCCCCTCTTGAACAGGTATACCCCTTTGGATACTGTCAGGGGGAATAGCCTATCAGGGGAAAACAGCAGCAGCTGGAGCAGTGGCACCACTGCTGGCTCTGATGTTCAGAAGGGAGGGTCAAAGCGCAGGAGAGTAATGGTCATAGGGGACTCTAGAGTTAGGGGCACAGATAGGCACTTCTGTGGACGTGAAAGAGACTCCGGGATGGTATGTTGCCTCCCTGGTGCCAGGGTCCGGGATGTCTCCAAACGGGTAGCGGGCATCCTGAAGGGGGAGGGCAAATGGGCAGAGGTCGTTGTACGTATTGGTACAAACGACGTTGGCAGGAAGGGGCATGAGGTCCTGCAGCAGGAGTTCAGGGAGCTAGGCAGAAAGTTAAAAGACAGGACCTCCAGGGTTGTAATCTCAGGATTACTCCCTGTGCCACGTGCCAGTGAGGTTAGAAATAGGAAGATAGAGCAGCTAAACACGTGGCTGAACAGCTGGTGTAGGAGAGAGGGTTTCCAGTATCTGGACCACTCGGAGCTCTTCCGGGGCAGGTGTGACCTGTATAAGGACGGGTTGCATCTAAACTGGAGAGGCATAAATATCCTGGCCGCGAGGTTTGCTAGTGTCACACGGGAGGGTTTAAACTAGCATGGCAGGGGGGTGTGGGCACCGGAGCAATAGGTCAGAAGGTGAAAGCATTGAGGGAGAACTAGGGAATAGGGCCATTATGGCTCTGAGGCAGAGCAGACAGGGAGATGTTGCTGAACACAGTGGCCTGAAGTGCATATGTTTTAATGCAAGAAGTATTACGGGTAAGATAGAGCTTGGATTAGTACTTGGAACTGTGACGTTGTTGTCATTACAGAGACCTGGTTGAGGGAAGGACAGGATTGGCAGCTAATCGTTCCAGGATTTAGATGTTTCAGGCGGGATAGAGGGGGATGTAAAAGGAGTGGTGGAGTTGCGCTATTGGTTAGGGAGAATATTACGGAAGGCACCTCAGAGGGCAGTGAGGCTATATGGGTAGAGATCAGGAATAAGAAGGGTGCAGTCACAATGTTGGGGGTTTACTGCAGGCCTCCCAACAGCCAGTGGGAAGTAGAGGAGCAGATAGGTAGACAGATTTTGGAAAAGAGTAAAAACAACAGGGTTGTTGTGATGGGAGACTTCAACTTCCCCAATATTGACTGGGACTCACTTAGTGCTAGGGGCTTAGACGGGGCAGAGTTTGTAAGGAGCATCAAGGAGGGCTTCTTAAAACAATATGTAGACAGTCCAACTCGGGAAGGGGCTATACTGGACCTGCTGTTGGGGAATGAGCCCGGCCAGGTGGTAGAAGTTTCAGTCGGGGAGCATTTTGGGAACAGTGACCACAATTCAGTAAGTTTTAAAGTGCTGGTCGACAAGGATAAGAGTGGTCCTAGGGTGAATGTGCTAAATTGGGGGAAGGCTAATTATAACTATATTAGGCGGGAACTGAAGAACCTTGATTGGGGGCGGATGTTTGAGGGTAAATCAACATCTGACATGTGGGAGGCTTTCAAGTGTCAGTTGAAAGGAATTCAGGACCAGTATGTTCCTGTGAGGAAGAAGGATAAATATGGCAAATTTCAGGAACCTTGGATAACGAGAGATATTGTAGGGCTCGTCAAAAAGAAAAAGGAAGCATTTGTCAGGGCTAGAAAGCTGGGAACAGACAAAGCCTGTGTGGAATATAAGGAAAGTAGGAAGGAACTTAAGCAAGGAGTCAGGAGGGCTAGAAGGGGTCACGAAAAGTCATTGGCAAATAGGGTTAAGGAAAATCCCAAGGCTTTTTACGCGTACATAAAAAGCAAGAGGGTAGCCAGAGAAAGGGTTGGCCCACTGAAGGATAGGAAAGGGAATCTATGTGTGGAGCCAGAGGAAATGGGCGAGGTATTAAATGAATACTTTGCATCAGTATTCACCAAAGAGAAGGAATTGGTGGATGTTCAGTCTGGAGAAGGGTGTGTAGATAGCCTGCGTCACATTGACATCCAAAAAGACGATGTGTTGGGCGTCTTGAAAATATTAAGGTAGATAAGTCTCCAGGGCCTGATGGGATCTACCCCAGAATACTGAAGGAGGCTAGAGAGGAAATTGCTGAGGCCTTGATAAAAATCTTTGGATCCTCGCTGTCTTCAGTCGATGTCCCGGAGGACTGGAGCATAGCCAATGTTGTTCCTTTGTTTAAGAAGGTTAGCAAGGATAATCCAGGGAACTACAGGCCGGTGAGCCTTACGTCAGTGGTAGGGAAATTACTGGAGAGAATTCTTCGATACAGGATCTACTCCCATTCGGAAGCAAATGGACGTATTAGTGAGAGGCAGCATGGTTTTGTGAAGGGGAGGTCGTGTCTCACTAACTTGATAGAGTTTTTCGAAGAGGTCACAAACATGATTGATGCAGGTCAGACAGTGGATGTTGTCTATATGGACTTCAGTAAGGCCTTTGACAAGGTCCCTCATGGTATTCTGGTACAAAAGGTGAAGTCACAAGGGATCAGGGGTGAGCTGGCAAGGTGGATACAGAACTGGCTAGGTCATAGAAGGCAGAGAGTAGCAATGGAAGGGTGCTTTTCTAGTGGAGGGCTGTGACTAGTGGTGTTCCGCAGGGATCAGTGCTAGGACCTTTGCTGTTCGTAGTATATATAAATGATTTGGACGAAAATGTAACTGGTCTGATTAGTAAGTTTGCAGACGACACAAAGGTTGGTGGAATTGCGGATAGCGATGAGGACTGTCAGAGGATACAGCAGGATTTAGATCGTTTGGAGACTTGGGCGGCGAGATGGCAGATGGAGTTTAATCCAGACAAATGTGAGGTAATGCATTTTGGAAGGTCTAATGCAGGTAGGGAATATACAATGAATGGTAGAACCCTCAAGAGTATTGAAAGTCAGAGAGATCTAGGTGTACAGGTCTGCAGGTCACTGAAAGGGGCAACACAGGTGGAGAAGGTAGTCAAGAAGGCATACGGCATGCTTGCCTTCATTGGCCGGGGCATTGTATAAGAATTGGCAAGTCATGTTGCAGCTGTATAGAACCTTAGTTAAGCCACACTTGGACCATAGTGTTCAATTCTGGTCGCCACACTACCAGAAGGATGTGGAGGCTTTAGAGAGGGTGCAGAAGAGATTTACCAGGATGTTGCCTGGTATGGAGAGAATTAACTATGAGGAGCGGTTGAATAAACTCGGTTTGTTCTCACTGGAACGACGGAGGTCGGGAGGCAACCTGATAGAGGTCTACAAAATTATGAGGGGCATAGACAGAGTGGATGGTCAGAGGCTTTTCCCCAGGGTAGGGAGGTCAATTACTAGGGGCATAGGTTTAAGGTGCGAGGGGCAAGGTTTAGAGGAGATGTACGAGGCAAGTTTTTTTTACACAGTGTAGTGGGTGCCTGGAACTCGCTGCCGGAGGAAGTGGTGGAAGCAGGGACAATAGTGACATTTAAGGGACATCTTGACAAATACATGAATAGGATGGGAATAGAGGGATACGGACCCAGGAAGTGAAGAAGATTGTAGTTTCGTCGGACAGCATGGTCGGCGCGGGCTTGGAGGACTGAAGGGCCTGCTCCTGTGCTGTACTTTGCTTTGTTCTTTGTTCTTTGTACTTTGTTCTAGGTTTTGGAGTTTGGAAAAAGAGCTTGGTGGGGATTATGGTGTTGAAGGTGGAGCTCTATGATGTAATATTGCAGTCAATTTGGATTTGGATTTGTTTCACTGCACTTTACAATTTGTGGGAAAAAATTGATTTTTGTTTGACTAAATAGGATAAGTAAAACAAGGCAGCAAAAAAGAAATGATTAACTGAAAAATTTACAATAGACCAGATAGAGAATGGGAAAGAAGAGAGAATTGGAGGGTACCAGGGTAAGTAGAACCGAAGTACTTAAAAAAAATATATAATTCTATTATAATTTGTTTATTCGGTTATATGGGGCGGATATTACAGAAGTTTAACTGTTACTGACAATTCCTGTTGTAATCGGAGTCTTTAACTAGTGTGTGAACTGAAGTAAAATGGTCTGAACCAGGAACACATTAATTTTCCAAGACTTATGGCAATCTAAAGATTAAAATGAGGAGATACCTAATTAGTGTAGATGCAGGAACATTATTCAACTTAGATTGTGATCACAGAACTAGTACATGAATACAAAATGAACAAGCCTCCAGCAAGACAAAAGATTAAAAGGCTTTTTTGCATTGAGTAACAGAATCAATCGCCAGAAAAAGTAATTAAAATAGTTATTAATTCTTCAATTGGATATGCAGAGTGTCAAATCCTCCATGAAGCATGATTGTCCATGAACACATTCGCAATAGTGCAGCTTATGATCCATGATCTAGTTTACCTAATTGATTCCATATTAATATTACCATATTAATTCCACACCTTCTTAGTTTTTGTGTTGTTGACAATGATATCATGAAATTAGCATATTGTCTGGTATAATAGCAGGGAATCCAGGAAAATAGTGAGTAGGTGAGAGTTAATAGCAAGGAAAATCTCTCTGCTACTGAGGTCATTGTGTCCCTTCAAAAACCCAACATTTATAAATAAACAAGCCAGGTGCTGATGTATGCTGAGGCTTGATAAGGCTGAAATAAATAGGGCTGCCCATCATTCTTACACATCTTCAAATTGAAATTTTTATTATCAGACAGCCCACACATCCAGTTTAGATTTGGTTCTGAGACATGTTTGAGCAGGACTGCATACTGGAATAAAACCGGTTTGGATCAGTATAGGTTACCTGGCTGTTGCTAAACTAATAATAGAATCAATATATTTCATTCAAGATTCTTGTGGTGGTTACATTTGGGAAAATAAAAGTCATAGAGGTGTTAATTATATGCCTTTGTGGTATTGTGTGAAGCAAATAATGGCATGATGGGAAAACTAGTCAAGTCTTCTTGGTACAATTGAATTTAAACTGAGTTCACATAACCTAAGGCACAGATACAAACAGCCGAGGTCAACTTGACCTGAGAACTGGCTGACTCTAACACTCTGATAAGACGCGTTCGTCATGAGACCAGAGGAGTCTAAATATATACGATAAGCTAAAAAACTGTCTCTTCCTGCACTTAAACAAATTTGTCCATCGCTTAAAACAAAGACAAGATAATGATATGAAACTCCAGTCCCCTAAAGGTCAGCAAGGTGACGCCATTGTAACGATTATTACTTATGTTTTACTTTCAATCAAATTCCTGACCAAGTTGTATTCATGTTATCGTGATCCTATAATGTATAAAAATCGCCTTATTCTTCTGTAATATCGCAGACTTGGGACGGACTCAGCAGTTTGTACTTGACTGCTTTCCGACTTCAAGTCTCAGCCATTACTGCTAGCAGTTAGTTCTAATTCGTAAATAAAGTTCAGTTTTGCTTACCTAATGAATGCTGTTTGAATTTCTCTATCACAGTCCCGAAGCGGGGAAAATATTGAATAATACACCTTTTCAGTGTGAGCATTTTCAGAAACTCAAACTGTTGTAGTTGTAAGGCATCAAAGCTCTTTTATTCCCAGTCACTCTGGCCTTCCACTGTCTCGGTGGAGTGTGCTGTCTGTTTTTGCAGCTCCGTACAGAAGGACAAGACATCAGAAATAAAAACTAAAACTGCTGGAAAAATTCAGCAGGTCTGTGGAGAGAGAATCATTCCGAGTCCAATATAGAGTCTACAGTGCAGAAGGAGGCTATTTGCCCCATCGCGTCTGCACCGGCCCTTGGAAAGAGCACCCTACCTAAACCCACACCTCCACCCTTCCCCCATAACCCAGTTACCCCAACTAACCTTTTTTTTGACACTAAGGGCAATTTAGCATGGCCAATCCACCTAACCTGCACATCTTTGGACTGTGGGAGGAAACCGGAGCACCCGGAGGAAACCCACGCAGCCTTGGGGCGAACGTGCAGACTACACAAACAGTGACCCAAGCCAGGAATTGAACCTGGGATCGTGGAGCTGTGAAGCAACTGTGCTAACCACTGTGCTACGTTCGGATCTGAAGGGAGGTAGATGTGATGGGATTTATGCTGATGGGAAAAGGGAGAGAGGCAGCTGGAGCAAAAGGGAAGTTCAGAAGTTAGAGGACAGGGCAGATTAAATGAAAAACATGTCACGGAACCAAAGGCAAAGGGAGTGATAATGAAAGTATTAAAGAAAACAAAGCATTGATTCAGAGTTAGATGTAAGTAGCAGAATAATAATCAGTGTTGTCTGAAAGCAAAAACATGAGAACAAGAGAAGGGGGAGGGGAAGATCAAAATGGAGGACATAGTTTATAGTCTTTTATAGTTATTAAACTCAATGTTGAGCCCAGAAGGCTGTAACCTGCCTAGCCAGAAGGTGAGGTGCTGTTCCTGCAGTTTGCATTGGGCTTCACTGGAACATTGCAGCAGGCCAAGAACAGAAATGTAAGCATGAGCGTGAAATGGTCAATTGAAATGGAAAACAATCGGAAAGTGAGGAACAATTCTTGTGCAGCGAGCAAAGGTATTCTGCAAAGTGATCACCCAATGTGTGTTTGGTCTCTCAATGTAGAGGAGACCACATTGTAAGCAGTGAATAGAGCAGATTAAATTAAAAGAAGTGCAAATAAATTATTGCTGGAAGGAGTGTTTGGAATCTTGAACAGTGAGGAGGAAGGAAGTAAGTTTAGTAAGTTTGCAGACGACACAAAGGTTGGTGGAATTGCGGATAGCGATGAGGACTGTCAGAGGATACAGCAGGATTTAGATCGTTTGGAGACTTGGGCGGAGAGATGGCAGATGGAGTTTAATCCGGACAAATGTGAGGTAATGCATTTTGGACGGTCTAATGCAGGTAGGGAATATACAGTGAATGGTAAAATACTCAAGAGTATTGAAAGTCAGAGACATCTAGGTGTACAGGTCCACAGGTCACTGAAAGGGGCAGCACAGCTGGAGAAGGTAGTCAAGAAGGCATACAGTATGCTTGCCTTCATTGGCCGGGGCATTGAGTATGAGAATTGGCAAGTCATGTTGCAGCCGAATAGAACCTTAGTTAGGCCACACTTTGAGTATAGTGTTCAATTCTGGTTGCCACACGACCAGAAGGATGTGGAGGCTTTAGAGAGGGTGCAGAAGAGATTTACCAGGATGTTGTCTGGTATGGAGGGCATTAGCCATGAGGAGCGGTTGAATATACTCGGTTTGTTCTCACTGGAACGACAAGAGGTTGAGGGGCGACCTGATAGAGGTCTACAAAATTATGAGGGGCATAGACAGAGTGGGTAGTCAGAGGCTTTTCCCCAGAGTAGGGGGGTCAATTACTAGGGAGCATAGGTTCAAGGTGCGAGGGGCAAGGTTTAGAGTAGATGTACGAGGCAAGATTTTTTACACAGAGGGTAGTGGATGCCTGGAACTTGCTGCTGGAGGAGGTGGTGGAAGCAGGGACAATAGTGACATTTAAGGGGCATCTTGACAAATACATGAATAGGATGGGAATTGAGGGATATGGACCCAGGAAGTGTAGAAGATTGTAGTTTAGTCGGGCAGCATGGTCGGCACGGGCTTGGAGGGCCGAAGGGCCTGTTCCTGTGCTATACCTTTCTTTGTTCTTTGTTAAAAGGGTAGATATTACACCTCCGACTGAATGGGAAGGTGCCTTGAGAAGGGGATGAAAGGTTGGAGGTGATGGAGATGCAGAGCAGGGTGTTGCAGATCCCTTTGGAATGTTCACAGGGAAGGTGAGGGGAAGATGCGTTTCATGTTGGCATCATACTGAAGTTGGTGAAATGGAGGGAGATAATCCTCTGAATGTGATGGCTAGTGAGTTGGAACATGAGGATAAGTGGACCCTATCATTGTTCTGGGAGGGAGTGAAGGGGTGAGAGAAGCAATGTGGGAAATGGATCAGACACAATTGAGGTCGCTGTCAACCACAGTGAGTTGGGGGAAACCTTGGCTGAGGAAAAGGCAGACATGTCAGAAGCACCACCATGGAAGGTGACAGGAGGAACTGGGAGAATGGAGTAGAGTCCTTACAAGAGGGAGGGTGTGAGGAGATGTGGTTGATGTAGCTGTGGGAGTTGGTGGACTTGTAATGAATAGTTATCAGAAGTCTATCACCACAAATGGAGACAGAGAGGTCAAGAAAGGGAAGGGATGTGTCAAAGATGGACCATGTGAAGGTGAGAGAGGGGTGGAAATTGAAAGCAAAATTGATGAATTTTTCCAGGTCCAGATTGAGACCCTGAAGCAGCACCGATGCAGTCATTGACGTACCGGCAAAAAAGCTGTGAGAGGGGGCCTGTGTCGGACTGGAACAAGGAATGTTCCACATCCCCCACAAAAAGGCAGGCATAACTGGGGCCCAAGTGGGTACCTATAGTCACACCTTGTAGTTGTAGGAAGTGAGACAAGTTAAGGTAGAAATTGTTCAATGACAGAACAAGTTCAGCCATGTGGAAAAGGATGGTGGTGGAAGGGGATTGATCGGGCCTCCATCGTAAAAAGAAGCAGAGAGTCCACAGACTGTCCTGGTGATGATGGAGGTGTAGAGGGATTGGGCATCCATCGTGAAAAGTAGGCGGTTCGGGCCAGTATAGACCGAGTGGTCACAACCGGCTACAAAAGAGGTCACGTGTTGGGAGTCCGGACAGAGTACATGAAGTATCTGTTTAGCTACTGGATAAACTACTGTTTGTTACAAATCCTTGTTGTCAGTGTTTCAGGAACCCAACACATTTACAGCCAGGAAACTGGAAATTGGTGAAATGAGATACGGCGCCAGAGGAATCGTGAATGCAACTGGGTAGAGACTGGGCAAGGGGAATAGAAGTAGAATCAAGATAGGAAGAAATACGTTCAGTGGGACAGCAACAGTCTGAAATGATGGGTCTACCATCATAATTTCTCTGCTCCCCTCACCCACTCTAACCTGTCTCCCTCTGAGTTTGCTCCAATCCATACCCTCAGGTTCAACGCTGACTTTATTATCAAACTTGCTGACAAGGGTGGGGGGGGGGGGTACTGTTGTTGCCTGGTGCACCAACCTATACCTTGCAGAGTCTGAGCAACAGCTTTCAGATATTTCTTCCAACCTACCACTGGACCATGGACCAACATCAAGCATCAAGCTATTGTTTCCAGGACTGTCACTGACCTTGTCTTCTCTGGAGATCTACCCTCAACAGCTTCCCACTGCATTATCCCTCCTTCTCAAAATCCACAAACAGAGCTGAGGACATGGCAAGGGCTGGGGTTAGAAGAAGGGATGGGGTCAGAGTGAAAGGAAGAGGTGGAAGGATCCAAATGGGTCTCAGTACCAATGGGTTGTTTAGCGATTGTGCTCCTTAACATCTGAAAGGGAGGGGAAAAGTTTCTTATTAACTACCATATGAGACAAGAATGAAATGAAACTGGGGACAAGGACAGATTTGAAACAGGGTGGGTTGGTGCTGCTGGAGAGAGAGGTCAAGTGTGTATATGTGGCAGTACAGTATGGCAACAAGAGTGGATCTCAGGATGTGGCAAGAACGTTGCAAGATACATGTAATCCTGGGTGGATTCGAAACATGTGGGATGGAACTTCAGTTGGAATCCACGTGGGTGGAGCTGGAGACAGTCACTGAGGAAGGAAATGCGGCTGTGGAAGGAGGTTTGGTCAACACCTTATCAAACACCATGACGGAAATGGAAAGCAATGAAGGTGAACAAGGTAAAAGAGGCAAACAGAAATCCCATCAAAGAGAAGAACTTCTTCAAGATAGGCATTCCTGGAAGAGAGGTGACAGTGCACTAAACACGAAAATAAGCAGTAATATCAGTAAAGAATCCAAACCTCCACCATAATTTTTATAATTGTGTTTATATTACAATGTGCTCTCCGAAGTTGGATATTTTTAAGTTGCACTTGCCGACTGACATTTATTTATAGATTTTTCTTGCGGTCAGCAGGCACTACTTCACTTCAATTGGTGCTTTATATGCCTTACTAAAAATAATGATTTTTTTTCCCCCTTGCATTGTAGTCTCAACGTTATGCAGATAGTAACTCATTTCCAAATAGCATTTTTTTGCAGTTGAAGGACATTGTAATCCAAAATGTATTAACTCTACAACTGTGATTGTGGAGCAATGGACACTCCAATCTCCTCATTGGGGGAAATTGAATTTCATTGTGCCCTTCAATGGCTTTGGTGTATGTGACTTATAGTCCACCAGTACCCTCTGTCGGTTGAAATAGTTACTGCAATGAGCAGTTGCGAAATGTGAAGTAAACGGAGTGTGGGATTTAGATGGTTGAAGGCAAAGTCACCAATAGTGGGGTGAAGGGCATTGTGGTCTTTGTGTTATGATTGGTTTGTTTGTACTAAACCAAAGATTGGTAGATCAAAAATGTGGGTTCTTTATTTGAAGATAATGCTAAATACACACAATGGTAACTGGGAGGCTCTGTATAAAACATCTGTACAGCAGAGCAGCTGCTCTATTATAATCCATAACTTGGGATGGATAACAATTTTGGTTACACCCCTTAAAGGTATGTCACAACAAAGAAGGCAGTGTTATGTTCTGTGTTGTGGCTGTAGTACAGATCCACACAGAAAATCTAGTAACAAGATGAGCACATGGAAAGATAACTAATGAACTATGATACAAACTGTAACAAAATAAATGAATTCAGTGAATTCTCCTGGAGCTACTTCTAGTGCGACTGTCCTTTAGAATGACTTACTACTAACTGCTGAATCTCTCGAGTCACATGGTGTATCTCTATCACCACCTGCTGGTTGGAGGTCGTACCAATAACTATATTCATTGATAGATAACTATATGTATTGATAGATAAATATATACATTGATGTGCACATGCATATCACCGCAGGCAGGAGTGTCAAATCCAAGAAACAGTGTATTTTGGAGTGGGGTGGTCATCGGGGTCTCAATTTCCAGAGATATAGAAAGGAAAATTTAAACATAATATTGTTTGGAGACGAGGTGCAATGGTAATTCAGCAAGCATATGAGTAATGGGTGAGTGCGTTGTTGGTGTAGGACACAGGCAATAGAATTCTGAAGAACCTGAAATTTACAGATGATGGAAAGATGGCCCCAGGGCCAGTTAAGTTTGGAATGACAACGGTATCGTTGATGATTTCAGCAAGCAGCTGGGCTGAGACATGGGTGGAAGCAGTTGATGGAATGAAAGTGGAAGTAGATGGTCATTGTGATGGAGAGGATCTGGTTTATAAACTGAGCTCAGGATCAAATTGCATCTAGTGATTGCGAAGGCTCTCGTTCAGTCTCTGACAGTGGCCAGTGAATGGGTAGAATCAGTGAACCTTTATGATGAGGTTCAGTCCTCCAGATGGTTAACCGAGGAAATTGAGGCTGATTCAAAGCTGGATATCAGAGAAAATGTTTGACAATTCTGAAGTAGTAGAGACCTGAAGAGGATGGTGGCTGGGTAGACCTGGGTATCATTAGCATGCAGATGGGAAATGAGCTAATGACTTTGAATAATGTCACCAAAGGATAATATGGAGATGAGGCAGAGGTGGGTATCAAATATAGACCCTTGGGAAACACCTGAGATAATGGTGCATGGACAGCAACTGAAGTCATTGCTGGAGAAGCTCTGATTACAATTAAATAGGTAAGGATGGAAACAAGCAAGAACAGCTCCACTGGATAATGTAAGCAAGATTTTGAAGAGCAATACCTTAGTCAACCATCTCAAAAACTGCCAAAATGTTGATGCAGGCAAGAAGGAATGCCCTAATTTCAGAAAATATAATTTGTAAATTTAATTAGGTTCATTTCAGTGCTGTATGAGGGAGGGAACCAATTCTGGAGATTCCAGAAAGGATTTTTTGGAAAGGTTTAGCAGGAAATTGGGAATAAATCAAAATATGTTCAAAAGTTTGATAAAGAAAGGGATGATGGAGAAGGGCCATAATTCTCAAGGACAGAGGGTTTGAGGGGATTTTATTTTGAGAAGTGGATGATGACGGTAGCTTTGGAAAGCAAGCAGATAGTACCTAAGAAGAGACACAATGCCAGCAAACATGACGGCTATGAAAAGATGAGTATTCAGCAATTTAATGTAAAAGAGTCAAGGAAGCAAGAGATGAATCTTATTGTCAAGAAAGACATGGAGAAGACATGAGAGAAACTCCGCATAGATAGGCTAGGGCAGGTGGTATTCTGAAGAATGTTTGGCTTAAAGGGCAAGGGGGAGAGTTTGGGGAGCAGCAGAAGCAGCTAAATGGATCATATCTATCTTTCTGACAGCATCCATGGCTTTCTTGTTTAGTTGTTGGAGGTGAGGGTGGAGGGGACAGAGAAGAGGAGCTTATAAAGACAGTTGTTAATGGAGACAAAATGCCATAGTTATCTTTGTTCTGCAGAATGAGCCTGAAGTTGTGAGTAGTTTTGGCAAATTAGAACAAAATTCAATAGTGTATGATGTTGTCCAGCCAGATCTAGTAGTGGATGACTAAATCGTTTCTTTGGCAGTCTGTAGTTGGTTAGCTTAGCTGTTGTGTCATGCGAGGAAGAATCATTTTCTGGGATGCATGCCTTGATTCCTATAAATATGCTCCAGTAGGAATTATAATTTAATGGATAGTTGTTACACTTGTGGAAAATAATTGCAGGCTTATCAAGCAATATAAATGCTACCCGGAAGGCATTCTGGAAGGAGTGATGCTAATGAATATTCTTTTATTGGACAGTCTATATTCACTAACAACGTTAAACTCCGCACTTCTATTGACCATCTTGCAGTTTAGTAAATCATATCCATTTGTGGCATTTCCTGCCTCATTAAATTTAAATTCACCATCTCCTTCAACAAAATGAATATCCTTTTGCTCTTTTAAAAGCTACAAATGAACATGACACATGTTCCAAAAACAGTGTGTGTACTTTAGAATAAGTTCTAATTATGCTGAGCTTCATCGCACATGTAATTACATTAATTTGCACATTATATTCAGTGTTAGGATGTTCATTTATGTTCTCCGAACATAACAGTGATGAAAACAGTACAGTATTAATCTTTATTTAAATTTTAAATCGTGTAGTAACAAGTAGATTTACTTAATATTACAGACTTCATGGCATTTGCTTAATCTGTGATGTGAAATCATTATAGCAATTTGTGATTTAATTATTAAAATTAGGTGACTATCCAAAGGGGAATATTTTGATCCTTTAGAATTCAACTTCGACATGAACAAAATTCACAAGATTTGTAGATGGAAGCAAATAAAACTACAAAGCAACTGCAGCGGTTCTGGAAGGCAGCTCAGAACCACCTTCTCTAGGGCAACTAGGGATGGGCAATAAATGTAGCTATATTCAGCTAGAAAGGATCAAATTTGCCCTGAGAGGGTCGGTACAGGGATTCGCCAGGCGGTGGCAACCTTTCCTTGACTTTTTAGATCAGAGATAGACGTTCGGGGTCGTGGCAGCAGCACCCCGGGGGGGGGGGGAGAGGGGGGGAGGGGGGGGGGAGGGGGGGGGGGGAGGGGGGGGGGGGGAGGGGAGGGGGGGAGGGGGGGGGAGGGGGGGGGGAGGGGGGAGGGGGGGGGGAGGGGGGAGGGGGGGGAGGGGGGGGAGGGGGGGGGGGGGGGGGGAGAGGGGCGAGGGGGGGGGGAGGGGAGGGGGGGGGGGAGGGGGGGAGGGGGGGGGGAGGGGGGGAGGGGGGGGGGGGGGGAGGGGGGGGGGGGGAGGGAGGGGGGGGGGGAGGGGGGGAGGGGGGGGGGGGGAGGAGGGGGGGGGGGGGGGGGGGGAGGGGAGGGGGGGGGGAGGGGAGGAGGGGGGGGGGGGGGGGAGGGGGGGGGGAGAGGGGGGGGGGGGGAGGGGGGGGGAGGGGGGGGGGGGGGGGGAGGGGAGGGGGGGGGAGGGGAGGAGGGGGGGGGGGGGGGGAGGGGGGGGGGAGAGGGGGGGGGGGGGAGGGGGGGGGAGAGGGGAGGGGGGGGGGGAGGGGGGAGGGGGGGGGGGAGGGGGGGAGGGGGGGGGGGGGAGGGGGGGGGGAGAGGGGGGGAGGGGGGGGGGGGGGGAGGGGGGGGGGGAGAGGGGGGGAGGGGGGGGGGGGGGGAGAGGGGGGAGGGGGGGGGGGGGAGGGGGGGGGGGAGAGGGGGGAGGGGGGGGGGGGGGAGGGGGGGGGAGAGGGGGGGAGGGGGGGGGGAGGGGGGGGAGGGGGGGGGGGGGAGGGGGAGAGGGGGGGGAGGGGGGGGGGGGAGGGGGGGGGGGGGGGGGGGGGGGGGGGAGGGGAGGGGGGGGGGCAGGGGAGGAGGGGGGGGGGGGAGGGGGGGGGGAGGGGGGGGGGGGGGGAGGGGGGGGAGGGGGGAGGGGGGGGGGGGGGGGGGGGAGGGGGAGGGGAGGAGGGGGGGGGGGTAGGAGGGAGGGGGGGGGGAGGGGAGGAGGGGGGGGGGGGAGGGGAGGGGGGGGGGGAGGGAGGGAGGGAGGGGGGGGGGCAGCAAGGGTCGTGGGGGGACACGCACGACTGTAACGCGGGCAAGCCTGCTCGCTGCTCATGTCTGAAACTGTAGGCTGCCTTGGTTGTTAAGGTTGCCGGGGGGGGGAGGACTGGTGCGCTGCGAGAGGGCGGGCGAGGGAGGGACATTTGCCTAGAGGGATTGTGTGTAAATAATTTAAAAATTAGTAGGGGTAATGTCTGTATGGAAAAACTCTTTCAATAAAATTATTTAAAAAAAAAAAAAAAAATGCTGGCCTAGCCAGCGTCGCACACATTCCGTAAATGAATTTTAAATAAGGACCAAGTTGGCTGCACCAGAGCCCCTGAGACTCAAACATATTAGCATACGAGCAATCAAATATTCTGTGCCTTTTACAATGTTAACATTTTTTTTTGAAGATAATTTAATGTTACCTTTTTTCCCTGAGTTATAAATCTTTACAGCTAATAACTCATAGCAGAAAAGCGTGATTGCCTTACATGGAGGGAAATCAAATGTTGTGTTGCGTGTTTCTTTTAAACAGCTCAGCAACTTATATGGCGCTTTAGTTTTTACGCTGACAGCTTTGTGTGTTCTATAACCACTCTCTGTATATTTAACGAAGAGATCATCTTTGACAGATTCATTTGTGTTTCTCCAAACAAGAGATTACATGACTTTTAGGGAGTTGGGAAGTGTACCATCCTGGGAATTTGGTTTACATGCATTGGTATCATTGATAAACTCTATTACATGAGTTATCTTTCTATTCCTCAGTGAATGTATTTGTGACACCAGCATCTGGATTCAAATTTTACAAAAATAAAACCCTTTGCACCGTGTCCCTTTTGATGTACAGATCAAATGTGTTTCCAAATCTTATTTGATCCAAGATTGCAACTTTGTCTAGGACTAAGCATCAATAGGAATCCAGATGTTTTACTTATATTCTGTTTAATTAATGTGGTGAACAATTTGCTGACAATTGGAATCTTCAAAGTCAAAATAAAAACTTCCGTGATGATTTTAAACAAGTTTAGTTACTTAATTAATAAATGTTTTGTTGATGATTGACACATCTTGGGATAATTTTACAAAAATGAATACACGTTTTGTAATTATCTGCGTTTGAGATGAAACTCTCCATTGCAGCTTTTCCACAAACACCATCATTGGCAATGGCTCCAACACAGTTCCATTTAAAATGATTGACGAGTGCTGCTAAGGCTGTATCACGTGGGATATCCTGGAAAATTATGCAAACCTCACTTTATCACTGAGAATTTCAGCAAATGATGCTTAACTTATCTGTCAGAGCATCAAATTAGAACAGTGAACATATTTAATAAGCAGATAAAATCGTGTATAGTTTAAAAATTACATGTTAGTATGCTATCGGGGTGGCACGGTAGTGCTGCCTCACAGTGCTGAGGATCTGGGTCCGATCCTGACCCCGGGTCACTGTCCGTGTGGAGTTTGCACATTCTCACTGTGTCTGCGTGGGTCTCACCCCTACAGCTCAAAGATGTGCAGGGTAGGTGGATTGGTCATGCTAAATTGCCCCATTAATTGAAAAAAAATTAAGGTGAAAATGCAATTGCCAATAATCTCACCAATAAATATTACAAACTAATGTTGCTGTAATTGCTCAGTATATTGTTATGCTGATTACTATTTAAGAAAATATTGTTTATATTTCAATTGTTAATATGTGTTTGAACATTATGGAAGGTACTGATACAAACTGGAGAATATTCCAAATATTGCGAGCTACAGTTAATCTTGTGATTGGACTCTCTGGACTGCTGACGAGTTTGCCTATTTATTGTCTGTTCTCCTTTGTTTATTGCATTGTTATATTTCCAGTGTTGAATTAACAATTCCTGTGATGGCACGGAGTCAATTTTCAACCTCTAGAGATATGATTGGCTGGAAAACTGTTGTTCTGAAATGTTGATTCACAAATTAAAACCCAAACTTTGGCAGCTGCACCAGGTTAATCATAAAGGCAGAAGAAAGTATATAAGGAGAGGGTTTTAAAGTTTGTTTTGCAGAGGTAAACAAGATAAATGTATACGGTACAAAAAATAATTTTAAACAAAAAACATGACTGAGGAAGTAAAGAGGGAGAAAAGGGGAAATAGAGAATACGGGTGAGCAAACTATGAAAAAAGTTAATTAAATTTGAAATAATTTTTAGCTGCTTAGATAATTAATATTACAGTAGTAAAGATACTCGAGGCATTTGCTGGGTCTTATTACTGTAATGTTAATATTTGTTTTAGCATGACCATGTGCAACCACGTATAAAAATAGCTGCATCATTTTCTTGGAGCTGCCAGCAGTCCAAGGCTCAATTATATCCTGGAACATTATTCCATGTGGCAGTCTAACTGTCCATCATTTAATGTTATTCCACATGACAGCGTAATTGTTTGTGTTTCATAAAGCTTTTCCCATGTGATCTAGGAGCTTGTGTCGGGTTGATGGGTTCACTTACAGAAACAAGCAATCTCGGTTATGGTTCATGTTCCTGTCCAAACACATTTGATTTATCGCAAATGCAAAATCTACCGGAGGTCAGCATAATAGAACGTAATCACTTTACTTTCTTTGCATTAAAGTTATTCCTTGCTGCATATATTTCAGGGTGGCAACCTTCAGTTTTATTAATACAGCTGAAAATGAGTTTATCACAAAAAGTATTTCTACTAGGAGCATCTAGTTCTCCATCCAACTTGATTGTAAATCTCTGAAAATGGGCACGATTCTCCGCCCCCCACGCCGGGTGGGAGAATAGCGGGAGGGCCTCCCGACATTTTTCATTCCCTCCCGCTATTCTCCCCCCCCCCCCATGCCCGACCCACGCCACGAATCGCCGCTTGCCGTAAAATACGGCGAGCGGCGATTCTCCGAGGCCGATGGGCCGAGCGACCGGGCCTTCACGCCCGTTTCACCACGGCAGCAAACACACCTGCTCGCTGCCGTTGTGAAACGGGCGCCAGATGCCCATTTGGGGCATCTAGAGGCCCGATTGGCACGGGGGCACCACGACTGTGCTCGGGAGGGGACAGGCCCGCGATCGGAGCCCACTGATCATCGGGCCAGCGTCCAAAACAGACGCACTCTTTCCCCTCCGCCGCCCGGCAAGATCAAGCCGCCACGTCTTGCCAGGCGGCTGAGGAGAAAGACGGCAACTGCGCATGCGCGGGTTGGCGTTGTCCAACCTGCGCATGCGCGGCTGACGTCATCGGCCGCGTCAGCCGGCATGATGCTTGACGTGCGGCCTTGACGGCCGTCGTCAAGGCCGCGCCGCCGTGACGCACGGGGCCAGCTCCTAGCCCCGCCCGGGGGGGAGATTCGGCCCCGGAAGTGGGCGTGAAGGCTGCCGTGGGTCACGGCCTGTCCCACGGCAGCCTTTACGATTCTCCGCATTTGCGCCCAATCCGCCCAATGTCTTTGAAATAGCTATACCGAATTATTTCCAAACTTCTTTGTTGAATTAAGTATTTTTTAACATGTGAAAATGTTTAAGATGTGCCTACTATTTGCCTCTGCACATCAAAAGGACAAGCTCGATTTGAAGGATCTCCTTGAATGACCCTGTCAGCATCCTAGGTGTATGCCATTGGTAACTTCAACCCTTTTCAGAACCAGCCCTTTTCCATGGTTGGTTCCATTTCCTCTTCTGGTAACAATCAAACCATTAAACACTTGGCTCCTGCAAAATCCCTGATTCTGACAGGCATAAAACTACTTGAAGAGTCTTGCTTTTGAAAAGTTAGTTTGTGAGTTGCAGCTATTTTACTTTTAAAAAAAATATATTTATTCAAATTTTCAACGATTTTCAACAAAACACTCCAAACAGAAAAAGGAATATAGCACAAGACAAGCAAAAATTTTACATGGAATTATCAACAAAATACAATAACCCCCATTTAACAAATAAACACGGCAGTAAGGAAAACGCCCCAATCTAAACTAAACAAAAAAGAAAAACCAACCTCACACACATGTCCTCCAACCCAAAAAACTTACTCCATCCTCGCCCCCGTCATATGTGCCCAATGAACAACTTTGAACTGTATTCGGCTGAGCTTGGCGCAAGAGGAGGAGGAATTAACCCTACTCAGGGCATCAGCCCACAGATCCTCATCCAACTCCTCCCAAGCTCACCTCCCACTTGCCCTTTAACTCCTCCACCGAGGCCTCCTCCTCTTCCTGCAGTTCCTGATAGATCGCCTTCTCCAACCCATACGCCCGAAATCACCCTGCCCTGAATCCTTCGTGCTGGGAGCAGTGGAAATTCCCTCAGCTGCCGTCTCACAAACCACCTCACTTGCATGTACCTAGAAGCATTCCCGGGAGGTAACCCAAATTTCTCCTCTAGCGCCCCTAGGTGTGCAAAAGTCCCATCGATGAATAGGTCCCCCAGTTTTTTAATCCCTGTCCGATGCCAGCTCAGAAACCCCCATCCACCCTACCCGGAACAAACCTATGGTTCTCTCGTATTGGGGACCAGGCCGAGGCCCCACCTCACCCCTATGTCGCCTCCACTGCCCCCAGATCTTCAGAGTCGCTGCCACCACCGCACTCGTGGTGTACCTTGTCGGCGGGAGCGGCAACGGTACCGTCACCAGCGCCCCGCGGACTCGTACCCACTTCTCGACGCCACTTCTAGACTCTTCCACACCGCCCGCTCTCCCTCCATTACCCACTTACGGATCATCGCCACATTAGTTGCCCAATAATAGCCACATAGATTCGACAGCGCCAGCCCCCCTCTGTCCCTGCTATACTCCAAAAACACCCTCTTCACCCTCGGGGTCTTATTCGCCCATACGAATCCCATAATGCTCCTGCTTACCCGTTTAATAAAAGCCTTGGGGATTGGGATGGGCAGTCACTGGAACACGGCCAGGAACCTCAGGAGGACCACCATCTTGACCGACTGCACCCTACCCACCAGGGAGAGTGGCAACATATCCCATCTCTTGAAATCCTCCTCCATCTGTTCCACCAACCGTGCCAAATTGAGATTATGCAGGGCCCCCAGCTCTTAGCTACCTGGATTCCCAGGTATTGAAAGCTCCTTTCCGCCCTCTTCAGCAGTAGCTCATCTATCCCCCTTCCCTGGTCCCCCGCATGCACCACAAAGAGCTCACTCTTCCCCACATTGAGCTTATAACCCGAAAAGTCCCGAAACTCCCAAAGGATCCACATAACCTCCACCATCCCCTCCACTGGGTCTGCAACATATAACAGCAGGTCATCAGCATACAACGACACCTGGTGTTCCCCCCCCCAGACCAATCCACTCCAGTTCCTAGACTACCTCAATGCCATGGCCAGCGGCTCAATTGCCAGTGCAAACAACAAGGGGGATAAGGGACACCCCTGCCTCGTCCCGCGGTACAACCTAAAGTACTCTGACCTCCGCCGGTTCGTAGCCACACTCGCCACTGGGGCCCTATATAACAGCCTGACCCACCTTATGAACCCTTCCCCGAACCCAAACCTTCTAAGCACTTCCCAGGGATACTCCCACTCCACCCGATCGAAGGCCTTCTCCGCGTCCACGGCCGCCACTACCTCCGCTTCCCCCTCCACCGAGGGCGTCATGATCACATTTAAGAGCCTCCGGACATTCGTGTTTAACTGCCTGCCCTACACAAACTCCGTCTGGTCCTCATGGATCACCCCCGGCACACAGTCCTCAATCCTCGTAGCCAGAACCTTTGCCAATAACTTAGCGTCTACATTGAGGAGCGAAATCGGCCTATACGATCCACTTTGCAATGGATCCTTGTCCCACTTCAAAATCAGCGAAATCAGTGCCCGGGACATTGTCGGGGGCAGGGTCCCCTCGCCTCATTAAAAGTTCTCACCAGCAACGGGCCCAGCAGGTCCACGTACTTTCTGTAAAATTCAACCGGGAACCCGTCCGGTCCTGGAGCCTTCCCCCCCTGCATTTTCATCCACTGCGCCTCTGCTTTTCCCATGGTCAATAGATCAAATTCCATTTGGAGGTTTTGTCGCTCCCGAAGCAGCCTCTCCCCAGGGGCCTCTGCATAGCTCCTGTCCGCCCTTAATATCTCCCCCACCAATCTCTCCCTCTCCCTCCTCTCTCACTTCTCCCTATGGGCCCTAATGGAAATTAGCTCTCCCCTAACCAGCGCCTTCAAAGCCTCTCACACTACTCCCCATTATCGTTGCCTCCATGTATCTTTGAATACACCCCCGGATCTTCTGGATCACCTCCTCATCTGCCAACAGTCCCACATCGAGGCGCCATAACGGGCGCTGGTCCCACTCCTCCCCCAACTCCAACACCACCCAATGCGGGGCGTGGTCCAAGATGGCAATAGCCGAATATTCCGTTCCCTCCACTTTCGGGATTAGTGCCCTACTCATTATAAAGAAATCTATCCGGGAATAGGCTTTATGGACATGAGAGAAAAAAGAAAATTCTCTGGCCACCGACCTGGCAAACCTCCACTGATCCACTTCCCCCATCTGGTCCATAAACCCCCTGAGCACCTTGGCCGCAGCCGGCCTCTTACCCATCCTGGACCTGGAACGGTCCAGTGCTGGGTCCAGCACCGTGTAGAAGTCCCCCGCCATTATCAAGCTCCCTGCCTCCAGATCCGGGATCCGACTCAACATACGTTTCATAAATCCGGCATCATCCTAATTCGGGGCATAAACGTTCACCAGTACCACCTGCAACCTACCACTCACCATCACGTATCGACCTCCATTATCCGCTACAATATTCATCGCCTCAAACGACACCCGCTTCCCCACCAGTATCGCAACTCCTCTATTCTTCGCATCCAGCCCCGAGTGAAAGACCTGCCCTACCCATCCATTTCTCAGCCTGACCTGATCTGCCACTTTCAAGTGTGTCTCCAGAAGCATGACCACGTCTGCCTTCAGTCCCTTTAAGTGCTCGAACACCCGGGCCCTCTTGACTGGCCCATTCAGGCCCCCTCACATTCCATGTTATCAGCCGGATCAGGGGGCTACTCCCCCCCGCCGACTAGCCATCCCCTTTTTTAGGGCAGCCACGTGCCCGCGCCTCCCGCACCCTCCAGTCCCCCAGGCAGCGGACCCCCGCCCTGACTCCCTCTTCTACCTCCAGCTCCGCTTTGGCCAATACAGTAGCAACCCAGTTCCCCCCCTCCCCCCAGCCAGACCCCCGTCCAGCCATTTTTATCCCCCCATTACGCTCCCGTAAGTCAGCTGACTCGTGCTGACCCCGGCCACTCCCGCCATTCCAACAACCCCCCAGTGTGGGAATCCCCCCCGCCTCCCCCTGCCGATCAATATGCGCTCTCCTCCAGTACCGCCCTTCCCCCCAGGCCCCGCCCCTCCCTTCCTTAGCGCCCCAGCTCCCCGACCCCGGGCCTCCAACCCCCCCCCCCCCCCCCCCCCCCCCCCCCCCCCCCCCCCCCGCCATCAGCGGGGACCTGCCCCTACAGTACCGGTGCCCACACTCTCACACAGCCCCCACATCATATCCACTCACCCTCTCCCATGTCCCCTCTTACCAACCCGAAACCAGAAGAAGAACACCCCCACAATACAGCAAACACCCCCCCCCCCACAACAAACCCTCAGTTCGAGTCCAACTTTTCAGTCTGAATAAAGGTCCACGCCTCATCTGGCGTCTCAAAATAGTGGTGACGGTCCGGAAACACAACCCACAATCGCGCTGGCTGCAGCATTCCAAACTTCACCCCCTTCCGATGGAGAACCGCCTTGGCCCGATTAAAACCAGCCCTCTTCTTGGCCACCTCTGCACTCCAGTCCTGGTAGATACAGATCTCCGTATTCTCCCACCTGCTGCTCCGTTCTTTCTTCGCCCATCTCAGGACCCACTCCCTGTCCCTAAAGCGGCTCAACCTCACCACTACAGCCCTTGGCGGCTCGTTGGTTTTGGGCCTCCTTGCCAGGACTCGATGAGCCCCATCCAGCCCCAGGGGCCTTGGTGAAAGCTCCCACGCCCATCAGCGTGTTGAGCATTGTAACTACATATGTCCCAGCGTCAGACTCCTTCAGGGAGACCCAGAATCCGAAGATTCTTCCTCCTCGACCTGTTTTCCAGGTCCTCAAACTTCTCCTTGTGTAGCGCCTCGTGTGCCTCCACTTTCACCGCCAGGCCCAAAATCTCATCCTCGTTCTCTGAGGCCTTCTGCTGCACCTCTCGAATCGCCGCCCCTTGGGCCTTCTGGGTCTCCACCAGCTTTTCTATCGACGCCTTCATTGGCGCCAGCATTTCTGCTCTCAGCTCCTCAAAGCAGTTTTTGAGGAATTCCTGCTGCTCCCACGACCACTGAGTCCACGCTGCTTGATCTCCACCCGCCGCCATCTTGCTTTTCCTCCCCCGCTCTCTTCGCTGCTCCACAACCACTTTTTTGATCGCTCCACTCCTGGTCCACTCCATACAATGCTGGGGGAACCCTACTATCACCTTCCCGCACTGGGAACCGTCGTACAAGTGCCGCTGGGGCTCCTCAAAAGGGCCCAAAAGTCCGTTCTTGGCGGGAGCTGCCGAACGTGCGAGCGGAAGTGCAGCTATTTTACTTCAACAGCCGACCGTAAACTCCACAGCTGAATTTCTACATCACTTCAAAACATGATTATTATCGTTGCCTCAGACTCGTTCAATGCAGCAGACAATGTCTAAAAGGTACAGTTTATGTGAAGGTGATCTTATTTCAGTTATAGCATTGCTCAATAGATCAGTAATACAGATTCATTGGCCGGGATTTTGGAGAACCACGGTGCGAGCAACGCCGGCGTGAACCAGGCCCAGTCATTCTCCTCTTCGGGGGCTAGCACAAAGCCGAATAGCGTGCGCTGCTCCGTCGCCGAAAGCCGGCACAACACTGCCGACGTGGGTCCACGCGTGCGCGCCACGGCTAGCGTGGTTCTGCGCATCTATGCCATGGCCATCTTTACGCTGGCTCTCGGACAACATGGCGGAGCCCTACAGGGACGGCGCAGAGGAACATAGGCCCCCTCCCTGCAATGAGTTCCCCGCCAATTGGTTCCCCCCGATCGCGGGCCTGGCCACCCTGGAGGCCCGCCAGAGTCTGCGCCCTCCCCCCCCCACCCCCAGATGGCCCTCGCAGCCAAAATGGCCGAGGTCCCGCCAAGTAGGACCACACACGAACGTTGCCGGCGGGACTTGGCGGAATACGGCAGGCACTTGGCCCATCGAGCGCGGAGAATCGGCGGCCCAGCGTTGGAGCGGGGTGACGGAATTCGCGGCCCCCCTGACGATTCTCCGACCCGGCGCGAGTGCCATTGCAAAAATGCAAGGCCTGAGTATCAGGGAGAGTGGCCGTTTTGCGCACTTTTCCCAGGTCCCGACGCATGCTCGCCACGACCAGGTGGATGATGAGGCCGAAAACCCTAATGCGCAGGTGCGTACGTTGGCCGACCACACTGCGCATGCGCGTTGGCGCACGGAACGCGCTGACGTCAGCGTTATGACGTGGCCGAATTGTGGCTCCACCCATTTAAAGCGGCAATGTCCAGCCAAAGGACGGCGATGCCTACAGTGTGGGAAGCCTGGCCATTACGCGGCCTGCTGCAGGTCCGCTCCACCGATTATCAGCCAGCCGTCCCAGACACGGCGCAGAAGTATTCGCTCGGTACAAGACATGCAGGATGCTGATCCCAACAGCCCAACGGATCCCGATGCTGACTGCCTCGAGTCTCCATATCGGGTGGGCATCATAACCACACGCGAGCTGATCTCCACTGCCCCTGCAACCAGCCTTTCGATCCTCAGTGTGGATCCCGATGATGAGTGGTCTGCTATCCTCACAGTCAACCAGGCTCGCTTCCGATTTAAACTGGACACCGGCGCGTCTGCGAACCTCATGTCGCAGTCAGATCTCGACAGCATCCGTGACCGACCCAGCATTCTTCCACCAGCATGCCAACTCCTTGACTACAATGGCAATGCCATCCCTGCCAGTGGATCATGTCGACTAGGGGTATCTCACAAGGAATTCAAGGCAACTTTACGATTCGAGATCGTTCGGCCTGACAGGGCGTCCCTGCTCGGTGCTTGAGCTAAAAGCTCCTGAATCTGGTCCAGCGAGTCCATGCCATGTCCTCGACACCGGCGACTGCCCCGACCGATGTGAATCTCCAGGCCGAGATAGACAACATTCTCACACAATACCACAACATGTTTGATGGAATGGGCATGCTCCCACATCGCTACAAAATTCTGCTCAAGCCGAATGCCACCCCAGTGATTCATGCACCACGCCGGGTGCCGGCTCCTCTCAAGGATCGCCTGTAAAAGCAGCTGCAAGACCTCCAAGACCAGGGTATCATCTCAAAAATCACAGAACCAACAGCTCCATGGTATGCATCAAAAAACCCTCTGGTGAATTCCGCATTTGCATTGATCCCAAAGACCTAAACCGCAACATAATGCAAGAGCACTACCCATCCCAAAGCGTGAAGAGTTAACCAGTGAGATGGCTCATGCCAAATTCTTCACCAAGCTGGATGCCTCCCGTGGCTTCTGGCAAATACAGTTGGACGCGTCCAGTCGGAAGCTGTGCATGTTCAACACTCCGTTCGGCCGCTATTGGTACAACCGCATGCCCTTCGGTATATGAGCTTCCGAAGTATTTCATTGCATCATGGAGCAAATGATGGAGGGCATCGATGGAGGGTGTGAGTCTATGTGGACGACGTGATCGTCTGGTCCACAACGCCCGAGGATCACATTGCCCGTCTCAGACAGATCTTCCAGCGGATTCATGACAATGGCCTCCAGCTCAACAGGGCCAAATTCTCATTTGGTCAATCTGCTATCAAGTTCCTGGGTGACCACATTTCACAGCATGGTGTGCAACCTGACACCGACAAGGTGCTGGCGATCAACGCCATAAAGACCCCGGAGGACAACAAGGGGGTCCTCCGCCTTCCTCGGGATGGTAAATGTTCTCGGGAAATTCATTCCCAACTTGGCAGCCCACACCACGGCCCTCCGGCATCTCGTAAAGAAGTCAACAGTGTCCCAGTGGCTGCCCGCCCATGAAAAGGAGTGGCTCAAGCTAAAGGCAATGCTCACCACAGCCCCAGTACTGGTGTCCTTTGACCCAACCAAGGACACCAAGATATCTACTGACGCTAGCCATAATGGCATTGGGGCGGTGCTCCTCCAGCGAGACGACTCCTCGTCCTGGGCTCCAGTGGCATACACCTCCAGGGCCATGACACCGACCGAGCAACGGTATGCCCAGATCGAGAAGGAGTGCTTGGGTCTCCTGACAGGAACAGTCAAGTTTCATGACTACGTATACGGCCTGCCGAAGTTCACGGTGGAAACAGACCACACAATCCAGAAGGATTTAAATGACATGACACCTCGGCTACAGCGCATTCTTCTTCGTCTCCGCCGATACGGCTTCGAACTCGTCTACACACTGGGTAAGGAGCTGATCATCGCGGATGCCCTATCCAGGTCCATCACCACGCCGTGTGAACAGGGCGACTTCATCTGCTACATAGAGGCACAGGTGCAGTTGTGTGCCAGCAACCTACCAGCCACTGATGAACGTGTGGTCCAAATACGTGAAGAAACTGCCAAGGATCCTCTACTGCAGAGCGTGATGCAACACCTTGCCCATGGCTGGCAAAAGGGGCAGTGCCCCAGTTCTTTAACGTTAAGGACGAGTTAACGGTCATTGAAGGAATCCTTCTTAAACTGGATAAGATCGTCATTTCTCAAAGCATGCGAGCTATAGTGCTCGGGCAGATCCATGAGGGTCACCTTGGGGTCGAAAAATGTTGATGCAGAGCTCGGGAGGCAGTTTATTGGCCGGGCATCAACTAGGACATTGCTAACACGGTCCTCAACTGCCCGATCTGCCAGAAGTTTCAACCGGCTCAGCCCAAAGAAACACTGCAACAGCACGAGCTTGTGACATCTCCGTGATCTAAAGTGGGGGTAGACCTCTTTCACGCCAATGGCGTGATTACATGCTACTTCTCCAGCTACCTGGAAGTGGTGAAATTGTCAGAGCTCAGGTCTAGGTCCATCATCAAAGCCTGCAAAGAGACGTTTGCCAGAAACGGGATACCACTCACAGTTATAAGTGACAACGGTCCATGTTTTTACAGCCAGGAGTGGTCCGATTTTGCATGATCCTACAACTTCAGACACATCACTTCCCGTCCCCATTACCCACGATCAAATTGTTGTGTAAGGCTGCAGACTCAGCATCCGATTTCAGCTTGGCGCTGCTGGCCTCCAGGGCAGCCCCTCTGTCGACTGGTTTGTCTCCGGCGCAGATGCTCATGAACCGCAACCTGAGGACGACTGTTCCAGCCATTCATATTCCAGACCTTGACCACCTTACGGTGCTGCGAAAAGTGCATCGGTCCAGGAACCAACAGAAGATCGCGTATGATGCTCATGCCACGGATCTGCCGAAGATGTTGTTCGCGTCCAGTTGCCTGAGGGAGGTTGGTCGGCCCCAACTGTTGTTGTCAGGAAGGCCGCCCCAAGGTCTTTCATTGTTCAAATGGCTGACGGCTCCATTCTCCGGCGCAGCAGGAGGGCGCTGCGGAGAGATCCCTCCCATCGCCTAACTGCATTGCTCCGCCGGCTATCGTGCCTCCTCCGGACGTTTCCTGCCACGAGGCCACCGATCTGCCAGCGATCCCGCCTGTCCACGACACCGCTGCAATGCCAGCAATCCCGCCTGTCCAAGTGCCGGCGTCTCTTGCTCCATCTCTGTGGCGATCGACCAGAATTCATCGCCTGCCTCAAAGACTGAATCTATATACTTTACTTTTGTAAATTTTGTTCAGTTTGCTCTGTATCTTCACGATTGACACCTTCCCATGTACATATGTTAGTTAACTCACCACTTCTACATAGTCAGGCATTATATACCTTCACGTTCCATAACTTTTTTTTTTAAAAGAAGGGGGAGATGTCATAATAGCCACTCATGTATATAATGAGATGCAGACAGGCAGTGATTGACACATAGGATGACCAATGAACACACAACACAGAACAACCAATCACCAGACAAGACACCACCACTATAAAGCCCACAGGGCATTAAGACTCCCGCTCTTGGGGGCAGCACGGTGGCGCAGTGGGTTAGCCCTGTTGCCTCACGCGCCGAGGTCCCAGGTTCGATCCCGGCTCTGGGTCACTGTCCGTGTGGAGTTTGCACATTCTCCCCGTGTTTGTGTGGGTTTCACCCTCACAACCCAAAGATGTGCAGGGTAGGTAGATTGGCCACGCTAAATTGTCCCATAATTGGAAAAAATTAATTGGGTACTCTAAATTTATTTTTTTAAAAGACTCCGATTCTTTTCGGGACCCAGACACTGAGACAGTCAGAGTGCACAAGTCAGTGGACATTATTGCCATATGGTAGCTAGTAAGTCTGGTCGAATCAGTAAGAGGTCGTCAGTAGGATTAGTAGAGTGTCAACCCACAGCTGAACCTGTACAGCAGTTCATAGTTAAATAAAACAGTGTTGGGTCATCTCCGGTGTCAGACGTTTGTTTCTAGCTTCCCTGCATCCAATTACAGTCAACGTCAAACCAACCTGCCTAACACATCAAGAACCATTCTCCATCTTCTACCAGGCTGCACAGGGAGACAGCATCTGCTGGGCTTCTGTAGAGGGGGGGGGGTCAGGTGTGTTGGGTTGGGGTGAAAGGGGTGAGGGTCGCAGCTGGTGTGTGTGTGTGGTAGTCACCACTGTTGTATTGTGTATACTGCATATGAGGGTATTGCGGTAAGGCCCCTGTACTACAGGTACGGGGGTAGATCCTGGCCTGCTGGCTCCATCCAGTAGGCGGAGGATAAATGTGTGTGCTCTCTGAGCTGCAGCCATTTCGGCAGCAGCTGCGGGAGGCTCTACATCTCTGTGTAATAAAGCCTCGATTACACTCTACTCTCGTCTCATCGTAATTGATAGTACATCAATTTATTAGGCAGAGATTTTAAAACAATGGATCTCCACATCAAGCCTGATCGCCTGTAGCTGCACCCTCTAGCAGACAACGCAAAGTCGGTCTTCACACATTGGCTAGCTTGCTTCGAGGCGTACATCGGATCTGCAACAGAACCACCTTCAGAGGGACAGAAGCTCCAGATCCATTACACGCAGCTGAGCTCAGACATCTTCCCCCTCATCCGGGACGTGCAGGCATACGCTGAGGCCATGGCGCTACTGAAGGAGAACTACGCTCAGCAGACCAACAAAATCTACGGCAGGCACCTCCTCTCCACGCGGCATCAACTCCCCGGTGAGTCTGTGGAAGATTTCTGGCGTGCCCTGCAACTGCTAGTGAGAGACTGCGATTGCGAGGCCGTTTCGGCCGCTGAACATTCTGACCTGCTACTTAGGGACGCATTTGTTACGGGCATAGGGTCGGCATAAATCCGCCAGCGCCTCTTAGAAGGAGCTACCCTCAACCTCGCGGCGACCAAGAAGCTAACGCTCTCGCTCACAGTTGCTTCACGCAATATACAGGCGTATGCCCCCGACTGCACGGCCCACCCCTCTTGGACATCGTGGACCCCGCCAGCGAACACCCTACCATGCATCCCACCAGCGACCTCTCCCAGCCAACCCCAGGCCTGCGCCACGCGGCAGCCAAACAACCCCGGGGGACCCAAGTGCTACTTCTGCGGACAGTCAAAACACTCCCGACAACGCTGCCCGGCACGGAGCGCACTCTGCAAGGCCTGCGGTAAGAAAGGACATTTTGTGCTGTGTGACAGGCCCGCTCAGTCGCCAAGGTTGCCCCGGCACCCCCAATGTTCGACCCGCGGGCGCCGCCATCTTCCTCGCCTCAGATCACGTGCGGCCCATGGATGCCGCATCTTGCTCGCCTCAACATGTGTGGCCCGTGGGCGCCGCCATCTTGCTCACCTCACACGTGCGGTCCGTGGGCGCCGCCATCTTGCTTGCCTCAGGACACGTGCGGCCTGTGGGTGCCGCTATCTTCCCCACCTCAGGACCCCTGCTCGTCGGACACCTGGTCGGGCCGCTCATCGCCTGCAATCACCGCCGACCAACCACGTCTGGCCTCCGTCACAATCGACCAGTCACGACCGCACAACCTCGCGACCGTGTCGACGACGGTGAAGGTTGACGGGCATAAGGTTTCCGCCCTTTTGGACTCCGGGAGCACTGAGAGCTTCATCCAGCCTGATATGGTGAGGTGCTGCTCCCTCACGGTCCACCCCACCATCCAGAGAATCTCCCTGGACTCCGGATACCACTCCGTGGCAATCTTGGGGTACTGCACCGCCACCCTCACTATCCAGGGCGTAGAGTTCAGTAGCTTCCGGCTCTACGTCCTCCCCAAACTCTGCGCTGCCTTGCTATGCGGCCTGGACTTCCAGTGCAACCTCCAGAGCCTAATCCTGAAATTTGGCGGGCCCCTACCACCCCTTACTGTATTCGGCCTGACGACCCTTCAGGTTGACCCACCTTCCCTGTTTGCGAACCTCAACCCGGATTGCAAACCCATCGCCACCAGGAGCAGACGGTACTGTGCCCAGGACAGGACCTTCATCAGGTCTGAGGTCCAGCGGCTGCTTTGGGAGGGTATCATCGAAGCCAGCAACAGCCCCTGGAGAGCCCAAGTGGTAGTTGTGAAAACTGGGGAGAAAAACAGGATGGTCGTTGACTACAGTCAGACCATCAATCGGTACACGCAGCTTGATGCATACCCCCTCCCTCGCATATCTGATATGATCAATCAGATTGCACAGTACCGGGTCTTCTCGACAGTGGACCTGAAATCTGCCTACCACCAGTTCCCCATTCACGAGGCGGACCACCAGTACACCACGTTTGAGACAGACGGCCGCTTTTACCATTTCCTTAGAGTTGCCTTCGGCGTCACTAACGGGGTCTCGGTCTTCCAACGGGAGATGGACCAAATGGTTGACCGGTATGGGCTGCGGGCCACTTTCCCATACCTGGATAACGTCACCATCTGCGGCCACGACCAGCAGGACCACAATGCAAACCTTTCCAAATTCCTCCACACCGCCAAACTCCTTAACGTAACCTACAACAAGGAGAAGTGCGTGTTCAGCACGGACCGATTAGCCATTCTTGGCTACGTGGTTCAGAATGGAGCTCTGGGGCCCGACCTCGATCGCATACGCCTCCTCATGGAACTCCCCCTCCCCCACTGCCTCATGGTTCTCAAATGATGCCTGGGGTTCTTCTCGTACTGCACCCAGTGGGTCCCTAACTATGCGGACAAGGCCCGCCCACTCATTCATTCCACCGTTTTCCCACTGACGGCCGGGGCTCACCAGGCCTTCAACCGTATCAAGGCCGATATCGCCAGGGCCGCGATGCACGCGGTCGACGAGATGCTGCCCTTCCAAGTCGACAGCGATGCATCAGACGTCGCTCTGGCTGCCACCCTCAACCAGGCAGGCCCATGGCATTCTTTTCCCGCACCCTCCATGCCTCCGAAATTCGGCACTTCTCTGTTGAAAAGGAGGCCCAAGCTATCGTTGAAGCTGTGCGGCATTGGAGGCATTACCTGGCTGGCAGGAGATTCACTCTCCTCACTGACCAACGGTCGGTTGCCTTCATGTTTAACAACACGCAGTGGGGTAAGATCAAAAATAATAAAATCTTAAGGTGGAGGATCGAGCTCTCCACCTACAATTATGAGATTTTGTATCGCCCCGGTAAGCTCAATGGGCCCCCCGATGCCCTATCCCAAGGTACATGTGCCAGCGCACAAGTGTATGACGATCTCTGTCACCCAGGGATCATCTGCTTTTATCATTTCATAAAGGCCCGCAATCTGCCCTACTCCATCGAGGAAGTCAGGTCTATCACCAGAGACTGCCAGGTCTGTGCGGAGTGTAAACCGCACTTCTACCGGCCAGACCGTGCGTGCCTTGTGAAGGCCTCCTGCCCCTTTGAACACCTCAGCGTGGACTTCAAAGGGGCCCTCCCCTTCACTGACCGCAACACGTACTTTCTCAATGTGGTCGACGAGTACTCAAGATTCCCCTTCGCCATCCCATGCCCCGACATGACATTTGCCACCGAAATCAAAGCCCTCAACTCCATCTTCGCTCTGTTTGGTTTCCCCGCCTACATCCACAGCGACCGGGGATCCTCATTTATGTGCGATGAGCTGCGCCAGTACCTGCTCAACAGGGGCATTGCCTCGAGCAGGACGACCAGCTACAACCGCCAGGGAAACGGGCAGGTGGAGCAGGAGAATGGGACGGTCTGGAAGGCCGTCCTGCTGGCCCTATGGTCCAGAAATCTCCTGGCCTCCCGCTGGCAGGAGGTCCTCCCTGACGCCCTTCACTCCATTCGGTCGATCCTGTGCACTGCGACTAACGAAACTCCCATGAAGGTCTCTTTGCCTTCCCCATGAAGTCTATCTCCGGGGTTTCGCTCCCAACGTGTCTGGCAGCTCCAGGACCCATTCTCCTCCGCAAGCATGTGTGGCTCCACAAGGTGAACCCGTTGGTTGAGAGGGTACAGCTTCTCCACACGAACCCGCAGTACGCCTACGTAGCGTACCCTGACAGCCGCCAAGACACAGTCTCCGTCAGGGACATGGCACCAGCTGGGTCCCCGCACACCCCCCCTCCCTCTGCCCCGGCACCACCCTCCCTCCCCCCGGCGTACACCAACACAGCCCCTACTCCAGGATGATCCACCCTCCCCTTGGTCCCACCCATGGATGAAGATGAGGGCGACACGCTCCCGGAGTCCCGACGCCTGAATCAACACCAACACTGCGGCGCTCTCAACGACAGATCAAGGCGCCCGACTGTCTAAATTTGTAGCCTCTTTCTTCAATTTTAATCAACCTGTATGTAAATAGTTTCCACCAGCCCAGCTGGACTCTTTTTTAATAGGGGGTGAATGTGGTAGTCACCACTGTTGTATTGTGTGTACTGCATACGAGGGTAATACGGTAAGGCCCCTGTGCTACAGGTATGGGGGTAGATCCCTGCCTGCTTGCTCCGTCCAGTAGGTGGAGTATAAATCTGTGTGCTCTCCGTACAGCAGCCATTTCGGCAGCAGCTGTAGGAGGCCACACATCTTTGTATAATAAAGCCTCGATTATTCACTCTCTACTCTTGTCTCATCGTAATTGATAGTGAATCTGTGTGTGTGTGTGTGTGTGTGTGTGTGTGTGTGTTGTCTTGAAGTCTGTCTGTTTTTAGAAGTGTTCACAGCCTTGAATGGTTCTGGGGCTTTCTGTTTTATTAACTGTGTACAACCCTGAATGAGGCTTCCATTGTCCAGAATGTGGACAAAAGCAAAGTCAGCAGAAAATCAGTAGCAATCAGTCTTGATAAAAGCACAGAATCGCATTACATAACATACACAAATATTCAAACATGAAACATTCAGAACTTATGTTGCACCTTAAGGATTGACAGTTAAACATCAAATCAAATATATTTGATTCCCATCCAAATCAATTAGGACGACGTAGGGGTAGAGAGACGGCTACAGACTGATAAAATTCTCTTTAAACATGATGGACCATACGGCGATCTTTATCACATGAACCTGCCTCCCATCCACTGACTCCATCTACACTTCCCGCTGCCTGGGGAAAGCGGGCAGCATAATCAAAGACCCCTCCCACTCAGCTTACTCACTTTTCCAACTTCTTCCATCGAGCAGGAGACACAGAAGTCTGAGAACACGCACGAACAGACTCAAAAACAGCTTCTTCCCCACTGTTACCAGACTCCTAAATGATCCTCTTATGGACTGCTTCATCGTATGCTTCATCCCATGCCGGTGTTTATGTAGTTTCATTGTATACCTTGTGTTGCCCGATTATGAATTTTCTTTTATTCCTTTTCTTCCCATGTACTTAATGATCTGTTGAGCTGCTCGCAGAAAAATACTTTTCACTGCACCTCGGTACACGTGACAATAAACAAATCCAATCCAATCCAGGATCATCCTATACTTTGATCTAACTACTCGCTGTCCTTATTTTCATATTTTCACTTTTCCACTCTAACTCTTGAAGTAAATGCAAGCTGTTTTGCCGTAAGCAAGAAACCATTTCTGTATTAGAATAGAACAGTACAGCACAGAACAGGCCCTTCGGCCCTCAATGTTGTGCCGAGCCATGATCACCCTACTCAAACCCACGTATCCACCCTATACCCGTAACCCAACAACCCCCCCCTTAACCTTACTTTTATTAGGACACTACGGGCAATTTAGCATGGCCAATCCACCTAACCCGCACATCTTTGGACTGTGGGAGGAAACCGGAGCACCCGGAGGAAACCCACGCACACAGGGGGAGGACGTGCAGACTCCACACAGACAGTGACCCAGCCGGGAATCGAACCTGGGACCCTGGAGCTGTGAAGCATTTATGCTAACCACCATGCTACCCTGCTGCCCTGCTGTATTATTTTGAAAGTTAAATTGTTTAAAAGTTACTTCTCTTTAAGTCCTTTTGCCAGCCGGACTTTATTGAGAATAGATTTAAGTTTCTCTCAATTGTAATCAAATGGAGCCAATAAAGATTCTTATTTGCATCCGAGAAGTTTAACTCCAATTTCTACTGAGTTTTAGTGTTGCAAGACTTCACTAATTCCGCATGGTAGATCTCTTCAGTTGCATTCAGTTGCCTAGGCCCGAACGTCTGGAAAACCCTCCCTCTGTAACTCCCTCCCCTCCTTAATTTGCTCTTTAAAACCTACCTCCTGACTGAACTTCTGCTCACTTATCTCACTTGTGATTCAGTGCCAACAGGAAAAGTCTAGCATGTCTGAGGTGCTAGATAAATACAAGTTATTTTTGTTGTATATCCTGATATATTATGTGTTCTAACACTGTACATATGTAAAATACTGTAACTACTGTAAACAGTGTCATGGGGAGGAACATTTATTTACACCGAGCGGTTCTGTAGTCCTCGTTCAGACTGTTTTTTCCAAATTCCCCACCTTTCCAATCCGGATGTCTCCTGGAATTCCAGCTGCTACAAAATCAGCAGCCAAATTCTAACCGAGTGGGAAAATATAAGGAATGGGACAATAAATCCTTGGGTAGGGTGCTCTTTCCAAGAGCCAGTGCAGACTCGATGGGCCGAATGGCCTCCTTCTGCACTGTAAATTCTATGAAATGTTACTAGGCAAGGCTGTCATCTTTCTCAGAGATTTTAATAGAATTGGTTTTTTTTTTCAATTAGAGAGAACACAACTGATCATGTAAGAAGTGTAAAGCTAATTTTCATTTTGCACAGTATATTTAGAAACATTGTTCTATCTAGTTGGGAAGGGATTGATTCTCATTTTTCCTGTTTCTCAAAGAACAACTCCCACCCATTTTTCTATTTGCTTCTTGCTGTTTTGAGGCAAATAGCATTACATTCTTTCTGGAACCACCTATACTGGAAATCAATATCTCATAATGCTTCAATGTCATCTGTATGGGTGGGAGGACATGCAATTATATTTACGATGCCAGGCATATAAAACATTTTCTATAACGTCTTAAGGAAGCAAATCCATACTTAAAAGGCATCCTCTAAAATGTTCCAAATAATTGTAGTTAAAGGGATGTTTTTATGATTAGGTTTCATTTGAGTCAGGCCACATAGATATATATTGATACATCGAAGATAGGAGCAGGAGGAGACTTTATGGCCCTTTGAGCCTGCTCCGCCATTTATCACGATCATGGCTGATCATTCAACTCAATAGCCTAATCCTGCTTTTACCACATAGCTTTTGATCCCATTCTCCCCAAATGCGCCTCGTGAATATATTCAATGTTTTAGCATCAACTACTTCCTGTGGTAATGAATTCCACAGGCTCACCACTCTTTGTGTGAAGAAATTTCATCTCTATCCGAAATGGTTTACCCTGAATCCTCAGACTGTGAACCCCAGGTTCTGGACACACCCATCATGGTTAACATCTTCCGTGCATCTACCCTGTCTAGTCCTATTAGAATTTCATAAGTCTCTATGAGATCCCCTCTCATTCTTCTGAACTCCAGCGAGAACAATCCTAACCTAATTAATCTCTCCTCATATGACAGTTAAAATAAGATCAATTTAATATCTGACTCAGAGTTGAAATTGCTGAATAGAACATAGAACGATACAGCGCAGTACAGGCCCTTCGGCCCTCGATGTTGCACCGACATGGAAAAAATCTAAAGGCCATCTAACCTACACTATGCCCTTATCATCCATATGCTTACCCAATAAAATTTTAAATGCCCTCAATGTTGGCGTGTTCACTACTGTTGCAGGTAGGGCATTCCACGGCCTCACCACTCTTTGCGTAAAAAACCCACCTCTGACCTCTGTCCTATATCTATTACCCCTCAATTTAAGGCTATGTCCCCTCGTGATAGCCACCTCCATCCGCGGGAGAAGGCTCTCTCTGAAGTTCCACCTCTGTGGTGAGGAGAGGAAATCCCCCATCTGACAGGCTTTCATTTACTTGACCTTGTGCTACTTCATTAATCTTCACACCCTGGGGTTTGATTAAATATTCCCCACCATTCCCGACTCATGATGCTGCCTTTTACTGACACCAGAATCAAAGTAAAGTAGAACTCACAGCACTGAAATGGGTGAATGTCGATGTTTCTGCTCCATCCGAGTCTCATCCAACTGTACTTCACCTTCCCATCCTCGGCAATGTTGTCCAAAACGGACTCCTGGGGCCCGATCCCGACCGCATGCGCCCCCTCATGGAGCTCCCCCTCCCCCACTGCCCCAAGGCCCTCAAACGCTGCCTTGGGTTCTTCCCCTACTACGCCCAGTGGGTCCCAAACTATGCGGACAAGGCCCGCCCACTCATACAGTCCACCCAATTTCCCCTTATGGCAGAGGCACAACATGCCTTTGCCTGTTTATCGCTCAGACATAGCCAAGGCCGGGATGAACGCAGTAGATGAGACACTGCCCTTTCAAGTAGAAAGCGACGCTTCAGATGTCGCCCTCGCCGCCACTCTAAACCAGCCAGGCAGACCCATAGAACATAGAACAGTACAGCACAGAACAGGCCCTTCGGCCCTCGATGTTGTGCCGCGCAATGATCACCCTACTTAAACCCACGAAACCCGTATACCCGTAACCCAACAATCCCCCCATTAACCTTACACTACGGGCAATTTAGCATGGCCAATCCACCTAACTCGCACATCTTTGGACTGTGGGAGGAAACCGGAGCACCCGGAGGAAACCCACGCACACACGGGGAGGACGTGCAGATTCCACACAGACAGTGACCCAGCCGGGAATCGAACCTGGGACCCTGGAGCTGTGAAGCATTGATGCTAACCACCATGCTACCGTGAGGCCCGTGGCATTCTTTTCCCGCACCCTTCATGCCTCTGAAATTCGGCACTCATCCATTGAAAAAGAGGCCCAGGCTATCGTTGAAGCTGTGCGGCATTGGAGGCATTACCTGGCCGGCACGAGATTCACCCTCCTCACTGACCAACGGTCGGTAGCCTTCATGTTCAACAACACGTAGCGGGGCAAGATCAAAAATGATAAAATCTTGCGGTGGAGAATTGAGCTCTCCACCTATAATTACGAGATTTTGTATCGCCCCAGCAAGCTCAACGAGCCCCCAGATGCCCTCTCCCGAGGTACATGTGCCAGCGCACAAATAGACCAACTCCAGGCCCTGCACGACAGCCTTTGTCACCCGGGGGAAACTCTTGCCTCCTGTTTCCTAACTGTTTAAAGGTGGGGTGCACCAGGCAAGGTTGTTCAATCTTTAAATCTGAGGTGAGGTATTCTCTTTGTCTAACTCGATGACACAGGGAAGGGGAGCAGGAGAAGCTGGATATTCCATGGAGGTAAGGACAAGGGAGGTGAGGGTGGGTGGAGAATGCTGTGGAGATTGTGATGCTCAGGTCCTCGAGCAGTGCAGCACTTGGGCTGAAAGAGAGTAGGTCTGGTACTCGAATCCTCAAATGGCAACACAGCAAGGCACTGGCAGGTTTGAGGGTGGGGAGGGAGGACGTATCTGAAGGGAGCTAAGTTCCGACTTAAAGAACAGTGCCCATCTTTGCGGCATCTTGTCCTGTGTGTTCAAGGGGAACAGCTGCTCCATATATCACAGATCAACAGTCATGGAGGGTCATCAAGTCTGAAGCAGGGCATATCCTGCTGCAACGATGGTGGTGGTTTTGTGGGTGTGTGTGTTGCGGGGTGGGGGGTGGGGGGATTGGTGGGGGAGTGCAGTGTGGGAGTATGGTAGGGAATGCTGTTTGTGTGAATTCCAGCCATGGTGCTTAAAGAATTTCCAGCTGCCAGAACTATTTGAGTCCCATGCCCAAGTGTAGGGTTTGGGTCCTGGGCGACAAGGGCTATCCCCTCAGGATGTAGCTCTTGACATCAGTGAGCCAGCTCCACAGCCTCACAGAGGAGTATTACAAAGTTGCACGCTGCACAGCAGGAGCAAACATAGAGCAGACCGTAGAATTGCCCAAAATGGAGTTCTGATGTCTTGATCAGTTTGGTGGAACTTTGCAACAGGTGCCAATGAGGGTGTCCAGGATTGTTGCTGTCTGCTGTGCCTTGCACAATATGGCATTGCAAAGGGGAGAAGACATGTCAATCAAGGACAAAGAGGAGCTACTAGCCTCCTCAGATGAAGATGATGGGGAGTAGTATAAGGACTGGACAGAAACTTCACAACAGCTCTCCCAGATGCCAAGGTCTTGCAGAAACGTGCCAGGGCTGTCAGAGACAATCTCGCCTTCAGCTGTTTTGTCCAATAGTGAAGCACCAACCTGACTATCATTTCCTCACCTCCAAACCTTTTGCCAGTCTGATTGTACGCCCACCTCTGCCAGCCTCCATCTGGAGTTACCTCAGGGCACATATTCTCTTCACTATAGAAGACGAGGGGCAGTGGCACATTGTCGAATGGGATGAAAAAATATGACTGTCTTCAAGGATACTGGAAGTCAATGAAGCATCATGAGCCATATGCTCCTTTTCCACATTGTCAAGACCGTGACTGCTTAAGTAATCCTTCACTTTGTATGCTCATCAGTGACCTGTGCTCAGCTCCTTTACATGTAATTTCTGGGGAAGTCGACCTGTGTACACAACCTGATCACTTCCCCCACCCCCCACCAGTCCCCCTCCCACCCTTAAACCCACGAGACCAACAAGACCCAAGCCGAACCTACCCACGCCGAGCACTGAACCCTCACCACCTTGACCCCCCAACCGCCACAATATATTCAAGAAGCAATTGTCTTATCAGAACATCAGCAAGGGGCGATGGCTGAGATGTCTGCACTCTACCAAAGGAAGGCCTCACTGAAATTTACCAACTGCTACAACGGCAACCTCAATTTCAGAACAGGGAATCGACGAGTTGCTAATAGTCTGTGGAGGTGCCAGTGGTGATGGGCTTTGCACATTTATTGTCTTATTCCTCTCATTTTCATCTAGTGCAATGCCTCTTCTGTGTTCTTTCAATATTCATCATGTATTCTGCAGATTAGAATCGCAGATGTCAGGATCTCTGGATCACTTTTGTTTTCAGGAATAGAATTATTAGCCCCTGTGTGAAGTATTCCTTTACATTGAATTTCAATTTTCACCTGTGTGCCCAGTCCCCGAATTCATTCAAATCCTCCTGTGTCTGGCTCAGCTTTGGAAACCTTAGTTAGCTTTGTATCATCTGCAAATCGTTATCCAATTTGTTTTGTACTGCTAAGCTCCAAATCTTTCGGGGTTTTTTCTTTATTTTAAATTTAGAATAACCAATTAATTTTTTCCAATTAAGGGGAAATTTAACGTGGCCAATCCACCTAACCTGCACATCTTTGGTTGTGGGGGTGAAACCCAAGCAAATACGGGGAGAATGCGCAAACGCCACACGGACAGTGACCCAGGGCTAGGATTGAACCCGGGTCTTTGGCGCCGTGAGGTAGCAGTGCTAACCCACTGCGCCACCGTGCTGCCCTGCTCCAAATCATTTGTGATCAGCTGGACTGGATGATGGTGAGATTTTTAAATGTTGATATAGCTGCATCATGTATTCTGCAGATTAGAATCGCAGATGTCAGGATCTCTGGATCACTTTTGTTTTCAGGAATAGAATTATTAGCCCCTGTGTGAAGTATTCCTTTACATTGAATTACATTGAATACCTCAATTCTTATGTGTGTAGAAAGGTTTCAGGAAAGAGCATAAGACGTAGGAGCAGAGGTAGGCCATTCAGTCCATCGAGTCTGCATGGGTTAACAGGTTAAAGGGATATGGCCAACAGGTGGGGTGGTGGATTTGAGAGCAGGAAGATGTCAGCCATGATCTGATTGAATGACTGAGCAGGCTCGAAGGGCTGAATTGCCTACTTATACTCCTAACTCCTATGTCCCTATGCTCCTATTCAATGAAATTATGATTGATCTGATATGGTTAACTCCACTTTTCTGCCTTATTCCTATATCCCTCGATTCCCTTACTGATTAAAAATCTGTCTATTTCAGCCTTGAACATACTTAAGGACCCAATCTCTACAGCTCTCTGCGGTAAGAAATTCTCCAGATTCATTATTTTCTGAGAGAAGTTCTTCCTCATTTCTGTTTTAAATGGGTGGTCCCTTACTCTATGATTATGCCCTCCGGTCCTCGACTCTCCCAAATGGGAAATAATGTCAGTATCTACCCTGTCAAAACCCCTGAGAATCCTGTATGCCTCAATAAGGTTGCCTAATAAGCCACTCGGTGAAGAATGCCATACCCATAGCTTTTATGTGGCTGATCCATTTAAGTTTGTTTCAATGGTGATTCTGCAGGATGCTGATGGTGATAATGCCATTGTTTGTCAGAGGGATGTGGTTAGACTCTTTTGTTAGAAATGGAAATTATCCAGCATTTGCATGACATAAGAGTAATTTTACACCTTTCAGTACAAGTCTGAATATTGTCCAGGTGCTGCTGCATTCAGGCATGAATTCCTTTATTATCTAGGGAATTGCAAATAGAGCTGGGAAAAGACAATATTCAGTAAATTGCCCTATTTTTGACTTTATGATGGAGGGAAGGTAATTGAAGCAGTGGTTGAAGACTGTTTGACCTAGTATGCTGCACGGGGTCAAATTATTGTAGCAATGTGCCAAGGCTGAAATAATTGACTTCCTGCAGCACAACTATTTTCCTTTGTGCTAGGTATGCCTCCAGCATGTGGAGCATTCCTTCTGATCCTCATTGAATTCAATTTTACTGGAACTCCTCAGTGCCATGTTCTGTTGAATGCAGCATTGAAAACACCCTCACCAGGGCAGCATGGTAGCATGGTGGTTAGCATCAATGCTTCACAGCTCCAGGGTCCCAGGTTCGATTCCCGGCTGGGTCCCTGTCTGTGCGGAGTCTGCACGTCCTCCCCGTGTGTGCGTGGGTTTCCTCCGGGTGCTCCGGTTTCCTCCCACAGTCCAAAGATGTGCGGGTTAGGTGGATTGGCCAGGCTAAATTGCCCTTAGTGTCCTAAATAATATAAGGTTAATGGGAGTTGTTGGGTTGCTGGTATAGGGTGGATACGTGGGTTTGAGTGGGGTGATCATTGCTCGGCACAACATCGGGGGCCGAAGGGCCTGTTCTGTGCTGTACTGCTTTAAAATCTCACCTCTGCAATTCATCACTTGTTCCATGTTTGGATCAAGGTGATGCGACCATCAATTCACTCGAGACATGAGTAGAAGTAAACCATGGCTTTAATCAACTTAGAACAGTGCCTGCCTGCGACTGAACCAATACTGAGAACCGCCTACAGATCGACTGCTCTTTATACCTCCTTTCAAGGGGAGGAGCCATGGGCGGAGCCCATACATGCCACATGTTCCCCTATGGATAATGCCATACAATGGCCCATAGGAGAAGCCCACAAGGGTAACAGCATAGCACAGATACAAATACACTGGTGGATTATTGGTATAATACATTCACCATACAAGGCTAAACTGAAGTCTAGAGTCCAGTGATTCTGGTGGAAGCCAAGTTGAGCATAGGTGAACAAGTTGTTCATGAGTCATTGCCACTTCATAGCACAAATAATGATCAGATTTTTGAGGATTGGAAACAGGCTGACAGGGTTGTACTTGACCAGATTGGATGTGTCCTCCTTTTGACAGGACATAGTTGGGTAATCCCCCAACTTGTCTGGTAGATGCCAGTGTTCTTGCCTGAACCACTCACCTGATGAAGGAGCCCTCAATGAATAGGGGGTGAAATTTGGGGTATTGTAATCAGCCCGCCTGTGAGTGACTTTCCAGAAGCAGCGGGGGATTGGGGGGGGGGGGGGGGGGGGGATGTGTGTGAGCTGGTGCCAGCTGCAGAATTACACAGGGGAGGTCACAGCCGCCACGCTGTGGAAGGCACTCAAGGCTGTAGTCGGGGGGAAGTTCATATCAATTCGGGCGCATAGGGAGAAAACGGAGTGGCAGGAGAGGACAAGACTGGTGGATGAGATTTTGCGAGTGGACAGGAGATTAACGGAGGCGCAGATAGCAAAGGATCCAGATGGACTTTGGGCTTGTTTCTACAGGGAAGGCGACTGCAGAGGGCCAGAGGGGAAGTGCATGAGAATAGGGAAAAGGTGAGCAGGATGTTGAGTCGCCAGTTGAGAAAGCAGGAGGCGGCAAAGGAGATCGGTACAGTTACGGATGATAAGGATAATGTGATGATGGACCCGGGAGGGTGTGACTGGGGTGTTTGAGACTTTTTATAGGAGTCTCTACGAGTCAGAGCCCCAGACCGGGGAGGAGGGAATGAGGCATTTCCTGGATGAGTTAGAGTTTCCAAAAGCGGAGGAGGGGCTGGTTTCGGGATCGGGACCCCCAATTGGGGCAAGGTAGCTGGTGGACAGTATGGGGGTGATGCAGGCAGGGAAGGCTCCGGGGCCAGACTAGTTCCTGGTAGAGTTTTACAAAAGGTTTGGGACGGACCTGGGGCCACTTCTGGTGAGGACATATAATGAAGAAAGGGAGAGGGGGAACTCACCCCTACAGTGCCGTAGGCTTCATCTCCCTGATTTTAAAGGATAAGGATCCAGAGCAGTGTGGGTCATACCACCTGATATCACTGTTGAATGTGGAGGCCAAGTTATTGGTGAAGGTGTTGGCACTGTGTCCTGGGGTGATAGGCGAGGATCAGGCGAGTTTTGTGAAGGGGAGTTGTTGGCGAATGTGAAGAGGCTGCTCAATGTAATTATGGTGCTATCGAGGGGCAGTAGGTATAGGTAGTACTGACGATGGATGCAGAGAAGGCTTTGATCATGTGGAGTAGGCGTATTTGCTGGAGGGGCTGGGGCAGTGAGGGTTCGGGCAGGGGTTTGTGGATTGGGTCAGGCTATATAAGGGGCTGGTCGTGGGTGTGCAAACGAACCGAATGAGGTCAGGGTACTTCGGGCTGCATCATGGGCTGAGTTGGGGTGCCTGCTCTCCCCGTTGCTTTTCGCTTTTGGAATAGAACAACTGGCAATGGTGCTTAGGGCACCGAGGCACCGAGGTGGGTGTCGAGTACAGAGTCTCATTGTTAGCAGACAATCTGTTATTGTATATTTCGGACCCGGTGGGCAGCATCAGAGGTATCATGGAGATCCTGTGGGAGTTTGGCCGGTTTTTGGGATACAAATCCAATATGGGAAAGAGTGAGAGATTCACGGCAGAGGGCAGGAGAGGAGACTGTGGGAGTTGCCGTTTAGGGTAAATTACAGGTATTTCGGTGTCCAGGTGGTGCGGAGTTGGGCGCAGTTGCATAATCTGAACTTGGCTCAGCTGGTGGAGCAGAAGAAGGTGGACTTTAAGAGATAGGATGTGCTGCCACTGGCAGCATGGGTGCAGACAGTGAAAATGGCGACACTGCTGAGGTTTCTGTTTGTATTTCAGAACTTCATAATCTTTGTTCCCAAGTCTTATTTAGGAAGGTCAATGAGCTGATCTCTTTGTGTGAGTGGGAAAACCCCACGGGTCCGGCACGCTTTCTTGGATCAGGGGTGGGGGGGCTGGCACTGCCGAATATAATGAACTATTATTGGGCGGTGAATATTGCTATGGTTAGGAAATGGGCCGTGGGGGGGGGGGGGGGGGGGGGTTGTGTGGGGGCGGGTGGAAGCGGTATAGTGGAGAGGTATGTGTTTAAAGGCTTTGTTGTTGGCTCATTTACCATTCTTGCCAGCCAGGTACTCTATGTGCCCAGTGGTGCTGTCGGCCAGAAGGTTGTGGGGCAATTAGGCAGCATTTGGGGCTGGAGGGTGCCTCGGTGTGGGTGGTGATCTGTAATAGTCGTAGGTTTGCACCAGTGGGGCTGGTTGCGAGGTTTAGGAGGTGGCAGCAGACAGATATTGAGCGCTTTGGCGACTTGTTTATAGGGGGCAAATTTGCAGGGTTGAAGAAGTGTACACATTTCCCAGGGGCAATTGCTTTAGGTACCTGCAGACTTTGTAAGGAGAGAGGTGCCGTCCTTTCCTGGGCTGCTACCACTGGTGTTGCAGGACAAGATGCTGTCGAAGGATGAAATAGGGTAGGGGAAAGTGTCAGATATCGATTAGAAGTTGATGATGTGGGAGGGAACCCTGGTGGGGGATATTAAGCGTAAATGGGAGGAGGAGCTGGGAGGGGAGATGGGGGCTGAGATATGGGCAGAGAGTGAATGTGTCCTCATCATGTCCGAGGTTAGGCCTCATCCAGTTTAAAGTGGTACATAGGACGGTGACGGTGATGAGGATGAGTAAGCTCTTTGCAAGGACAGAGGAAGATGTGTCCACATGTTCTGGGTGTGTCCGAAATTGAGGGGGTTCTGGCAGGGGTTCTTGATGTGATGTCCGAAGTGCTGGGTGTGGAGGGGGTTCAGAGTCCAGTGGTGGGCTAAATCACTGGCTTTTAAAGCAGACCAAGGCAGGCCAGCAGCATGGTTCAATTCCCGTATCAGCCTCCCCGAACAGGCGCCGGAATGTGGCGACTTGGGGCTTTTCACAGTAACTTCATTGAAGCCTACTCGTGACAATAAGCAATTTTCATTTTCATTCATTTCATATTTGGGGTGTTGGAAGATCAAGCAGTTCAGGGGGTGAGAGAGGCCGATATTTTGGTCTTTGCCTCCCTGATAACCCAGAAGACGAACTTTTCTAGGGCGGCTGGACGAGTGGGGGTGAGTAACCTGGTGGAATTCCTGAGCTGGAGAAGGTCTAGTTTGCTATGAGGGGGTCGGCAGAGGGGTTCACCCGGAGCTGGAAACCGTTTATTAAGTTTTTTAAGGAGGATTGAGAGGCCAGCAAGGTGGGTGTGTGTGTGTGTGTGTGTGTGGGGGGGGGGGGGGGGGAGGGGGGGAGTGGGGGGAGTTGCAAGGGGATTAAAATGGGGAAGGCAGGATGTGAGGTAAGTTTGGCGTCAGAGAGCAGTTGGGATGTGGTTGTTTATTGTTTATTGAATTGTTTTGTTTCTTTTTTCTGATTCTTTTTACATTTATGAAAAACTGATATGTCAGATCAAGTGAGGGAGCCTCTTCTTCAGTGTTGTGCTATTACTCTCACCCCTTCTCCTGCGGTGGCTGTGGCTGGGAAAGCAGCAGTTCCTGCATGTCTGAATAAAGAACAAAGAAAATTACAGCACAAGAACAGGCCATTCAGCCCTCCAAGACCCGCACTGATCATGCTGCCTGTCTGAACTAAAACCCCTACCCTTCCGGGTCGATATCCCTCTACCTGTACACCCAGATCCCACTGCCTGTCAATACTCTTAAGGGTTCTGCCATTGACTGTATATTTCCCACCTGTATTAGACCTTCCAAAATGCATTACCTCACATTTGTCCGAATTAAACTCCATCAGCCATCTCTCCTCCTTAATCTCCAACCGATCTATATCCTGTTCTGACAGTCTTCATCGCTATCTGCAATTCCACAAACCTTTGTGTCAACTGCAAACTTACTATCAGACCAGGTACATTTTCCTCCAAATCATTTATATACACTATAAACAAACTCCCTGAGGAACTCCACTAGTCACAGACCTCCATTCTGAAAAGCATCCTTCCACTGCTACCCTCTATGTCTTCTATGACCGAGCCAGTTCTGCCCTCTATGTCTTCTATGACTGAGCCAGTTCTGTATCCATCCGGCCAGCTTACCTCTGATCCCATGTGACTTCGCCTTCTGTACCAGTCTGCCATGAGGGACCTTGTCAGATGCCTTATTGAAGTCCATGTAGACAACATCCACTGCCCTACCTTCATCACAGTAAGAAGTCTTACAACACCAGGTTAAAGTCCAACAGGTTTGTTTCAAACACGAGCTTTCGGAGCACGGCTCCTTCTTCAGGTGAATGAATGGTCATTCACCTGAAGAAGGAGCCGTGCTCCGAAAGCTCGTGTTTGAAACAAACCTGTTGGACTTTAACCTGGTGTTGTAAGACTTCTTACTGTGCTCACCCCAGTCCAACGCCGGCATCTCCACATCATCCTACCTTCATCAATCATCTTCGGCACTTCCTCAAAAAACTCGATCAAGTTAGTGAGACATGACTCCCTTTCCCAAAACCATGCTGCCTCTCACAATACTTCAGCTGGTATGACTGTGTGATACAATGACAGGACTTGTTCAGTTTCTTCCGATGCTCACAAAGGATACTTGTGCGAGTGTCCTTTTCAATGCATTTTACCACGCGGGCTTGACATTCCATGGCATTACCATCGCTGAATCCACCACTATCAACATCCTGGGGGGGTACCATTGACCAGAAACTGACTGGACTAGCCACATAAATAACGTGGCTATAAGAGCACGTCCGAGTCTCATGGTGCTTTGCCAATATTTTTAGGTTCCAATGTTCTGCTTAGTGCGTTTTTATCCTTTGGATATCCATTCCATTAATATAAGCTCAACTTCGAATACTTCAAAAGCTGTGCAAAATAGAAACATTACCAAAATCATTTTGTTATTACGTGATGAAAATTCCTCTGTAACACTTGCTATAATGCTAGGATATATCTCCTTTCTTGCATGTGTCTGCTTCACTTTTTCTTTCAAAGGAAGGTTTCAGAAATGTCTAATGAGGCAAAATTGCTCATGTTTACCATGCATGTCTATTTAATTGTATAAATTGTATTTGTTGTCATGTACATCAGCATGAAACCAGATGGGTAACCCCTAGCGATTAAATCAGTTGCAATTTAGCATTGAGCAAAGGCTTTATACACTGTCACTTCTTTCTAACAGGTCACAGAGCTTGGTTCAAGAAAGAAAGTGCTATTGAGTTGAAATGTCTGATTCATGTACCCCTATCACAGTGTAAAATATTTGTTCCACGATTATCATTTTTGAACATATTTTCCGAATATTAATAGTCTCTATTTGATTCATATTTGTACTTAGTATTTATTTAAACTTAACACTTGTCGTGCATTTTCTGAAATGCAAATTAAGAAATGGGAACTGAATTCTAAAATAATTTCCTTTCCACTTTTGTCTTTACATTTCATAGAACTATATGACAATGAAATGTGTTTACTCACATTAACTGAAAGCACATTCAATTCATTTGCCCAACTTCAAACTGAAATGAAAGTCGCCATAGTTCCAGAGTTTGGCCTCCCCTTTTGGGGGAGCTGACTGGTGGTGTTTTAACCTGAGGATCACCACACCTCGGGCAAGGGGTGATGTTGAGAAGGCAGGGCCTTCAGGAATAACTCCAGCCAGTACAGGAATTGAACCTGCACTGTTGGCCTTGCTCTGCATCACAAACCAGCTGTCCTACCAACTGAGCTAACCGACCCCCATCCAAACTGCAATAACACTGCAATGGTAATGGAATTGCCATTTCTTTTAGACTAAACTCTGAGCATTAATCTTTTATTGTTCATATAAATCAATAAAGCCTGCTCCTACTGGTCATAAATATCAAAACATGCCAGATGGAAATGTAAAAGGATTTACTGTCCAAGGGAATTAGCTGCATTATGACCATAAATATTGGATGCAATAGCTTAACTTAAATAGCTTAATATTACATGTGGGAACAGGGTGTTTTACTCCCTGATATCGGAAATAGCGTAAGAATGGGCATTCAGCCGAGTAAGATTTGTTTATTGTAAATGTTACTGATTTATGCGCACAATGATGGAAAAACGCTGAAATAAAATAAACATAATTCCAGTGACAAAAGCTCCAGATTCCAAATACATGAAAATTTAATTCATACCATTCTTCTGAATCTATCTTTGAAAGTACAAATGTAGGCATTGATTTTAAAAGAATATTATTGTTTAAATATTAAGCAATGTTGAATTACCTTAAAATTTGCTGTAGCTTTATTTAATGCCTCAGTTGGGTAGAAATAAAAATCTCATTACTAGCGAGCACCAGCTTGCAAATGTTATCACATCATGTTCTTTGTAGGGCTGTATGTGTAGGAATGTATGTGTGTGTCAACACTATTAAACATACAAACATGACAATCAGAAGAACACCTTCTGGGACATCCAGCCTTCCCCACGCATAGAACATAGAGATATACAGCACAGAACAGGCCATTCGGCCCACAATGTTGTGCCGAACTTTTGTCCTAGCTTAATCATAGATTATCATAGAATTTTGGACACTAAGGGCAATTTAGCATGGCTAATCCACCCAACCTGCACATCTTTGGACTGTGGGAGGAAACCGGAGCACCCGGAGGAAACCCACGCACACACGGGGAGGATGTGCAAACTCCACACAGACAGTGACCCAAGCCGGAATCGAACCTGGGACCCTGGAGCTGGGAGCAATTCTGATACTTTGTGTATCTCAATGTGTAGGCCCCACCCCACCAAAAATTATGTGATACCCTGGGAGGGGCAAAAAAAAGAAACAAAATAAAAACCCAGCTCTAATTGGATAGGAAAAGGCCCAGGAACCTGTTCCCTGAGCCCTCTGGTTGATTGAATCACGTCCAGGAGATCACTCTTATCCTAGTAACTCTCTGCATTACCTACCTTTTGCAAGGTGATCTCCACTCCAGCAGAAACAGTTCCACCTCTTGTTTGAAGGAATTTGGCTAATCAGCATCCATCGCTCAAAGCAGAGGCCTGTCCAGAGGTCCATATGTCTTGACGAAAAGAACCATCTCCTGGTATTTTTGGCTTACACAACTTCAAAGTAACCAGGATTTCTTACTATACAGAAAAGGAAAAAAAGTTATTCACTCCTGCCTAAACTATTTGTCACAGATTGGTAAAATACTTTGGTAAAACAAGTATTGAAAGTTTAAAAAGTAAATATATAACTAGGGAATTTATCACAGCTCTGGCTAATATTTTATCATTTCTCAAACAGCGACAGGTTATGTCCCTGATTTGCTTCATAAAAAACTCTTAAGGGCACGATTCAACGGACAAAAGTTTAAGTCCGCTTTTGGGTGTGTTTGGTAGGGTGTTTATTGGTGACTGCAGCTCCGAGAATCACCCTACTATTGAACAGCAATTTGCTGTTTTTGTTTGGCTTCTGGGTGATTCTCCCACCGAGGCCACACTCAAGAAATTTCCTGCTGGTGAGCTGATTTCATCAGCAGGAACAGCACCTCGCTTTTCAGGGCACCATTTTGAGTGGCAGCCCCAATTTTTCCCCCTCCACTTTTTGCCAACCCCCTCACCCACAACCTTGTTGAGGCCCCTGGGAACTACCCTGGGCCTTGATCTCTGGCAGTGCCAACCTGGCATCCAGGCACAGTGATACTGCCAACCTGGCACCCTGGAAGTGTCCATGACAGTGCCAACTGGGCACCTTGGCAGTTCCAGGATGACACCTGGAGGTCTGTAATGCCCTGCAAGACTCCGAAGTGCCATCATGCCGGTCCATATTTGTATAGACCAGTACTAAACGGTGTCCTGGTGAGGTCTTGAAGGTAAGGTGTGGCCAAATGGCTCATTTAAACATACAGATCTGGATCTTGCTCAGTGGAGCGTGTTGGATTACTGGCTATCGACCTGGCGCTTGGCGCTGAGCCCAATTTGGGCTCTCCCGGGATTCACCCGGAACGTCTGGTTCCGCGCCGGGCAATACACATACGCTGAATCGTGCCCGCATAGTTTTGCACAACTCTATTTCATCAACTTAAACATAATTGTTTTAATGAATGATGCTCTATTTATTTTTAGTGTATTGTCACAACAAAATATTAAAGCATCCCAATGTCTTGCTTTCCTGCATCAAATTAGGATCATCAGCTGCCTTAACTATCTGCCTTTTTAAAGTATCAAGTGATAACAGAAAAGAAACAAGGGCCTGGATTTTGCGGTCAGCATCAAAATAACAGGGCTCACCTTTGCCCTAGCCCTGCAACCCCGTAACCCCACCTAACTAATGAACATACAAACAGAGAGGAGCTTCTAGGCCAGTCCCACTCACAACCCCAGACACTAAGGGACAATTTACCATGGCCAGTCCACCTAATCGGCATATGGGGCTGGTTTAGCACACTGGGCTAAATAGCTGGTTTGTAATTCAGAACAAGGCAGCAGCGCGGGTTCAATTCCTGTTCCAGCCTCCCTGAACAGGTGCCAGAATGTGGCGACTAGGGGCTCTTCACAGTAACTTCATTGAAGCCTACTTGTGACAATAAGCGATTATTGTTATTAGTATCTATGGACTGTGGGACAAAACCGGAGCACCCAGAGGAATCCCACACAGATAGTGACCCAAGGCTGGAATTGAGCCCGGGTCCCTGGTACTGTGAGGTAGCAGTGCTAACCACTATGTCACCTGTGGGATAAAAAGAATTAGGAGTATTGGGAGTTGATTAGAATTCAGGACCGGCATGTATCTGTGAGGATGAAAGATAAGGGTGGCAAGTACAGGGAACCTTGGATAATGAGGGATATTATGAATCTTGTAAGAAGAAAAAGGAAGCATTTGCAAGGTCTAAAAGGCTTAGGACAGATGAAGCCCTTGAAGAATATAAAGCAAGTAGGAATGAACTGAAGGTAGGAGTTAGGAAGGCTAAAAGGGGTCATGAAATATCATTGGCAAATAGGATTAAGGAAAATCCTAAAGTATTTTATACATATGTAAAGAGCAAGAGGGTAGCCAGAGAAAGGGTGGGTCCATTCAAGAATATTGGAGGGAATCTACGTATGGAACCAGAGGAAATAGGAGAGATACTAAATGACTACTTTGCCTCAGTATTCACCAAAGAGAAGGACTTGGTGGATGAGACATATAGGGTAGAGTGTATAGATATTCTCAATCATGTTGATACTAATAAAGAGGAGGTGTTGGGCATTTTAAAAAGCATTAAAGTAGATAAGTCCCAGGGCCTGATGGGATCTATCCCAGAATAGAGAGGAAATTGCTGGGGGCCTTGACAGTAATCTTTGTATCCTCATTGGCTACAGGTAAAGTTCCAGAGGACTGGAGAGTAGCCAATGTTATTCCATTGTTTAAGAAGGACAGCACAGATAATCCAGGAAATTATAGGCCAGTGAGCCTGACGTCAATGGTAGGGAAATTATTGGAGACGATTCTTAGAGATAGGATTTACTCACATTCGGAAACAAATCGACTTATTAGTGATGGACAGCATGGTTTTGTGAAGGGGAGCTCGTGCCTCACTAATTTGATTGGGTTTTTCGAGGAAGTGACAAAGATGATAGATGAGGGAAAGGCAATAGATGTTGTATACATGGATTTCAGTAAAGCCTTTGACAAGGTACCTCATAGAACGCTGGTACAAAAGGTGAAGTCACATGGGATCAGAGGAGAGCTGGCAAGTTAGACACAGAACTGTCTTGGGCACAGAAGACAGAGGGTAGCAGGAGAAGGGTGCTTTTGTGAATGGAAGGCTTTCCACAGGGATCAGTTCTGGGGCCTTTGTTGTTCGTAGTGTATATAAATGATTTGGAAGAAAATGTAGCTGGTCTGATTAGTATGTTCGCAGACAACACAAAAATTGGTGGAGTTGCGGATAGTGGAGAGGATTGTCAGAGGATACAGCAGGATATAAACTGTTTGGAGTCTTAGACGTAGAAATGTCAGATGGAGTTTAATCCGGACAAGTGTGAGGTAATGCACTTTGGAAGGTCTAATGTATGTAAGAATTATACAATAAATGGTAGAACTCTTGCGAATACTGACAGGCAGAGAGATCTGGGTGTGCATGTCCACCGATCACTGAAAGTGGCAACGCATGTGGATAAGGTGGTCAAGAAGGCATCCGGCATGTTGGCCTTCATCGGTCGGGGCATTGAATATAAAAATTGGCAAGTCATGTTGTAGGTGTTCAGGACCTTAGTTAGGTCTCATTTGGAATATTGTGTATAATTCTGGTCGCCACACTACCAGAAGGATGTGGATGCTTTGGAAAGGGTACAGAAGCGGTTTACTAGGATGTTGTCTGGGATGGAGGAGAAGTTAGATAAACTTGGTTTGTTCTCACTGGAAGAACAGAGGTTGAGAGTCACCCTGATAGAGGTCTACAAGATAATGTAGACATGGACAGAGTGGATAGTCAGATGTTCTTTCCTAGGGTAGAAGAGTCAAGTACTAGGGGACATAGGTTCAAAGTGCTTGGAGAAAAGTTTAGAACAGATGTGTGAGGCAAGTTTTTTACACCGAGGGTGGTAAATATATAGAACGTGCTACCTGGGGAGGCGGTGGGAGCAGGTACAATGCGGCATTTAAGGGACATCTAGAGAAATACATGAATAGAGTGGGAATGGAAGGATACGGACTCCGTAAGTGCTCAGTTTAAGTTTAGACAGGTACCATGGTTGGCGCAGGCTTGGAGGGCCGAAGGGCCTGTTGCTGTGCTATATTGTTCTTTGTTCTTTGTTCTCATTGCTGTCAGTTATTTGTAGTTGCATTAGAAATAGCTTGTGGCATTTTCTATTTGGAAATATCTTTTGAGCAATACTGCAGCTGCCTGAGGCAGCTCCACAACCGTTGTCAGCCTTCAGGGAGCTCATTGTAAACTGCCCGCTCGCCTGCATGCATGTGGGCGAGGAGTGGGTAATTAGCTTATGGAGGAGGCTTGGTGAGAGTTGTGACTGCACTTCTGTCACAGTACACTGAGCACAGCCGCCTGTATTACGTGGAGGACGATGTGTCCAGTGAAAAAAGCCATGGGAGATTCATTTGTATACATTAATTAAACACTGACCCATGTAAATAGAGGAAAAAATGAAAATCCTGTAATATCCAGTTGGTCTATTATTTTTTTCTGTTGCTGTCTAATGACTTGTAACAGCATTTCAGGAAATGAAGAGTCTGCCCAGTGCACAGCAGGTCTTATTTAAAGTAAAATGTCCTGCTCACTCTTGAATTGGCCACACATTACCAGAGCACTTAATTATCAAATGACAGAGCCTGTTACTGGAAAATAATTAAATTGGAGAGAAGTGAAGTGCCCAACTCTGAGAACTACCTTTCTTATATTGTTGAAGAAAACAAAATGACCAACCTATGTTCTCACTCAATTAAGCAAAGTGCAGCAGAAGTGAGTGTCTGGAATGATAAGATAGCTCAGCAGAGCTGAATTTCAGCTTTATCTGTTCCTCATTACCTCAGGATACATGCATTGATTTTGTCACATGGACAGAGAAGAAAGCTCAAACTGCAAAGCTCTGTGGTGTTATCTGTTTCTTATTTATGATCACATGACACACTCAAATGCCTCAATTTAATGCAATACATTTTTATACATGGGTAAATGTGTCATAGTCAGCATAGTATAAGTCCACTACTCTGATCTGAGGGGAAAGATGGAGGGGTTCTACAATTCATGGTGTTATTCATTATGCACTTTCAAGAATTGGATTATATCAAACATTGGGGGGGGGGACAGGGACGGTTGGGAGGAGGGAGACTGTGGGCGGAATTCTCCGCTCCCGGGAAAAATCGGGAGGGCCGTCGTGAACTCGGCCGAGTTTCACGACGGCCTCGGAGGCCGCTCCTCACCCCGTATTCTCCCCTCCCGGCGGGGCTAGGAGCGGTGCTCCGTAACTCTCGGCCACCGGGCGGTACGCCGAGAGTGACGCGACGGCGGCGCCTATGTGACATCAGCCGCACATGCGCAGATTGGCCAGCTCCAACCCGCGCATGCGCGGCTGAATTCACGACGGCTGACAGCTCGAACCCGCTCATGCGCGGTGGCCGTCTTTCCCCTCGGCCGCCCAGCAAGACGTGTCGGCTTGATCTTGCAGGGCGGCGGAGGGGAAATAGTGCGTCCGATTGAGACGCCGGCCCGACGGTCGGTGGGCACCGATCGCGGGCCTGTCCCCTCTCGAGCAGTCGTGGTGCTCATTCCCCACCAGGCCCCCTACAAGCCCCAAAACGGGCATCTCACGGCGATTTCACGACGGCAGCGACCAGGTGTGGTTGCCGCCGTTGTAAAACGGCCGCGAACAGCAGGCTGCTCGGCCCATCCGGGTCGGAGAATCGCCGGTCGCCGTGAAAAACGTCGAGCGGCGATTCTTCCGAGCGGGGGGGGGCGGGAGAATCGCGGGGTGCGCCAGGAGGTTGTGAAATTAGTCGGGGGGCTTTCACGCGATTCTCCCACCCGGCGCGGGGAGCGGAGAATGTGTTAATGGTGACTATGGGTGATTCCTGATTCCTTTTTGTCGTTTCTTTATGTTAACATGCGGGCTGCTGTTTGGGGGTTTGGTGGGAGGATGGGATCGTTGTTATTATCGAGGTCATTATATCAAAGGTTGAGTAAAATGGTTGCTCTCACTCTCCACATGGTGAGGGCATTGAAAAATGGAACATAGGAAATAGGAGCAGGATTAGTCTGTCAAGCCTGTTCCGCTTTCAAACAGATTACGGCTGATCATTTACCTCTTATGCCACTTTCCCCCATCTCTTGATGTCAGTAGTTTCCAGAACTAAGAACAGACGAACTAGGAGCAGATTTATGTCATTCAGCCTCTCGGACCTATTTCATCATTCAATACGACCATGGCTTTTCTCATCTCGGCCTGAACTCCACTTTCCTGCCCGTTCTCCACAACCCTGCAACCCGTTATGAATTAAAAATCTATCTCCTCAAATTTACTCAATGTCCCAGCATCCACCACACTCTGGGGTAGTGAACACCGCAGATTCACGACCCTTTAAGAGAAGTAATTTCTCCTCATAGAATTCATAGAATCCCTACAGTGCAGAAGGAGGCTATTTGGCCCATCGAGTCTGCACCGACCCTGTGAAAGAGCACCCCACCCAAGCCCACTTCTCCACCCTATTCCAAGAACCCCTTAATATAATCTACACATCCCTGGACACTAAGGGGCAATTTACCATGGACATAGAACACACAGTGCAGAAGGAGGCCATTCGGCCCATCGAGTCTGCACCGACCCACTTAAGCCCTCACTTCCACCCTATCCCTGTAACCCAATAACCCCTCCTAACCTTTTTGGTCACCAAGGGCAATTTATCATGGCCAATCCACCTAACCTGCACTTCTTTAGACCATGGGAGGAAACTGGAGCACCCGGTGGAAACCCACGCAGTTATAGGGAAAATGTGCAAACTCCACACAGTCAGGCACCCGAGACCGGAATTGAACCCAGGTCCCTGGCGCTGTGAAGCAGCAGTGCTAACCACTGTGCCACCGTGTCACCCCCACCTCTGTCTTAAATCTGCTACCCATTATCCTAAAACTATGACCTCTTATTCTAAATTTACCCTCAAGAGTAAACATCGTTCTACATCTACTTTGTCAATACCTTTTATCATCTCAGCTACCCCAATTAGATCTCCTCCCATTCTTCTTAATCTTTTGATTTCTGTCTTGAACCTGCTCAGTGATTAGCTGAAATTATGCCAGGACTGAAATTAGAGGGAAACTGAGTAACATTTTGATGGCAGTGGCCAATTAAGTGGCTGCTGCCAGGACTGCGGTCCCATTAAGGACAGCAGCTCATCCCAAAAATCTGCCAGACCAGCCAGGGAGCTGGCTGCTCAGCAGCCTCAGCAGCCTCAGCAGCCTCAGCAGCGCCACTGCAAGCAGTGGCCATTGCTGGGCCTGCAACTGGATGATGAGGAGGGGCTGAAGGTTGTGCCCTTGAAGTCCGTTAAGTGGGGTCTGGGGATGCCGGGGCCAGGCAGGCTGGGGAGGGAGGAGATGACACTGAAAACAGGTGGTGGCATTGCCATGGAGGTAGCCATTATCACTGGGGACGTAAACAGGCCAAAGAGTGAAAAAAAGGAGCCCCCCCCCCCCAGCCCGCTGGAAGGCCACCAGGGCCTGTGGTAAAATGCCAGTGCAGGCAGGATAATTGACCATTTAGGTGGCTGAATTGGGCTTCAGATAGGTCGGTTTCTGGCACTTTTCATCAGTGGAAAAATGACACAGATATGCCAAGTGTCCGCCTTCACAACACTTTTTTGGCTTTGAGTACAGAGGCAGGGATGTGTTGCTGCAATTGTACAGGGCCTTGGTGAGGCCACACCTAGGATATTGTGTGGGGTTTTCTCCTTTTCTGAGGAAGGATGTTCTTGCTCTCGAGGGAGTGCAGCGAAGGTTTACCAGACTGATTCCAGGGATGGCGGGACTGTCGTATGAGGAGAGATTGGCTAGGATAGGATTATTCTCACTGGAGTTCAGAAGATGAGGGGGGATCTCATAGAGACATAACATTTTAACAGGGCTAGACAGGGTAGATGCAGGGAAGATGTTCCCGATGGTGGGTGGACCAGAATTCTCACAGACTGAGGGTAAATATTGTGGACAGAGATGGAGACATTTCTTCACCCAAAGAATGGTGATTCATTACCACAGGAAGTAGTTGATGCTAAAACATTGAATAGATTCAAGAGGCGGCTGGATATAGCACTTGGGGCGAATGGGATCAAAGACTATTGGGAGAAAGCAGGATTAGGCTATGGAGTTGGTTGATCAGCCATGATCATGATAAATGGCGGGTAGGCTCGAAGGCCCAAAGGGCCTCCTCCTGCTCCTATCTTCTATGTATCAATGTAGCTATGCCTTCCTACCTCTTATAAAATACCCAAAGGGCTGATAAAATACAGCCCATTGAAATCATTGGTTTAATATATAGGGCATGATTGAATGTGCAAAAACAAAGTCACATTTTGGCTGCGTATAGTGGGGTCTTTCTCGGCACCTGCAGCGCTATCTAACGAGACTTTGCCGTTTTTTTTGGCTTCAGCGAGGGACGCCCTGCCAAGGCCACACTTACCTCACTTGAAGATGAGCTTGTCAGTGCAGGAAGTGATCGGAGTGCCATTTTTAAATACCGCCCCGACCATTCAAACACCTCCCTTGGAATCCCCATCGTGACTGCCGGACACCCCTCACTGCCCCAACTTACCTCACAGGGGGTCTTCGAGGCCCGCCCCACAATCTCACCTCTTAAGGGCAAGGCATCCCTAGCACAGGTAATCTGGCATCCAGGCACCTGGCCAGTGTCCCTGCCAGCCTGGCAGTCTCACCCAGGCACCCTGAAAGTGCCCTTGTGGCACTGCTAGGGTGCCTGGGTGGCAGTGCCAAGGCACCAGGCTGGCAATGCACAGGTGCCAGTGAGAGTACCAGGGTACCATCCCAACCACCCGGGAGACTCCAATGGCCTGGGTGACCCCCCTCCTCAGATGCCGTTTGTGTGGACCAGTGCTAAATGACACCATGGCGAGGTCTTCCAAGCACAGGTATTAATTCCTGGGCCTCAGGAGAATCAGACGCAGATATATTTAAATGAGCCTAATGGCTGACTTAATTATGCAAACCCGGATCTCGCCTAGCGACGGCAAGATCCAGATCCCGTTAGATCTCCTGAGGTGTTCTGAGCATTGCAAATCCCGTGAGAGGCCTCTTGCCAAGATGGGCACGACGAGGCCATTGAATCATGACTATAACCCTGACAGGGCCACTCTGAAAATAAACAGACACAAAATAATTGATTTTCTAATATTTTGTGCCACTACTGATGTAAAGAAAGGAACAGGGACAGTAAATAACATTCAGGACCATATTCTCTGGATCTCTAGTAATACGGTGCAATACTGGAGCACAGGAATAGAGACTGAAAGCATGCAGGAATGCCTTTATTAAAGGTGATGTCTTGCAAATGGTCTCGAACGAAAGGTCACATAATGTTGGGAGTTTAATCTTAACTAAACCTTTGTAAAAGTGCATTTGGGTTTGCTTAATTTTTTGAGACTTAAAGGGTAACAGATGAGTGGGATTTTTTTTGGGAAGCTGAATGAAGAAGATTGCTGAAATTAATTTTAAGCATCCCTGGAGGGGCTTCATCAGCGGCAAACACTTGCGCCAATGGTTTTGACACTGACGAGGAAGTTTTGACTCTCACTGCTGCAATGACTTAGACCAGGCCTTTGAGATTGGCCAATTGGAATACAAGTTCCTTGATTAATGGCCCAATCAGGGAACCTCTTCTTTGTGTATAACAGGGAGCGTCAGATCCTCTGCACTCCCACTGCAGACAGCAAGCTGAAAGCACATGGTTGTACTGCTGTTGGTTTTGGAAATGAAAGGAATTCTGGTGAAGGGATTTCTGGCTCTATGGACTTATTACAAATGCCCAGCAGAATTCAGCAAGGAAGGCAGTTAAAATGCAATGGAATAATTTCCCACTTCCTTACCAAAGCAGGCTGACTGAAGGCTGTGGTATAAACAGAGAAGGACTGGGAATTTTCTGAATTGACTGAAGCCTTGTGGTTTAGGGAGATCAGGAATGCTTCACCAGATCCCATGAGAAAACATGAGGCCGCTCTTGCCCCAGACAATTGTCATGCGGATGTACCTTTAAGAAATGGGTGTTTATCAAATAGCTGCAGTGATGTCAGTGTGTGGGTGGAGCTGGGCTGTCTTTTCCTTTCGTTTTGAGCTGAAAAGCTGCTTTGTGGCTCTGTTTCTGGTTTTGTTTTCAGTGTTGGAAAGCTGCATTCAAAGCAAGATGTTCTGATCTCTCTCTATAAGCTAAATGTCTTTAGCTCACTTGATGATTTCAAAGTAATACCAGTTTCTGTAGAGAATTTAAACATGCTGTCTTTGGTAAAAAGGGTTTAACTTATGGATGTTGCTCGGAAAAATATTGAGAGTTACCTATAGAGTATTGTATCTGTGGGATTACATGTGTTGGTAGTTGATAAGATGTTTACTGTGTGTTTATAAAATGGGTTCAAAGAATAAACATTGTTTTGTTTTAAAAATACTTCTAAGGTCTCTGCTGCATAACACCTGGAGAGTGGACCCTTGTGCCCCTATAACCAAAGTCTATTACAAGTCGTGGGTCAGGTGAACTCCATGATATACTTTTTTGGAGTTTTCTAAACCCTGGCCCATAACACAATGTCCCAACTACAATCTTTCCCAACCGCAATCCACACGAGTGACAGAACCCTTTCCAACAGCGACAATGGCGGCACTACCTGAAAAGATGGGAAGACTTTTCTTGCAAAGCCCTGAACCTGCAGATAATGGAAACTTTCCGACTCTGAAATTGTCTCCATATCTTCAGTGTAGCAACCGCCACCGATTATACCCGAGTATCTCCCTGTAGCGATGCCGTCACCAATGCCTGCAGCCCCGACCCTCTATATGAACCTGATCCCACCTTAACCCAAACTGCCTCTTGGTCACCACTCCAGCGCAAGACCCTCTCCGGATTCGCCGCCCGATAGTAATGTATCAATTTCGGCCCTCTACAAGACCATTTTCCGAATTTTGATTATCTTGCCCGCCCATATGAAGGACGAGAGCAATATCTCCAACCCAACAGAAAACGTTTTTGGTAAAACAAAAGGTAGACATTGGCAAAATGTTCATCTTCATCTTCCTAAATTGCACTCGGCCTGCCGAAGATAGACAGAAGCTATCCCACCTCTGTAGATCGGCTTTAACCTATTCACCAGACTGGTAAACTTCAATTTGTGAAGCTGCCCCGGTCCTGGGCCACCTGCACCCCTTGGTACCTGAAGTGAGTGCCCATTAGACGGAACGGCAACACCCCAGATTAGCTCCCTTCTCCGGCAGAGTAACCGGAAAACACACACTTTTCTCCAAATTTAGCTTGTATCCAGAAAAAGCCCCAAACTATTTCAACAGGGCCATTATGTCCCCCATTGTGGGGACTGGATCCACAACGTACAATAAAAGTTAATCAGCGTACAGGGACACCCTATATTCCACCCCTCCCTCACTATCCCCTCCACTTATCAAATTCCTCAAAACGATGGCCGTTTGCTCAATCAGCAACGCGAACAGGAGAGAGAACATAGGAAACCCCTGCCTCGGTCCCCTGTGTAGCTGGAAATACTTTGAGCTCACATTATTTGTATGGATACTGGCCTTAGATTCCTTACATAGTAACTCAACCCACGACACTAACTTGGGCCCCAACCCAAATCACTCCAACGCTGTGAACAAATAATTCCATTCTCCTCTATCTAACATCATTCCTGTCCCCCCCTCACTTCCGATGGGGACAAAATCACATTCAACAGGCACCGCACATTAGAGGATAACTGCTTACCCTTTCCAAACCCTGTTTGATCCTCCCCAACAACCCAATGGAGATTATCCTCCAACCTGAGCGTCAACACCTTAGCCAAAATCTTTGTGTCCACATTCAGTAAAGAGACCAGCTAGAATGAACCCACAATCCACCAGTTCCTTATCTTTCTTTAAAAGGAGCGAGTTGGATGTCTGCATCATTGTCTCCGGAATGACCCACTGCCTCCTTCAACTGCCTTCACCAACAACGGTACTAACTGTCGTGTTATGCTTCTTGACGCAGCATAAGCTGCTTCCTTGATGTACACTTTTACAAAGGAAGGTTCAGACTTGGAGATAGCTTTAACACATTTATTGAACAGTTAACTATTCTCCTACTTAAGTTCGACTCTCTTGCTAATCTATCTATAGTAACTCAATCTAACTAAGCAGTCTGCTCTAATCCATGCGGTGGGTGTGATGCTTTCCTGATCTGCTTCTGTCTCTGTGAGTGTCGCCTATGGAAAAGAGAAAGAGCATGTGTGCCCTGTCCTTTTATATGGGTAGTCCCCTATTGATAGTGTCACCTCTGGATGTGTTTTGACTGCCCATTGGTCGTGTCCTATCTTACTGACCTATAGGTTGAATGTCTGTGTGTCATGATGTCGCTGGTGCTCCCTCTAGTGTTTATTTAGTCTAAATGTATTTACATTAACCCCTTGTATATTTACAGTGTCCTAGTGTATCTATATTAACCCCCTTACAGTGATGCATATCACCATACTAACCATTTGGCAAACTTTTGATAACATTCCACCGGGAACCCATCCTGACCGCGGTGCCTTGCCAGTCTGCATACTCCCTTTGATCTTCTTCAACCCCCAATAGTTCCTCTAACTCTTCCCGATCCTCCTCCTCCACTGCGGAACACTCCAATCCTTCCGAGAACTCCGCCCTGTCCAATTCATCCTCCGGCGTTTCCGACTTGTACACCCATTCATCAAATGCCTTAAACATCCCATTCTCCTTGTCCGGTGTGGATACCAGCCCACCTCCCATATCCGGAACCTGAATGATCTGCCGAGAGGCTGTCTGCCATCTCAGCCAACAAATGACTGGCCCCCATATTCATACATCGCCCCCTTTGTGCGCCCATGTTGACGCACCACCTTACCTGTGGACAGCAGATTAAACTACGTCTGCAGTTCTGAGACTTCCAAAAACTTACCGTCTGCTACAAAATTTCATCCACCAGCCGCTGGCATTCCTCCTTTGCCTCCTTATCCAGCTGCATCTGATATGAAATTATCTCTCCTTCCCCCCCCCCCCCCCCCCCCCCCCCCCCCCCCCCCCCCCCCCCCCCGTTAGAAAAACCACCATGGACCATACCCCCCACTCCCCCCAATCTGTCCCTTAAACACTGCCAGCACCTTTGCCCTCCCCGAAGGGGCCAACAACTTTGGCTTGGACTGATCCGCTTTCAGGTTCAAGGCTGTACTTCAATCTCCCCCCAAAATCAATGTATCCATGTCCAGAATACCCGCCACCATCCACTTCATAAAATCCACATCATCCCAATTTGGAGCATATATACTCACCAAAGCCACCAACTTCCCCTCCAAAACCCCTGTAACCATGAAATATCTACCCCCTTGATCAGCCACCACCTTGTCCTTGTCCATCTGAAATCAGGATTTCTGCCCCCGGACCTTATGATCAAAGTCCGAGTGAGACACCTGACCCACCCAATCCTTACGGAGTCTTAACTGGTCCTTTGCCCCACAAGTGGGTCTCCTGCAGCAGCACCATATCAGCCCTCAGACACTTCAAGTGAGCCAAAACTCTTGCCCGTTTTAACCAGGCCCCCACACATTCCACACTGGGCCCTATCCAGCAGGAACGATGAGGGGGGGGGGGGGGGGGGGGGGGGGGGGGTTGTCCCTCAACAACTTTGTGAACATCATTGAAAAAATACTCCATCAGCATTGGGCCATCCACCCCCTCAGGCAGCCCCACGATCCTCAGATTTTGCCGCCGCAACCTATTTTCCAGCTCCTCAACTTTTGCTCTCAGGCCCTTATTCCTGTCCTCCACCTTCAGCACCTCTACTTCCACTGCCTCAACAGTGCTTCCTTCAACCCCTTCAACACATCACCATGCTCCTGCACTGTCACCAACGTCCTTCTCAGTATCTCCACAGGGCCAATGGGTCCTCTACCAACGTTTTGAGAGTCTCCAGCATCTCCCTCCTATGTTGCTCAAATTGTTTGTTGAACTGCCATTCAAATTCAAACATCATCATGTCCGCCAACGTATCCACCATATTAGGAGCGGCCCCACCCGGCGAATTTGTCCCTGCCATTGTTCCTCCCAATGCACTCCACACCATGCTTGACTCTCCCGGCAGACGAGCGTTTGCATTTTCTTTCCAATATTCTTTCTTTTGTTCTTGGACATCATTTACCAACCAAATTTCAATTGGGACAAATTCACCCGAAAAATGGGTGAATAGGACCCAAACCCGAGGACTCTAGCAGGAGCTAGCCACATGCGACCTCCTCCTACATGTCGCCACCGGAAGTCAACCGTATAGTAATTAAATGTTTAATTGTGTTCAGATGGTGGGCACTAACGGGGGATTCACTTGTGCTCCTATATGTAGCAGCAGACTGCAACTTGGGTTTCGAGGTGTATAATTGCAATGTATGCCTTTGTAAATAGAAACTTAAAAATTAGTAATGATTAGGCTTCAGTTCTATCCTTTGCCACCTAGCTATTTACAGTAAAATATGAGCTAAAATCCTTTCAGGCCACCCATAACATCAGTGTAAAAGCTTCCTGCTTGACTTTCCCTCTTGTACCCTAATCCCATTTCTTCTTAAAAGGATCCAAAGGTTTTTATCCCGTGCCATCAAGCTTCTGCTCATAGTATATATATATCACACAGTTTTGAATATATGCAATCTTTACATTAAGTTTAATTTGCCATAGGTGTGTGACCAACTGCATTCTGAGCAAATTCCTTCAGCAAATCTTTAGCTGCATCCCATGTGGCTAAAAAGCTCAGCCTTTCTGGGCACTCCTGCTGTAGTCTCCAGGCACTGCAATAGATTTATATAGTACTTCTCATAACCATGAGGCCACAAATGTGCTTTTGAAGTGCAATCTCTGTCGTAATGTAGGAATTGCAGCAGATAATCTTCACACAGCAAACGCCCACAAACAGCAATGTGATAATGAGCAAATAATCTGTTCACTAATATTAATTGTGGGATAATTGTTGGTCAGGACATCCAAGATAACTCCACTGCTCATCAAAATAGTGCTATGGCATCTTGAATATCCAGTACCGCGGACAAATGGGGCCTCTGTATAGCCTCTCATCCAATTGAAGGTTTCTGCTGATCACAGAAAGGCAGACAAGTATCTTGCCCTGCATTGCCACGGGGATAATAGCAGTCGTACCACTTGTTCAGACAGAGGCAGAGAGCCTAACCTTAATAAAGAGGAGGGAGGTTGGGTTTGTCAGGATAGCTGGTTTCCTGGTAGCGCCGGTTCTGTGGGTCCTCCATGTTAACAGGGAGAGATGCCGTTATCATTTTGATCTATGGATGCTTAATGGACAGGTATCAATAAGCAGCAGAGAGAATGAGGAATTCAAGAAGCTTCAGCATTGTACATACTGCTGGCTTTGGACAACAGAATCAACATAGAATCAACAGTGCAGAAGTAGGCCATTTGGCCCATTGAGTCTGCACCAGCCCTTGGAACACGCACCCTACTTCAGCCCTTATCTCCACCCTATCCCTGTAACTCAGTAACCCATCTAACCTATATGACATGAACGGGGCAATTCACCTAACTTGCACATCAATGGACAGCGGGAGGAAACCCATGCAGACACAGGGAGAACATGCAAACTCCACACAGACAGTCACCCGAGGCCAGAATTGAATCTGGGTCCCTGGGGCTCTGAGGCAGCAGTGCTAACTACTATCACAGGAACAATACTGGATTGGAGGAGAAAATGAAGTGGAAGAGGTTAATAACAAGTAAAGAGCACGCAGAGCGAGAGGGCGAGACTTCAGTAAAGAGCGCGCAGAGAGAGAAAGGGCGAGACTTCAGTTAAGAGAGCGCAGAGAGCGCGAGACTTCAGCAAAGAGCGCGGAGAGAGGGCAAGACTTCAATAAAGAGCGCAGAGAGAGAGGGCGAGACTTCAGTAAAGAGTGCGGAGAGAGAGGGCGAGACTTCAATAAAGCACGCGGAGAGAGAGAGAGGGTGAGACTTCAGTTAAGAGCGCGCAGAGAGAGAGGGGGCGAGACTTCAGTTAAGAGGGCACAGAGAGCGCGAGACTTCAGTAAAGAGCGCGGAGAGAGGGCAAGACTTCAATAAAGAGCGCAGAGAGAGAGGGCGAGACTTCAGTAAAGAGTGCGGAGAGAGAGGGCGAGACTTCAATAAAGCACGCGGAGAGAGAGAGAGGGTGAGACCTCAGTAAAGGGCACGGAGAGAGAGGGTGAGACTTCAATAAAGAGCGCAGAGAGAGAGGGCGAGACTTCAATAAAGAGTGCTGAGAGAGAGAGGGCGAGACTTCAGTAAAGAGTGCAGAGAGAGGGCGAGACTTCAATAAAGAGCGCAGAGAGAGAGGGCGAGATTTCAGTAAAGAGTGCAGAGAGAGAGAGGGCGAGACTTCAGTAAAGAGCGCAGAGAGAGAGGGCGAGACTTCAGTAAAGAGCGTGGAGAGAGAGAGGGCGAGACTTCAGTAAAGAGTGCAGAGAGAGGGCGAGACTTCAGTAAAGAGTGCAGAGAGAGGGCGAGACTTTAGTAAAGAGCACTCTTGGGTAAGACAGCTGATTGTTTCAAAATTGAAAAAACCCAATAATGTGATGTCACACAAAACTGTTACCTGATTGGCTGAAAGGCAGTCTGGGCTAAATTTGAATATCTGGAGTTATTGATTTAAATGCTAGTTTTGATTTGACTTAGTTAACTATTTTTAAGTTGATTTGAATTACTGTTTTTAAAATTTGACTTAAATAATATTTTTGGTTGATTTAAATTACTATTTTTAAGTTGATTTAAATAACTATTTTAATTTCAATTAAATAACTATTTTTAATTTGTTGTCAGATCAAGAGGGATAGATACTCTTTAAAAAATAATCTAATTAAATAGTATACGGGGATTGGATTTAAATTGGCACAAAAACATCTTTCTAAAGTTTAATTTCAAAGGGTTAATTTAAAGGAATAAATCATGGCAGGACAGCTCCAAGGCTTGGTCTGCTCCTCTTGTTCCATGTGGCAGGCTGGGGACAGTTCCAATCACCAGGGTCAGCATGTATGCAGGAAGTGTCTCAAGTTACAGCTCCTAGAAGCTCGAGTTTCAGAGCTGGAGCGGCGGCTGGAGTCACTGTGGAGCATCCGCGAGTCGGAGAGTATCATGGATAGCACGTATAGAGAGGTGGTCACACCGCAGGCTCAGACTCCGCAGGAAGGGAATGGGTGACCACCAGACAGAGCAAGAGAGAGAGGCAGGAATCTCCTGTGGCCATTCCCCTGCAGAACAGATATAACATTTTTGATACTGTTGAGGGGAATGGCCTCTCAGGGGAAAACAGCAACAGCCAAACTCATGGCACCACGGTTGGTTCTGCTGCAGAGGGGAGAAGTAATAAGTGTGACAGTGCAATAGTTATAGGGGATTCAATTGTAAGGGGTTTCGGTGGCCGCAAACGAGACTCCAGGGTGGTATATTGCTTCCCTGGTGCTTGGGTCAAGAATGTCTCAGAGTGGGTACAGGACATTCTGGAGGGGGAGGGTGAACAGCCAGTGGTCATGGTACACATCGGTACAAACAACATCAGTAAAAAAAAGGATGAGGTCCTAAAAGCACAATACAGGGAGCTAGGAAGGAAGTTAAGAAATCGGACCTCAAAAGTAGTGACCTCAGGATTACTACCGGTGCCACGTGCTAGTCAGAGTAGAAATGACAGGATATATAGGATAAATACGTGGCTGAAGGGATGGTGTCAGGAGGAGGATTTCCGATTCCTGGGGCATTGGGACTGGTTCTGGAGGAGGTGGGACCTGTACAAACTGGACGGGTTACACCTGGGCAGGACTGGAACTGATGTCCTATTTGCTAGAGCTGTTGGGGAGGGTTTAAACTAATATGCCAGCGGGATGGAAACCTATGCAAGGAGTCAGACAAAGAGGGAACAAGGATATAAGCGAAAGGTAGAAAAGTGAAAAAGAAAAGTGATAGGTGGAGAAACCAAGGACAAAATTCAAACAGGGCAGTAGAGAAAAATATTGGGAGCAAGATAAGCATTGTGAAAAGACAAACTTAAAGTTTCCTTAATGCATTTGCAATAAATGAAATGAAATGAAAATCGCTTATTATCACAAGTAGGCTTTAAATGAAGTTACTGTGAAAAGCCCCTAGTCGCCACATTCCGGCGCCTGTTCGGGGAGGCTGGTATGGGAATTGAACCGTTCTGCTGGTCTGCATGGTCTGCTTTCAAAGCCAGCAATTTAGTCCTGTGCTAAACCAACCCCAGTAAAGGTGATGCATTAATCGTGCAGATAAATATAAATAGTTATGATATAATTCGTATTACAGAGACATGGCTGCAGGGTGAACAGGGATGGGAACTGAATGTCCCAGGGTTCTCAGTATTTAGAAAGGACAGGCATAAAAAAAAAGGTGGTGGCGTGGCATTGCTTGTTAAAGAGGAAATTAACACAATAGTGAGAAAGGATATTAGCTCTGACAATGTGGAATCTGTATGGGTAGAGTTGAGAAATACCAAGGGACAAAAAACATAAGTGGGCGTCATATATAGACCCCCAAACTGCAGTGGTGAGATTGGGAATGGCATTAAACAAGAAATTAGAGATGCATTTAATAAGGGAATAGCGGTGATCATGGGTGATTTTAATCTTCACATAGATTGGGCAAATCAAATAGAGGAGGAATTCCTGGAGGTATACAGGATGGTTTTCTTGACCAATATGTGGAGGAACCAACTAGAGAGCAGGCCATCTTAGACTGGGCACTGTGTATTGAGAAGGGAACCATTGCCAATCTGGCTGTATAAGACCCCTTGGGGATGAGCGACCAAAACATGATGGAATTTTTTATCAAGGTGGAGAATAAAGTAGTTGATTCGGAGACTGAATGTTAATAAAGGGAACAATGAGGATATGAGGCTTGAGTTGGCCTTGATAGATTGGGGAGAGTTACTTAAAGGGATGACAGTGGCAAAGGGATAGACAATGGCAAACATTCAAGGATCGCATGGAGGAACTACAGCAACTGTTCATTCCTGTCTGGCACAAAAGCAAAGGGGGTAAGGGGGTGAATCCATGGCTCACAAAGGAAATTAGAAATAGTATCCAATTGAAGGAAGAAGCATACAGATTGTCCAAGAAAAATAATAGGTCTCAGGATTTCTACAGATATGTGAAGAGAAAGAGATTGGTAAAGAGAAATGTAGGCCCACTACAGACAGAAACAGGGGATTGCATAATACGGGACAAAGAAATGGCTGAGCAATTGAATACACACTTTGGTTCTGTATTCACAAATGAGGACACAAACCAGAACTCAGAAATGTTGGAGAATGAAAGGTTTAGTGAGAGGGAAGAACTGAGGGAGATCAACTTTAGTAGAGAAATGGTGCTTGGAAAACTGATGGATTGAAGGTGGATAAATAACCAGGGCCTGTGAATCTGCATCCCAGAGTGCTTAAGGAGGTGGCTCTGGAAATAGTGGATGCATTGGTGGTCATATTCCGGGATTCTATAGACTTTGGACCTGTCTCTGCAGATTGGAGGGTAGCTGACGTCACTCTGGTATTCAGAAAGGGAGGTAGAGAGAAAGCAGGGAATTATAGACCAGTAGGCCTACATCAGTAGTGGGGAAAATGCTTGAATCCATTATCAAGGACTTTATAACATTTAGAAAGCAGTGGCAGGATCAGAGTCGGCATGGGTTTATGAAGGGAAACCCATGCTTGACAAATCCGTTGGAATTTTGAAGAGGTAACCAGTACAGTCAACAAGGGGGAGCCAGTCGATGCGATATATTTGGACTTTCAGAAGGCGTTTGAAAAAGTTCCGCATAAGAGATTATTGTGCAAAATTAAAGTGCATGGGATTGGGGGAAATGTATTGAGGTGGATAGAAAACTGGTTGGCAGAGAGGAAACAAAATGTAGGGATTAATGGGTCCTTTTCAAATTGGCAGGCAGTACCCAGTGGGGTACCATAGGGATTGGTGTTGGGACCCCAGCTATTCACAATATATATTAATGATTTGGATGAGGGAACAAAATGTAACATCTCAAAGTTTGCAGGTGATACCAAATTAGATGGGAGGGTGAATTGTGATGTCGATGCAGGGATCCTACAGCAAGATCTGGACAACTTGGGCGAGTGGGCAAACCAATGGCAGATGCAGTATAATTTGGATAAGTGTGAGGTTATTCATTTTGGAAGCAAAAACAGGAAGGCAGATTACTACCTGAATGGTTGCAAATTGGGACAGGGGAGTGTGCAGCAGGACCTGGGTGTCCTTGTGCACCATTCGCTGAAGGTAAGTATGTAGGTGCAGCAGGCGGTAAAGAAGACTAATGGTATGTTGGCCTTCATTGCGAGAGGTTTTGAGTATAGAAGCAGGGATGTGTTGCTGCAATTGTATGGGCCTTGGTGAGGCCACACTTGGAGTATTGTGCGCAGTTTTGGTCTCCTCTGAGGAAGGATGTTCTTGCTCTCGAGGGAGTGCAGCGATGGTTTACCAGATTGATTCCAGGGGTGGCGGGACTGCCACATGAGGAGAGATTGACTAGGTTGGGATTGTTCTCGCTGGAGTTCAGAAGAATGAGGGGGGATCTCATAGAGACTTATAAAATTATAACAGGACTAGACAGAGTTGATGCACGGAAGATGTTACCAATGATGGGTGTGTCCAGAACCTGGAGTTACAGCCTGAGGATTCAGGCAAAACCATTTCGGACAGAGATAAGGAGACATTTCATCACACAAAGAGTTGTGAGCCTGTGGAATTCATTACCGCAGGAAGTAGATGATGCTAAAACTTTGAATATATTCAAGAGGCCGCTGGATACAGCACTTGGGGAGAATGGGATCAAAGGCTATGTGGAGAAAGCAGGATTAGGCTATTGAGTTAGATGATCAGCCATGATGAATGGCGGAGCAGGCTCGAAGGGCCAAAAAGCCTCTTGCTGCTCCTATCTTCTATGTATCTATGTAACCAGAACAACGAATAATAATGTGGGGCGCGATTCTCCGACCCCCACGCCGGGTGGGAGAATCGTGGGAGGGCCGGGAGAATCACGCCACGCCGCCCTGGCACCCCCCGCGATTCTCCCAACCCCCCCAAAATGGCGTGCCACGTTTTGCGACAGGCCGCTCGGAGAATCGCCGCTCGCCGTTTCTAACGGCAACCGGCGATTCTCCGGCCCAGATGGGCCAAGCGGCCTGCTGAACCCGACCGGTTCACGCTGGCGCCAGCCACACCTGGTCGCTTCCGGCGTGAACAGCGCGCGACCACTGTGCGTGGGGCCTGTGGGGGGCGGAGGGAGGGTCGAGCACCACAGGCGTGCTCAGGAGGTGTCTGGCCCGCGATTGGTGCCCACAGATTGTCGGGCCGGCGTCTCTAAAAGACGCACTCTTTTCCCTCCGCCGCCCCGCAAGATCAAGCCGTCATGTCTTGCGGGGCAGCAGAGGGGAAGACGGCAACCGCGCATGCGTGGGTTGGCGCCGGCCAACATGTGCTTGCGCGGCTGACGTCACTTAGGCGCCGCTGGCCGCGTCATTCCCGGCGCGCCGCTTTGACGCAAGCGTCAAGGCCCGGTGTGCGAAATTCACGCGCCACCGCTCCTAGCCCCCGGGGGGGGGGGGGTGGAGAATAGGGGGCGAGGAGCGGCCTCCGACGCCGGAGTGAAACACTCCAGGTTTCACTCCGGTGTCGGATGTTTGTCTCCCTTTGGGAGAATTGCGCCCCTGATCTATTTCTGAAAATCTCTGAAGTACGATATGAATATTTTGCGGTTTTTAAATGCTCTCATCAAAACTTCTTATTCTTGTGCAAACTACAGTTTGTCTCCATATGTTTAATAATTTCCTTTTAAAAAATCAGTATTTTTAACAAAAGCACTTTCTTACCAGTTGCTCAGTGAATTGAAGAGAGTGAACGTCTCTGAGGAGATTGGCTACTTTTATTTCCATCTCTCTGGAGATGTTTCAAATGGATCTGACTCAATCAGCTGGAAAATGGTGAATGGAACAGTTCTGAACTCTGATGTGGGGAACAAGAAAATATGGTCCACATTTTTTAATAACACCCAGGAGATTTCATCTTTTTCTTCACTGTTGATTGATTTATTGCAGTTTTATTGTGGTGTTTTTATATCAGCGATGTGAAACAGTTTTCAAATAGAGATGAATTTATTCAATATTAGAACAATTTAGCAATGCAATTGTCCTTACTTTAATTAATTCACTCCTTAGGAAATTCACAAATCAGTCACAACATTGCACTGCAATTTAAATTAAAACATCTCTTTTCCAGATTAATTAAAGTGTATTCTTGGAATATTGAGCATTGAACCTGAAAAACAATTATGGCACTAAATGGATCTTGATGGCAAGTTTAATTTATAATTGTATATGTGGAGTTGGCAATGGGTTAGCAAATATTTATAATATTCACCATTACTGCTGGCAAGTGTTTCTTAAAATCTGGAATCCTTGAACTTGTTATGCCAAGTTTCACTGGTTCTTCCAGGTGTTATTTATTCTTCAGCACACCCAAGTGAAAATTGACCTTGGTGAATCTTGAAGTAGGGTAATTTAAATAATTCAACATTAAAGATTAGTGGCTTTGAATTAAGTAAATGTAGAATTTACAGTTTCAAAAAGAACAGTTATTAGAGCCTTTCTCAGCATGATGGAATGGGAAAGTAAGAATCACACACTGAATGACCTTGACAGATTGGGCAAGTGAAAATATGATAAGAACTACAGACATAAGCCTTCAGTTGATAAAGAAGACAGCTGCAACTTGAATAATCCTTCAGGTGATACAGGTGTACGCATGATAACCAAAAGATACAGATATGTCATTCAGCCTTTGTATCAGGCAGGCACCTTGAAGGAGCAGGTTCTGTCTCTCATGCATGCTTGTAAATAATACTCTGTTATTGAAATCTACAGATTTGAGTGGTTTCAATTTTTCCCACAATATCTATATATGTAGTGGGCACTATGGAAATGGAAATTATTGCGTTAATAAGGAAGTATCTGTCAGTGTAGCATCCTATTGGATAGGGGTTGTATAGTAATCGGATACTACTTTTGAAAATGTTCTATTTACCGAGCTGTAAATTCAGATATTCAAAGCATTATTTTTACTTTGAAAAAGAATATTCCAGTTTAAATGCAGGATTAGAAAGATGAACACTCCTCATGCTGAACTCTAGTTCATTGATTATGCATGATAGGTTTTGCAACATGTTGGCAGAAAAGCTCGAGAAATATCTCAAATGGCCATTTATGTTGTTTCTGCCAATTTTTGATGCTAAACTTACATTTGAGATTGGGGGGACCTAACCTGTGCTGAAATGCCAACCTATTAATCCCTTTTCTACCCTTTGATTATGTATTGCATTATTATGTCACTCAGAACATAAGAATTAGGTGCAGGAATAGGCCACTCAGATGAGATGGCGATGGGCTTGGCCAAATTGAAATGAAAATTAAATGAAATGAAAATGAAAATCGCTTATTGTCACGAGTAGGCTTCAATGACGTTACTGTGAAAAGCCCCTAGTCGCCACATTCCGGCGCCTGTCCGGGTGCCCTGCCAGCAATATGGCATGCAACACGTGCATAAACATTTTTTTGACTGAGTGCATTACTTTATGGCCACACTATATGGCTGCTTTTTCTGCCCGCCATTGGCTTTTGCCAATTTCCAAGAAAATCTCATCCTATATGTTCTCTTGACTGAATTTCCTATTTATCTTTGTGACATCAGCAAATTTAGCTTCATACATCCACCCTTTCATCCAAGTCATTGTTACAGATTATAAATAGTTGTCCCAGCACTGATCTTTGTAATACCCCTCTGGTTACAGTTTGCCAATGCAAAAAGTACCCATTTATCCCTAACTCTCTACTTCTTGTTAGCTAACCAATGTTCTATCTGTGCTAATTTGTCACTCCCTGTTCAATGAGCTCTTATTTTGTGTAGTAAACTTTGATGTGGCACCTGGTTGAATGCTTTTTGGAAACCCGCATACACTAACATCCACAAGTTTCCCTTTATCCATCTTGCTTGTTACTTCCTCGATGGGCCATAATAAATTAATCAAACATGAATTCCCTTTCACAAAATCATGTTGACTCTGCCTGGTTGTATTATGATTTTCTAAATGTCTTGCTACTAACTTCTTAATAATGGAATTTAGCATATTCCCGATGACAAACATTAGGTTAACTGGCATATAATATCCTACTTTCTCTCTCTCCTATCTTGAACAGAGATGTTACATTAGAGATGTAACAAGGCTTATTAACTATGAGGTCATGAATTAATCCTGGCTCATTGTACATTACCAGATCTAAAATAGTCTGCTCTATGGTTGGTACAAGAATATATTGCTCCAAGAAAGGTCTATGAAAATACTTTCTGTCTTCCTCGTATGAGTACACTCAAGTCTCTCGGAACAACATTTACATACCTTTCAAAAAATATTATGCTTTTCAGTTCTTGCTATAAAAGTAAATTACTTCACACTGCCCCACATTATACTACACCTGCCACATTCTTCCCCTATTCATTCAACCTTGTAGCCTCTCAGCATCTTATATTTCCACGTAAATTTGTATTCTCAGCAAACTTTGGGGCATTACACTCAGTCCCCTCATTTAAGTCATTAATATAGGTTATAAATAGCTGAGTGTATCTTCACACAGAGACATTTTTCCTTTTGGGGGATAGATTCCCGAGCTGATTATCAGCCCATTGGACCATATTATGAACATTCCTTCTGGTGCCAACATGTCCTGACATTGGACATGAACCAGACACTTCTAGTCTAGTGGTGGTGGCGCTACCCCTGTGCCACAAGACCTACTAGCCTTCCAATACTTCACTTGTTATAGCCTGCCAACCAAAAAATGCCATTTTTATTTCTATTCTGTTATCTGTCCATTAACCAATCCTCAATCCATGCTCTTACAGCATGTTACTTCCAATAAATTATCGTAAATCTGAACATGCTTTCACTTATTTTGACATATAATAATGAAAATATCACACTGTCCTTATTAATGAACTAAGCATTACCCTCATGGCCTACCCTTCCTTTGATTTTGGTGATTCTATCTTGGATAGACGTTTACCCTTTATCTAAGCCTCAATGCATTTCTATAACTCTCTTGTAGATTGTACATTTTTTCAAGGGAAGAAATGAGACGGAAGAAGGATCAAAGAGGTACAGGTGAGAAAGCTATAACATGCTCCTAAGGAGGAGCATGTGGACTTTCTCTTGATTATTGGAATCAATAACCTTGGTCCAGACTTAGGGTTTTAAGATCCTAATGAAACACATGCCAGGACTTTTCATCTCGAATTTCCTCTCTTTTTATCCCTGAAAGTCCAAAGGAGCATTTGTTGAAAAATGCTAAATTTCCACTGGACAATCCCCCATTACAAAAAAGGAGTTGGCAGAAGCTTTACTGAGTTTCCCTTTCCTGATTGAAATCTTTGGTGCTTTTTAGACAGGGTGGAATCACAGTCTATCCAATAAACCCACTGATCACATGACCCACTGAATGTATAAAGATGTTGTTCATTTTAGAATGCCAAAGTTCATTTGACTTAGGACCATTAATAATCACTACAATTAATAGTTTACTCCAACCTTCCCACCACCAGCACCACTCCCCCCCCCCCCCCCCCCCCCCCCACCACCCCTGACCCCCATCATTATTGGTTTGATCATAGGACATACAATCAAGATGTTGATAAGTTAAAATATTTATATTTCTTTATAATTAGAGATGTGATTACATTAGCAACAATGATGTGAAGCAGTTTTATTTGTTGTATCTGCCTTAAATTATGACAAACTTGTAGCACCAGAAAAGTAGAATATAATTAAAGGAAGTTAGACATAATGCTTGAGTATCATTTACAGCTTTTGAGAAGGTTTAAATTTGAATAATTTGCAAAACAGCAGCTGCATTTCCATATCAAATATAAAAAGGGAAATGGAACAACACAAACATTATTACAAAGGATTTTACTTTAACGTTGACTGAAAGTTGGTCCCAATTTTATTTGCATTAAAAAACATAAAAGGTACAAAATGGAGTTTTAAAAAAAGGCAAATAGAGCACAATTGTTAGTCCAGGATAATTTTTTAAAAAAAATAATTTTTATTCATATTTTCACATTTTCACAAAAAAGAAAACCATAACAGAAAATTCTAAGAACAAAAAAACAAAACAGAACCCCCCTCCGCCGTAAATACAAAAGAGAAACAATAAATTAACGGCTGTCATTGGCAAAAAACAGATATTCAACCCAAAACAAAAACAAAGAGACAAACCCCCCCCCCCCCCCCCCCCCCCCTCCCCCCGGGGTTGCTGCTGCTGCTGACCTTTTCCTTTTACCGTTCTGCCAGGAGATCTAGGAATGGTTGCCATCTCCTGAAAAACCCCTGCACTGACCCCCTTAGGGCAAATTTCACCCTCTCCAATTTAATAAACCCTACCATATCGTTGACCCAGGCCTCCACGCTTGGGGGCCTCGCATCCTTCCACTGAAGAAGGATCCTCCGCCGGGCTACTAGGGACGAAAAGGCCAGAACACCGGCCTCTTTCGCCTCCTGCACTCCCGGCTCCACTGCAACCCCAAATATTGCGAGTCCCCAGCCTGGATTGACCCTGGATCCTACCACCCTCAATACCGTCCTTGCTACACCCTTCCAAAATTCCCCCAGCGCTGGGCATGCCCAGAACATGTGGACATGGTTTGCTGGGCTCCCTGAGCACCTAATACACATGTCCTCGGTCTCAAAAAACCGGCTCATCCTTGTCCCGGTCATATGAGCCCTATGCAGTACCTTAAACTGTATGAGGCTAAGCCTCACACACGAAGAGGAGGAGTTCACCCTTTCTAGGGCATCCGCCCACGTCCCCTCTCAATCTCCTCACCCAGCTCCTCCTCCCATTTATCTTTCAGCTCCTCCACTGAGCCCTCGTCTACCTCCTGCATCACCCGGTACACTTCCGTGATCCTCCCCTCTCCAACCCATACCCCCGAGAGCACCCTGTCCTGGACCCCAATCGGCAGCAGGGGGAACCCCGCCACCTGCCGCCTGACAAACGCCCTTACTTGCATGTACCTAAAGGTGTTCCCCGGGGGGAGCCTGAACTTCCCGTCTATGAACAGGTCCCCCAGCCTCCTGACACCTGCCCTGTGCCAACTCAAGAACACGCCATCAATTCTCCCCGGAACAAACCAGTGGTTCCCCTGTATCGGGGACCTCGTCGAGGCCCACATCTCCCCCCTGTGCTGCCTCCATTGCCCCCAACTCTTGAGGTCAGCTGCCACCACCGGGCTCGTGGTATACCTAGTCCAGGATAATTTTGTATAACAGTTGGAAAGTATGCTTTTTGAAAATTACCTAAGATTTTGTGATAGAAATAACAATGACTCATTGTTATTTATGTGGAAGCTGAACAGTAACTTCAACCTTATATGTGCAATTAAAAATGCAAATAAGGAAGTTGCTATCTGAGGGGCCTTGCTCCTCCAGAAGATGTTTGATAATGCTCGCTTGCTATCTGACTCACCATTGGAAGACACTCATCAGCATGAAGTTACTGCACTTAACCTCGTAGATGCAGACTGAAATTGCCACAACAAAATTAAGGCATGTCATTCCAGTGTCAGTATGTGCCCTTTAATAGGTGCAATAGGTCCTATTATTGCAAAATATCCTTGTTAAATAATAAAGAAGCTTAAATAAAACTTTTTATTATTTAATTACTGCGCTTTTATTTTCCTCTCTTAATTCAATCTGAAAATCACCAAAGTCCCAAAGGCTGGTCTTTTTTGAGAGATGATGTGGAGATGCCGGCGTTGGACTGGGGTGAGCACAGTAAGAAGTCTTACAACACCAGGTTAAAGTCCAACAGGTTTGTTTCAAACACGAGCTTTCGGAGCACGGCTCCTTCTTCAGGTGAATGGAAAGGCTTGTTCCAGAAATGTTTATATAGACACAGTCAGAGATGCCCCGGAATGCGAGCACCTGCAGGCAATCAAATCATCAAAGATGCAGAGAGAGAGGTAACTCCAGGTTAAAGAGGTGTGAATTGTCCCAAGCCAGTTCAGTCGGTAGGCCTCTGCAAGTCCAGGCTTGTTGGTGGGGGCCGAATGTAATGCGACATGAATCCCAGATCCCGGTTGAGTCCGCATTCATGCGTGCGGAACTTAGCTATAAGTTTTTGCTCAGCAATTTTGCGTTGTCGCGTCTCCTGAAGGCCTCCTTGTAGAATGCTGACCCGGAGATCAGAGGCTGAATGTCCTTGACTGCTGAAGTGTTCCCCAACTGGAAGGGAACAGTCCTGCCTGTTGATAGTCGCACGATGCCCGTTTATTCGTTGTCGCAGTGTCTGCATGGTCTCGCCAATGTACCACGCTTCGGGACATCCTTTCCTGCAGCGTATGAGGTAGACTACATTGGTCGAGTCGCACGAGTATGCGCCGCGTACCTGGTGGGTGGTGTTTCCACGTGTAATGGTGGTGTCCATGTCGATGATCTGGCATGTCTTGCAGAGATTACCCTGGCAGGGTTTTGTGGTGTTGTGGTTGCTGTTCTGAAGGCTGGGTAATTTGCTGCAAACAATGGTTTGTTTGAGGTTGCGCGGTTGTTTGAAGTTTTTTGAGAGAGAGAGAGAGAGAGAGTTGACTGGTGGTGATTGAACTTGAGGGTCACCACACCTCAGGTGGGGGACAAGGTTGATAAAGACGGCCTTCATGAATAATATAAGAACATAAGAACTAGGAGCAGGAGTAGGCCATCTGGCCCCTCGAGCCTGCTCCGCCATTCAATTAGATCATGGCTGATCTTTTGTGGACTCAGCTCCACTTTCCGGCCCGAACACCATAACCCTTAATCCCTTTATTCTTCAAAAAACTATCTATCTTTACCTTAAAAACATTTAATGAAGGAGCCTCAACTGCTTCACTGGGCAAGGAATTCCATAGATTCACAACCCTTTGGGTGAAGAAGTTCCTCCTATACTCAGTCCTAAATCTACTTCCCCTTATTTTGAGGCTATGTCCCCTAGTTCTGCTGTCACCCGCCAGTGGAAACAACCTGCCGGCATCTATCCTATCTATTCCCTTCATAATTTTAAATGTTTCTATAAGATCCCCCCTCATCCTTCTAAATTCCAATGAGTACAGTTCTACTCAACCTCTCCTCATAATCCAACCCCTTCAGCTCTGGGATTAACCTAGTGAATCTCCTCTGCACACCCTCCAGCGCCAGTACGTCCTTTCTCAAGTAAGGAGACCAAAACTGAACACAATACTCCAGGTGTGGCCGCACTAACACCTTATACAATTGCAACATAACCTCCCTAGTCTTAAACTCCATCCCTCTAGCAATGAAGGACAAAATTCCATTTGCCTTCTTAATCACCTGTTGCACTTGTAAACCAACCTTCTGTGACTCATGCACTAGCACACCCAAGTCTCTCTGAACAGCGGCATGCTTTAATATTTTATCGTTTAAATAATAATCCCGTTTGCTGTTATTCCTACCAAAATGGATAACCTCACATTTGTCAACATTGTATTCCATCTGCCAGACCCTAGCCCATTCACTTAACCTATTCAAATCCCTCTGCAGACTTCCAGTATCCTCTGCACTTTTCGCTTTACCACTCATCTTAGTGTCATCCGCAAACTTGGACACATTGCCCTTGGTCCCCAACTCCAAATCATCAATGTAAATTGTGAACAATTGTGGGCCCAACACGGATCCCTGAGGGACACCACTAGCTACTGATTGCCAACCAGAGAAACACCCATTTATCCCAACTCTTTGCTTTCTATTCATTAACCAATCCTCTATCCATGCTACTACTTTACCCTTAATGCCATGCATCTTTATCTTATGCAGCAACCTTTTGTGTGGCACCTTGTCAAAGGCTTTCTGGAAATCCAGATATACCACATCCATCGGCTCCCCGTTATCTACTGCACTGGTAATGTCCTCAAAAAATTCCACTAAATTAGTTAGGCATGACCTGCCCTTTACGAACCCATGCTGCGTCTGCCCAATGGGACAATTTCTATCCAGATGCCTCGCAATTTCTTCCTTGATGATAGATTCCAGCATCTTCCCTACTACCGAAGTTAAGCTCACTGGCCTATAATTTCCTGCTTTCTGCCTACCTCCTTTTTTAAACAGTGGCGTCACGTTTGCTAACGTGAACTGGTGAACTATGAACTGGTATGGGAATAGAATCGGTGCTATTGGCATCAGTGTGTATTATGAACCAGTCATCCAGCCAACTGAACTAACCAACCCACCATCTTTGTAGCTAAATGTCGTAGCTAGATATTTATAAACATTGCGATTAGTTTCACAGCTGGGTACTTCAAAGCCCATGAGGCCTTTTGCAATATTTTCGACACTCGGTATGCTTTGTGGGATGTAACAAGATCTAGCGAGATGCCGTGATCTGGATTTCACTGGGTGGGATCCAGATTTGCATATTTAAGTGAGCAGTGACCTTCTCTGAAATATGTTTGTGTTGGAGTCCCCGAGGCCTGGGATCGAATGCCCACACGAGACAACTCGCTGTGCACCGTTTAGTACTGGTCCACACAAACGTGGACAGATGTAATGCCACCTGTGGGGTCTCCCCGGACATCAGAGGCCCTCAGGTGGTCAGGCTCTGGGCAGGATGGTACTCTGGCACTCTTGTAGGCACTCAGGTACCTTGGCACTGACAGCTTGGCACTGTCACCTGGGCACCTTGGCAGTGCCATGGTGCCCAGCTGGCATTGCCAGGCTGGCAGGGGTAGTGCTATCAGTGTCAGGCTGGCAGTGCCAAGCTACCAGGTTGGAATTGATAGGGATCAGGCATGAGGGTGCCCTGCCCTAACAGGTAAGTTATGGTGGCTGGGAGGGCATCTGAAGGTCATGGTGTGGGGTCTGGAGATCAGTGAGATTGGGGCAGCATTTGAAATGATCTCTTCCGACACTGACAAGTTGAGCTGTAATTAATGTAAGTGCGGCCCCAGTGGGGCATTCCTCACCGAGTCCATAATAAAACAGAGTTCCACTTGATACAAATACCCTGGTAAACGTGTCCAAAAGGGAATTCATATTTCCCATTAAATTGCGCCCCATATGATTGACAGCTCCTGAATCACATCAAAGATAGTTAAGTGCTTTCTGCAGAGAAAAGGCGGGAGCGAAAGCTCTTAGAGCACGTAACTGGTTAGTTTAACAGCTGGGTACTTCAAAGTCACTCAAGCCTGAAGGCAAATGAATGACATTATACAGACAGCTGGGTGTGTGTGGAAGCTGTCAATCACAGCCTAGTTAGAGCAATTTCACAGAGATATGATGAAAGTCTTGCAGATCAAAAATCTGAGGGGTTTAAACCCAGCTGACTAGATTTCTCTTTCCAGGAAATGACAGATGCTTCTTCTTCTGACTGAGCTGGCAGGTGTATTGCTGAGGTGAGTTTTAAAGCAATGTATCTTTTCACTGCTGTCTGGCTTCCTCTTATGGGGAGTTTCCAGACATGGCTTCCACTTATGGGTTGGCTCTGATGGGGGTCTCTGTAACCGGGAGGTTTCTGTAGGGTGTCTCTGTAATTCGGAGGTCTCTGGTGGAGGTCTCGGTAATTGAGAGATCTATGGTGGGATCTCTCTCATGGTGGTCTACTGTGATGGGTTGGTGGGGAGGGAGGGGTTGTGTTGGGTGACCCTTGTACTGGAGGGGAGTGCGGTGGGGTTCAGAAAATTCCAGGGTGGCGCGGACTTCCATTGCAGGGGCGTCCAGCCGCCGAACCTTGCTATTGAACCACCTGCTTAAAATGGCGGCCCAATAGCGGGATTCGTTCGGGAATTCATCACAATCCTTGTCATGCACAAATTTGCATGGACAAGGATTGTGACTCGCTTCTGAATTTGCGCTCACGCAGATGTAATTTAGCTCTTGTGGGAGAACATAGGGTTGGATTCTTCTATTTTTTTTTTATAAATTTAGATTACCCAATTATTTTTTCTATTAAGGGGCAATTTAGCGTGGCCAATCCACCTACTCTGCACATTTTTGGGTTGTGGGGGCGAAACCCACGCAGACACGGGGAGAATGTGCAAACTCCACACAGACAGTGACCCAGAGCCGGGATCGAACCTGGGACGTCAGCGCCGTGAGGCGGTTGTGCTAACCACTAGGCCACCGTGCTGCCCGGATTCTTCTATTTTGAGGGGCATATATACCCAGAGAAAGTGCCTAGTTTTACGATGAAAAAGTCGGTGCTGCTCCCACACCGATGCTCCATCCGATAGGTGGCTATCAACCTCGTCGTGTAAAACCTCCAGCGTTCCCGACAGAAACGGGTGAAGAATTGGCCCGTCCATGGCCGCGCATGGCGCCAAATTGCAGTGGTCGTGCCACACAACATGGCGCCGGTGGCGTGTGGACCCGGCCTATCAGATGGTGCCTCTCTGTTACCCCCTCGCCACCCCCCACCAGTTCCTCTGCCCCTGTCGAAACCCCCCAGCCAGCGGAATGGCTCTACCGCCCCCCCCCCCGACTGTGGTGGTGCTGGACACAGCCGGCAGCCACCAGACATGGGTAATGAAAACTTAGAGCATGTGATCCACGCCATCGGGAAGTCGGCCTTTCGGGACGGAGCATCATGGGAGGGCCTCCAGGTGACGTCTTGAGGCTGTCCCAACGACGTGCGGCGTACTCACCAATGACGCCGTTTTGGGGGGGGATGGAGCATCTGAAAGCAGGCACCGCCCTGGATTTCAGCATCAAAAGGGATTCTCTGCCCGATCGCTGATACGATTTCGCCATCGGCAAGCGGAGAATCCCATCCATAGTCTCCCAAACGGAGATTCCTTGCCATCATGCCATGGTTGTGATGTGAAGAAAAATATCAATTTGTCAGCTGGCTTATTTTATACAGTAATTTTTTGGTGTTTTTAAAAACTGGCAGTGATGGCTCCAGCTGGTCATATGCTGACTTCTCGAAGTTTCTGAGTCATTTCAAAGTGATTAACCGCTCAGACGGCTGGAATGTAACATTTCTTGCATCGCACAAACATTCTAGCCAAGCTAACACGATGGTCCAGCAGATGGTTTGTCTGCTCCAGCCAGCTTTGAACAAAGACAGCCCTTCGCAGATCCTAATCTCCGATAATGTTGCAAATGGCCAAAGGATGAACTGTTCCAACACAATGGGCGGGATTCTCCTGTACCCGGTGGGACGGGGGGTTCCCGCGGGACGGAGTGGCGCAAACCGCTCCGGCGTCGGGCCGGAGCCGGAGTGGTTTGCGCCCCGCTGGCTGGCATGGAAGGCCTTTGGAGCCGCGCTAGCCGGGGTCGAAGGGACTCCGCCGGCCGGCGCAGGTCCGCACATGCGCGGGAGAGTCTGGCTGCTGACGTCATCCCCACACATGCACGGGGGGGGGGTCACCTTCGTGCCGGCCATCGCGCAGGCATACATGGCCAGCGCGTAGGAATAGAGTGCCCCAACGGCACAGGCCCGCCCGCGGATCGGCGGGCCCCGACTGCAGGCCAGGCCACCGTGGGGGCACCCCCCCGGGCCAGATCACCCCGTGCCCCCTCCAGGATCCCGGAGCCCGCCCGCGCCGCCAGGTTCCGCCGGTAAGGGACCCAGTCCAATTTACGCCGGTGGGACCTGCATAGAACGAGCAGGACTTTGTCCCATCACAGATCAGAGAATCGCCGGGCCGGGGGTGGGGGGGGGGGGGGGGGGGGGGGGGTGGGGGCTGTGAGCGACCGCTGACCGGCACGGCGCAATTCCTGCCCCTGCCAAATCTCCGGTGCCGGAGAATTCGGCATCCGGCGGGGGCGGGATTCAGGCTGCCGCTCGGCGATTCTCCGACACAATGGTTTCAACAAGAGGGCCTTGTTTAACAAACCAAAGCCAGCATCACATGACCAAGCCTTAGACAAGGTCAGGGGTGGGCAAACTACGGCCCGTCTTTATGTCTTTATGCGGCCCACCAAGATCAAGTCATAAAATTTTTTTTTTAAATCTTTTTTTTTTAAATTTAATTTAATTTTTAAATTTTTTTTATTTTAAGGTTAATGGGGAGGGCTGTTGGGTTACTGGTATAGGGTGGATACGTTGACTTGAGTAGGGTGATCATTGCTCGGCACAACATGTGTTTCATGTGAAGTTTCTACTTTAAAATATTAATTAATAAAAATTAGTTGCTTTTTTTTTCTTTAAAAACCTTTTATTTTGGCTATTTTAAATATTAATTATTTTACTTAATATACTATGCGGCCCTTTAGAATTGTGAATTTCCGAATGTGGCCCTTTCACGGAAAAGTTTGCCCACCCCTGGACAAGGTATTGTCAAACTCAGGGGCGGAACCCTCGGGTGGGCGCGGGCAGGTGTTGAGAAGGTCGCGGAGCCGTCCGTCGTGGTGCCCCATTTCACGCGAATCCGCACGCAACAACGCAGCAGCCGAATTTTCTTTTATATGGTCACAGTTTTTTTTCCAAGTTCGGGGGGACCAAAGGGACCATTGTGGCCTAAGGGACCCAAAACCATTTCCTCCACTGTTGTCAGCAAAAACAAGGGAAGCGAAAATGGTGGGTCGTGAAGGTCGGCCGGAGTGGGTCGCGAATGTCGGCCGGGTTAGGCCCAGAAGGTCGGCCGGAGTGGGTCGCGAAGGTCGGCCGGGTTAGGCCCAGAAGGTCGGCCGGAGTGGGTCGCGAATGTCGGCCGGGTTAGGCCCAGAAGGTCGGCCGGAGTGGGTCGCGAATGTCGGCCGGGTTAGGCCCAGAAGGTCGGCCGGAGTGGGTTGCGAAGGTCGGCCGGGTTAGGCCCAGAAGGTCGGCCGGAGTGGGTCGCGAAGGTCGGCCGGGTTAGGCCCAGAAGGTCGGCCGGAGTGGGTCGCGAAGGTCGGCCGGGTTAGGCCCAGAAGGTCGGCCGGTGTGGGTCGCGAAGGTCGGCCGGGTTAGGCCCAGAAGGTCGGCCGGAGTGGGTTGCGAAGGTCGGCCGGGTTGGGCCCAGAAGGTTGGCTGGTTGGTAAAAATGGGTCCCAGGAAAAAAAATTTGAAAAACACTGACTTAGACCATTGGAATTCCAATGATATAGTCTGCACCTTATAGCTCAGTTACTTTTTTAATGGGAACAGAACTCAAGGCAATAACCTGTGCAGGTGGGAGCAGAAAGAACTCGAGCCTTCACAAAAGTGCAAACTGCTGGAACCTTGAAACTAGTAGCTCCAAGACTAACTCGCTCCATGTGCCTACTCCCATCATGGAAGCCTTGCTTCAGGAAAGACAGGATCACTTTACAGCCAGCCAACTTCCTCTCTGAAGGAACATTCCATTTGACTTTTGATTCCAGACTTTGGACATATGTAAAACCCTAACTTGTATTTTATTGTGATCGGCCGTGAAACTTTTTCCTTTTCCCTTATCCGCCATTTATTGTGTGAGTAAAAAAGGGTGGACATTGTGAAACCCCTCTCACACCTGTGTGTATATATACGTGTGTAAAAATAAACCAACCCTTTGTTATATCTTACCTCGAGTTTGCTGTGCATGTTATTCACAGAGGATTAAAACACTTCAGATTTAAGGGGTGGGGCAATATGGCACCATTTAGAAAGGGTGAAATCAAAATAAACACCTTTTGTTTACAGATGAGTCGTGATAGGAGAAGTCAAGACAGTTTAAATTTACCCCCCTACTGTCCATAACAATCATCACCAAAATATCAAAACAAAAGGTTAGAAATTTTATTTTTACAGGAATTGTTAACAGGACATGAAATGCCTCAGCAGAAACAGTGATGGAAGAAGAATCCAGACTTCATCTTTAACTTTGCCCCTGTTTCACTCTTCTCTGCAAGCTAAAGATTTGCTCAAAACATTTATTAGAACAGCTCTTTACTGACACTTACAGTCAGTGAAATATAGTGCTGTTGGGAAATGCTCTTTATTCTAAATTTTCTCCCCTGGATACATAGATTCTCTGGCAAGTGTTCAGGTAAACAAAGATAGTTTTAAGGATTTTTATTTGTATTTGTAAACATTAGAAATAAGGTGTTGTTTTAGGTGTGTTTAATTCAATGTTTCTGTTTCTGGAAGGGCAAAACCTGTAGTTAGATTTATGTTGGAAAAGGGGCTGGATTCTCCCAAAATGGGACTCTGACCCCTTGCCGGCGTAAAAACACTGGCATTTCAGTCCGGAGTTTCCTCAAAAAAAGAAAAGCTAATTCACTCACCTTCAGGGGACTGGCAGGGACCCGGAGTGATTCCCGCAGCTTTAGCTGCGTATACGGGTCCCCACATGTGCACAGCAGCGGCCTCCAGCGGCTGCGCCGAGCACCATGGCGGGCTCAGACCGCGGAGGCAGCTCCAAAATGTAGCCCCCCCCCCACCCCCCCCGATCTGCTGCAAGCCCTTGCAACCGACCTGCCTGATCTGTCCCCCAGCCGTCCATAAACCCCCCCCCCGCCACCCCCCCATCCCCCCCCGCCCCCTCTCGGTGCCCGATCCCCCACCCCACCACCAGGGCGGCCGTGGACTGAGAGCGCAGCCGCCATGCAATGTTACCAAATGGCAGTGGGTGGTTAGAGCCACGCTGTCGGGAACTTGGCTGGTCGGGAGCGGAGGATCGCTGGGTGGGCCTCTGGCAATGGCCCCCCAGCTCCGCGGACTACTCCGTGATTACACTGATTCTCGGGTCCTGGAGAAAAACCGGACCGGCGCCGGGCCCGATTTCTGTGTGAAAGTTGATTCTCCGCCCCCGCGACAAACGCAATTTCGGGAGAATCCAGTGTTTGTATGTGTGGAGTTGGTCAAGTTCTAATGTTAAGTTCAACCAGGAGCTGGTTTAGCACTGGGCTAAATCGCTGGCTTTTAAAGCAGACCAAGGCAGGCCAGCAGCACGGATCAATTCCCGTACCAGCCTCCCCAAACAGGTGCCGGAATGTGGCGACTAGGGGCTTTTCACAGTAACTTCATTTGAAGCCTACTCGTGACAATAAGCGATTTTCATTTCATTTCATGTGTTTCTATTGTGGTTAGAGAAGGCTATGGTTTGAAAAATAAATAAAATGCATAAACATGTGGCCATTGCTTAGCACTGGAGGTCCTTGTGAGGTAAAAAGCATTTACGTTTTTGTTTAGGTAATTTGAGAGCAGTTGGAGACAGGATCTCGGGGATTGAACATATGACAACTCTGCCAGATGATTCAACAGGCCAGGAGCAACAATGTAGACTTCCTAAGGAACAGGACACAGTCCAGATAACGAGGATATTGGGAGAATCGGCGGGGGGGGGGGGGCACTGCGAGAGGCCGCCGACCGGTGTGGCGCGATTCCCGCCCCCGCTGAACCTCCGGTGCCGGTGAATTCGGCGGCCAGCGGTGACGGGATTCACGCCGCCCGCTGGGTCGGAGAATCCCGCCCACAATCATAGTAACTGATTTAAAGTGTGACAATAGTCAGAGGTAGATGAAATACTTGGTGTCATTTTAATACAGTCTGGTAGTTAAAAGTTAAAGCAATTGTGAGCAGTTTGCACAGCAGTCGAAACAAATAAATCCTAAAGGGGTTGGTGTGTCATCTTACTCTGAATCTCACAGCCACACCCTAGCATCTGACTGGGACCAGTTGGGTCCTTGGATGCAACAGACCTCCGACTTCTGTCTCCCAAAGATGCAACAGACCTCCGACTTCTGTCTCCCAAAGATGCAACAGACCTCCGACTTCTGTCTCCCAAAGATGCAACAGACCTCCGACTTCTGTCTCCCAAAGATGTTCCTGCCTCCACCTGATGTGCATCACCAACTGTGTAGTGCTCACCAGATTGTGCCCCAGATGTCTGGCCGCTACTTTTGCCCACCGAGGTGTGTGTCTCTGCGCAGGTGGAAGGTGGGGATAAGAACTATGATGCCTCAATGGTGGCAAGCACAAAGCTCCCCTCTGAGGTGTTCACTTGGAAGGCGGGGAGTGCAGGGAGCGTGGGTTCAACACGGATGGGCCGGCACCATCAGATGGAGATTCTGCAGGAGAATCGATATGTGGTCGGTAGGAGGGAATGATCAGTATGTCTGGCACGAACAACACGTGTGACAGGTCATCTGGGTGGGGGGGCCAGAGAATACTCACCTCTGTGGTGCAGACCAATTTCAATGTCGGTGACTGCTCTGTCCTTAGCCACCTCTGCAACCTCCAGGGCCCGTTTCTCGTAGGGATGAGTACTCCGATGTCCAGCACCCCGCCCCCTGTCTGGGCCCTTTCCTGTCTGTTATGGGTCAACGTCTGTAGGGACAAAGGGCATTTTGACCGTGGAGGAAGGGGGTGCTATGGTGAGGGCAGGCGTGGACATCACTTCTGGTAATGGGTGGGGTGTGCTGGTAGGTGCCAGGGTGTGCTGGAGCACAGGTGCGGTATTGTGCTGCGGTGTGGGTGTGGTGCCAACTGAGGGTCTTCAGGAGGAGGAAACAGCTGGGGGTGCCATGGGGCCGATGCCAACTCACCAGTGTGGCTGGATGGAGATTGTTTTGCTTCTTGTGGCACTCTCACGTGGCACTGGCTGCCCTGTGGCTGACCCTCCGACTCCCTTGGGGGAACAGGGTATACTGTCTGAACTTCCCTCATGCCCAACAGCCTGGCCTGGTCTCCGAAACGTGTAGTGGGCCTGCACCGTGGCATGGCTGCATGCTGTCTGGGGTTTGCTTGGAAGGATTGTTTTAAGGGCTGCTCCCCCTTGTTAGTGGGTAGCTGCTGGGCATGGTCCAGGCAAATCAGCTAATGGGACAGTCATTACCAACATGAAGCCCATGGGACATCATTACCGGCCCTAATTGCCATTAGATACTGGAGACGGCCTCGCCAGGTCGGCCATCACCTAACAATTCTTGCTTGCTACTGCACATAGAAACATCTTCGTTAGATCGTGCTCTTTGTCTCTCTGCTTTTATTATTTCCATACTAAAATTTTATGATTTGAAGAACTCTTGCTGACAATTTTAATGGTATTTACAAAACCTTCATTCACTTGTTTTAGGTATTGCACAGTTATGTGATAATTTACATCATGAGAAAGTTACAGGTCATAGCATTCAATATCCCAAAACATCTCAAATTGTCGTGAAGAAATAGCATTCTATGGTGACATTGTGGAATTAAGTAAGGAGGGAGGAGACTTGTTTGGAGCAAGTTGAGGTTGCTTGGATTGAACAGCTGATTTATGTGCTGTAAATCCGATGTAAAGGAAAAAAGATACAGCTCAAACAGCAATGCCCAAGATGTCTAGAAGATGGAACACTTGATGGCATATTCCATCATTTTGCTGATGATCAACTGGTAAATGACAGAATTGCATTTGTCACTTTTTTGTGGACAGGACATGTCTGTGCAATTTTCTAATTTGTCGGGTAGATGCCAGCACTGTTGGCGTTCTAGAGCAACATAGTCATATGTTCATCTAGTCCTATACTATTGCACCCCCCTGCAGTAGGATACATACATAGATACATAGAAGATTGGAGCAGGAGGAGGAGGCCTTTTGGCCCTTTGAGCCTGCTCCGCCACTTATCACGATCATGGCTGATCATCAAACTCAATAGCCTAATCTTGCTTTCTCCCAATAGCCTTTAATCCCATCGCCCCAAATGCTCTCTCTAGCCATCTCTTGAATAGATTCAATGTTTTCATCAACTACTTCCTATGGTAATGAATTCCACAGGCTCACCACTGTTTGAGTGAAGAAATGTCTCCTCATCTCTGTCCGAAATGGTTTACCCATAATCCTCAGACTGTGACCCCTGGTTCTGGACGTACCCATCATTGGCAACATCTTCCCTGCATCAACCCTGTCGAGTCCTGTTCGAATTTTATAAGTCTCTGAGATTCCCCCTCATTCTTCTGAACTCCAGCGAGAACATTCCTAACCTAGTCAATCTCTCCTCATATGACAGCCCCACCAACCCTGGAATCAGTCTGGAAAACCTTAGCTGCACTCCCTTGAGAGCAAGAGCATTTTTCCTCAGGGAAGGAGATCAATATTCTAGGTGTGGCCTCACCAAGGCTCTTTATAATTGTAGCAACACATCCCTGCTTCTGTATTTGAAACCTCTCGCAATGAAGGACAACATACCACGAGCCTTAATTACCACCTGCTGCACCTGCATGCTTACCTTCAGTTTACCTGGTGCACAAGGACACACAGGTCCCCCTGCACACTATCCTCTCCCAATTTACAACAATTCAGGTAGTAATCTGACTTCCTGTTTTTGCTTCCAAAGTGAATAACCTAACACTTATCCAAATTATACTGCATCTACCATTGATTTGCCCACTCGCCCAACCTGCTGGAGGATCTCTGCATCCTTGTCACAGTTCAACCTCCCACCCAACTTGGTATCATCTGCAAACTTTGAGATGTTACATTTTATTCCCTCATCCAAATCATTAATATATATCGTGAATCGCTGGTGTCCCAGCACCGATTCCTGTGGTACCCCACTAGTTACTGCCTGCCAATTTGAAAAGGACCCATTAATTCCTACTCTTTGTTATCTCTCTGCCAACCAGTTTTCTATCCACCTCAATACACTTCCCCCAATCCCATGCACTTAGATTTTGCACAATAATCTCTTACGCAAAATTAAAGTGCATGGGACTGGGGGAAGTGGAGAAAAATATCCAAGATATTTTTGGGATCCTTAGACCTTCCTGCAACCAGTGAGCTGAGCCAATTGTTGGTATTGTGCGGAATGACTTGAATTGGCTGAGAATATTGGCATGAAGGTGGAAACCACAGGAGATCAAGGTGGATGATACTTTTAGTACTCATTGCTGAAGATAGTTGAAAACACATTGACGAACAGTTGATTTTTTTTATTGTGTTGGTTCTCTCACTTCCTGCCACAACCCCAATCTGACAAGTATTTCCTTTAGCTCAATTCAGTGACTGATGAAATTGGTGAGCTCTCTTTGGTGAGGGACATTGAAGAACCCCACCCATGGTACATTCTGCATCTTACCAGTGCTTCTTTCTAGTGGTTTTCAACATGGAGGAGCAGTGATTCATCAGCTGAGGGAGGGTGGTAAGTGGTAATCAGCAGGAGGTTTTCTTGCCCTTAGACTTCATGGGCAGGATTCTCCGCGAACCAGCGGGGCGGGCAACTCCGGTGTGAAGAGGTGGCATGAACCACTCCGGCATCAGGCTGCCCTGAAGGTGCGGAATCCTCCGCACCTTCAGGGGCTAGGCCGGCGCTCGAGTGGTTTGCGCCTTGCCGGCTAGCGCGGAAGGGGCTTGGCGCCATGCCAACTGGCACTGAAGGGCCTCCGCGGGCCAGCGCGAGTTGGCGCATGCACATGAGCGCCAGCGTGTGCTGACATCATCCCAGCCATACGCAGCAGAGTTCATCTCCGCATCGGCCATCACGGACTGTTACAGCGGCCGACGTGGAGGAATAGAGTGCCCCACGGCACAGGCCCGCCCGCGGATCGGTGTACTCCGATCGCAGGCCAGGTCACTGTGAGGGCACCTCCCGGGGCCAGATCCCCCCCACGCCCCCACGAGGACCTCGGAGGCTGCCCATGGAGCGAGGTCCCGCTGGTAAGTACCTGTTGTAATGTACGCCGGCGGGACCTGCCATAAATGGGCGGCCACTCGGCCCATCGTGGGCCGGAGAATCACCAGGGGGGCCGCTGCCAGCGGCCTCCGACCGGCGCGCACGATTCTCACCCCCGCCAAATCCTCGGCGCCGGAGAATTTGGCAGCAGGCGGGGGCAGCATTCATGCCGCCCCCCCCGGTGATTTTCCGACCCTCCCGCCCCATGAATTCTACTGATGATGACTCCCATGACAGCGAGATAGGACATACCCAGGGATGGTGAAGGTGGTATCTGGGAGTTTTGCTGGAGGGCCAATGTGTATGGCTATAGCTTGATGTTATTTCACTAAGATTTATTTCAGAGTCTTTTGCAGCGTTTATTAAATAGACAGCAACAATTTTGCTTACTGCACATAATTATACTCTCTCAACTTTGGCACAAATTCTGAAATGTGAGTGAAGAGGACTTTTCAGGGCCAACTGTCTGGTCCTGTTTTTATTGCAACTGAATCTGAAGCCTAACTGAAAGCTTAGTGGGCCGTTCAGTTTTATTCTTATAATGCTTCTTTGTATAGGCTTGATTACAACTGAAAGATTTGCTAGGCCAATTCAGAGGACAGGTAAAAGTCAACTACATTCTGGAGTCACATTTAGGCCAGGCCAGGTAAGGATGCCAGATTTTGTTCCCTAAAGGACACTAATGAACCAGATGGGTTTTTAAAACAATCGATAAAAGTTTCATGGTCCCTGTTACTGACACTTTCAGCTTCATTGAATTAGAATTCCACCAGATGCCGTGGTGGCATTTGTACCCTTGCCCCAAGAGCATTAGTTTGGAATGCTGGATTGCTAGTCACATTACCACTACACCACCTTCTCTCCTGTTATGTTGAAATCATAAACGGCACTTTCAGGGCTAAATTCTTTTAACTTTACTCACAGAAGAAATATAGCATGTCACACAGACCTTGATCCCCACTGGGCCACTCAGCATCAAACGACTGGTAACAGTTGCAACAGAGATGTTATTTCACTAAGATTTATTTCAGAGTCTTTTGCAGCGTTTATTAAATAGACAGCAACTATTTTGCTTACTGCACATAATTATAGCTGTGAAGCATGGAGCAATGCATGCAAATTCTGACCATGGATAGACAAAGGGACATTTCAATTCTGTGCTCACTTTGCTATTTGGCATCTGTTTTTTTTTCCTCATAGGAGCTGTTGACCTAAATTTGAAAGTTGCCAATAGGTAGCTGTTCAGTAAGTTAAGTGAAACACCAATTAAGGAAGTTTGGGTTAATTTCTAAGGCCCAATTTTGCAAAGCTGTCGTTGCAGTGTGAAACCTGAGTGGTGAGTGGGACTTGTGCAAGTTGGGGTTGAATTTCTGCAGTGGACTTTCCTGATTGTTTGCCACAATTTTGGGTAAAGAACTGAAAATCCTGCAAACAGTGCGAACCTCAGTGGAAACTAAATTTGATGAGTGTTGGGGTTGGGGGCATTGCATGTGCACAGTCGAGCTATTTAAATGTGATGAGATCAAAATCATGATGGGTTCCATTATAGACATGCAATCTGGTCTGTTCATGTGCTATACCGAAATGATCCCTTGTGTTCAAATACAATAGGAGAATTATTTGTCCCGTAGTTAATTTTCCTGAAGGAGCACAGATATTTAATTGTATTTTCCTTCTCACATTAATTTCTGAAGGACACCATTTTGCACTGTATTCTTTTCCCCGAATACTTAATTGCAGCATTGTTGCATGCTGTTGCAATCCATCTTGCAGTAATCAAGGTTTCTTATATTCTTGCTGGCAAGGCCAGCACTTGTTACCCATCCCTAATTGCCCTTGAGTGTGCTGAAGCTGGAAAATCCTTTGGACATGCTTATAGTACTTCACACCTCAAATAACCTTTTTGCTCACTCACCTTCCACAAATGTCTTCGAAGCTGAACCTTATTTCATCAATGCTCCAAAATGCACATTACTTTTATTCCACTGTGGGACTTCTGATTTTAGCTTTGGATTCCATCCTACTGTCTCCCCACTATACCCCTTTGTTACATGGATGTGTTTCTCCTAATCTTGCTATATAATATTGCCTATGTAACTTCAGTTCCCCAGGGTCCATTCAAGTATGTTTTAACTGTTGCTCTGGTCCTGAGCCCATCACTCCTATTTCCCTTTTCCTTCTTTTTCTCTCTTTGCCTATCCTGGGCGTTCACTTTTGCAGACAGGCCTTCTTTCACTTCTCCCCTCATTGCCCACCTTTCCTTCTGGGACAATTTTACCTCCTACAGTGTTGGACTCTGACCTGGTCTCTGTCCGATAATATAATCTCTTGAGTAGTTTTGAAGGTTTTCCTTTCTTGTTTCTGGTACTAATTTAATTCCAGCTCATATTGCCATTTATTTTGTTTCAGTTTACACTTGACACGCTGTCAGAGCAATGCTTATTCTTGATTATGCTGGCCCACAACTCCAATCCTTAATGATGCTCGATTGACATATCACTCATCCGAGATAACTCATTTACTCACGCTAGCTCTATTTACAGGTCACCACCACCCTTCTGTCGCCTGCTTTTTAAGGCCATAACGCTGTCTTTAAATTTACTGATTTACAGACACACTTCACATGTCTTCAGCCCTCCATTATTTTTGTCTCTCATTAGTAAAGATCCCACAGTGAACATATTTCCTGGGGCGTGATTTAACGAAAAAGGAACAAACTGCCATAGCAAGCATGTTTAGTCGCATGTTTCTCAGCACTCGCAGCACCGAGAAATACATGGCTATAAAAAGCCACTCATGTTAGATAAGGGACCTCAGCTTTATCTAAGGGAATGCGTGGCCGAGGCTTCATATACCCCTGTCTTGTGCACTGAGTACAGCGAGAGATCGGGATGCCATTTTTCCCTGAGCCCCGACGCAAACCCGACCCCCCTAAAGTTCAAATGCACTATGGGAGGGTCCATGCCCCTCCCCTGCAACACCCAACACCCATGCAGGGCACCCCCATCCAATGGCCAGTGCACAAAAATACCAGCTTGGCATCTTGGCAGTGCCAGGCTGGCACCTGGGTGGCACTGCCAGGGTGCCCAGATGGCACCAACAGTACCAGGGTACTACCACCCTGCTCAATGGGCATGCACCTAGGGATCTCCAGTTCCCTGGGAGACTGCCACAAGTGCCGATCCGCCTGGTCCCTGTTTCTGGAGACCAGTGCTGAATGGCACTCACCCAAGGTTTCCGAGGCAAGGGGATAGAATCCATGCCTCGGGTAATTCGGGAATCTGCACAATAAAGTGAGACTAGCTGTCTCGCTTTAAAATGTAGATTTGCGAAAACATGACTTACATCATAATGTCTCGCGAGATCGCATTAGATCTGCCCATCTGCCCAGGTAGAGCTGAAATTAGGTCAGGAGACTGAGGACATTGGGATTCAAAGTCATGGATCCAGCATGGTGTTCACGCTAGAGATTGTGTTCAACAGGGAATGCTGGTACTTGGAGAGAGAAAGAAAACTGTAGTTGGGTGGCCTGAAGGGGATCCAGGAATGGGAAAGCATTCCTGTTCCTTCTCCGACAATGATTGCACAAAAGAATAATTATTTTTCAACTTACTTTGGCCTCTTCTCCAGCTTTGCAGACTCCTGCCATGGATGAGTTTGTGAATATGGAACACCTAAATCAGTAAGTAAAAATGCTTTTATAGCACTAGCAATACGATCAGGTCATAACAAGTATTATGAATGTCCCTGTTCTTGTAACAGAATCACAGAAACACACAGTGCAGAAGGCCCTTTGGCCCATCGAGTCTGTGCCCACACCTGACCTACTACCTAATCCCATTTGCTAGTAGTTGTCCCATAAATTTGAGTGTTATGATGTGCCAAGTGCTTATCCAGGTACTTTTAAAAGTTGTGAGGAAACCCGCCTCTTCCACCCTTCCAGGGAATGCGTTCCAGACTGCCACCACCCTCTGGGTAAAAATGTTTTCCTCAAATCCCCCTAAATCTCCTTTCCTCACCTTGAACCTGTGTACCCTCATAACTGACCTACAACTCAGGGGAACAGCTGCTCCCTATCCACCCTGTCCATTCCTCCCATAATCTTGTATATCTTGATCAGTTCTCCCCCCCCCCCCCCCCCCCCCCCCCCCCCCCAGTCTTCTGTGCTCTAACGGAAAAAAAACAAGCCTATCCAACCTCTCTTCATAATCTTAAATGTTCCATCTCAGGATCCTGGTGAATCTCTTCTCCACCCCCTCCAGTGCCCCCTCCAGTGCAATCACATCCTTCCTACATTGAACTGCACACAGTACTCCAGCTGTGGCCTCACCAAAGTTCTATACAAGTACAAAATCACCTCTCTGCTTTTGTAATCTATCCCTCGGTTGTTAACGGCAAGTGTCCCAGATGCCTTTTTCACCACCCTATTAGCCTGCCCTTCTGCCTTCAGAGGTCTATGGCCAAACACGCCAAGGTCTCTTTTTTGTTCAGAACTTCCTGGTGTCATGCCATTCATTGAATTCCTTGTCAAATTACTCCTTCCAAAGTATAACACCTCACACTTTTCAGGGTTAAACTCTATCTGCCACTGATCTGCCCATCTGGCCATCCCATCTATATCTTCCTGCAACCCAACACACTCAACCTCACTGTTAACCTCCCAACAAATCTTTGCGTTATCCGCAAACCCGCTGATCCGAGTCAACTATATCTTTTATGTAAATGACGAACAACAGGAGACCCAGCACAGATCCCTGTGGCATGCCACTGGCTTCCAGTCACTAGAGCAGCCATCTTCCACCATCCTCCGTCTCCTACAGCTAAGCCAATTTTGAATCCACCTCATCAAGTTATCCTGCATTCCATGTGCATTTGCCTTCTTTATAAATCTCCCATGTGGGAACTTGTCAAAGGCTTTGCTGAAATCCTTATAAACTACACCAACTGCACTACCCTCCCCTACACACCTGGTCACCTTCTCAAAAAATTCAATCAAATTTGTTAGACATGCCCTCCCTTTGACAAAGCTATGTTGACTATCCCTGATCAGACCTTACCTCTCCAAGTGGAGATAAGGGGCTGGATTCTCTGATTCCCGATGCCAAAATCCTTCTTGTATATCCCACCTTCCCCCAAAATGGTCCCACTGATCCAGGAATCTAAAACCTTCCCTCCTGCGCCAACTCTTAAGGCACTCATTCACCTGTGCTATTCTCCTATTTGTGTGCTCATTAGCACGTGGCACTGGGCGTAATCCAGAGATCACAACCTGAGACGTCCTTTTTAGTCTTGATGCAAGACCTCACCCCTCTCTCTACTTATATCATTGGTACCAACATGTACCATGACCTGCCTTATCACCCTGAGTCCGAATGCCCTGCAGCTATTCAGTGATATCCCGGACCCTGGCACCAGGGAGGCAACACACCATCCTGGAATCACAGTCGCGCCTATCTGTCTCCCTTACTATAGAATCCCCTATTACTATTGGTCTTCCTCTCTTCCCACCCCTCCTGTACAGACAGGCTGCTCGTGATGCCAGGAGCTTGGCACTTACTGTCTGCACTCACTAGAGTAACAAGCCTCATCAGTCTCCAAATTGGAAAACCGGTTTGTGAGCGGGACTCCAGTGGATTCCTGAACTACCTTCCTGTTCAGGTAGGCAGTATTGAACTGCCTGGTGGTCACCCATTCCCTTCCTTCCTTAAGTCCTTCAGCTGTGGTGTGACCACCTCTCCAAACATGCCATCCATGATGCTCTCAGACTTGTGGATGCTCCACAGTGTCCCCAGCCACTGTCCCAGCTCTGAAAAACAGTTTACAGGAGATGCAGCTGGACACACTTCCTGCACACAGGCTGGTCTTGGGCTCTGAAAATGTGCCCGGCTACCCGCACAAGGCAGGAGGAGCATCTCCTGCCACAATCAAACCTTTTAAATTTAAAACTTTAGAACACTTTTAAAAAATCAAATAAGTTGCTACCCTTGCTTAAACAATGACTTACAATTTAATAGAGTTTGAAAATACACACCTGGATTTACTCACCAATCAGCTGAGCCCGTTGATCCCACATCACTTTTTGAACTGAGTTGTCACCTCTGAAAGTGTCCACTTTGGTGTCCACGATGGCCCCCACTGCAAAGCCACACTTGCCTTTCTGAGGAAAGGTAGAAATTGAAAGGAGCACCTCACTCGCTCCGGACCAAAATTCTTATCACAAAACTCCAACTTAAGTACTCTACAGAAGCCCAAAGTAGCATTTCCTGGGTAAGTTAGGGAAATATGACCCTGCATCCTTATCCCTCAATCCACACCATTCTCACTGGGGAGGTAGGTTAATATCTATCTCTTTGATACTGGTCTATTTGTCTTCTGCCTCCTCTGTTACTTTACCTGATTGCTGAAGCTTTGTGCCGTTCAGAAGCCTTTGGAGAATCAAACTCTCTAATTTAACACTTGCTGGTCATGGCGAACTCCTGTTTTGGTGGTAGGTAAAGTTGTTCTGAAGTAAAATTGTTCCACTACACGCCATATGATTTTAAGAAGGGGTGGCACGTTGGCACAGTGATTAGCACTGCTGCCTCACAGCACTAGAGACCCAAGTTCAATTCCAGCCTTGGGTAACTGTCAGTGTGGAGTTTGTGCATTCTCCCTGTGTCAATGTGGGTTTCCTCCAGGTGTTCCGGAGTTTCCTCCTGAAGTCCAAAGATGTGCAGGTTAGTTGGATTGGACATGCTAAAATTACTCCTTAGTGTCCATGCGAAGGTTAGGTGAGTTTCGGGGATAGGGCAGGAGAGTGTGCCTAGGTGGGGTGCTTTTTCAGAGGGTTGGCGCAGATTCAGTTGGGCCTAATGGCGCCCTTCTGCATTGCAGGGATTCAATGAATAAGATGATTGTCAGGGGCACAAGACAGGAGTTTGATGAAATACTCTCCAGTTGCCCTCTTATGACCACTGGAATTTTTATGACTGTTATGTTTTGAATTGTCTCCCTTAATTTAAGTTAAAATGGGATAGTTTGGCGAGGGAAATAGTTTGGGGTGAGGGGGAGTTTGGGGGCGATGGAGATTTGGGAGTGGCAGGAGGTTTGCGGAGTGAGGGGGTTCAGGGGTTAGGGATGGGGGCTGTAGCTGGTGTATGTTGTCCTGAAGCCTTCAGGCTGTGTATTTTTAAAAGTTCTCAGAGCTCTGTGTCAGTCTTCAGGCATGTGTTGTCAGAACATGAAAATGAGCCCTCAGTTACTCAGCTGTGAGTGGCGTGGTGGTATGGGGTGCCTGTAGGGTATCATGAGATGGGAGGAAGGGAGTGGCTGCCCAGTAGTCTTAAGTGTAAAGGCTTGACAGCAATGAGATCTCAGGATGATCCAGCCTGAGTAAGAATAGTGCCTATTAGTTGTGCGTATCCTTGATTCAGAGAGTAACTGTGCCCTCTAACATTCCTGAATCTCATGCTCATAAAAATAATAATATCACAAAATAATAATAATGCATATCGTGGTCTGTTATGCCCTACATAACTTGGTGCAGCAGACCACAATGTCCTTGACGATGATGACCATGAGGAGCGGAATGTCTCCTTTGATGAGGAGGTGATTCAGGAGTGAATAGAGGTTTGTGACCCCTCTACGACCAAGAGAGGAGGACTTCATGAAAACTAACTCTTCAGGGTTAGGTCTTAGGGTCCTTATGCCTGCTTACTCTGTCAATGAAGGAGGGTGATGCAAACTTGTGGTGAGGAAAGGGTGAGGGCTGCAGCTGGGCAGTCAACCTGGGAAAAGGTTCAGAGACAGCTACTGGGGCTGGCAGGTCTGGAGCAACTATAAGAGTAGCCGGCTGCCAAGGCAAGCTGTTTAAAAAGCCCACTTTGGTGCTTCATCCCAGTTAAAATAAAAACAGAATGGCCCTCCTACCCTCACCTCTCCACACCTCCATACATTCCCTATGCCCCATAAGTGCCACCTTATAGCCTTACGCCATGACCTCTCAGGCCTCTGCATTGGTCCTTCATGATCCCAATGCCAAAGTATGCATCCTCTATGAGCCTTATGCTCCCCCATGCCAAGCTATTCCCATTCACTCACTAGACACTATAGAACCAATGAGCAATATATTGACAGTACAATCTGTTTAAAAAAAAATGCTTTTTAAAAAAATAGTCAATCATTGATAACTTTCCCCTTTCTTAAAAAAAGCTCCCTTCATCCAGACTCTTTGAAGTATCAATATCAGAAACTGAAAGCACTTGGAATCTCTTTATTTTATGTAAATCAACATTGTTCAATTGACAGCATCAATAAGCGAGCCAGAGCTGTCAATCACGCAATAAATTCTCCGGGGCTGAGGTGTTTCAACAGGCTAATGGATTCTGGGCTCTTAGTCAAAATTCATTATGTATTCTTGCTACGTAAATCCTGCTGTCACTACAGGGCCCTTTGGTTATATACAGCGTTTAGTGGGTGAATGCGCATGGAAGTGCCATAACTTGGCATGAGGGGCCATAGTGATTTTTTGGCGACATATCTGGGCAAGGGGTCATGTGGAGACCCTTCTGAACTTACCTTTCAAAATGTTGCCTCATTCAGATAATGGTTCACAATGGTTGAATTTGTTTGCAACATCAGGCATGTGGACGTCCATGCTGAATGTAGGCTCGTTGGCACCCACATTTTTATAGGAGCAATAGGCAGCAAGGTGCATGTATGGTTGCCTCTTTATAGGAGCTAATGTGCGGGACAGGGCTCATTCGTAGTCATACAGGTTATATTTTCGGTATTTTATCCTTTTGCGTGTTTCGTTAAGCTTTCAGCGTTACACTCAATTTTTATTTTTGTTTGTGTCCTGCTAATATTAAATAATGTAAATTTGATTAATCAACTGACTACTCCAATCCCATCCCAGTTTTTGGAAACATTTTGGAAATCACGTCTGGAACCACTGTGAGGAAGCTCCGAACACAGTCAGGCTTTTCCTAGCACTGTATCGCCTGAAAACAATATCATAGATTTCAACACATATGCAGACAAGTGCGCATGCACAAACTGGTATCAGCAGCCAACTTATGGTGGTAGGAGACACAGTGAGTCCACGATACTGCTGAAATGCCATGGACCACAACTCTTTGGAATGCTGGACCAACTCCATGAGAACTGGACATGCCATAAGACCATAACATATAGGAGCAGAATTAGGCCATTCAGCCCATCGAATCTGCTCCGCTATTCGATCAAGGCTGATATGTTCCTCATCCCCAATCTCCTGCCTTCTTCCCGTAAACCCTGATTCCCTACTAATCAAGAAATCCCCTTATTATCAAGAACTCCAGATTTGAGCTTGAGGTGTGGTTACAGTGGTTCAAGGAGGCAGTTCACCACCATCACCAAGGGCAGTTAGGTATGTGCAACAAATGCTGGCCTTGCCAATGTGCTAACAACAATAAATTAAATTCATGGCTTCTGATGAACTCTGTGGTGTTTGATATGTGTACAGCACATTACCTCGGCTAACAGTGCAGTTTTAAAGACTCAATTGTCAGAGGGGCTATCTTTCAAATGAGAGATTACACTGTTGCCCCATCTGCTTGTTGTTACGTAGAAAGAAGATATCATGGCATTTCTTGAAAGTCAGCAAGGAGTTGTCTTGTTTCTCCCTCAACCAGCAAAACTAAAAGCAATTGCCAGTGGGAGAGTACATAGCCATGGATGGTGATATAACCTCAGTGGTATAATTATGTAAGAACATAAGAACTAGGAGCAGGAGTAGGCCATCTGGCCCCTCGAGCCTGCTGTAGTAAGTATGACTATATCTGGCTTTTGCTTGATTAGTCTGCCAATGTTTGATATAGCCCTCAAGATGTTTGTGAGGAAAACGTTGTCAGGTCGAATGAGCTGGATTTCCCTTTGTCAGGTCAGAATCTGATGCCTTGATCAAAGCCAGGAGTCCATTCATTTTTTAAATTCTTTTTCTTTGCATGGCGTGATACAATGCAGCTTCTTGTTAGATCAGATCATAGGAATTAACCAAGATGGTATGAGAATGAAGTCACATATAGGCCATATGAAGTAAGCTCAGCACGGGCAGCATGGTGGCACAGTGGTTAGTATTGCTGCCTACGGCGCTGAGGACCCGGGTTCGAATCCCGATCCTGAGTCATTGTCCGTGTGGAGTTTGCGCATTCTCCCCATGTCTGCTTGGGTTTCACTCCCACAACCCAAAGATGTGTAGGCTCGGTGGATTGGCCACACTAAAATTGCCCCTTAATGGAAAAAAATTAATTGGGTACTCTAAATTAAAAAAAAACTGAGCTTAGCAGATTTCCTTCTACAAAGGGCATTAGTAATCAATCTGGCTTTTAGAACACAATATGAGCAAAATCTGAAATCTGCTTTAAATCGGAAATAAAAACAGAAATTCCTGAAAAAACACAGCAGGTCTGGCAGCATAGAACATAGAACAGTACAGCACAGAACAGGCCCTTCAGCCCTCGATGTTGTGCCAAGCAATGATCACCCCACTTAAACCCACATAACCCATATACCCGTAACCCAACAATCCCCCCCATTAACCTTACACTACGGGCAATTTAGCATGGCCAATCCACCTAACCTGCACATCTTTGGACTGTGGGAGGAAACCGGAGCACCCGGAGGAAACCCACGCACACACGGGGAGGACGTGCAGACTCCACACAGACAGTGACCCAGCCGGGAATCGAACCTGGGACCCTGGAGCTGTGAAGCATTGATGCTAACCACCATGCTACCGTGAGGCAGATGTGGAGAGAGAGAAACAGAGTTAATGGGCTGGATTCTCCATTCGTGCGTTTAAGTGCTGACGAGAACGGAGGATCTGTGGTGTTTCACAACGGGAATATCTGTGCTACACCGATTCCGGTACTGGTGAAGGGCTAGGAGCAGTGCCGTGTGAAACACATGGGGAACGCATGAAAAATGGTGCGAGAATCGGTGGGTCCATGCTGGACATGTGCAGGACTGACAAGCTGCAGACTTGCAGATGTTTACACCCTCACACGCCACTGACCGGGCCGGAAAAGATTCCGCCGGTTGTGATGGACCGCGTAACCGCCCACCCCAACCCTATAGCCCACCTTCTGGCCAACCCCAACAACTCCCCCCAGCCCTAGCAGAAGCCCCCCCGGCCAGCAACATGGCTCCCGGCGGAGTATAACGATGCAGGACACTGTCCACATGCCCTCTCTCTCTCTCTCTCTCTCTCTTTGCAGCTGCCACGCCAGGCTCATGACCACTGAGTTCACATGTGTCTTGCGCGTCAGAAACTCGCCCCATTGGAGGCTGTGCATCGCGGATGGGCCCGATAATTATATGCAAACGGAGTTGCGGCTGCGCACGGCGCACGTATTGAAGATGCCGATTTAGAGGGCGTGGAGCATCATGACTCTGCATCAAAACAGCGACTGCATCGATTTCGCCGTCGGAAGCCATTATCTCTGCCTGATCGCCGTTCCCGATATCAGCACAGGCAACGGAGGATCCCGCCCAATGTTTCGAGTCCAATATGACTCTCCTTTTTGTTACAGATTAATTGAATTCATACAGTAGAAAGTTGTTGGTAAATGGACTTTCACTGCGTTTAATTTCACGAAAAAATGTTCATCACATTATAGCCCTGAATAATGCAGGCATAAATTTCCTTTATTTAAGAAATCAATATGCAACCTCATAAACATTATGGCTGTCATAGACAAGTCCGGTGTGCAGTGCGAAAACATGAATAATTAAGAAATGCAAAACAGAATTAACTTTTTAATTATGTTTAAATACTATTGATTGTGAAGCTGTACACTTCCGACTATTTTTTTTCTAAATCTATGAACATCGATTATGAATATCTTGAAGAACAGTTTTGAAAATTGTGAGTATTTTATTTAAAACTTACGAAAACAATATTACTTAAATATATTTTTAGCTATACATGCCTAAGTTATCATAATGCAAAAATAGTTTAAAATGCTTTAGCAACTTTTTGAGCAAAATAAAATAAACTTCTAAATGTAACTTTAATTGTATTTAGAAATATTGGGCACGATCTCCCAGCTGCGTTGAACCCGAATGAGGGCATGGCCGTTAGACGCCAGGAGATCCCTTCCCTCTTCCGGGATCCACTGGCTCACCACGCCTCATGCGATCTAACGGAATCTTGCGAGATGTGCGATCAGAATCTTACCCATTGCATTTGCCAAATCTGCATATTAGAGTGAGACAGCTAGTTTCATTCTAAAATGCAGCTTGCCTGATCTACTGAAGGCCTGGGATCGAATTGTTTTGCCTTGAAGATGTCAGGTGATTGCTGCTCAGTGCTGGTTCCCACAAATGAAACCCAGATGGACTGGCAGTTGGATCAGAGGCTCCCGGGTGGTTGCCTTCTGGGCAGGGTGACATCTTGGCACTGGCAGCATGACACTCTGGCAGTGCCACCTGGGTGCCAGCCTGGCACTGTTAAGGTGCCCAGGAGGCACTGGCAGGGGCACTGCCATGCTGGCTTTTTTCCTGTACGGGTGGGGGTTGCGCCTGGAGGTGTCTTGCCCACTTGAGCTGAGGACCCCTTTATAAGTGCTTTTGGGGGGTTCAAGGGTCAAAACATTGGGTCGCCAATTAAAAATGGTGCCCAATCTCCTCCTTCACTGAGGAGTTCCCTGCTGAGTTCCCGGATTGCAACAAAGTCCCATTAGATAGCATGGCCTTTCTCGGCGCTGCGAGCGATGGGAAACATCGGTCCAAACTCTCTTGACATGGGGCTCTGTTGCAATTCTGTTAGATCGCGTCCTATAATGCATAATTACTTTTTTTTTCTGGGTACAAGATTTAAAAAACTACATTTCATTAACTGTCACTATAAATCAATGACAACTGCAATCTAAAGGTCCAGTAGTAACGCTGACCTCTCGGTGCTGTTCCCTTCTCATTTAAATGGGCCAGGTGGATGCAGCATTGCAATGGGTGCATCCTGAGCAACAGTCTACCCCATTCATCTGGAAACTTGCATCATCAAAATTGGGTGGAACACTAGCTCCTCAAGATATCTCGTTTGATCAACTCCAACATCACCCATCTATAGTTTTAAACAACTCCCCATTTTTGGGGATTGAGCTGATTTTTTAGGCCACGATTTTGCACTAGCGTTTGTCACAGGCGCAAATAGCGAGGTGGCTGCAAAATCCCACAATAAACCTAAAGCAAGATTCTTGCTGGCTAGTTCTTGTGGCAAGATCATTCCCGCCCACCTTCGCACGACAATGACATAATGAGGTTCCTGTCCAGGAAGGTCTGGAATCTCATTAAAATATATTAACATGTCATTAGTGGGTTTCTCCACTGTATCATCCTCCCCACGTTGGATTTCCCCCTAGCTGATGCGATGTCGGTCAGTGAGTTCACAATAGGTCTGGAGTCTGGAGCAACTTGAACCAGGTGAAGAGAGGACACCAGGGTGCATAAAGGTAAGTACAGCCCCTCTGGGGGAGCGACAGGACCGGGAATGTCCCCTGGCATTCCCCCCGGGGGGCTGTGTCTTTGTTTTTAAAAATCAGACATCCAGGGCTGGATTCTCCGCAGCCCTGCGGCACAATCATGACCGGCGGGGGGAACGGAGAATCCACTTTCATGCCTTAATCGGGCCCAGCGCCGGTTCGGCGATTCTCCGGCACCTGAAAATCGGCGTGACTGCAGAATATGGCACGCGGCTGGGGGCCCATTGATAGAAGCCAGCCGAGCAATCCTCCCGACCGGCCGGGTTCCCGACAGCGTGGAATGAACCAACTATTGCCGGTCGGTTTGCTCAGTCCGCGGCCGCCCTGGTCGGGGCAGGGGGATCGGACACCGGAGGGGGACCTTATAGGCAGCCGGGGGTTAGATCCGCGTGGTTTGATGCTCGGGCACCTGGTAGATCGGGGGTGCCCTCATGTCTCCGTTTGGCTCCGTGGTCCGAGTCCGCCAGGGAGCTTGGCATGGCCGCTGGAGGCTGCCACCGTGCGCATGCGCGGACTCCAAACCGGAAGTGCGGGGGACCGTATCCGCAGCTATAGGTAGCCCCCTGCAGGGCATTGAATTAGCTCTGCTTGTTTCTCCACTGTTTTTACATCAGCGTGGGTGTGGTGAACGTATTGTATTCACCATGTATTTCACAGTATCACGCTGTTGCCCATGTGGGCTCCACCTATGGACCATTGTACGATATTACATGAAATGTATCATGTTTGTGCCCTTTTGGGCTCCGCCCCTGGCTCCGCCCCTTGAGGGGACATATAAAGAACAGCAGCCCTGTAGGCGGCTCTCACTCGCAGAGCAGGCGCACGCAGGCACTGTTCTAGTCGATTAAAGCCACAGTTTACATCCACTCTCTGTTTTGCATGAATTGATGGTCACATCAGTGGAGATATAGTCAAATTTTGGGAGAATCCGGCCCCCAATCTCTGGAAACTGACATTACCAGCTCTTTTGCAATAGTGATTTTTAGGCAGTTACCTCACTTGATGGAAGATATTCAATTCATTCAGACAGGGCCTGTGCATTTGTACCGTTGGTGTCAGAGTTGGATTACAGCTCGGCTCCTGTTTTCTTACCTTTAATTTCTTTCAATCCTCTCTCACCCGACCTTCCAACTTGGCCTGGACGGGATCCAGGCAGTAGCGTGAATACCCGGGGCCTAGCATGGAGAGCAGCTCAGTCGGATGTGAGGTGCCACACTCCCATTAGTTGCCGTAGATAAGTTATTTTAATTGTCCTTGACAGGCCAAAGAGAAAGTAGATAGGTAGGTGTATAAGGTAAGTGGGGAGAATTTGGGAAAGTTGGGGGTTGTGGGGTGGTGATGGGGTGGTGGTCTCGGTGGGGGTTGGATCAAGCTTGGGTGTGGGCTCGGATCGGGCCTCGGAGGAGGGATGGAGTCAGGTTTCCTGGTGGAATGGGCAACCGTCAGTTCGGTTTTGGTGGGACTGGGCTGGCAGTCAGGCCTCCGTGGGGTTCTGGTATCACCTTGGGTGTGGGGTGGGGGTGTAGATAGAGCCAGACCTTGGGGGGGGGGGGGGGTTCACGGTGAGTCGGGTCAGGGTAACTATTTTCTGGGTAACTATTGAACCATCTGTTTGCGATTTAAGTCACATTTTCGGTTGGTTCCCTGTGCAGAGAAATTGCCCAGGGAAAGGTTTTACTTCCCAGGCATTTGTCATGCCTGGGAATGACTGGGTGGGAGGATTTCCCAGCGCTTCATTGAGGTACCCCACAATTACATTGCCCTGGAGCATGCAAGTTATGGTCCCCTTGCTACAAAACTAGCAGCCCTGGTATTAACTCCCCTCACCACCCCCACATACACATAAATATGATACAGTTCGGACCCTAATGCAATTTTAACCCCACAAGTTGCACTCAGCCTTGACTCTATCAGGGGAACTTGGCGCCAAGCAGGATTGTGGGTGGAAAGTACCGTAATTTTATCCTTTTCTATTCAACGACATTTACAATTTTTCATGATTCAGCGGCCTTGAGTTAAAGTCTGCTGAATGGCGTATTTAGCGGGGTGTTTCTTGGCCCCTCAGCACCGAGAAACATCCAGCTATTCAATTACACTTTGGGGTTTTTTTGGCCTCCTGGAGATTCTCTCCAAAGAAGTCACACTCAGAGGGATGTCCTGCTGGCGAGCAGGACAAGCTCCTTGAAGACCGGGCTGCCATTTTGTCCGGCTCATCCATTCTTTCCCTCCCACTATCAGACACCCCCCCATTTTTGACCCCCCCGTCAACCCCAAACCTTGGGTAGTTCCCCGGGAAAACCCCCCTCACCTCTCCTTTATCTGGCAGGACCACCCGTGGGCCTGATCCCTGACAGTGCCAACCTGGCACCTGGCAGTGTCAAGCTGGGCAGTGCCAAGGTATCAGGCTGCCGGGGAAGAACCAGGGTGCTACCCTACCCTTACCCCAACCACTTGGGGTTTTCCAATTGCCTCAAAGACCCCCACAGGTGCTGTTACACCTGGTCCACATTTGTGTGGCTCTGTATTACACAATGCCCTGGTGAGGTCGCCCAAGTGTGGCCGGGCACCAGGTGAATTTGACGAACATATATTTCAATGAACCTAATGGCTCATTCATATGCTGACCTGGATCATGCCCAGTGACGACGAGATCCAGATCGTGACGTCATGGGAGATTCTGTTGAATCTCTTAAGATGTTTCAAGCGTTGCGAATCTCGTCCTTGTCCTGACACCAAGTCAGGCATAACGAGGCTGCTGAATCATGCCGGAGAGCTCCCCTGGTCCCTGGAGGATGGCTTTGGGTCTTCATTGCCCCAGGCATCTCTACCCCTCCCTTAGCACAGTCTCTCTCTAGCTACTCCTCAACTGACCATTTAACTTAGTGCCAGAGATTATTACCGTAGGTGTCCAATAGTGGCATTTACCCAGAGCGAAATCTCCTCCTATCAAATGTCCAGGTAGTGATTCTAGCTGCCCTAATCATGCCCCAACTTCAAATCAGGGCTCAAATATTGGAATAGGCGATAGTATCACTTAGTTCCTTTGGCAAATCTGGGTTTTAAAATTCTATTGTACAATAGTAATGCATAACTGGTCAGTGTGTTTATAGAGAATTCTTTTGAATCCAAATTTAAGAAGTCTTAATTGATTTATTTTAGCCCAGCTCAAATGATTGGGCTAACAAATTAGTTTAATGCACGTGTATTTATCTGCTAATGTTGCAACACATAATTTCAAAGATCTGCTACTTATATTGTGCAAACTTACTGACGCATAGGTGCTCTAAGTGGTTGAAATGAGAAATAAGTTACATTTTGACCATATTTCATTCTATAGCGTGAAGTATTTAACAGCTTTTATGTCTTTTTCTCAGGTAGTTTGATTCACGTGTTTGATTCTGGTCATTTTTGATCAGGTCTGTGTGGTTAGATCTCTGATTAGCTTGACATTCAAATTCAGAATCTGCCGTTACATCAATCAACATGGAAGGCTGGCCGACAGTGGCAATCTCAGAGCTTGTTTTCCTATTGATAACTGGACACACAAACTGTCCTTTCTGTTTGAAATGTTCTCTTGCATGTGACAAGTAATTTGACTCCCTGTTACTTTCTTTCTTGAAGCAAATTATATGGCAGGCTGGGAAGAAATGACAACATAAAATGCTGTAGATTGATGCTAAAATTGCAATTGATTCAGTTACTGGGAAATATTTGTTGCTAACTTCCAAGTTAATATACACGACAGCAAAAGAAATCCAGACAATCAAATAAACAAGCATGCTAAATGTGATAAATTTTGCCTCGTTAAACCTTTCTGGAGCCTTTCTTCCTTTAAAAGCAAAGATGAAGCAGACACATGCGAGAAAAGCAATGTATCCCAACATCACAGCAAATGCGACATAGGAACCTTCATTACAGGACAACAAAATAATTTGGGGGATGTTTCTATTTTGCGAAGCTTTTGGAATATTAAAAGCTAGCCACATTGAGCAAATGGCCACTTGAATCCCTGTGGTAACAATTATAATGGGCACTGGTTTATAGGCACTCTTCAATCTTCTGTGGATAGTTGGATTAAAACTAAAAGCAAGAATAATCCTAAAAGATTTGACCAAAATACAGGAAACGCAAAGTGTAAAGCTTATACCAAACAATGGTTGCCGTATTATACAAACCCAATTAAACGGCTCTCCAATAAACAAAATGGCACTGACAAGACCTAGTACAAGTGAGGGCAGCATTATGTAACACATCCAACCTCCAGCAGCTTTCACAGCCGGGGTACCCAGATATTTCGTGAACAATGTGATTATCATACATATGATGAGTAATCCTAAAAGAGCAAATATAATTAACACAACAGAAATTGCATCTCGCCATCGAAGAAACTCTACAGTTTTATTCTTGCATATTGAACTTCCAACCTCAGACCATTGATCTTCTGAGCACTTCTCACACTTATTGGAATCTGTAGGGAAAAAAATATTATAAAACAGCATAGAAGATGTGAAGTGAAATTCTGAAACTAAATATTTTGACATAATGAAGTTAAATTAATGTTATGAGTTTGTGTTACCAGCCTCACTGGAAGTGCTTCTTCAGAATTTGAGTACATTCTGAAATCCCAGAAATGCATGACCATAAGACGTAGGAGCAAATATAGGCCACTCAGCCCATCGAGCCTGCTCTGCCATTCAATGAGATCTTCGCTAATCTGATATAATCCTCAACTCCACTTTCCTGCCTTATCCCCATAACTTTTGATTCCATTACTGATCAAAAGGTGATCCCTTACTCTGAGATTATGCCCTCTAGTCCTAGACTCTCCCACAAGAGGAAACATCCTCTTATCATCAACCCTGTCAATCCTATATGTCTCAATAAGGTCACCAACTATTGTTCTAAACTCCAATGAGCACAGGCCCAATCCACTCAAACTCTCCTCATAAGAAAATCCCTCCATACCCAGAATCAACCAAGAACACCTTCTCTGGACTGCCTCCAATGCCAATATATATCTTTCCTTACATAACGGGACCAAAACTGTTCATAGCATTCCAGGTATGGTTTAATTAGCACCTTGTTTAGTTTTAGCAAGACTTCCCTATCTTTATACTCCATTCCCTTTGAGGTAAAGAGCCAACATACCTGCTGAACTTGCAAGCAAGCTTTTCATGATTTATGCACGAGACCCCCAAGTCCTTCTCTGCTGCATTGTTCTGCAGTGTTTCTTCATTTAAATAATATTTAGCGCCTTTATTCTTCCTACCAAAGTGCATGACTTCACATTTTCTGACATTATATTCCACCTGCCAAGTTTTTGCCCACTCACCTAACCTGCCTGTATCCCTTTGTAGACTCTTTGTGTCATCCTCACCACTTGCCTTCCCACCTCTTTTGTGTCATCAGCAAACTTAGCAATACTACATTCACTAACTGTGGGCCCAGAACAGATCCCTGTTACACTCCACTATTTATAGCTTGAATCTCTAGCAGCTTCTGCACAGAGAGCTAATAAACTCTAAAATTATTTAATGACACATAAAGCAATGAAGGATATATATTTAAGGGCAGTACAGGGTGCATTCACAAATCCTGCAGTTCCTGTAAGAACTGCTGTTAAAGGGAGCTTGGAACAAATCAAGGGATGCATCACTGTCGATCTGACATTCCAACACTACTCTGTTAGAGTACAGGGTCAGGTTCCCCTTAACTGTTGTTAAATCTGACCCACAGTCATCAATCAATTTTCTAAATTTTGGCACATATCAAAGACATGGGTTACACTTTAATTGAATCTCTCTGCTCTTGGTAGTTATGGTACTCGAGAAAGAACAGAAACATCTCTAATTAATACATGCCACAGAAATAGATATAAATATCTTGCATTTAGCATTAATTTTCCAATATACCTTAATCACACCCTTTCTGCTGTTCCACATACATTTTGGCTGCCATTTTATATTTGGAAAACAGGAGCAAGCTATGGTTGGGATTTTATGGTGATGTGGACTTAAGATCTCGCGAGAGGCCAGAAAAGAGATTCTCGCTGGCGAGATCTCATGATGTTATCGTCATCGCGTGATGTAACATGGTCCTCGTGTGGGAAGGTCAAGAACCTCATATCATTAGTGGGTCCCGCTGTAACCTCCCCCCTCATCACAACTTCCAACTTGGTCAGTTGCAAGAGGGTTTTAAAAACGTGAACCTCAACTCAAAGGTAGAGTTTGGAGGTGAGTACGCCGGTCGACCTTGGCCACCAAGAAGTCCATGGGGAGAGAGGGCACTAGAAAGCTCAGGGTGCAGAGCCAGCTAAGAGAGTTGTACTGTGGGGGGGACAGGCTAGCACAGGGCATCAGTGTTCTGGAGGCTGGAGAGGCCAGCCCCAGGACGGGGTACCGGGTTTTGTGGGACTGCCCTGGGAATGCCCAGGCAGCTGGGCAGGTCTTGGTGGATGGTTGTCCACAATACAAGGCTTTCATAGATTTCATAGAATTCAGTGCAGAAGGAGGCCACTTGGTCCATCGAGTCCACACCGGCCCCTGGAAAGAGCACCCCACCCAAGCCCACACTTCCACCCCATACCTGCAATCCAGTAACCCCACACAACATTTTTTGGACACTAAGGGCAATTTAGCATGGCCAATCCACCTACCCTGCACATCTTTGGACTGTGGGAGGAAACCAGAGCACCCGGAGGAAACCAACGCACACACGGGGAGAACGTGCAGACTCCGCACAGACAGTGTCCCAGCCGGGAATGCAGACTGGGACACTGGAGCAGTTAAGCAACAGTGCTAACCACTGTGCTACCATGCCGCCCTCTTGGTTCCACAGCTTTGGGGTGGAAGGGGGAGCCGCTGGTGATTAAATCTGACCGTGTTAACTTTAATCTGGTGCCATGGAAGAAATAAACTTCCTCTCACCTGTTATACCAGGATGATTTTATTGAATTCAAATTTGACCATCTATCATGGTGGGATTCAAGCCTGGAAACCCAGAATATTGCTCTAGGTCAGTGAACTACCAGCCCAGTAACCATACCATTAGGCAAACCCACTAGGCAATTAACATTCCTTATTTTTGTTAGATGTGACAATGATGTATCACTTAGTTCTGATGTATGCTTGTGCTACAGATTACTGCTCATGAGTTAACCCTTTGGATTCCCCATTCAGTTAACCCCAAGGCTTCACTTCAGCATTTGCTGAGAGGGCGAGCAGATGTACTGCATCCAAGACAGGGGAGAACGTTTGTAGAGCTCATCAGGTTAGCCAGCCAGCTCCAACATGGGCTGTTGCAGTGGGGCCTCACAGGCAATCCCACCACCCCTGCACCACCCCACCACCCAATGAGAGTTCAGTGTGTTGACTAGCACAGCAGTCACTGAGCATCGGTAGGATGTTCCTGGGGTTGGATGGGCAATGCGTCAGGGCATGGACAGGACTCCTCAATGTTCATTCTTTCTTGTCCTTCATAATCCTTCTTGCCATGAGGCAAGCGAGACAATGACTGTGTCACCATACAGCTCCCCAAGTTCGGGGAGGATATGGTGTGAGGTGCTCCAGAGGGTGAACGCCTCCACCTTGTGTGCGAGGTTGGGGCTGATACAGCTGAAGGTGGTATATAGAACACACCTTGAAAGGGTGTGGATGAGCTGGCTGTTTAAGGGGGTAGAAGATGTGTGTGAATGTTGGGTGGAGGGGGGGCGCTGCAAGCCACGTTCATATGTTTTGGTCCTGTCCAAAGCTGGAGGATTACTGGAAGAAGGTTTTTAGGGTAATTTTTAAAGTGGTGCACATGAGACTGGAACCGGGCCCTCGGGAGGCCATATTTGGGGTGTCGGACCAGTCGGGGTTGGAAACAGGTGCGGAGGCTGATGTAGCCTTCGGCTGGTTGATCGCCCGAAGGTGGATCCTGTTGGGATGGAGATCAACCTCTCCACCCTGAGCCCTGGCGTGCGGGGGGACCTGCTGGAATTCTTGACACTTGAGAAGGTCAAATCTGAACTGAGGGGAAGGATGGAGGGGTTCTACAAGTCATGAGCATTATTCATTATCCACTTTCAAGAATTGGTTTACATCGAATATTAAGAGGGGGGGGGGACTGGGAGGGTTGGGAGAAGGGGGACTGTATGTGTTAATGGTGACTATGGGTGATTCCTGATTTCTTTTTGTCATTTGTTTATGTGAACATGCGGGCTGCTGCTTGGCAGCTTGGTGGGAGGATGGGATCATTGTTATTGATATGGGGATTGACATTGCATTCGTTACTGATTAGTGTTTATGGTTGGGTGTAAATTTGGGAGAAAATGTGAAACAGGAGGAGAATAAACATATATTTTTTAAAAACATACAGCTCCCCAGAGGAAGGTGTGGGAAAGGCCAGAGGCTGGGCTTGAAGACAACATCATCGGCACCAGGTTTACAGACGGAACGCAGCACAGTGGTTAGCAGCTTCACAGTGTCAGGGTACCAGGTTCGATTCCCGGCTTGGGTCACTGTCTGTGCACAGTCTGTACGTTCTCCCCATGGCTGCATGGGTTTCCTCTGGGTGCTCCGGTTTCCTCCCAAAAGTCCCAAAAGACGTGCTTGTTAGGAGAATTGGACGTTCTGAATTCTTCCTCTGCGTGCCTGAACAGGTGCCGGAATGTGGCGACTAGGGGATTTTCACAGTAACTTCATTGCAGTGTTAACGTAAGCCTACTTCTGACAATAATAAACATTTAAAAAAATTTAAGAACTTAAATGGATGCAAACCAGTGTAGGAGGAGACTCTGAATGTCACATTTGCCAGTTTCTCCAAGAGTTAGCCAGCCACTGCCAGGAACCTGGAGATCACAGCCACCCTAAATCTGAGCCAGTGGCTCCTTTCAGTTCTTCACCTTTGTGGCATCAGGGAGGTCATGGATGTACTGTTCACAACATCAATTTTGACCAGGACCAGTCTAGCCAGATGTAAGAGCCGCAGAGATGGCTTCCCACAAGGACAGGGAGCCTTTGATTACATGCATATGTCACTCCATTCCTCATAGCGGTAAGCATGTCTCTTCTTGAACTGCAAGGGCGTCCACTCCCTGAATTTCTAGAGCATTTACGACCATGCAAAGTGCTACCTGCAGGTGTGTGAGACCACAGAGTGCAGCAGAGACCCGCTATAATGAGGCTCATGCTGCTACTTGCATTTTGATGATCAGGATCCTGAAGTTACGGTTCTGTTGCATTAACCGGTCAGGTGGATCCCTCCAATATAGCCCCCAGAAGGTTTTGTGCATTCTGATTGTGTTCTGTGCTCCCCACAACCTGGTGCTGCAGGGTGAGGAGCTGGCAGAGGAGGAGGCGAATGTGTGACACATCATCTATGATGATGAGGATATTGAGGAGGGCACCAACGGGGATTCCCTGAAGGAGGCAGATGAAGACTGTCATGTGACGGCGAGTGCCCAATTGGGGTGGAGAGCTCAGGACACCCTCAGAGCCTCCCGCTTCATAGGTGACCAGGCCTAGTTTGGACACGGAAGTCCCATCATGGGAGAGGGCCTTTCCTCACTGATTGGTGGCAGAGCTAACTCAACCCTGAAATTGCTCCTGTCGTGGGAAGGGAGAGCTTTCTCCAGTCTAAACAGTGCAGGAAGATGATGGCTTGCAGTGAGGACAGCTAAGTTCCCCTGAGATAGCTGCTGTGAATGTCTGACTCCTGCTTGCAGACTCCCTGTGGCCAGGGTAATATCAGGGTGATGATGCACAGACAGACTCATCTTTTCTGATGGAGTTTCCTCCTTAATCAGTTGTGTCCCTCAGTATCTGTGCCACTGTTACTGGAGGAACGGCTTCACAAAGGTCCAGCCATTGGGTTCCTTGTGAGATTAGATTTTCCCAATGACTAGATTGAGTGGTGGGCTTGACATTTGAGGGGGATGGGGGGCTCCTCATTGCCAGTGTGAGACTGGCATGTTATGACTGTGTCCTGTCAGCGTGAGGGAAACCAACCAATGATCTGGCATTCTCACAGCTTCCAGATGGAGGAGGGGCCACATTTCAGCATCCAGCATTACCGTGTTAGATACACACCGCTATGTCTGCAGCAGATTAGAGAGCTATGCAATGAGAGCAGGGAGGCACTAAAAGGGAACGAGAACTTAGGTTTAATACATTACAGAGGAGTTTACATAATTACATAAATGTTCACTATGTACAAGTGGCTAACAGCATCCATGCCCACACTGTACAACTGTAACTTCTTAACCTTCCTAACCCTGCTGCTACATCGTGGTGTATTCCTAGGATCCACAGCTGAGACAGAGGTGGCCTGCTATCTGTATGCCCTGTTGGGGGCATGCCCTCTGGGGGCTGCCCTCTGGACGGCCAGGTCCTGAAGGGCCGGCCTGCTTGCGAGTTGCACAGGTGGTGCCACCCTCTTTGGCCAGCGAGGCTGGAGGTGTATTGGTCATAGGAAGAGGGGAGTCAGATGGGCTGGACAGCCCCAAGATCTCCTGGGTAGAAAGACCCGGGCTGCTCCTCCTCCCCATGGATGTTCTGGGGGCTCCTGTTTCTTCCTTGGGACAGAGGAGCAGCTGGAGTGATATTCAGAAGCGCCGCCCTCCTCTGGTGCTGGCACTCTTGGATGCACACAAGTGCCTTCTTCATGCAGTTCATACCCTGAAGTGTGGCATTCATAGATTGAACTATGCAATGGATATCCCCCGTCATGGAGTAAATGGGGTGCACCAAGGTCTCCACTGCAGCCTCCTTCCTTGCAGTAGGGCCCTGGTTGCCTCAGATTGTTGGCAGGATCTCCTTGGACAGAGGACTCCTCCAGTTGGCCTCTCAATCTGAGGAGTGAAGCTGACATCCCTTCCTGATATTCCGACTTTGATTCGGTGGCTCCTCAGCTGAGGGACGACCCAGGAGAGAAGCACATCATCTGACTGGGGCTCCGCAGATTCCTGGCCTCCTGCAGTCCTCCATGTGCCAGATCCCTGGGATAGACCTGTCTCAGTCTACTGTGGATGATCAGAAGTGCTCAACAGTTACTGTGCGTCTCTGGACTGGTGAAGGGTGTGAGTGACAGGTGTGACACCTCTTCCATCGGGATGTCTGAAAAGATGTCGGAGCTGCTCTCCAAAGCTGCTCCACTGGTTTTCTTGCAAGGGAATGGAGATTGCATTAATACCTGGCAGGGGCATAAGGATAGGAGTAATAGAACTCGTGTAAGGCTGACGAGATGGATGATTGTGTTGTGGGTCCTCAATGTTTTCTCTTGCGCCCACCTTGGCCTCAGCTCAGGAGTGAGAATCTAACACCTCAACAAGCTGGAAGGCTTTCTCTTCAAAAGGCAAGAGGATTTTCAGTTCGGGCATCCCTCTGCCTGTCTGTGCTCGCTTCATTTTTTATTGTGAGCAGGCTTGTCCTGCAAGGAGACAGATGGGGAGAGTGTAAACAGGCTGGATCAAATGATAAGGATGCCTGGCATGTGTGATTGGTGAGTGGGAGCATGGATATGGTGAGGAGAGGAACTACAGGGAAGATGAGGAAGAGCATAGGAGGGTGACTGGCATAGCCCTGTAGGGTGGCAGAGAGTTAGCTCTCAGTGAATGCGTGCTAGAGTGTGAGTGGGTGAGTGGTGACAGACAAGATGAGTGACTCACCCTGGTTGAATGGGAGGTCACTCATCCTCTTCCTGCACTGGTTGTCCGCCCTGCAATGCAGGGAGCTGGCATTTAACAGCAGTGCCGCCACCTCCAAGGCGGGGTCTGGTTGGTCACCTTTCTGGGGGGCATGTCCTGCCTCTCCTCCACTTCATCCAGCTTTCTGTACAGTGCTCGCTCAGAAAACCTTGGGGCGGCCTACCTAGCAGTGAATCTCTTGACTGGATTTGGAATAACTGCGAGGGGAGGCGTTTGAATGGAGCGTCCCCCCTGATTGAAGTGCTCAACTGATACCAGGCCAGGCGAATCAGAAGCAACCCGTCATGGGCACGGCGTGAGGTTGGTGCAAAACTTTATTTTTCAAAGTGCCTAAAAATTAGGCATGCAAATTCACCAACACCAGCAATGGGCTACTCGCTACTTCACTCGCCCAAAATGACACTTGGCAGCACGGTAGCATTGTGGATAGCACAATCGCTTCACAGCTCCAGGGTCCCAGGTTCGACTCCGGCTTGGGTCACTGTCTGTGCGGAGTCTGCACATCCTCCCCGTGTGTGCGTGGGTTTCCTCCGGGTGCTCCGGTTTCCTCCCACAGTCCAAAGATGTGCAGGTTAGGTGGATTGGCCATACTAAATTGCCCTTAGTGTCCAAAATTACTCTTAGTGTTGGGTGGCGTTACTGGGTTATGGGGATAGGGTGGAGTTGTTGACCTTGGGTAGGGTGCTCTTTCCAAGAGCCGGTGCAGACTCGATGGGCTGAATGGCCTCCTTCTGCACTGTAAATTCTATGATAATAAATGAGAAAGTCCAGCCCCATATTAACAGGTAAAGGAAAATGCCGATGACAAATTGATACATAAAAACAATTTGCAAATTATTTCAAATGGGGAGGCAATGGAATGATGACATTATCCAGAAACCCAGAGTAATGCTCTGGGAACCTGGGTTCAAATCCCAAAATGGCAGATGTTGAAACTTGAATTCAACAAAAAGAAATCTGGAATAAAAAATCTAATGATGACCTTAAAATCATTGCCGAATGTCACAGAAACCCACATTTTAGGGAAGGAAATCTGCCATCTTTACCTTGTCTGGCCTATGTGTGACTCCAGATCAAGAGCAATGTGTTTTACTCTTAAATGCCCTCTGATATGGCCGGGCAACCCACTCAGTTCAGGGCAATTAGGGATGGGCAACAAATACTGGCCCAGCCAGTGACACCCACATGGCGCCGGCGAGCTGAGTTCATCAGCAGGACTGGCTTCTCACTGATCGGAGCACCATTTTGAAAGGCACCGATCTCTACATCCCTCCCCCCTTTTCCAGGAGCCACCCCCCTTCACCCACCCAAACCTTTCTGTGGCCCGTTCAAACCCTACCTTACCACCCCTTTCATAGGAATACCCCACCCCCTTCCCCCAGCTCCCCCCCAGGCCCTGATTCTTGGCAGTGCCAACATGGCACATTGGCAGCGCCAACCAGGCACCCTGGAAGTTCCAGGTTGGCACTGCCATGGTCCCTGGGTGGCACTGCCAGGTTTCTCAGGTGCCGGGAGAGTGCCAGGATACGACCTTGCCTTGTCCCTGGCCACTCGGGGGGCCTCCGAGACCCTCGATTTGCTGTCGTGCTAGGTCCATGCCTGTGGAAACCAGTGCTAATTGGCGCCGTATTGTGACCTGGCAAGCGGGGCCGTCGACTCCCGGATGCCAGGTGAATGCAGCCATGGGAATATTTAAATGAGCCTAATGTTCCAGGCATAGTGAACTGGGTGACTTGTGACCTGCCCTGCGTCATGCCTGGCTCCGTGCTGGGTGCAATGCAATGGCTTAATTGTACTCAGTGTTTCCGGTCGATGACATTTTAATCAGAAATGGAAAAGGTTTGAGATGTGACGAGTTTAAAGCAAGTGTGGAGGCAGAAGAAAGGGAAGGGGAAGGGAGAGAACAAAAGGGAAGGTCTGTGACAAGGCAAAAGGTGATGGGAATGGGAAACGTAAAGCAACAAACGATGGGTTTCATGGAGACCTAAATTGGAATGTAAAATTATTCCCAACAGCCAAAATCTAAAAACAAAACCCAAAAATCACAAAATTAAATGGAGACAGAGGTTCTTTTCTGAAATTGTTGAACTCAATGTTGAATTTAAATTAATTTGAACTCTTTTTTGAAAATCCTTTAAACACCCCCTTAAGTTGCCTCTAAGGTCATGGTGAGAAATTTTGTAGCAGGATGAAAAGCACTGTTTAAAAAAAGTCAAACTCATCCGTGCAATAAAATTTTCTCTCCCTCACTGAGACACTTGTGAATTTGCAAATTGTTGACTGAAAGCCTCAACAAAGAGGCAGATGATAGCTCTCAGCAGGCTTCTATGCCTATAATATTTGGATTTCTTTGAAGAAAGAAGGCCCATTCACAGACCATGCAAGGCCTTGCTGCTTTTAAGCCTCGCCCTATTTTTTTCAGAATCAATGAAAAGATGAATTCACTATATCTTTGAAATCTCTTACGGACTTCTTTCCATATCCTTTTAGTGCAGCGTGCTCTGCTCCAACACTTCTACACCCCCAGTGTTCCTTCTTAAAACTGTATAACCTCTGGTTCACTGGCCAAGTGAGATCTGAAAGTTTGTGTATATATCATAAAAGTAATGGATATCGCTGACGCTAATAATTTAAAAACTGAACTTTACCTTTGGAGTTCACATAATAATCGCTTATTGTCACAAGTAGGCTTCAATAAAGTTACTGTGAAAAGCCCCTAGTCGCCACATTCCGGTGCCTGTTGGGGGAGGCTGGTAGGGGAATTGAACCCGCACTGCCTGCCTTGTTCTGAATTACAAGCCAGCTATTTAGCCCACTGTGCTACATTACAATCCAACCACTCAATATTTTGCTCTCATGATTTATAGCTATTTTGCCACCATGATTGGTGTTAGACGTATTAAATGCTGTGGTATGAAGAGGCAAAAGTTCTGCTCCTTTTTCACCAACACACTTTTATTTGTTGCAAATGACTCTGCAGAAAACTCTACACATCACCAGATCCAGAGGCCACCTGAAGCCTCTTTACACACCAGTGTCAATCATTGAACACTTAACATAAATGAGACAATCATTGAACACTTAACATAAATGAGACAACTAATTGCAATGTCTCTTAACCCATTACTTAACAATTGGATTATAGCATTGAGATTGGTACCAGGTATTAAATATCAGAAATAACCTCAGAAACTGAAAGTCCAATCTCATGTTCAGTCCATAGTTTCTATATATCTTCATACGTGGAATGAATTCTGCTGGATTTTCTCCCTAACATCTCACGTTTGATACTTACTATTTTTTTCAGAGTAATATCCCGCTGCACAGGTGTCACAATCAAAACAACAGGTGTTTTCAGATAATGCAGTCTTCATTTCTCCAGGCCAGCAGGTTCGTGAGCAATTAGAGAATAAAACCTGTAAGAAACACGGTAAGAAAACACATGAGTTACTGAAAACTGTGTTGACAGTGTGTCTCTTTAAGCTGCTGCCTCAGGCTGACACTACAACCATTCTAGAAAAAAGAAGACTAAATGCAGGACTAGCAAAGGTACTGAAAAATAAAATAGTAAATGGTTTTGGTGCAGAGAGATAGGGGGAGGCATGTTAATGCAGCGGATGGGGAAAGTTTCATTTCAATTGTGGCACCAGCTTTATATCTCCCTCAGCAAATAGAATGAGAAGCTTTAATAGTCATCGTCCGGAATTCTCCGGCCGCTCCGAATCAATTTTCCTGTCGACAGGACAGCCCTGCCAACGGGTTTCCCGGCGGCGTGTGCTGGGTACGATGGGAAATCCCATTAACAATCAGAGGGAAGATAGAATTCCGTAGCCAGCCGAGAAACACGCGGCTGACGGACTGAACAATGCTCCCCATCAAGTCTATGGAAAACAAGTTCAACCAAGCTTGTAGCATCAGCCCATAGCAACATCCGTCGTGCAATTCAGGACAAACTAACAAGATTGACTGGGCTTTTTGTGTTGGTAATAACAGTGAAACTCAGTATTTGTCTCATTAATCCTGTGAAACTGACAGCAAATCTGGAGACCGCATGTGAGCAGTTAAACACAGAGGTCTAGAAGTTGCTGTCCTTGATTCTGAGCTCCCCTATGAATGCACTGGTTAAGCCCCCACAGCCGGCAATCAAGTACAATCTGAATAGAATTTTCCATTTCGTACCATTAGCGTCGATGTAAATCATTTCAAAAAAGTTTCACTTTGTTGGATAAGATGTAACCAGGTTTAAAACAGTGCACTAACTTCATAATTACTGCTGAAAGTGGGAGGAAACCAGAGCACCCGGAGGAACCCATGCAGACATGGGGAGCATAAACTCCATACAGAAACCGGGCGCTCTGGTTTTCTCCCACAGTTCAATGATGTGCAGGTTGATCATAGATTGACCATGCTAAATTGCCCCTTAGTGTCCCAAAGGTTAGGTGGGGTTACTGGGTTACGGAGATAGGGTGGAGGCGTGGGCCCAATTAGTGTGTGCTTTCCAAGGGCCAGTGCAGACTGGATGGGCCGAATGGCTGCCTTCTGCACTGTAAATTCTATGATTCTGTGCCACCCGATTTTTTTTTAAAGATATTTAAAATTTTGTTTTTCTCACCAAACCGCCACACTGTATTCAAAGTTGCATCCATCTTCAACAAAATAGTATCCATCCATCTCCCTAGACATTCAATGGGATTACCATCACTGAATCCCCTACTATCAACATCCTGGGGCTTACCATTGACCAGAAATGGAATTGGACAAGTCATATAAATACTGTGGCTACAAGAGCAGGTTAGAGGCTGGAAATTCTGTAGAAAATAACTCAATCCCTGACCCCCCCCCCCCCTCCCCCCAGCCCCCCACCCCGCCCAAAGCATGTCCACCATCTACAAGGCACAGGTGTGATGGAATACTCTTCACTTATTTGGATGCATACAGCTGCAACAACATTAAAAAAAACCGACACCATCCAGGACAAAGCCGAGGTGGAGATGGTTAGCAGTTTTAAATTCCTAGGGTGCAAATCTCCAAAAATCTGTCCTGGTCCACCCACGTTGACGCTACCACCACAAAATCACAACAGCACCTATACTTCCTCAGGAAACTAAGGAAATTCAACATGTCCACATTAACTCGTATCAACTTTTACAGATGCACCATAGAAAGCATCCTATCAGGCTGCGTCACCGCCTGGTATGGCAACTGCTCGGCCCAGGACCGCAAGGAACTTCAGAGAGTTGTGAACACAGTCCAGTCCATCACGTGAACCTACCTCCCATCCATTGACTCCATCTACACCTCCTGCTGCCTGGGGAAAGTGGGTAGCATAATCAAAGACCCCTCCCACCTGGCTTACTCACTCTTCCAACTTTTTCCATAGGGCAGGAGATACAGAAGTCTGGGAACCCGCTGTTATCAGACTCCTAAATGACCCTCTGATGGACTGACCTCATTAACACTGCACCCCTGTATGCTTCATCCAATGTAGGTGCTACAATGTAGGTATACATTGTATATCTTGTGTTACCCTATTATGTCTTTTCTTTTATTCCCTTTTTCCATGTACTTAATGATCTGTTGAGCTTCTCGCAGAAAAATACCTTTCACTGTACCTCGGTACATGTTACAATAAACAAATCCAATCCAATCCAACCCAAAGCAGTCTGTTTGATTGATATCCCATCCACCACCTTCAACATCCACTCCCTGCATCACTGACGCACAGTGACTGCAGATACACTACACGATGCACTGCAGGTACTCACCAAGGCTCCTTCAACAGCACCTTTCAAACCCACAACCACAACCACCTAGAAGAGCAAGGACAGCCGATGTATGGGGGACACTCCCACATTCACGTTCCCAACTGCACTCACTTTTACTAAATAAAAGTTGCTGCCATCAGAACCTGCATGGGTCTTATCCAGACCTGTCAATTTGTGGAGTATTTGGAACACACTCTCTTCCATTCCCACTAAGGCCTCCTCCTTCACCTCTTTCTCCTGTACATTAATGACTGTTTTAGTGCCTTTCCTGTTCTTATCCTCAACTGGAAAATGTCAGCTTTGTCCCCAATTTCAACTCTTCCCTTGCCATGACATGGTTTATCTCCAACTCTCCTTTCCTTCCACCATTCTCTGTTTTCCTTCCTGGAATAGGCTTTTGACTAGTATTCACTATAAACCCACTGGCATGCACAGCTACCTTGTCTATACTTCCTCACATCTTGCTTCTTGTAAGGAATCCATTCAATTCTCCCAGCTTCTCTGTTTCATTACATCTGTTCTGGCAATGCAAATGTCCTACTACCTCTTCTGATAAGTCTTCCTTTCTCCTCCACCAATCAATCCCCTCCTCCCCACCATTGCTGACAGGGTTTTACCTATTTCTGTACCATTTCACACACATATGCTCTCACCCCTTACCCACCTTCCCAGAACTATAATAAGATGCCAATTCTCCTCGCCTTCCACCCACAGCCTCCTTATTCAATAGGTCATCCTCCACTTTTTTCATCACTTTGAGTGTGATGCTACACTGCCACCAAATACACCTTGTCTTCTTCCAATATTCTGAAGGGACCGTTTGCTTTGTAATACCCTGGTCATCCCCAACATACCCTCCCCTTGGTTGATTCTCTCATCCCTGATATTATACTCTGAAATCCAAATACAGATTATTAGATATTTTTAAAAATGTGTATAGATAAAAAATATTGAAAACAACCACACCCATTTCTGAATTATTTTGAATTGATCACCTTTGCCGTGTTACTGAAGTTATTGCTGATGCTTATCAATCGATTCATCACATTGTAGTCACCGACTTTGACATACTGTATTGCACCATTCACCATTTTCCATGTGATTATGTCATATCCATTTGAGGAATCTCCTGATTTGTCAAATTCAAATTTCCCATCTCCTGTCATAAAGCTCATGCTCTTCAACTCATTTAACAACTGAAAATAGAACATTCTTCAGTTATTGGAAGTTTATACAGAAATATGTTGAGCACACAAAGCAGAAATAATTTATTTTCAGAATGGGAAGGTGTGCAATAATAAATGTCTTCAGGCAGCGTGAGGGTTGGGCAGCGTGAGAGAGTCTTTACAGCAATGGCATGGTGACTGAGGGAATTGGGACTATGGCATATTAGGGTTAGGCATAATAACTGCCAAGAATTTTATTTGGTGTGGTTTTGTTTTCCTTTCTATCATTCCTTTCCTATCATTCCAGGTGCCAAAGAGGGACCTTCAGATGCCTATCACTGCCAGTGCTTCCAAAGAACAAGTACATGTGTTTCATGTGCAAGTAGACATCTGACTTTGGAAATGAGAGGACTGCTAAGAAACATTTCAAGGAATTATCTTTCTCCATGTGTGAGGAGATATAGTAGTAGATACAGTACGTCAAAGGTTAGTGAAACAGATGAGTGAACTTAAGGTCTTATTTTTATGGAGTATGAGGTTTTTCTCTGCAGAAGGGTGTCCCCAGCATTTCTTCCACTTTAGAATGCTGACCTTAGTGTTCCCACAGCTACGTATTATCTGCTCCTGAGCAACATGGATGCTTTCAGGTAAGAAAACAGAAAAGTGTTGAGGAAGAAAAGCCAAGAAAATGAGAGAATTGTAGCTTTATTATCTGCCAAAAGAAAGGTAAACCGGTCACCCTGGTTAGTATCCATGACAAAGAGAAAAAGGTGGGGTGCCGAAACAAGTCACTGGTTTGCTAATGCTTGTTTCTTGCAGGGTGAATAAAGTTAAAATGAGCAAGAGCTCGGTTTTCTGGAGCGTGTTGAAGGTGAAGGAGAGTCGGCACTGGTAGCTTTGTCACAAATGATAGATTTGAAAGAGAGAGTGTATGGAGTAGATCAGATGCAAAAGAAAAGAATGTGAATTTGGATATGGAAAGGATTGCAGGGGTAGGATTGAGTGAGGCAATGGGTGAATTTAAAGATAAGCATGGAGCATACAAGGCTTTCTTTGGAAGAGGAAAGTAGCTGTAAAGTTCCGGATGCGTTGGAGGTTGTGAATGGTGGCGTGCTTGCAATGAAAGAATTGACAAAATCACGTCTTGGGAAGATGAAGGTATGGGAAGAACAGTGAGGGAAAATAGGCTGTTGAGACTCTGGAGATACTTGCATAATACAGAATGAACCTTGACATTTTTTTACCTGCCATGGTGGGAAATTAAAATTTAGGTCGCAATTTCTTTGAGTACAATTGAGCACTCTCTGAAGAGCATGAACTATGGCACGGATGGCTAAGTAGACCCCATAGGTAGTTGATTCAATTATTTGGTCATATGTCAGAGTTTTGTTTTGCTTTGAGTTTGAATCATTCCAAGTTGGTTCATTTGTACCACTTTTATTGATGAAACGTATGTAGTCTTTAGTAAGCTTGTTGTCATCTTGGGGATGTGTCTTCAACTTTTTTAAGTAGCCATTGAAGTTTGGAATGTTTCCACTCTTGAATGTAAAACCCAAAATAGTTCCAATTTTTTCAATATGTTTAATTCTGGCAACCTGCCTAGCATTGGACCAGGAATCACTGGCAATCCAGATCTTAGTTACATTCTGTTCAATCAATATGGTGAACAGTTTGATGATATCTGCTCGTCTTGCAAAGACGATCACGACATTTGCAGTTGATTTCATAATCTTTTCAGCTGTCGCATTGATTTTAGCGTAGCGCTGTTCATTGCCGTGAATTGGAATCAGTTCATGAAAATCAACACAAATATTCAACCTTGCTGCATGTGAGATAAAACTGTTTAGTGCAGCCCGTCCGTATGCATCTTCACTAGCAATGGCTCCAACCCAGTTCCAGTTGAAGTTCTCAAGAAGTTTAGCCATGGCATAAGTTTGATGATTGTCATTTGGAACAGTCCGTAGAAATGATCCAAACCTTGCCTTGTCACTGAGTGTTTCTGCTGATGACGCGTAACTGATCTGTTAAGAGTTCAAGAAAGAGGCAATGTTTCAAAATGGAACCATTTATTCTTTTAGAAAAAATGCATGAATTATTTTAAACAAATATTTTTTTATTAAATATTAAAAGTGTGTGGCTGTAATTTGTATTTGTTTTTCATATAATGAGGCATCGAAGATGTAAGTGAGAAATACGTTTGGATAACTCAATCCTGTTTTAGTAGCATTAAGCCAGCAGCCAAAAATGATCTATAATTCAGTTCTAATTAGCACTGAGTTCTACTCAGTCAGTTTGGACTAAAAGAAACAGTGCAATGTCACGCTAGGGTCAAATTTCAACTTAGCACCTAAAACACATAGAACATAGAAAAATACAGCACAGAACAGGCCCTTCGGCCCACGATGTTGTGCCGAACTTTTGTCCGAGATTAAGAACAAATTAATCTACACCCCATCGTTCTACCGTAATCCATGTACCTATCCAATAGCCGCTTGAAGGTCCCTAATGTATCCGACTGAACTACTTCCACAGGCAGTGCATTCCATGCCCCCACTACTCTCTGGGTAAAGAACCTACCTCTGACATCCCCCCTATATCCGCACCTGCAGCTGAATCTTGTGCTGCAGATTGGTCATAACTTCAAACTTTCCTTACCCGTTAAAATTCAAAAAACAACTTGCTGAGTGGAGAAAAAAATGATTTTCGTAACTTGAAACGTGTCTTGTACAATAACCACAGAAGAAGCTGCAGCTGGCAAACTAAATTGGCCTGTACTAAAAATATAGTTTGCTAGCATAACAAATCGCTGATGAATAAAATCCTCCATGAAAAAGATGTCAGAATAGAATGTAGTGGACATGTGTTGATGCTGTGATGCATTCTTCAGTTCATCAAACAGTTACATCTTTATTCCGCGACTACATTAATGTAATGGACCAAATATTATCAGGAGCCATCAGTAGTGAACCTATAATCCCAATTTTGCTTTGAGAGTTCCTTTTCCCAACTCTACACATTACTTGAAGGTGGTGACTCATACACACACACAAACACGCAATTTGATAAAAATGGGACCCTTGTCAGATTTTCACTTTCCTACCTGTTAAGGGAAGACAAATGATTAGGATTTACTAACAACGTTCTATTAGGGCAATTAGCACTGATTCTGAGGGATTTTGAATCAATATGGTGCAGTATAATATACTAAAGCAATAAAGGACAATTTCACAAAGGTGATATCTGTCATGTGAGAGTATCTTTAAGAAATGAGTGTTTCTCAAATAGCTACAGTGATGTCAGAGTGTGGGTGGAGATGGGCTGTCTGTCTGCTTTACTTTCGTTTTTGAGCTGGCAGCTACAGTGAGTTTTAGTTTCATTTTTGGAGCTGGATAGCTGCAGGCAAAGCAAACAGCTGTATAATGATCTCTCTCTACAAGCTACACACTGTCTTCAGCTCATTTGAGGATTTCAAAGTAATCCCAGTTTCTGTAGAGGATTTAAAGCGGCTGTCTTTCTGTAAAAAGGCTCTTTAGAACTTATGGATGTTGTTAGGAAAGTTATGAAGGGTTACTTATAGAATATTATATTGGGGATTATTGGTGTTGATATTTGTTAAGATGTTTACTGTGGGTTTATAAAGTGTTAACTGGATTCATAAATAGACATGGTTTTTTAAAAAAAGTACTTTACATCTCTGTTGCATTACACCTGTAAAGTAGGCCCGTGTGCTCCCCATAACCAAAATCTATTAAAAATGGTGGGTCCGGTAAACTCCATGATACACTTTGGGGTTCTCTAGACCCTGGCCCATAACAAATTGGGGGCTCGAGGGGGATAAAAGTCCATCTATTTGGTTGGCTTTGCAAACTTACAGACAGTGAGGGGTGAGCATATTGTGGTTGATTTTCAGATGTGATATTTCAGTTTAAGTAGGGAGTGTGTTGTGGGCAATGGCTCTTTCAGAGGCTCAGAGGTTTTTGGGGGTGGATAAGGTCACACTCAGTACCTTACAAACAGAGACTAAGAAGAGGCTTTTAGATTTGGCAAAAACATTTCAGTTAACGTTACCTGACAGCATGCAAAAAGAAGAGGTACTTATTGTGCTAGCTGAACATTTAAAATTGCCTGAGACACAATCTGACTCATTAGAACTGGCAAAAATTCAGTTACAGATTAAACAACTGGAACATGAGAAAGAATTAAAGCAGCTTGAATACAAAATGAGAGAGAAAGGGAGATACAAATCAGGGAAAAAGAAAAGGAGAGAGAAGAAAAAAAACAAAGAAAGAATAGCCCTAGCAGAACAAAGAGAAAAAGAGAGAGAAAGGGAGATACAGGTCAGGGAAAAAGAAAAGGAGAGAGAAGAAAGAAACAAAGAAAGAGAAAGGGAGGAAAGGGAAAAAGAGAGAGAGTTTGAACTTCAGAAAATGGCCATGAAACATGACAGTTAGTTAAAATTGGCGGAGGTACAGGGAAACGTACAGTTGGAGGATTGTGATAAGGATAAAGAGAAAGAGCGCCATAGTTGAAGGATTGGTGGAGATCTAGTTAAATGTGTCCAAGCATTGCCAAGGTTTGATGAGATGGAGGCAGAAGCCTTTGTCATTTCATTTCAGAAGGTGGCTAAACAAATGAAATGGCCACTAGACATGTGGGTATTACTGATTCAAACAAAGCTGGTAGGTAGGACAAGTGAAGTGTTTGCATCGCTACCAGAGAAGGTATCTGGGACACATGAGGAGGTGAAAAAATCCATCTTAGGTGCATATGAACTAGTGACTGAAGCCTACAGACAAAGGTTTAGAAATTTAAGGAAAGAACCTGGTCAAACATACATGGTGTTTGAAAGGATCAAACAGAGTAACTTTGATAGGTGGATAAGGATTTTGAAAATAGACCGAACGTATGAACATAGAACATAGAACAGTACAGCACAGAACAGGCCCTTCGGCCCTCGATGTTGTGCCGAGCAATGATCACCCTACTCAAACCCACGTAACCCGTATACCCGTAACCCAACAATCCCCCCATTAACCTTACACTACGGGCAATTTAGCATGGCCAATCCACCTAACCCGCACATCTTTGGACTGTGGGAGGAAACCGGAGCACCCGGAGGAAACCCACGCACACACAGGGAGGACGTGCAGACTCCACACAGACAGTGACCCAGCTGGGAATCGAACCTGGGACCCTGGAGCTGTGAAGCATTGATGCTAACCACCATGCTACCGTGAGGCCCCGTATGAAGCTCTCAAAGAAATTATACTTTTGGAGGAGTTTAAAAATTCAATTATGTTGTAGTGAGAACTCATGTGGAAGATCAGAAGGTTAAAACTGCAAGGTTAGCACAGAAATGGCAGTTATTTATGACTTAGTTCATAATATTTCCAACATCAGTTTCAGCCTGTGAGGGTTAGAAACTGGGGACATGAGAAATACTCAAGTAGTAAAGGTAAGGGAGATCTGATGGGACATAATAAGGAGAGTGTACCTCAGATCAAAAAATAAATCCAGGAGGCTGGAAGAGAAATGAAACGTTTCAAATGTATTCACTGCAATGAACTAGACCATGTAAAGTCACAGTGTTGGTGGTTGAAGAAAAGCACTGGGAAGGCTGATGTGGTAAAACAGGATAGGACAGTGGGGTTTGTTAAAGTGGTAAAGGAAAGCCCAAGTGAAGCGAAGGAGATGCAAAAGATTGTACAGCCTGATCAAGAGGTGATTAATAAGAAGGTGCCAGATTTCTTTGAAGAATTTACTTGTGTGGGTAAAGTTTACTCTTCTGTACCAGAAGGAGCAGGTAAAGAAGTCACAATTTTAAGAGATGCGGGAACTAGTCAATCTTTAATGGTAAGAGATTAGGGGTTATGTAGCTTCGGAAGAATATTGCCAGAAAAGGTGGTAATATATGAAATTCAGGGTGAGAAGAATAGTGTTCTTTTAGATAAGGTAAGGTTGGAAAGTCCAGTGAAGAGTGGTGAAGTGGTAGTAGGAGTAATAGAGAAATTATCTTGTCCATTAATACAGTTTATTTTGGGTAATGATATAGCTGGATCGCAGATGGGAATTATGCCTACTGTGATTGATAAGCCAGTGGAAAATCAGACAACTGAAGTGTTGAAGGACGAATATCCTGGGATTTTTCCGGATTATGTAGTCACAAGGTCGCAAAGTACAGGCTAAGACAAGAGGAGCAATCAAAGAATGAAGATGAAGTTGAAGTTCAATTATCAGAAACAATTTTTGATCAGGTGGTTGGAAACGAACAAGAACAGGTGGAGGATGAAGCGGATATTTTTAGTTCAGGAAAATTGGCGGAGTTACAACAGAAAGATGTAGAAATAAACCGGATGTATCAGAACGCATACACGGAAGAGGAATCTGAGTGTATACCAGAGTGTTATTACCGTAAAAGTGATGTCTTGATAAGAAAATGGAGACCTTTACATATGCAGGTGGATGAAAAGTGGGCAGAAGTTCGTCAAGTGGTATTTCCGGTAGGGTATAGAAAGGAGGTGTTGTGAGTTGCACATGAGGTACCAGTGGGAGGTCATTTGGGAATGAGGAAAACTCAAGCTAAAATCCAGAAACATTTTTATTGGCCTGGACTACATACAGATGTTAAATTTTGTCGAAAATGTCATACATGTCAAGTGATAGGGAAACTTCAAGCAGTGATAAAACCAGCACCCTTAAACCCATTCCAGCATTTGAAGAACCTTTTACAAGGGTCTTAATTGATTGCGTAGGACCGCTTCCTAAAACGAAAAGTGGGAATCAATATCTTTTGACTATAATGGATGTGTCTACTAGGTTTACAGAGGCCATTCCAGTATGCAATATTACAGCTAAAAAGGTTGTGGTGGAGTTACTTAAATTATTTACTGAACATGGACTACCCACAGAAATACAATCGGATCTAGGATCAAATTGTACCTCAAGGTTGTTCAAAGAAGTTATGGAAATCTTACGAATAAAATAATTTAAATCATACCATCCAGAATTGCAGCGAGTATTAGAAAGGTGGAATCAGACATTAAAGACAATGTTGTGGGCTTATTGGCACGATTATCCGGAGGATTGGGATAAAGGAACTCCATTCATACTGTTTGCAGTTAGGGATGCATCTAATGAGTCAACCAAATTCAGTCCTTTTGAACTAACTTTTGGACATGAGGTAAGAAGACCACATAAATTGATTAAGGAAAAATTGATGAGTGAGAAATCGGAACTTATATTATTGGATTACGTGTCAAATTTTAGGGAACGATTAAATGGAGCAGGTGAATTGGCTAGACAGCATTTAAAAATTGCACAAAATATGATGAAAAGGGTAGCGGACAAGAAATCCAAAGTTCGTAGTTTTGCCAGTGGAGATAAAGTTTTAGTATTATTACCAGTCGTAGGTGAATCTTTAAAAGCAAGGTTTTGTAGACCTTATCAGATTGAAAGGAAATTAAGTGAGGTGAATTATGTTGTAAGAACGCCAGATAGAAGGAAATCTCATTGCGTGTGTCATGTGAATATGCTTAAAAGGTACTTTGAAAGGGAAGGGAGCAAATGGAGGACATTTTCATGAATCTAACTCAAAGTGACGAACCAAATCCAGATGACTTTGAATTTGACATACCTCAAATTAAATTGGAAAACGAGAATGATCTTAAAAAATGGGATACATTGTTGAGTTACCTTCTAGAGGAAAAATAGACTGACCTGAAAGAGTTATTGATATCACATAGGCAAGTTTGTGGAGATAAATTGAGAAATACTAAAATGGCTATACATGCTGTAGATGTTGGAAATGCTGTTCCAATTAAACAACATCCTTAGAGACTTAACCCTTTAAAATTGGCACAGGTTAACAAAGAGAATGAAAGTATGCTTAAAAATGGCATAATTGAAGTGGGTTGCAGCCAATGGAGCTCACCCATAGTGATGGTACCAAAACCGGATGATGCCCATTGGTTGTGTGTGGACTATAGAAAGGTTAATGCGGTTACAAGAATGGACTCTTATCCTCTCCCATTCTTGGAGGATTGCATTGAGAAAGTGGGACAATCAGCTTTTTCCCGTACCAGCCTCCCCGGACAGGCACCGGAATGTGGTGACTAGGGGCTTTTCACAGTAACTTCATTGAAGCCTACTCATGACAATAAGTGATTTTCATTTCATTTTTCATTTCATTATTTCCAAACTGGATTTACTTAAAGGTTTGTCAAAAGGGGGAAGGAGATTTCAGCTTTTGTGACTCCAGATGGTAGATACCAATTCAAAGTTATGCCATTTGGCATGAAAAACACCCCAGCCACATTTCAACGCTTAACTAACAAAGTCATTTCAGGTTTACCCAATTGTCGGGCAGCACAGTGGTGCAGTGGGTTAGCCCTGTTGCCTCACGGCGCCGAGGTCCCAGGTTCAATCCCGGCTCTGGATAACTGTCCGTGTGGAGTTTGCACATTCTCCCCATGTTTGCCTGCGTTTCACCCCCACAACCCAAAGATGTGCAGGCTAGGTGGATTGGCCACGCTAAATTGCCCCTTAATTGGAAAAACTGAATTGGGTACCCTTAAAAAACTTTGAATAAAAAAAGGATTACCCAATTGTGCGGTATACATGGGCAATCTGGTCATTTTTAGCCAGACATGGGAAAAATATTTAAAGCATTTTATAGAGTTATTCGATCGACTTCAGGAGGCACATTTGGTGGTAAACCTAGCCAAAAGTGAATTTGGAAAAGCCCAATTCACTTTCCTGGGCCATAAAATCGCATATGGTCTAATGGTCCCACGGGATGTGAAAACAAAAGTTATTGGGGAGTTGCCAATACCCTCAGCACAAAGGGGAATAATGAGATTTCTTGGCAATAGTGGATTTGATCGAACATTTGTGCCAATTTCTTGCAGCTTGGTTGCTCCACTGATGGACCTGTTGAAGAAACGTCAAAACTTTCAGTGGACAGCGGAGTTTCAACAGGCATTTGAAGGTCGAAAGGCCAGGATAACCAATGCTCCTGAAAATGGAGAATTACAAGGGGCTCTGTGATCAGTTTGAACGAAAGTATCTGACTTTAAAGAGAAATGGCGAGGCGTAGAGAAATGGATGGATTGTGCAGAGATCTTCTTGTCCAAAGAGACTGACAATCAAGAGGGAGTCCAGTTGGAGGAAGAAGAACTGAAATGGACTCTGTTATTATAAATGTTTGTGTGTTTTGTTTTGTTGAAAAAGAAAATGTATATTCACTGTTAATATTTCTTAAAGGAAATGAAAAGGTGAAAAATGAAACCATCTTGAAGTCGATAGTTTATTTTTTGCCTTGGGGGGAGGTGTCATGTGAGAGTACCTTTGAGAAATGAGTATTTATCAAATAGCTGTAGTGGATGTACCTTTAAGAAATGGGTGTTTATCAAATAGCTGTAATCTCTCTACAAGCTACACACTGTCTTCAGCTCATTTGAGGATTTCAAAGTAATACCGGTTTCTGTAGAGAATTTAAACTGCTGTCTTTCTGTAAAAAAAAAGTCTTTAGAACTTATGGATGTTGTTAGGAAAATTATGAAGGGTTACTTATAGAATATTACATCTGTGATTATTGGTGTTGATAGTTGTTTAAATGTTTCCTGAGGGTTTATAAAGTGTTAACTGGATTCATAAATAAACATGGTTTTGTTTTAAAAGTACTTTAGATCTCTGTTGCAGCACACCTGTAAAGTGGGCCCATCAGCTCCTCATAACCAAAATCTATTAAAAGTGGTGGGTAAGGTGAACTCCATGATACACGTTGGGGTTCTCTAGACCCTGGCCCAAAACACACCTAAAAGCTTACGTGGCACCATTTGGAGCAGGCAGTGCAAGGGTACAGCAACATGTTCCAGTTTATTCTTAAGGCATAATCTACACAGTCAGCATAAAGATTAACAAACATGTTTTTCTAATTTGACCTAAGGACCAGACACATCTATTGGTTCTGGCAACAAGTAAGGAGGTTAGGGAGGGATCCATAGAAAGATGAAGGGCACATACATAACTTGTTTAATGTAAAGTTTAAAACAGAGATGATCCAATGTAAACAATATTCTTGCCTATGTAACGACACTCTGTATAAATGTTATTGATTCTTTACGTTGGCAGTGTCAGCTCCAGAGGTCTTTCTCTGAAGTTGTGCTCTCCTAACATGACGGTTAATAAATGATCGTTCTGTACCTGCAATGTGACTTCTATTACCCTGAACCCTGTTTACTTCAGCACACATTAAAGATTAAACCTGAGCCTTTCCTTGACTCCACCCCACGTGGTGCATTCACTAGTAACAAAATATGAGGAGTTATCTTCAGTGTTGCTTTTGAATTAACATTGCTTCTGTAAATGTAGACAAAATTTCAAATTAATTATTAATAAAAATCAATTAATGATAAGACTGCTTTTTGTAAATTATTTTAATTAGGCAATTATTGCTCGATCAACCTATTTTCAATCTCAGCAAAGTGATGGAAAATTTACCAATAACGGGCTCGCTGATGCAATTTGTTGTGAATTTGTTGCATTAGAATCACTTGACTCCAGATCTCAGGGTATTTTTGGCCCAAACTTGGACAAAAGATCTGCAATGGAATTCTCCGTTGGTGCGATCCTCCGCTCCTCTGGCTGTAAGTTTCCCGACGGTATGAGGTGTCCACAATGATAAACCCCATTGGCCAGTTGATGAGCTGGATTCTGAGCTTCAGACGCTGTGACACATCAGGGACGGGGACAGTTACCTGGACACTGTGTTTCAGGCCACAAGCACACCCTTTATATTAACTACCTTGAATTCGGACAGTGGTCATGGACAGGAGGGTGTGGCTACGAGTGAGGCAGGTAGAGAGATCCAGGAGGTAGGGTTTCAGAAGCCTCAGTCCCTGAACTTGTCCAACAAATCTGAGATTCTTGCTCCCTGTGTGGACGGGAGGGGAGACTGCAGGGAGGATGAGCAAACTGGCCACAGCACCATGATGTAGGGAGTCATTCAAATGGGGTGGGGGGGGAAGAAAAGAAATGTAGTCGTAATTGGGGATAGGATAGTTTGGGGCATTGACACTGTTCTCTGTAACCAGGGCCAAAAATCATGAAGGTTGTGTTACCTACCTGGTGCTCCGGTTCAGGATATCTCAACTGGGCTGCAGAGGAACTTGGCGTGGGAGGGTAAAGATCCAGTTGTGGGGGTCCACGTTGTTACCATCGACATAGGTAGAACAGGAACAGAGGTTCTACGAAGCGGGTATGAACAGCTGGGGCTGACTTAAAAAGCAGAACCAAAAAGATAATAATCTCCAGATTACTACCTGAGCCATGACCTAATTGCCATTAGATCAATAAGATTTAGGAGGTAAATGTGTGGCTCAAAGAATGGTGTGGAATGAATGGGTTTCAATTCATGGGACATTGGCACCAGTATTGGGGAAGAGGGGACCTGTTCCGATAGGACGGTCTTCATCTGAATCATGCTGGGACCAGAGCCCTGGTGAATCGTATAACTAGGGCAGTAGATAATGCTTTAAACTAAATAGTGAGGGGGAGGGTTCAGTTGTATGGAGAATTAGACAATCAAAGTTAAAGGAGGGGGTAGAAATGCTGGTTAATGACGAGGACTTTAAACTAGTTAAAGGAACCGAGGGCTCAGGAGAGGTTAGTAAAGTTTCAGACCACGTAATAGAACAGAGAGTATGGAAGGTGGCAGGAATCTAACCTCAGGCAGAGCTAAAAATGTGACAAGTATGAGAAGGGGTCAATGCAGGACTGAGGGTGTTGTACCTATATGCACACACACACAGTATACGGAACAAGGTAAATGAGCTTGTTGCGCACATTGAAATTGGCCAGTACGGTGTTGTGGGCATCACAGAGACGTGGCTGCAAGGGGATCTGGGCTGGGATCTAAATATACAAGGATATGCGTCCTATCGAAAGGACAGGCAGATGGGCAAAGGGGGTGGGGTTGCCTTGTTAGTAAGGAATGAATTTTAATCGATAGCAAAAAGTGATATAGGACCAGAAGGCATAGAATCTCTGTGGGTAGAGGAATCACAAAGGTGAAACGACCCTAATGGGAGTTAGGTACAGGCCCTCTAGCAGTAGTCAGGATATGGGGCAGAAAATAAATCAGGAGATCGAAAAGGCATATTAAAAAGGCAACATTATAATTATCATGGGGGACTTCAATATGCAGGTGGACTGGGAAAATCAGGTTGGTAGTGGATCCCAAGAAAAGGAATTTGTGGAATGTCGAAGAGATGATTTTTTGGAGCTGCTTGTGATAGAGCCCACTAAGGAACAGGCAATTCTGAATTTGATGATGTGTAATGAGGCAGGCTTGATGAGGGAACTTAAGGTGAAGGAAGCCTTAGGGAGCAGTGACCACAAAATGACAGAATTTACCCTGCAGTTTGAAAGGGGGAAGCTGGCATCAGATGCAACAGTATCACAATTAAATAAGGGTAACTACAAAAACATGAGGGAGGAGCTGGCCAGAGTTGATTGGAAATGGAGCCTAGCAGGAAAGACAGTGGAACAGCAATGGCAGGAGTTTTGGGGGGCTATATGGGAGGCACAACAGAAATTCATCCCAAGGAGGAGGAAACATGCTGAGGGGAGGACAAGGCATTCATGACTGATGAGGGGAGTCAAGGACAACATAAAAGCTAAAGAAAAAGCATACAAAGTGGCGAGGTTTAGTGGGAAGCCAGAGGATTAGGAAGCATTTAAAAGCGAGCAAAGGACAACCAAAAAAGCAATAAGGGGGGTATAAAATGAAATAGGAATGCAGGCTAGCTAATAATATAAAAGAAGATAGGAAGACTTTATATCAAAATATAAAAGGTTAGAGAGAGTCAAAAATAGACATTGGAACACTGGAAAATGAGGCTGGAGAAGTAATAATAGGAAACAGAAAAATGGCTTGGGAACTGAATAGTTACTTTGTGTCAGTCTTTAGGTGGAAGACACCAGTGGGATGCCAGAGCTCCAGGAGAATCAGGGGGCTCAGGTGAGTGTAGTAGACATCACTAAGGAGAAGGTTCTGGGGAAATTGAAAGGTCTGAAAGTGGATAAATCACCTGGACCGGATGGACTACACCCCAGAGTTCTGAAAAAGATAGCTACGGAGATTGTGAAGAAGATAGCTACGGAGATTGTGGATCTTTCAGGAATCATTGGAGTCAGAGAGGGTCCTAGAGGACTGGAAAGTGGATAATGTAACATCGTTGTTTAAGAAAGGAGGGAGGCAGAAGACCGGAAATTATAGGCAGGTTAGCCTGGCTTTGGTCATTGGCAAGATTTCAGATTCCATTACTAAAGATGAGATCACGGAGTACTTGGAAGTGGATGATAAAATTAGGACTGAGTCAGCACGGCTTCGTCAAGGGGAGGTCATGTCTGACAAATCTGTTAGAGTTCTTTGAGGAGGTACCAAGAAAGTTAGACAAAGGTGAACCAGGGGAAATAATTTATTTATATTTCCAGAAGGCCTTTGACAGGGTGCCACATAGGAGACTGTTAAATAAGTTAAAAGCCCATGTTGTGAATGGTAAGATCCTGGCATGGATAGAGGATTGGCTGACTGGCAGAAGGCAGAGAGTGGGAATAAAGAGGTCTTTTTCAGGTGCACGTTATGGAGCACAATACAATCCAGAAAAAGCTGTCCTCATGATTGATATTTCAGCCATTGAATTTTAAAATAATCACGCCTTCATCATCTGCTTACTGTAGCAGAAATGTCTATTATCTACAGTATGCATTGCAGCAACTTAGCAAAGTTTCTTCTTTCACAGCATTTCCCAAATCTCGGACCTCTACCACCTAAAAGACAAGAGCAGCAAATCGATGGAAAAACCATCAATTCCATGTTTCACTCCTAGTTGTAAAACATTCCATTGTCTTTCTTTATTCTTGCTGGGTCAGAATCCTGGAACTCCCTACCTCACAGCATTGTGGCATTCTGCACCTCATGGACTGCAGAGGCGCAACAAGATTGTCCACCACCACTCCAGAACGACTAGTTTTTATGTTTGTATGCCTATGCACTATATCATAGGTGGATGGTGTGTGACCTCTAGCCAGCAAGTGGTGGTATAGAAGCACCATGCGGTCTCTAGACCAAGGTCATGTGACCTGTGACTCAGATATAAGGGAGAAACATCTGGCTATCTTCAGAAGAAGATTGACAGGGTAATAAGACATACATGTGAATGGTCAGTGCTAGGTGCAAGTTCCAGAGGAATAGTTAACAGACTCCATGATAATGTGCTCCATATCAAATTGCTATCTTACCACACAAGACTGAATAGGCAGATGGAGTTCAATCCAGGCAAATGCGAGGTGATGCATTTTGGAAGATCTAATTCAAGAGCACACTATATGGTCAATGGAAGAGTCCTGGGTAAAATTGACATACAGAGAGATCTGGGAGTTCAGGTCCATTGTACCCTGAAGGTGGCAACGCAGGTTCATAGAGTGGTCAAGAAGGCATACAGCATACTTGCCTTCATCGGACGGGGTATTGAGTAAAAGAGTCGGCAGGCCATGTTACAGTTGTATAGGACTTTGGTCAGGCCACATTTGGAATACTGCGTGCAGTTCTGGTCACCACATTACCAGAAGGATGTGGATGCTTTAGAGAGGGTGAAGAGGAGGTTCACCAGGATGTTGCCTGGTATGGAGGGTGCTAGCTATGAAGAAAGGTTGAGCAGATTAGGATTGTTTTCGTTGGAAAGACGGAGGTTGAGGGGGGACCTGATTGAGGTGTACAAAATTATGAGAGGTATGGACAGGGTGGATAGCAACAAGCTTTTTCCAAGATTGGGGGTGTCAATTACAAGGGGTCACGATTTCAAGGTGAGAGGGGGAAAGTTTAAGGGAGATGTGCGTGGAAACTTTTTTACGCAGAGAGTGGTGGGTGCCTGGAATGCATTGTCAGCGGAGGTGGTAGAGGCGGGCACGTTAGCATCATTTAAGATGCATCTAGACAGACGGGCGGGGAAAATAGGCGACAGGTTTAGATAAAGGATCTGAATTGGTGGGCCCAAGGGCCTGTTCCTGTGCTGTAATTTTCTTTGTTCTTTGTTCTTTGTATTCTAATTTGGACAAGTCAAAGAGTTTGGTGAATCCCTTCGTAAAGTACAAAGGGCCAAACACAACAGATTTTTTTTCTCATTCAATCATGGGATGTGGACACCACTGGTGGGTCAGTATTTCTTGTCCATCTCTAATTGCCCTTCAACTGGGTGGCTTGTTTGGCCATTTCAGTCGGCATTTAAGAGTCAACCACATTGCTGTGGGTCTGGAGTCACATTTAGGCCAGACCAGGAAAGGACGGCAGATTTCTTTCCTAAAGGACATGAGCGAACCAGATAGGTTTTTATGACAATCAACAACGGTTTCATGGTCATCATCAGACTTTTAATTCTATTTTTTTTATTGCATTCAAATTTCATCATCTCCCATGGTGGGTTTTGAACCTGGGACTCCAGTGAATTACCCCAGGATTCTGGATTGCACGGACAATACCACTAGGTATAGAACAAATCTCCTGGTCGTGCCACTGATGCCCACTGAAATGGGCATATCTGAAATGAAATAGAATAGTTGAATTGAAGAAACAATGTTACTTTTCAGATAATAAAGAATAAAAACTCTTACCTGTGGAATAAGGTACAGATTCAACAATTGTGCAACTGCAATCGATATTTCTGAGTATGAACCCCCGACAATTGCTTTTACATTCGGTATATAGTCAGTATAATCGCAGTGAACTTCAATTCTGCTGTCCGAGGAATTAAATCGTGATATAAACCTGGTAGTTGCTTGTATTGCCGTGAGAACATTAGAGCAGGTATCATAAATTTCATATCCTAGTATTACACCCGGTAATAAAGTGGAATTGTTGATCTGTTCGATGCTATGTATCATAGCCTGGGCATGGAGAAACACGGAAAGGCTAAACCTAGAAAGAATATAAAAACACAACAAATGTTTTTCACAATTTTGAATATATCCTTTTTTTCATAGACATTTTTCAAATGTCCATTTGTTTCATGGACATTTTTCAAATGTCCATTTGTTTATCTGAGACACATTGGAATAATAATAATATATTTTCCAATTGGAATTATTTTGGTACAAGTAGTTTTAAATATGTTAAATCTTATGTTGATTGTACATGCTGGATAGAGTCAACATCTATTTACAAAGTGACGACGATGTACAATCAATAAACACCAATGCCACCAATGTGCATTTAAAACTTCTTAATTTTTCCAACCCGACCACTATGTCTAGGTACAACACCGACATCCGCAATTGAGGTGGAGGCAACCTGCTCACTGCTTTGGCTTGGTGTCTGAGATAACTTTGGCAGGCAACCTCTGGAGGTCGAAGGCCATTAGGTCAGATTTCCTGCTGAGGTGCAGATTTAGGTTTCTCAGCCTAACCTGCTGGAGTTGATGGCATCACTGGTAGGGGTGAGCTGGAACTTCAAGGCACCTTTGGAGTGTCTTGGGTGGATACCTCTCGGGTGCCTAACTGGCTCCTCCCTTTGCATTACCGATGCATATTCCCTGACTCCATGAGGGGAAGGGGGTCTCCACCTTGTCATTGCTGAAATGCACCCATGGCTAGAGTGATGGTGCGCAAGTCTGAAGCAACCCCAGCAGAAACTGGGTTTCCAAGGTGGCCGCCACCTTACATGTGTTTGGATGTTACAGCCACGACATCAGACAAAATGTGGTTGGATTTCTCCATTCTTCCATGAAGTCTGTTGACGGCCTCTGACAACTCTGCTGATGTTTCCCTGCCTGTCTCTGCATTTCCAAGAGTTCCTTTAGGCACTGAGTCCAGAGGCTCACCATTGGACTCATACTCAGCTGGACCCTTGTCTCCAGCCATTTCTGTAAAGCCCTCTGAAAATGCTGCATTCCCCCATCTTGCCTGTGTTCACTGACCTACATTACCTCCTGGTCTGGCAATGCTTTGGTTTAAAATGCTCATCCTGGTTATCAAAACCATCCAAGGCTTGGCCCCTCCATATCGCTGTAACCTCCTCCAGCTCTGCAACTCTCCAAATTTTCTGCACTCCTCCAATTCTGGTTTTGTTGAGCATACCCAATTTTAATTGTGCTACCATTGGTAACTCTATCTTCACCTTCCTTTCATAAACCTCTCTGCCTCGCTACCTTTCTCTTTTTTTTAAGATGCTCCATTGACACCGGGGCATGGTGGCACAGGGTGGCACGGTGGCACAGTTGTTAGCACTGCTACATCACAACACCGGGTTCAATTCCGGCCTTGGTGACTTTCTGTGTGGAGTTTACACATTCTCCCTGTGTCTATGTGGGTTTTCCTCCAGGTCCTCTGGTCTTCTCCTACAGTCCAATGATGTGCAGGCGGTGGTTTGGCCATGCTAAAATTGCCCCTTTGTGTCCAGGTATATGTGCATTAAATGGGTTTATAGGGTTGCTGGGATAGGGCGGGAGTCTGGTTAGGGTTAGGCAGACTCGATGCGACGAATGGTCTCCTTCTCTACTGCAGGGATTCTATGATTTTCTTGATCTGTCGTCTTTTGAGACTTGATATCATATTTTGATTGCTAATACACCTGTGAAGAGCCTTGAGGTGTTTTACTCTGTTAAAGTGCTATATAAGTGTAAGTTTTGGTCAAGATACTGGAACAAATATATTAATCAGTTTGCTAAAAGTAGCAAAGAAAGGAACGTATGTTGCTGAAGTTTAGTAAAGAGCTTTGGTTATGTAGCCTTCTCCATAGAAACCATGAGAAGATAGATAGGTTGCAAGCCAGGGAACACGTTAACCGGGCAAAACCTGGCAAAATCAGAGGTCTTACCATTTTAATGGCAATGTTTTTATAATGCTATCCTGCTGGTTTTCACAATGGGATCTTAATTATTTCTTACATTTCCAACCTGGCATTTGGCCAAATGATCAGGCATGCAACTTGTGGGAAAACCCTTGGAGATAGTCCGCGTATAATCAGTAGGGATGAGGGAGCAAGAAGTTGATCAGGGATTGGATGGAGTTGTGCGGAGAGAGGCCATTGTCGAAGGAGAGGAGTTAGTGATTGGGATTGATAAGGGGAAGAGTCCAGGGATTGGAATTGGACAGGGGAGGCTAGCTATCACAGCAGAAGGGAGAGAAAGGCTTCAAATGGCATAGGGGAGGCCAAATGCTTCCTTGAGGGGCTGGTGGTGGGGGAGTTGCAGAAGGGTGGAGCACTTCTACTCCTCAAGGACCCCAAGAAGTATTGTAAAACACACTTGAATGAAAAGCAATTCTCGCCTTCCTATCACTGTAGGTTTCCTATATACCCCTGGAAAATCAGACAATAATGGTTGAATTC